>NC_142030.1:38619166-39275833 GCF_982192425.1 Myodes glareolus | reverse complement strand
TTTTGAATCCCAGTGAAATTATTCCACCTGAGAATTGTGCTCAGCAAATCATGGAGAAACACAAAACACTATAATATCTAATATACAAACCTATATCACACAACCAATACTTCGAGGGTTGAGATAAACAGTCTGAGAAGATTGTCCTCACCCATCCTATGCATTGCATTACTCTTCTTCAAACTTCTTGGGAGAGTTTTGTAGGGAAAAAGCTTTCTCAACAACAGGGTCCAGAAAATGCTTTCCTTGATTTTGCTGAATCCCAGAATTTGAATGTTTCTGCTATAAGAAGAAACAAACATTTCTCATTGACAAATTAGATTCACTGGAACAATTCCTATTTTGATTAATGTCCTAGTCAGTGTCAGCTGATGGAAGAGGGTCATCTGTCTATGTGTTACTTTCATTGGTTAATAAAGAAACTGCCTTGGTCCTTTGATAGGACAGAAAATTAGGTAGGTGGAGCAAACAGAACAGAATGCTGGAAGGAAAAAGGCAGTGAGGCAGTAGCCATGACTCTCCTTTCCAAGACAGATGCAGGTTAGGATCTTTCCCGGTGAGCCACCACCTCGTGGTGCTACACAGATTACTAAATATGGATTAAAGCAAGATGTGAGAATTAGCCAATAAGAGGCTGAAACTAATGAGCCAGGCAGTGCTAAAAGACTTTGTTTATAAATGCTGCTGAACTAATCCAAGATAGGTATTTTGAAAATACCTTGGCTTCAAAACCTAAGTCAAAAGGTATGTTACTTTGGAAAACACATTTTGCTTTTGTTTCCACAGAAAATGAGAGGCTGTGGATTCATTCTGGGTTCAGAAAATCCAGTTTGACCAAGGGAGACCACCTGAGAAATGTCTGGTAGGAACAGATGGCCCAGATATCTGAGTTCTATATCCAGAATGAATTCAAGATGCTGCCTGAGATAATCAGGTCTCACAGGATACTCCAGTCAGGACTTGATTATAACTCTAAATTTTCTTTAGGTCCCCATAAGATTATCAGTGCCCCCAACCAGCAGGAAGTAGCCTGAAATACTACATCCACATTCCCAACAAATGGATTATGGGTATTTTCCTTTGTTTAAAAAAAAAAGAGGGAAATGGTGCGGTGTAGGTACACAGGTCTTTTTCCCTTCTTCCTGGCGATTCACAGGGCCATTTGACCTCTGGCTCCCTGGAGATTCTGCACTAGCACTTGCTTGAGGGTATAGTTTAGAAAGAACTTGGCTCTCTTTTGTTATGGTGATTCCACCTGTAAACAAGGTTCCAGCTTTGGGCTATATACCCTGCCATGCCTGGCTCCCCCAGCTGATTCTGCCTGAGGTGTCGGGCACCTGTAATCTCCTTCTACTGCTCCTGTTGGGAGGGGGCCATGCCCTTTTGCCCTCTTGCCCACTGGTATAAATACCCGACTTGTGTTTAATAAAGGGCCATTTACTCTTTGGTAAGTGAGCAGGTCTCTTGTGTCTGTGTCTATTTAAACCCTTAGGACAGTCGTCCATTCTCGTGGACTCGAGTTCAGGAAAGCACGCGCCTGAATCGGGCCTGGGTATCCACAGAAAAGTGCAGAGGCCAACAGTGCGGGAGTATTGTCTGTATTCTGTCAATCATGTATTTTAATAAAATGCTGATTGGCCAGGCAGGAAGTATAGGCGGGTCAACCAGACAGGAAGTAGAGGTGGGGCAATAAGAATAGGAGAAGGCTAGGGAAAAGGACGCTCCCTTTGCCATTCCTGCACAGACCACCGAAGAGGCAACATGTAAGCTGTCACACTGAGAAAGGTACTGAGCCATTTGGCTAACATAGATAATGATAATGGATTAATATAAGTTACAAGGACTAATAAGAAGCCTGACCTAATGGGCCAATCAGCTTTATAACTTATAGAGATCTCTGTGTGATTGATTTTTCTCTGGGACTTGCCGGCGGTGGGGTACTGGGCGGGAACAGATACCCCCAACAAGCTGTCCCTCAAATGACACATCTCAGCATAGAAAGCATCTTCTACCCCAAGAGACATTCAGTCAGAATCTAATAGTAGTGGGTTCTAAAGCTGCTCTTCCTTCCTACCCCAGGACATTGGCTTAACTATAAAGCAGAGACTTTCTTCTGCACTTACAAGAGAATTTGTTTACATCCTATGGAAAATACAGTCCACTTTTCTTTTAGCAGAAAAAAATCCAAGAGTTCTAGGATTCTTGGTTACTCAGCATTAAAATAAAACTTTAAAAAAATGGCAATTGCCTCCTTTTTATATATACTCTTATTTTCAGGGACTTCATCTACCAATCACTGAGGGTCCCAGCATGTCATTATTGTGTGCATAATTGAAACAAACAAAAACCCGGTCTCTTTGTCTACAATACACACAGAGTGGCAGAAAATATGCACATGGTTTGATATCTCTGATCCGTCAACATCTGAGTCCTTAAAAAGGTACAAATAGTTATCACAGTTTTATTTGTATGCATCATAAAGTAAAAATAAAATGTCTATTTCAACAGATTCATCAACAACGGAAACATCCCTAATGGGTGCAGCCACCAGGCTCCTTCCTTTCACAGGGTTTTTACCCCTTTAAAAGGTCATCCTTTACTCATGCAGTGGCCGCTCTTGATTATCAGGGGTGATACCAAGTTAAGCATTTATAGGGTCTGACACAATATCCATGGGGTGATAAAATACCCAAGTTTACCTGATCTGTGCCATATAATTTCCTGACAAAAGACAAACAAACTTTATTATGTGGTTGACCTTTGCTTAGTGTTTATAGTATGGCTATCTTCTTCTACTAATATTCTGTTATACCATGCTGTCATTTCTACTTCTGCTGGTAGAATATATCCTGTCTATATGGGTTATTGTTATGGCTTCTGCCTTTTCCTTCCAGTCTCTCAGAAGCAAGAGAAGAAAATCACGAAGAAAACTAAGATGGTCCCTCTGCATTCTCTGCCACCAGCCCCTTGAATCTTCTCTTGTGATCTTCATTCCATTCTTTAAGAGCACTTAACTAAAAGCACCTCTTAAAAACTTTAAATCTCTACTTGAACCTAGTCCAAGGCAGAAAGTAGGTTCTAAATCTTAAAGTTAAAGCTTTGATGCTTAAATTAACTATATATGAATGAAAATCTGATAATATATTTTCTTGTTTTTGTAGGCTGCTCAACTAACAGAAGTCCTCAAAACCAAGTAGCACTTGGCTCTTTCTTTCCTAGTCACTCCTTAGTAGCTTCACCTACATACCTAATTTGCTCTCCTTGACACTACCTGCTCAATACATTTATGCTATTGCAAGAATGCTATTTTCTAAATATAAATAGTTTCATGTTTTATCTTTTAAGACATCTGCATAGTTTCCATGTCTCTGATGAAAAATATCCTGTGCCTATCTTCTTACTGTAACCTGCGAAACTTGTAGTCCTTAGTCTTGCTTAGTCGCTTACATTAGTGTATATCTGAGAACTTCGGACACATTGCATCCTCATGGGTAACTGGACTGCCAAATCTTTGAAGAAAATACATAAAAAAATAAATTCTATCTTTGACATCAAGATCCACGCCTATAAAATTGCTAATTGACTGAACAGAAATATCCAGAATCTTCACCTCTTTCCTGACACAAAAAAGGACAAAAATCAAGTTCATGGTGTTGTAGAGTATTAACTTAACATGTGTTACATAAGTTTATGCTGAGAAATATTTGTTTTAATGATGCAAAAATGTTTTTTTACTATTTTTGTTGCATTTTTTAACTCTGTGAAGCTGTGTTAAATTGCCTTTTGAAAACACCTGGTTGATTGAATAAAGAGCTTAATGGACAATAGATAAGCAGGAGAGAGAAGGGGGTGGTGGTATTGGGCAGAGAGAGTAAATAGGGGAGAAATCTAGAGACGGGAGTGCAGAGAGAAAAGAAAGAGAGGAGTACACCAGGGAGGAGCAAACCATTCCACACAGTCAGCCACAAAGTACAAAGGAAAGAAAGATATATAAAATAAAGAAAGATTAAAAAGCTTTCTTTCAGAGACAAAATGTAAAGGGAAATGGGATAATTTTAAGTTAGAAAAATTGGCTAGAAAGAAGGCAAGGTAAGTTGGGGAATTCATAAGGAAGAATAAATTGCTGTGTATTTGTTTAGAAGTTGGGTGGAAGGCCCCCAAAGAGTAAAAGAGAGAAAAAAAAAAACTACACATAGCTGTATGCTGATATAACTTATCATTAAAGCACACTGGAAATTGACAATAGAAGAAACACAACATTTGATTTAGACTTCTGGGATAAACAATATCCAGAGAATCACAATAATCCCAGCATCTGCTAAATTGGCCTCACAACCCATGGAGACGAAGTCCCCATCTCTTCTGGAGGATTATGGGAGACAAAGAGTCCTGGCACAATCTAAAGGCACAGATGCTGGATGCTGGAAACATTCATAATCCTCACAGGCTTGCAGTATACTTAGATGAGTAACCTGAAATTTACACAGTAGACTAACTATGGGAAAAGGATTTAATATTATCTGTGAGCGAACCCTCAGGGCACTGTAATCAGGAATGGTACTGAGAATGGACCTATTGTCTGACTTTCAGTCACTCTAGCTTTACGGAAATTCCTGCATACTCTCATCTCCTCCATGCCATGAATATCCCACTGCACATGCTCAGTGTACAGCTGTCCTAGAAACTTAACTTGGCCAAGGAAAAGAATTCTGACTTAAATTCACTGAGTGCCCTGAAATGTAGTGATGTAGTCACACCACAGAGTGATATGAAAAATTTCTGCCTCCCTCCCCCACATCCTCAAGCACCACGTTCAAGTCCTTGTCACTGATAGGATGGGGAAAGTTGATAGTTCTATGATTGCTTATAGGGATAGATAAAAGTAGACTCAAATAACCAAGTACCTGGCTATTAACCATCACAACGACACAAAACCTAAGAAAGTACCTCATTGTGCTTTTGCTCACTCATGATTGTGCACGGCAAGTGAAATAGTTGGGATTTGGTAGCAGCCAATATCATATTCTTATAAGGACACAGGTCCAAGGAGTACTGGGAAAGGAATTTTGCCGGCTCTGTTATTTCTAGTTTTGACTCATTTGGGGGCAGGTAGCAGAGCTGAAGATGTCAGAATGAGGGAGTCTCAGCTATCCAGTTTTGAGGGACACATTGTTGGGAAATGACAATAAAGTTCTGCTTCTGGGCAGTCACTCTATGATCACAGAGGAAGGGAACACCACAGCTCCTGTGTAATAGCCTATATAATTTCTCATAGTGGTAGTCTCCACATTCTTCCAGACCACACATTGTGTTGCAGACAGGGTAGATGCATCACAGAGTAGGTCCTCAGGTATTCTCATAAAGCATCTGGTCTATGATACTGTCTAGTGAGAACAAATGCTTCAGAACTCTAATTACTACTGGTGACTTTGGCAGCAGACACTTTTACAAGTAACAAAGCCCATATAAACAATATCTGGGGAGACGCCTGTCTTCTGATCAGTCCATAAATCCAAGTATTGTGGAAAGAATAATCACACAGTATGTATGTCACATACTCTCATGTTTCTATAATACTTGACTAGATCGCTAAAATAGAAATACTACTCTGTTTAGTATTTAGAAGTACTAAATAGAAGGTCATAGAACGGAGATCTGATTCTGACAAGGTAAACACCTTGCCAAAACTCACCCATCACAGCTAAAATCTTTCAGAGACATGACATGATAGGAACTGACCCGGGTTAAGTGTCAGAGATCAGTTTCAACAAGGATACCACTTACCGGCATGGGGGATGGGGATTAGGAAAATAGGAAAAGAGAATGAAGATGTGAGTGGAAATAATAAAACAGAGATGTAGGACAGTATCAGGAGGGAGTTCCAGTGAGTACTGAAAATTGCCCACATTTAATTTTCATTTGCTTAAATACCATGACCCCAAAAGGTAGGAGTAAGATACAAAAACTGCATTAACATGATACAAGCAATGAACAGATCAGTTGAAACATTACTACCTACATTGTTCATTAAACATTCTGATGCCCAAACAAAGCAAGTGAGCCTAACACCCTAGATCAAAACACTCTGCAGGGAAACCACTCCCTGGGTAGAATTCATTGTTATCTCCCTAAGGAAGTAGGAACCTACTTGGATGCTTAGACTTTTGTTTGAGGTAGAAATAGAAACAGGTCTACTTCTTAAAACCTGAAATACCAGGTGTGGATATTAGCCACATCTGTTGTCTGAACTGTTGACAATAACATTGAAGGAACAAAAGTAAGCTCCAACTCTCTGCCTTTAGTCAAGGTAGCATTGATTCATAACTATGGGTTCTATTAGTTAAGAGAGAAATAAATACACCTGTGTCCTAGAGGGGATCTTTCGGGTTACAAAAGGGCAAAATCTTTAACATATATGTTGTATGAAAAAAACTAAACAAGAAGAAAATTGGGATTGAAGATGGAACTCAAGCAACCAACTGCTGAAGCTTCCAGGAAATAGTTGAGGCCACTTGAGACCTATTATCCTCTGAGGTAGAAATCTTCATAATGGCACTGAAGTTTCCAGTCACACAAGCAGGGGGATTTTTTTTTTTAAGATGCACACCATGAGGATAGAAAACTGTCTTTTTCTGAGTGCACAACCACAAGTTGGGGAATGTTCAGCATCAAGTGCAAAATGAATACAACATAGAGTGTGGAGCCGTAGCTTTAGACAGAGGCATTCCAGAAAGCATACCCTATACCTGCTCATTTGACTTCCTAGATCATACACACACAACACACCTAGAGAAAGCATGATTAATAGGTAGGTAGGTAGATATTGAAGATAAAAGGAGATTGACATGAACAAATAAGCAGGTAGATACAACTGGAGATACATAGAAACAAATGGAGAAAATTGAGACGGAGATAAATAGAGATAGAGATGAATAAAAACAGATGATAGAGAGATGAAGACTGATCAAAAGGTATGAGAAGGCAGAGAGAGGTATAGAAACAGGAGCACAGTGAGACCAAATTTCACAATGATGGACTCTTTGATAAACAAATTATGTAGTCCAAGGAGACAGGAATTTTGCAGTCTGTGTACAACAAATATGCCAGGAAAATCCTCTCTCCTTGGCACTGATCTGCAGCAAGTACAAGAAGCCATTTAAAAGAGACCTCTGATAGGGTGGTATCTAGGCAACTTGGATGTCTAGGCAGCTGAGGTGACAAAGACACTTTATTACAGAGATGACTCTGGGAATTTAAAGGCAAGTATCAAGAAGTTATTCTCTGAGAACTGGTCTGCAGAAATTCTTGGATTAGAAATGAAACATTAAATCATAACCACAGAGTGTTGCATGGAAATCTGGTGTGAGTCATAGACTTCTGTGGTGAGTGCCTTAAGGTTCCAGTTCCAAGATATATGGGTGAAAAGTTGATCCAGTAAATAGGAGAAAAGTCACCCAGATAAAAATGACAGCATCTAGGGACACAAAGCACATTCCAGAACACTAAAGAAAGAACCTTAGAATGTTGAAAAAAGAAAAAAAAAACACCCACATCCTCATACAAGCAATATATGGTAAAAATGGGTATTTTGTAAAAACTGGACTACATATTCAGTACTCATTAAGTATCCCATTATATTATACACATGAAGAAGTAAAAACAACTCTAAAATTCATATGAAAAAATTAACAACCCCAATTATCCAAAACAACATTGAACAAAAATAAATTATGATGAAAGTTGAAAGTATCAATACCCCTCTTCAAATTATTCTGCAGAATTCCAGTACAAAACCACTCTAGTGCTGATTCAGGAAGAGACACATCAATCAAAGAAAGAGAATAGAGGACCCAGAAATCAGTTTATGAATCTATTGTCACCTGACCATTTTTAACACAAAATATCAATAATTTATTGAATAAAAATTAGCCTCTGTAACAATGAATGCTGAAGGAACTAGGTATCTGCATGGAGACAAGTGAAAGAAAACACTTATGTCTTACCATTTGCAAAATCAGTTCAAGATGTATCAATGACCCTGTTATAAGTCAAAAAATTCTGAAACTGGCAGAGAAAAACAGTTCAAATAAAATCATCAGCAAAGACTTTCTGAAAATAACTCCAACATTTCAAGAAATAAAAAGGCATCAAGAAATGCAACTCATGAAATTTAAGAGCTTCTAAACAGGAAAAAAATCACTATTGATAATCTGTACAAGGGAAGAAAATCTTTGTTATTCTTATGTATGGCAGAGGATTAATACTTAGAATACATAATGAACTCAAAGATATATAAATACCATAAAGAACAAAAGAATTTATTCAATGGTGAGTAAATCCAATAAAAACTTTGTGAAGAAATAAAAATGGTCAAGAAAAACCTGATAAATGTGCTAAACATCCTTGTCCTTTAGAACAATGAAATTCAAGTACTTTAGTTTTCTTCTAACACTAGTCACAACAGACTATCATCTAAATAACAAATGCAGAATTAGGAGGGAAATCATCCTGAGTGAGATGACCTAAAACCTAGAAAGAGAAATATGATATGTGTTCACATATATATGGACATTAGCTATTAAATAAATAATAACTAATCTGCAGTCTGTAGACTCAGAGAGGTTATATATAGAGGAAAGGGGATAGGAAGACATATGTATCTCCCTGGGAGGGGGGTTTAGAATAGATTTTACGGGTAGACTGGGAAAAGGAGGGAGGGAATGGGAAGATCAGACTGAAAGGCAAAGGTGAAATGGGGTTGAGGGAGGAAACATGGGGGAGGAAACATGGGAGCGATACCTAGAACTGAGAGACCTTAGAGGGGTGGTATGGAAGTCAAGTGCAGTGGAAACATCCTACAACTTATGAAGGCAATATAATGAAGTCTCCAAATAATGAGAAAGACAGAGTCCTAGGGGGGAATCTCCTAGCACGGGGGTTGGGGTGGGTGTAAGGGGAGATGGGTAGGGAGAAGTGAGAAGGGGAGGATTGGGGAGAGCTTGGGGGAATGGGATGGGTGGGATGGAGGAAGGGTGGATATGGGAGCAGGGAAGAAAATATCCTAATTAAGGGAGCCATTTTAGGGTTTGCAAGAGACTTCACTCTAGAGGGGTTCCCAGCTCCAAGGAGAGCTCCCCAGCTTGTTCCTTGGGCAGCAGAGAAGGTGCCTGAACTGGCCTTGACCCATAGCCACACTGATGAATATCTTGCATGTCACCATAGAACCTTCATCTGGCGATGGATGGAGATAGAGACAGAGACCCACATTGGAGCACTGGACGGAGCTCCCAAGGTCCAAATGAGGAGCATAAGGAGGGAGAACATGAGCAAGGAAGTCAAGACTGGGAGGGATGTGTCCACTCACTGAGATCGTGTGACTGATCTAATGGGAGCTCACCAAGGCCAACTGGACTGGGACTGATGGAGCATGTGATCAAACCCGACTCTCTGAATGTGGTTGTCAATGAAGGCTGACTGAGAAGCCAAGGAAAAGGCACTGGCATTTGATTCTACTGCATGTACTGGCTTTGTGGGAGCCTGGTTTGCTTGGATGCTCACCTTCCCAGACCTGGATGGAGCGGGGGAGGACCTTGGACTTCCCACGGGGCAGGGAACCCTGACTGCTCTTAGGACTTCAGAGGGAGGGGGAGAAGTGGGGGGAAAAGGGAGGTGGATAGGAGGTGGAAATTTTTAATAAATAAATAAATTTTTAAAATATATAAGGTAAAAAATTAGATGGTAACAATCAAATTACTACTAATGATATTCTGCTATCTATCTATAGATAGCTCTATCTTACACATAGATGATATAGATAGATAGATAGATAGATAGATAGATAGATAGATAGATAGATAGATAGATATACTTTTAGTGCCTTATTTAGCCATCATCAGAGAATTGTCCTCCTTCAGCAGAAGGGTACACATACAGAGCTCTACAGACAGACATTATGCGGAGAGAGGTACTTGAAACACACAGCTCTAAATGGGATGTCTCCATTCAATCCTTTCCCTCCGAGCTCAAGGGATTCCTTGGAAGAGGAAGTGAAAAAAGTGTATGAGCCAGAGGGGATTGAGGATATCAGGAGAACAAGGCCTTCTAAATTTACTGAGCAAAGCATGTATGAACTCTCAGAGACTGATGTTACAAGAACAGGGCCTTTGTGAGACTGTACCAGGTCCTCTGTGTATATCCTACAGCTTTTAATTTAGCATTTTTTATGGGACTCCTGAGTTTGTAAACAGTGGATTTTTGACTCTTTTGCCTGCTTTTAGGGCTTTTTTCCTTCTGTTGGTTTTTCTTGTCCAACATTGTGGGGTTTTTTTATCTTATTATATATATTTTATAAAAAAAGAAAATAAATGACAACAACTGCTGGTAGGTGTATGTATACGGTGCAATTCCCATTCACTGCTGGTTGGAATATTACCTAATTCAGTTATTGTGGAAAATAGTATGGAAGTTTTTGTAAAAGGATTCATAAGATCTCATTGTATCACTCGCGGGAATATCTGCAAGGGACTGAGCCAACTTATCCCAGAATTGTTTCACACCCAAGCTTATAGAAACAGTATTCATAACAATCAAGCTATGAAATCAGCTTATATGGTTTTCAGCTAATGGTGAAGAAAATGTTCCATTTTAACCAATTAAGTTTTATTTGGTTACAAAATAATACGAAATTATGTGTTTGAAGGAAAATGGACTGTGCTTTGTATTAGTCTAAATAAGATATAGCCATAAAGATTAATAAGTAATATGCGTTTTCTTCCATGTGTTGGTCCTAGACTCTTTCTTTCTCTCTCTCTCTCTCTCTCTCTCTCTCTCTCTCTCTCTCTCTCTCTGTGTGTGTGTGTGTGTGTGTGTGTGTGTGTGTGTGTGTGTGTGTGTATGAATGACATTAAGCAGAGGGACATTATCTGAGAAAAGAAAGACAGGGAGGTGAAGTATGGGAGGAATTGAATGTGGTCTAAATGAATGACACCTACCCTCATTATTGATTACTACACCAATACAAATAACAAATGCTGTTTACGAAAAATGAGGGTGTAAATTAGTTCAACCACTAAACAGGGCACTTAGGGAAGTCCTTAAAACACTAAAAGTAGAAATTACATAAAATCCAATTTTTATGCTCTTGCCTAAGAATCCAAAGACATGAAATGCAATGAAGATATCCGGCAGATACCTTATTCACCATAATGAAGATATGTAATCTGCTTGTAAACCTGTTGATCGTTTCATGAATAAAAACAACAATCCCAGGGGGAAGGGGAGATGGGGAGAGAGAAGTGAGAAGGGGAGGATAGGGAGAACTTGGGGGAATGGGACGGTTGGTTTGGAGGAAGAGTGGATTTGGGAGCAGGGAAGTATATATCTTAATTAAGGGAGCCACTTTAGGGTTGGCTAGATACTGGACTCTAGAGGGGTTCCCAGGTGTCCAAGGAGATGTCCCCAGCTTCTTCCTTGAGCAGCTGAAGAGAGGGCACCTGAACTGGCCCTATCCTATAGCCACACTGATGAATATCTTGCATATCACCATAGAACCGTCATCTGGCGATGGATGGAGATAGAGACAGAGACCCACACTGGAGCACTGAACTGAGCTCCCAAAGTTCAAATGAGGAGCAGAAGGAGGGAGAACATGAGCAAGGAAGTCAGGATCACAAGGGGTGCATTCACCCACTGAGATGGTGGGGCTGATCTAATAGGAACTCACCAAGGCCAGCTGGACTGGGACTGATAGAGCATGTGATCAAACTGAACTCTCTGAACGTGGCTGACAAGGAGGGCTGACTGAGAAGCCAAGAACAATGACACTTGGTTTTGATTCTACTGCATGTACTGGCTTTTGGGACCCTAGTCTGTTTAGATGCTCATCTTCCTAGACAAGGATGGAAGGAGGAGGACCTTAGACTTCCCACAGGGCAGGGAACCCTGTCTGCTCTTTGGACTGGAGAGGGAGGGGGAGGGGGAGGGGGAAAAGGGGAAAGAAATGGGAGGAGGTGAAAATTTTTAATAATAATAAAAATAAAGAAAAATAATCCTTTTTTCAGGGAAATAGATGAAACTAGAGTTATAATTAGTGAATTAAAATAAAGACAAATGAGGTTTTTCTCTCATATGTGGAAACTAAAAGAAAATTTTACCTGAGTCCTCTTGATTATTAGGTAATGGGAAGAATGAAAGAGGAGTGGAAGGGAACACATGGAAGAAGAGTGTCTACATGTGATCAATGCATGTTGTATGCATGTATGAAGATACCACACCTAAACCCACTACTAGGTACAACTAAATAAACAAGTAAACTAATAAAGCAAATGAAATGAGTGCTTTGGTTTCCAAAAATAATGCCAGATCAAGCAAAATGTAATTCAAAGTTAGCAATTAGTAAACTGTGCTAGGTGGTAGTATTATATGCCTTTAATCCCAGCACTTAGGAGACAGAATGGCAAGTGGATCTCTCTGAGTTCAAGGCCAGCCTGGTCCAGACATCCAGGGCTACATAGAGAAACCCAAAAAATTAATTAATAAACTTTTTAGTTCAAATGGGCTTCACAGGTGTGCACATCAGAGAAAGGGGACGATTATTCTTCCTAAGGGTTAAAACAAACTCCTAGAGCTGGACTTTCTTCTATGCTCAAATAACATACCACATCACAAAATTGACAGTTCAATTAGATGAAATAAATGTTGAACTTCACTGGGAAATAAGATACTATTTGAAAAAAAATATGACATCCTTTGTATAGTCTTTGAAACAGAGTTCAAAGCAACTGACTGGGGCCATAGCCCAGCCACCAATTTTCCTGGAGAGAGTAAGTTACAGATTTATTTCTCCCAAACCAGATTTTCTTAAGTCCTAACTACATCCCATTTTTCTCTAACCTGGGTTTGAAAGAGTTCCCAGATTCTGCAATAGAAGTCCATTACATAATAAGATCTAGTCAGAAAGATATTTATCGGGACACTTAAAATTATTTTAGCCAAATGAAATGAAAAATATTAAACATTCATTTGACTTTAAAACCCAACCAGGAAGGCACAGATGACTGCTGTCAAAGTGGTGAGTAGAAATTGAATTAAAGTGCTTTGCTTCCTTATAGAAAAATTAATAAGTGAGAGCACAGTAGGAATTTATATTTTATAGACCAAGGTTTGATTTTAATGGAATAATTAAACACACTTATGTAATTATGGAAAGGCAGTCACCACTTATCTCAAGATGGATATAAAATCTTTTCCTTCTGTATAATTATCCCTGACATGTTAGAATTGAATAACAGCCCTAAGACTGCGCAATTCTGACTAGTAAAAATGGTATTATAATGTTCACATATGTTGTCTTCCTTATATATGTCTCCATTGAATACTAACAAGACAGAAAGAGGAAACATAGGTTGATGTTTTGTTTATTTCCTGGCTCCCATGACACCCTAAAGAGTCAAGTCCCGTCCCTTTCCCAAGGAATTCTGCGTTTCCAATGTTCATATTATTGCTGAGGTCATTTCCCATCTGCATTTCCCTAAATGATTACCTTCTCTCCTTGAGTCCTCCTCTTTCCCATCTATAGACATCTTTTTAGGTAGCTGATACTCATTTACCCTCAGGAAAAGGTACCAATCAACAATCTTTGCCATGAGGTTCCATACGAGTGGAAAACCTCATAGCCCCTGTTGAGGAGGTCAGTGTCATTGCTTGCTTTCTCATCAGAGGGGGCAGCTCCTGATCTTGTATCTGTAGTATATGCCCCAATTGACCTGCCATCTTCTACAATATAGCATAAGCTCTTACATTTTATTTAGCTCCATCATTGGATCATGTGTTTTCATCTCAGATCTCAAAGATCTTCAGAAGAATGGTTACAAAAAAATCACTTACCTGATGGGAACTCTTGTTTCCTCAAGGAGAACTTGCACACTTATAAATTCATTTCATTGCCCCAGTAGTTATTCAGAGTGGTGGTTGTTACTCTTTTTTTTTTCATGAGGACCTTTAAGCAGAGAGAAATGACTTATCTGTTCAATAGCACAACTGAGAACAACTGGTTAAATTCTTCCAGTCTCTGTTGAAGTCTATGTACATAACTCTTGAATTCCATGTTTTCAATAGACTTTGATAACTAGTAATTGAGGAACGCTCAATTGAACTACGAGATGCCCCTAAATGCATAATGAGAACTCATCAAGATATTTTCTAGTGTAAACACAGTGAGATTCTGCTTGCTGTAAAGGTGCTCTGTTTCTTTAAAATATACTATGTTCCAGTATCTCTCACGGCCAGAACTTACTTTTGCATTTGTTTGTAGTGAAGGAAGCAACATAAAGGACCAAAATAAGGGTGTCTTCACGAGTCAGCCATTGTCCCACATTACCCAGTAAGCTCTCGGGAATTTGGTCATACCTAACTACAGAAGGCATGGAAAACATAAATAGGAAGGAAAAATGAAAGCTGGCTTTCTCTATGCCAGTGAACTCTTCTGAGGGTGCCTGAACTGGCCTTGGCCCATAACCATACTGACGAATATTTTGCATATCACCACAGAACCTTCATATGGCGATGGATGGAGATAGAGACAGAGACACACATTGGAACACTGGACTTAACTCCCTAGGTCCAAATGAGAAGCAGAGGGAGGGAGATCGTGAGCAAGGAAAGCAAAATCAGAGGGGGCCTTCATCTGACGATGGATGGAGATAGAGACGGAGACCCACATTGGAGCACTGGAAGTCAGGACCGCGAAGGGTGCGTTCACCCACTGATACAAGAGGACCATGGACCTTTATAGCAAATATAAGTCACATAGAGTGCCTATTGTTTGAGTGAATATATATTTCAATCTACAAAATCACACCAAAACACACATGTGTTACTCCAAGTTTTATTCTGGGTTTTCTTTTAACTTCTATGCAATTGCTACATGTGCAATTAAATGATGTGTACTCAGAAAAATGCAAATTCACTATATTTTGATAACCCAGTTCCTCCTGTATGACCAATTACAATTACTAAAATAATTTCTTCATTTTTACTTCAAATACTCAAAAAGTAAAAGCATGCATTTGTGGAGATTATTGATTTCTTCATTAGTGATATGTTGCACATTGTAATAATAATGTGATTTCTATGTTTCAGTACTACACAAATGAAGCACACAATAGGCAACATTTTTCCCACGTGCAGTGGCCTCTCTGTTTAAATAGTTCTCAGTTTGCTAAAAAGGCATGTTATGATTTCTCCCTAAAAGAGAAATGTAATTAATGAGTCATTTAGAAACAAATTTAAGAGCTTGCAGTGAAATATTTTATAGATTGACAAAATAAGATACTATTGATTGACTAGTCAAATTCCCCAATTACTAATTGATAAGGTGTCATCTCTCAAATAATAGATATTCTCCATATACAATTTTCTGGGCTGGATCTCTTAGCATCTATCACATACACTTTTACGAATTGAAGTACTTTTTGCATACCAGCCTTTCATTTCTCTCCATACCTTCAACTGTTAAGTTTTGCTCACAATCAAATAACCCTAGATTACATCTCTGTTGGTATGTGTCTAAAATTTGTTAGAGTATCATTGATAATTTCAGGTACTCAGGCTTTTTCTCAAACTGATAGTTGATTTTCTGTATGTTTTCCAATTCTATGTTCATGAAATGATGAGAGAAAAGTCAGATGCAGCTAAACTCTACACTTATGAAACCCCAGGCTAACAGACAACTTGGAACAGTGTTGCCAATGAATGAATTTGTAAATTTATTCTTTTTTATGCCAACTTTTCATGTGATCTAAAGTTGCAATACCTTTGCCTTGAAGCTGACCAAAATTAGAATTAATAAGAATGAGTAAAATAAAGAGACAGCATCAAATATTGGGGAAAACTCAAGGAGCATTAATTTACAACTGTGTTTTAGAAGTTGAAGTGGAAATTTAAAAAACTAAAATAGTTTAGTGCTTTTCTGTGCAAGTTCTGGATTTGTTGAAAAATTAAGATGTGACATCATGTGTACATTGCAATTTAATAGTGGGATAATAAGCCTAATGACAAAGATGCAATGTTAATAAAGGGCTGCACATCATCTGTTAGTGTAGGAGAAGGCAGGTTTTCTAAAAGTAGGATAGGAGAACCAGGTTTGGAGGAATCCCAATGACACCTTTCTATATAAATGACACTTCATATATCTACTGAAGAATGCATGGAGGGAACTTTCTAGGTCAGGATTTATTTCTAAAACTTTATTTATAAGCCTACCAATCTCATGAAGCTTATCGTGTTGCTTAAAGTAGTAGTCACTGAATATATTTTTTATATTGGTTCTTACCTAAATTTTTTAAAACTTTAAGGAAATTAAAATTATATACACAAACAGAAGAAATATCTCAAAATAAACACAGCAACATGGCCACATAATTAAATCCTAGCTAAGGATCAAAGTTGTGAGCCTAAAACCTTCTTTTTTCAATTCAAGGAAAATGTTTATCATTTATTGAATCATGGTTTTCTCACTGATATAATCTGGGTTATTGTATGATAATTGCAATCATATTAGAGAAAAACTATCCTTATGTAATTATTCTTCTATACTGCTACAGTGGTGTTTGGACAGAAATCTAAAGTTGTTCTTCATAGTGTGTGGATTGTGACTCACAGTGATGGAAGCATAGACATTAGCTCAGCAGAGAGCAGAACTAGGATTCAGATACCAGATAGAAGCCAAGGACTTTGGGGTACTAACACAATTTCTAGGGAACAAAGTTCCAAATTTGGAAATTATTTTGTGATAATTTTGTTTCATAGACATACATACACACACACACACACACACACACACACACACACACACACACACAAATCTACTCATCCCAAGTAGAGAAAGAGTAATAGACCAAGTAAGGATACTGGCAAATCCATCATGAATTTTATTGGAGTTCCTTCTAGGAGTGTGGATAGAGTTCCTTACAAGAGCAGAAATGACTTAAAGATTACTTTGTCATAACAACCTCACCCCAGCATGGATAACTCATGAAAACTGGAGCCCAGGAAAACACTGATCGATCCATAGGGCATTCAAGAAGTTAGAAACTCTCTTTTGAGTAGTTCAGCTTATTACTGCTTTTTTCCAGGTGGCTCAGCTGATCTTAGCCTCTTGCAGGTAGTGAAACTCATGTTAGAGTGTCTTGTGCAGCCCTTATAGCTTATATATGCTTAGGGAGGTAAGAGCCTAGTGAATGCAAGTGGTTTCAGAAACTTCCTGCAGCTTTCATGTTGTTTACCTCAAAAAAAAAAAAAAAAAACCTTTTCTGTAGAATGGTATGTTTCACCTTTATTTAAATGCCCTACTTCCTAATAAGCTACACTTCAAGATGGATGTTTTGGTTTTTTTTTTTCCCTTGAAGAGGTTGCTATAGCACAGAACTATAAAGCTGGCTTGATGGTACATGGCTTCTGAAGCTGCATTCAGAGACTTATTTCCCATTCACTGGTACAAAGAGCAGAAAATTTCCGGTTAAGATAGAGAGCATTTCCTCAAGGTTTCACAATGTGTCAATCTTCATTATCCTTGCTTTGGTCATGTCATGGGCCTTTGATTAATGAGTATAACTTTTGTAATCCATTTATCAGATGGTGCATATTCACACAAAGTAAGCAGAATTAATATAGTTGAAATTTGATCCCATGCAAAGAAGCATTATTAAACATCAGATCATTGAAAAATGGATGGGCTCATTTAAATCCAAATTAAGACTATAGGAAGGCATCCTTCTCAAGGGCAAGAGGCTCACAGTCGTCACTCTTAAATCAATTAAGATTAGGTATTTGAAAGTATGGTATTTATAAGGAAAATGAGTTAATGTCTGAGAATTAGTTTCTTAAAATATAATATTTATGACTATAACATATTCAAATATATGGAGAAAAATGAAGTACCTGCTCTTTTATCCTTTTTTGATGTATGAATTTTCCTCCTGAAAAAATGTAAAAGCCCAGGACTTCGGTAAAGAAGTTTCTGGTACTATGTTTCATGTCACTGGCCTATGTGCTAACTGACTGGTCAATGAAAGTAGGAGTTATATGTCAACTTGTTTTGATGACATTGAGCAGTTAGGCACTAACAACATAGAAGACTTTCCTTATAAGCTTTACTTAATTTAAAGCTGATGTCAATAAGTAGACATTATTTAATTGCAGGAATAGTCAACAAATCTGAAGTGTTTAAACCTGTATTAGAAAGCATATTTTCAGGAGCTAGAGAGATGGCTCAGAGGTTAAGTGTGTTTGCTTACTGCTCTCCCAGGGGTCATGAGTTATGTTCCTAGCACCAATGTTGGATGCCTGACAACTATGTGTAATTCCAACTCCAGAGAATATGATATCCTTTTCTTGCCTGCACAGATAACAGCAGTTACAGACATACAACTACACACACACATACACACACACACACACAAAAATTGATATTAATAAACATTTTTAAAGGAAGTCAATGTTTTATTTACAAACCAAATCTTTACCTAATCCTTATTATAGGAAGCATATAAATGTATTTGTGCAGTGACTATATATGTATTTTCCATTCTCAGCTGCCTAGACCCAAAATAATAACACAGAAACTGCTTGGCCAATCGCATAAGCATATTGCTATCTGGCTCTTATATCTTAAATTAACCCATTTCTATAATTTTATATCTTACCACAAGACTCGTGGTTTACTGATACCAGTGTACAAGAATCTTTCTCCTCCTGTGGTTACATGGCATTCCCTGGCTCTGCCTTTTTTCTTCCTCTATCTTCTTGGAATTCCTGCCTTGTTCTATTCTGCTAAGCCTCTCACCAAAACAGCTTTATTCATTAACCAATAAAAGCAACACATATACAGATGGACTTCCACACCATTTCCCCTTTTCGGCTACAGATTGGCATGCCAAAGCGGGCTAACTACATCCGCATAAAACCTGAGGGAGCTGGGGAAAGAAGTCTAGACACACACACACACACACACACACACACACACACACACACACAATATGGCTTCATGGTATCAGCATTTTCTTGCTTGGGCTCTGTTTGCTAGAAGCATGCAGGGGCACATCTCCTTTAAGAAGGTTTCCTGGTTCATTCTAGTGGCAGAAACAGCTCTGGCTATTTTAGGAGGTTGAGCATTTAAATTAGGTGTGCGAACAGAGTGCTACAACTTGTTTAATGGTAACATAGACCCACTGTGACCCTGGAGCTGGAGCAATGTACATGACTTATAGAGGTGGTGACCATGCCTCTGCCATGTTGGACTGGCAAAAGACAAAAAGGCAAAGTAACCTTAGTCCTAGCCACTCTGCCTAGCACTTTAAGAAGTGATCCTGGTCAGAAAATATTACAGATGAAAGATTGAGATGAAAAAAAAGACCTGTAAATGGGTCATAGTGTTAAATAAATATATGTAGGATTGGGAGAGAGAAGAAAAAGAATAAAGAAACAGTAAAACTAATATAAAAGAATACAGAGTGTCATAAACTAAAGAAGGAAATATAAAAACAATGAATATTAAATGTGGAGAAAAAGTAATAGAGTAAAAAATAAACCACATAAAATGGAATATATGCAGAATCTGGATTATGTATATTGTGCTTTCTTTGAAATTTTTGACTACAGAAAGATATTTGATTCTAGAGACTGCTAAGCAAAACCACCATATATATCTCAAAGGTATTTTGACTCCAAAATTTGGGTCTAGAGATATGTTGCTTTGGAAAAGAAGTTCTTCTTTTGTTTCCATGGAAGATGTGAACTGTAGTTTGCTTGTAGGCTATTGTCATCTGATGGATCAAGATCACCTGAAAGGTCTCCACAAACCCCAAAATTACTTTGCTCAACAAAAAGCAGAAAGCAGTTTGGGGAAAACTATGCCGAAATTCCCAATTATTGTTTACAAATATTTGTTTACATCCAAAAAGGGATATGCTATAGAATTGAATACTTTGCATTGGTATGGATCTTGAATAATTTATACAAATTTAAGGTCAATTTTGTTAATGTATAATGTATTGTGTTTGTTCAGCTTATTTCAAAATGTAATGTATAATCAAAAAAGATAGGTTAATAGATAGTCATACATAATAACCAAGCTTGTACTCATGTTAGTTAGGTCTTCTAGATGTACAGAAATATATTTCAGATGGATAGGTATTCTTCAAACCTTTCATAAACCAACAGAATATGGCCTTTAAAATTATTAAGAACTTAGGGCTTTTCGTGACAATGAGACACATCTGCTCCTGGCAGCACCAGTCTACTTCAACAGGATAATGTGCATTGAAGAGGCTGCTAATGAACTTGGTTAACCATTTCGGCAAGAAACTGTTCTTGCCTGGACTGCTTGATATTATGCTGTATGAACTGGACATCAGGATCCTCAGAAAAATGACAGCTGAACTTGCCTAAAGGTGAAACAATCCTTCAGGGTTCCTGCTTCACGCAAGAGTCTGCTAGACATTCTGCAGGGCACAGAAGAAAGTGATTGACAAATTGCCAATATAGGTGGAACTGTTTTTAAAATTTCCTGCTTCATGGAATAGTCTGCCAGATACTATGAGCCTGTAGGCTGAAGATGGATGTTCAAATGTTACAGAAGAACTTTGGTTCACTGTCCAATTAGTAAGATATCTCTTTCAATTCTAGAGTTTTGGAAGTTCTTTACAATGCACTTGCTGTTAACTTAGGCAATATAATATTCTTCTAGGGTTTTTCATGGAGTTGAAGAACAGATAGTTGTAATTATAGTTTTCCTTGGTTATGATAAAAGATAAAGAACTTATAAATATTATATCTGTAATTCTTTCTTGATAACTGTCTGTTATATGTAATTTTACTATGTTAAAGCTAAGACCTTCTCTTCTATATGAAAAGGAAAGGAGAAATGATATAGGAAGACCTTCTGTATATGTATTGCTTTTATTGGTTAATGAATAAAGCTTTTGCAGAGAGTAGCTAAGCAGAATAGAGTAAGGTGGGAATTCCAAGGAAATAGAGGAGAAAAGAAGGTGGAGTCAGGGAGATACCATGTAGTCACTGGAGGAGAAAAATGCTTATGTGTGGGTACCAGTAAACCATGAGCCTTGTGATAAAATATAAATATTAGAATATATTAAATTAATATTAAAATATAAAATAATAGAAATGGGTTAATTTAAGATATAAGAACTAGCAAGCAATGCACTTAAGTGATTGGTCAAGAAGTTCTTTAATTAATACAATTTCTGTGTGATTATTTTATGTTTGGAAGGCCATGAATAAATAGTGTTCTCCTACACGTGTGTGTGTGTGTGTGTGTGTGTATAAATTTAATTGGAGCTCACTTACAATTTCAGAGGTTTAGTCCATTGTAATCATGGTGGGAAGCCACACCCCATTATCCTTCTAAAGTAATGCCATTCCCTGATATCTAAGCATTCAAATATATGAGTCTATGGGAATATTGTTATTCAATTAACTACAGAGATGATCTATGAACAATTTTCAAATATTTTGGCCACAATTCACAATGTATATACAGTTTAAGGAAGATAATTTGTCCTGTTTTCTTCTGCCATGGTTGTTCTTTGTACTTTAAAGAATTTCCATATACAGTTCAAGGGAAAGGAAACACACTGGCATGTAGGGTTTTATGTGAAAAGTACTGGTGTCCAAAAATAGAGACATCTGTGTATCTCATCTCCGAAGTGAATTTTAAGGCTATGAATTAACTGCATATCTTATTGTTTTTCTCTGTGTATCATATTCTGTTAATTGTTATTTTTTTCTTTGTCTACTGGCTTAATTAACAATGCTACTTAGATAGCTGGCTACATTTTTGGCAAAAATTATTAAGAAATTTCACAACTTACTCTGAAATGGAAATAATAGCAATGACATAATTTTACTTTTACTTTTTTCACTAGCACCTGGTCTTGGCTGGAGCTATTTTAATATATACAAACAATGTGCAGAGTAGTTTGATAATATATATCAAAGACTATAACTATATGTATAAACAATGAACCAAATTCAATTACTAGAAATTTATCCTAAGGAAATAATTAAACATATGGTCAAAGTTTTCACTTAATTAACTTCAAGGCTATTCAGTTTACAGCTGTTTGTGGTAATAAAAAAATTAGAAAACACCAAAATTTGCAATAACACTGAACTAATTAGAAATAGTAGTAAACACTTATAAAAGAGATAATAATAATAGGATAAAGTTGCTGAAATCTATTTAATTAGATGGACACTGTTACATGTGTACAACATTAAAACGAAAGATTTACATGATGGAAACAGATAATACAGGGTAGACCTGTGGAAACTGGGAACAGAAATGTGAGGGAATAAATAGAAACAGTTTGGGTACTACACTGGGGATTCTGTTAAGTCCCAGTGCATTAGATCAGCTTGATCAAGCTGATATGTAAACAAACGGTATGAGAAAGGTATCACTCAAAGTAGAATTGTTCTTTTAATCAGAACAATTGAAGGGCTGCAGTCTCTTTGAGGAAGTGGAGACTGCTCTGTTGCAGCAGGAGTTTGAGGTTGTGGGTGGCTTGAAGTGGAGAAGGGATTACCAGGGTTGGGGTCCCGTAGATAATTGTCTGGCTTTAATTTTGTATCTGAAGTTGGAGGGCCAAATCCTACATCCTAAACCTAGCTTCCTCGCTTAAACAGCAGAAGACAATTTGTCTGTAGAGGGTTCTCTATTTAAGTCAGAATGGAGATAATAAATCAAATTAGCATATGAGAGTTTTCAGAATTAAGTTTATAAGTTTGAGCTGGTAAAACCTAAAGTGGAGAAATGGAGGAACAGAGCAAATAACTTGAGTGAAGAGAGAAAAGACTTGAAGGTGGGCAACACTTTGGATCATTTTGTCATTTCATATGTGTAGTTGCCTGAGTTAGTGAGACTTTGAAAGTCAAAAGTAGTATCTAATTTGTGTTGGGCTCAGACCTCAGTCAACAGGTAAACTAAAGTCTTGAGATCTGTTTTAAAGCAACCAAAGCTGTTTGTGATTGAGATCTTAGATCCCATTTTAGGAACTACCAGGAGGAGTCACCCCTAGAGACCATCTCTCACACTCTAGTTGATGTAAAAGCATGAGTATTTTATTAATTCTGTCATGACAGGGTTTTTCAGCATTTGAGAAGTCAGAAAGACCCCGAATGGCTTGTACAGGCTACTTTTAAAGTAAAAAGCCACAGAAACAAAATGGGGAGGGGGAGTCCTTTAACTATTATGATTGGCTTATTTAAAGGGCTTTTACCAATAATTGGCTGGAGAGTGGTTGCCAGATCAGATGAGGTAAGAGGGAACATTTTAGGATTACTTTGCCCCTTTCTCAGGGACTGAGTCAAAACATCCGTGGACATCTGTGGGTTATCTTGTCCCAATTTCAGGAATGGAGATCTATTTGGAAAACACTCACAAGGGCTCAGGGAGATGGAAAGTTCCCAACATTTCAGTATGCGCATGTATAGTTGTTAGATTCCCAGGGCGTGGGAAGAAGCACTAGGGCACTAAGACTGAGAGGGCTCAGAAATGGCCTCAGAATTGTCTTAAAGTTCTACAGGAGTAAGGAGATGTCTCAGTTGAAAGTATTTTTCACACAGGCATGGGGTGACAGTTTAGATCCCAGAAATTAAATAAATGCTTTGCAGGTATGACATCTCACCAATAACCCAGCCCTGGGAGGCAGAAGTAAAGGATCCTGGAAGCAGCATGGCTATCTAGACTAGTTGTACCTATGTGCTTTCGATTCAGTGTGAGCATTTCCTTCTGAAATACAAGTGAAAAGCAGATAAGTCACCTAGTGTCAAACTCTGCCTCCACAAACAAGCACACATACACATGCACCCACTCCCCACATATATGTAGACATATGCTCCTGTACACATATGTACCCACAAACATGAACCTTCAATCACAAAATGTTAAATATTTTGAGGCATTCTTAACATATGACATCTATTACATCAAATTTAAAATATTTCTTGCCTTTTACGACATTGCTACTAAAATGTTATACAGTGCCACTGCACTTTTCTGTTTCATTTTCTTTAAAATTAGACAAAGTCAACTCATATGCATCCTTCCCAAGAAATTATTACTAGGCAGCATTGTTATTGTGTAAAGATTATTGATAGAACTTGCAAACGTAGATGATTTGTACGTTATACATGTGCATGTACATCTACATACTGTGGTTATCTGGTACACCCTCACCTGAACAGTGTTTACATGACTAATGTCCATGGATAGCATATGACTTTTTGTCTCCTGTGCTTATTGAATAATGTCTAAGATGTTCCACAAGTATAAAGCCTTATATCTGTGGCACTTTAAATGCTTTTCAGTAGAAACATAGTCTTGAAACATTTACCAATGCTTCCAGTACCTTACTTTCTATATAACTTTATATTTAATATCTTGTAATTATTCACACGTGACCATTATCCATAATTTATCTTTCTTGCTCATTTTTCTCAGATTCTTTTATTCATTTATTTTTTTAAAATATTAGTTTGAATTTCAAGAATTCTTTTAAGTTTGATCATTACTATTGTGATTAGTTTTGAGATTGATAATAATCATGAGACATGTGAAATTCAACTTGTACTCACCGCTAAATGAGCAGTCATTTTGATCACATATTCCTTACAGGTGACTTACTGCCTGATTGTGAACTGATACCTCACAATAATCTTTTTCTCTTAATATGCTGATCATTTCAGTAGAAATAATGATAAATAGGCTAATGTAACACAGTTGGAGATACTTACCATATTTTATATTTATCATTTAAGGAAGAGAGAAGTGGAGGATGCTAAGTATCACCTGTATATGAAACACAGGCACCCTCCTGCTCTAGAATAAATATCTTTTAAGAGGTATTTGGTTTTTGCTAAAAATTAAAGTACTGTTTCTTGTAAAGAATTTGGGGTTCTGAGTGAGGGTCTTAATCCTAGCTTAGGCTGGCTAGGAACCTGTGGTCTTTTTGGTTCTGCTTGATTTGTGCTTGGGTTGTCATCATGAACCACCTTGCAAAGCCCTTACAATTCAAGTAAGAGAAAATGGGCTGGGGTAGACAGCTCAGTGGGTAAAGTGTTCGCTGTGTAGGCATCAAGACCTGTGTTTAGATGTGTATCACCTACATAAAAGACAAACTTTGCAGAGCTAATCTGTAGCCCCAGCACTGGAGGGAGGGAAAAAGAAGATGGGTATGTTACAGGGTTGCTAGTCCAGGAAGTTTTGAAAGCACCAGATTCAATGTCTCAAAAAAAAAGAAAGAAAAAAAGAAAGAAAGGAAGGAAGAAGGAAGGAAGGAAAGAAGAAAGGAAGAAAGAAAGAAAGAAAGAAAGAAAGAAAGAAAGAAAGAAAGAAAGAAAGAAAGAAAAAAGAAAGAAAGAAAGAAGCAACATTCCAATCTATTTCAATCTAGCTGTAAGCATAGTAACCATTACAACTGGACTGATAAATAATGGAAATAGAACCAACAGGAGTCTGATTAGACAGAAAACCTACTCAATTGGAAGAACTTGTTGTGGGATATTTGATCACATAGTGAACTCCAAGACTGTGATAATTAAATAAAATCAACCTTCGGTGAGAAGGTGAAGCCAGCAAGTCGTCTACAGAAAGTAGTCATCGAGAGTCACAGGGAGGCCAGAAGACAGAGAGATGCACAGGAAGTAATAGGGAGGGACTTTGAGTCCGGCAGTCTTATTTGGTTTGAAGGTTTGGAAGGACACTCTTGCTGGGTTGCTGCCTAGATAGGACGGTCTGATGGTTGCTTCTCAGCCTCTCTGAGCTAGCAGCATCTTACTCCCAACTCTTTATTGCCAAATAGGACAATAGAGATTTAGTTTAAAAGTACATTTGGTGGCAGTGACAAGAGGCAATTCTGACAGATGCAAAAGATCCACTGGGCCTCGGCCTGAAGAGCAAGGCAGTGATTGTGGAGCCACTGTCAGTAGCTGATACAGCAGTAGATTCAGGGGCAGCCTCAGGAACAGTGATCAAAGAACAGGAAATCACGCCTGGTACTATAAACCAGCACCTGAGACTGGAGACAGATCCTGGAGGAGAATCTACTACTGTCATGTTATAAACACGGCATCTTATAAACACTCATCCTTAGATCTGTAGAGTAGGACAGCTCTCAAATCTTATTGTAGATTGTTTTGAAGCAGATTGGATGCTGTGACAGATATTTATAACTGGTCAAAATGCAGAAAATAAGGCACTCTAGTGTCTGTATACCCAAATCTGACTTACATGTAAGAAAATCCCTACTCCAAGGCTCAGGGAACGTCTTGGACAAAGCAGAAAGGTTGTAAGATCTGGAGAGCAGATGTCTTTACTACTACATAGTGTTTTCTGGAAAACACATAGATATTGAGCCCATGAACTCACAACAATATGGCTGGCTTCACAAGAACTGCAAAGACTACACCAATCAACATGCCAGCATGGGTAGAAAAAAACATCACAGGGCCCAGTCCTAGGTGAGATCTACTGGTAGTAAATGGCTCCTGAGGGAGAACCAACTTCTCTAGGGTTGAGCTCCAAATCCTAAATGGTCGGCTCTAAACATGTGCACATGCAGATCACACTAATTGAATTTAAAAGAGGTCAGGAATGGGAAAAGGGCTGTGGGGGAAATGAGAAGATTTGGAAGGGATAGAATGATCCAAATACAATGAACCCATATGTAAAATTATTTTTGAAAAAGCAGAAGATGGAAACATTTGAAGCAATCTATGACTTCCACATGCACACAGACAGACAGGTACACCTATACACAAATGCATACAATACTTACACACACACACACATTCATGCACACACATACACACACATACAAAGAAAATAAAATCAACGATAACTGAAATAACCCAACATTTTTATTACTTGTGAAAAACAAATCTAAAAACTTTAGAAAAATGACAAAAGAAGTATTTACCTTTATAGAAAACTTCAATTACCAGAGTAAATTGTATAGATATAAATCTCTTGACACAAAAATACAAAACAGTTTGATATATCATATGTTTGTGTCAATATTTTGATGTAACAAGCAGTGAGCACTTTGAAAAGCAGGAATAATTATAGCTATAATCTATTGAATAGTACACTAAGAAGAACTATACAGAAATATGCATGCTTCCAGGGAAGAATTACTTCAATTTTAATCAACATCCCAGTAGAACACTTTAGAAATTTGAATGATTAAAGATACCCTCTGTGTGAAACGCACAGATGCTGTCACAATACAGAATAGATGACAGAGCACTTCCATTGTAAGATCATGTTAAGAGCACGAGGAGCCATAATTTTGCACATTAGCACAGAAATGTATAATATAAGGGACTCTGAGCACAAAATGGAGAGAAAAATCTACTGTCACAAAGGAAATAACTCCAATAGCTCAATTCTATGGGGAAAGACTGTTACAGTGAATAAATTAATGGGAGAGTCTCTCAACCATGTTACTTTCACTTGACAGCAAATTTAAGAAAGATTAATTAGGAAATATTCAGTGTGTATTGGGGGAGAGAACTTGGGATATGTTCAGGGGAAAAGAACTGTGGCAGGCAAGCACAAGACCCAGAGATTAAATTCCAAGCTCTCAGGTAAAAAGCCGCGAGTGGTCACCCATGCACCTACTTCCCTATCACTGCAGTAAGTAGAGACAAGAGGATTGCTTTGTTATGCTGGCAGCCAGTCTAGCATCGGGTACAATAATGAATGCTGTTTTAAGATATTAAGAGCAGAACACTCAACATCCTCCCAGGGCATCTGATTATATGCGACCACCCAACACACACATGCACATACACCAAACATTGACCTACACAACAAACTAAAGAAATTGCAAGACATTTACCAACAAAAACATCTACTGGATGTAAGAACAACAAAATGTCCAGTGGATTCCTCGGTCAGTTGCATTAGAAACTAGGTACAGTGTATGGGATGCATGTTTTCCCACCAATTGAGGAGCGGGGCTGATGATTACAAATGAACACTTCAGTCACAGCTGGGAAGTATGCAATTTAGTTTTTAACACTTATATAAAAATAAACTACCCACAATAATCTATATCCATGGGCAATCATGAATACAAATGCGAAACAAATATATGAATTGTATAGGAACGTTCACTAGACTACATGGTTCCTGCTGAGAGATAGAGAGCTAGTGCAATATTCTATAAATATCATGAATTGTGTGGTCCAAGGAACAATATACCTAGTCTTGCCAGTGCTGGCCAAAGACCTAGGTTCTGGCTGAGGAACCCTGTCTGAGATTCTCTCTATACATTAGTAAACAAGATCAAAAGGGTTTAGCTGGAACATCTAGTGAAATGAGAGGTCACAATTATAGTTCCCTCTGGTTTGTCAAAATTATGAATTTCTGGAGCTCATTGATGCAAACAGCTCCTTCTTCAGTGGAGGTGGTAGCTAGCTGTCCAAGGCATGCTGTGTTCAACATACACTTCAAAGATGAAGGAAGCAAACCTCCATGGTACCTAGCCCTGCCTCTACTCACAGGACACTAATAGTAGTGTTTGTTTCTGAAGAAAGGTGAGGAATACTGTCAAGCATGCTATGAGGGCTTCTGTAAGGTGCATGATGGGAAGTGTGTGAAAATGAGCCCTAACTTCATTTATTTCTTAGCCTGTGCTTATCTGAGGTTAAATTTGATGGAAAAAGTAAATCAACTAATCACATGCCTTTCAAAATTAATTTAAAATAAGATATCATAGTTGTCTTAATGAGGAAGAGATAAAAGATTATTGTACTTTCCACTGACAAAAGATACAAGTTCAAAGATAGTCCGAACGCTAGGATAAAGACCGCTCAAACATAAGGAAATTCATAAAAAAATTAAGCTTTCCTCTTGGTACTTCACATGGTTAGATTCTTTTAGTCCTTTTAACTAAAATTATTAGTGATAAATCATATAATATTCAGACCTTGTCCTTAACGAAGCAATTAGTCACCTTGTAAATAGTCTGAGCCTGTGTAAATGACTTGTAAATTCATGTTAAATATTTGGCTTCATGCCAAGAGGAAAGAATGAGCGCCCAAGCAGATATGCAAGTTGCGCCTGTTTGCATCTGAGCATAAACAGTAGCAGGAGTATTTATTAAATCTGGAAGGTTATAAAGCTTCTGCTGGGTTGCTCTGAAAGTTACATGTAAGGTCAAAAATTTTCAGCACAGATCCGCTGCTCAGACCTGTGGCTCAAGAATCTAGGCAGCTCCTGTTGTGTTCCTGCCACATCAGTCCCCAGGTACATGAATTACAGTGTTTCCTTTGATGTTTATCATCTGAAAAGGAATCTAATTAATCTGAAGTCACTGCATTCATTTTGTAGATGGAATATCTGTTTTGCTTCATGAACTCAGCAATTGTGACAATGGGGTTGTCACCTTGTTCAGTAAATGAGAAATCTCACAAACACCGTGAAAGAAAACCAATTTAAAACACACATAGAGAGAGAGAGCAAATGCTCACTTGCTGCTGGCAAGGCACACATACATAGTTCTCAATCTTTTCCCTGCATCTTTGATAGCTGTGCTTTTTTACACCATTATAATCAACTCTGTCCTGTCTTTTCTTCCTCTAGATGTTGGCTTATAAGTCAATAACTGAATGGAGGCGTTAGAATAAATATATACTGAAGCGTAAACACAAGAGTCTTATAATGGGCCCAATTTTGAAGGCTCAAGCTTTGAAAAATCACATAACAGATAAGACGTGCTATATTGTGATAAACTGACACTAACCTATCTCATCAATAAATACTTAGCAATACAAAAATAGCAATGATGTGGTATGGTAAATGCCACTGCTGATTGCTTCCCTCCAATTACCCACAGAGAGATCTAACAAGTAATTTTGCTTTTTCCTGTGACATTCCCTGATAATCTTTCTTAGCAACATGTCTGTTCCTTAAGTCTTGATTATAAAACTCTGGCGTATCTCCCTGAAATGCATTTCAGGTTTTCCTGTGCCTTTAATCATCCCATTCTTAACGACAACTGGCATGAAATCTTCCTTTTGCCCACCAGAACTATTCTAATTCTCCAGAATACATTCTCTTTCAGAAGATAAATGTGTGTAGACTAAAACAAGTATGAGATTTCTAGAAAGCATTGACATATAGAAGTTTTGCAAGAAACCAGAGAATATTAAAGTTAATGGATTTTATCGATCCATTGAATCCATGATCTATGGATCACTTGCTTTCCAGGCTCAGAACTTTGAGTTTTTGTTTCCACTTCCAGAACTTTCTTTCCCTTTTCATGACAGCAGCCAAGTGTTGGAAGCAGAGTAGTGTTATTAGCTTGATAGATTGTAGTAGGATGTGAGGTCTTGTGAAAACCTCCTAAAGTTTTCTGTTCTTTCTGAACCCTGAGTCCAAGCTAGCAATGTTTCTCCTAGAAAAAGATATTCCCAACACCATTGGGGTAAAGAGTGTCTCCAATGTATGTGATAGGGTCTCTTCCTACAAGCCAAAAATATCTAAAATTCCAAGTCTCCTAAATTTCAGACAATTTAGCCATACTTCTTAGTTACCTCATCATTGTGTTTATATTTTTCCACAATTATATTTTTATATAATGAAGGATTTTGTACTGAGTAGAGAATGATCACAGGGGTATGTAATCTAAGCAATAGATAAGGGGTCTAGCCATTACATATCTCTCTTATGCAAAGTAAAATACCCCAAATCAGACTTCTTCCATAGAGTTGACTCCTATCCTCCAGAAGACCTGGGTACAAATTTCAGGCAAGAAAAGTCACCTGATAGTACCAAGCCTACCAAGGTAGTTCAAACTAATGAGCCCAAAGTAGACTGATCTGCTACATTTTGCCTTCCCCATAGGGATCACAGTGAAAGATCAGACACAGGCTTTCTGCTTATGCTTCCTTGATCACCTGACCAGTGCATTTCAAGCTACATGGCTCCAATGGTATGTGGCAATCTGAAGGCCAGAATGTAATGCAAACTGTATCTCCCTAAATGGCTCTGTCTCCTTTGTGACTGACCCCAATCCAGAGCTATTCTTTAGTTACCATTTTCCTTATGCTCCATTTATAGTATAAAAAAAATCAAAACAAAAAAAAACAAAAAAAAAACTTTGATAGCTTTGCTATCTAAAAAGGCTGAAAATCAGACAACAGGATGTTTGACTTAGGGAATGGTTACCAGGTGTTTTGAGGTGGAAGGAGGTAAATACACTTGTTTGTTCCTTGTATCATGGAAAGGAAGTCTTTGTCCTCCCTCCTTGATTGGGGTATGTAAGGACTACGAATAATAAGGTCATTACAATATTCACTGGAAGCCCTCCTGACTCTATCTTCTGTCTATTTTTTATTCCTTTCCTCAGTCCTCACTCCCCTTTTCAGGAATGTAAAAACAAGTCGGGCCAGACCTGACAGATTGCACTACAGTACTTAACTATTCTTGTTTTTCTCCTCACTGCCATTCTATAGGTGTTCCCTTATATTGTAGCCTCCACAATTTCAATTCTGCTCAGCTTCTTTTCTGTTGCTAATAACCTTATTCAGCTTTCTCTGCATTCAATATTGCAACTACTTTATCCACTAACTACAAATTGATAGAGAATTATGCTATTGTTAGGTCTTTTATTAAAGTTCAACTCAACACAATTTAGTGAGTAACTGAAAGAAGCATCTAAAAATATTCCAGAAATGGTTACAATCAATGTAAGCAGAAAAATTAACACAGAGGACTGGAAGTTTATCAACCACGTCTCTATGCAGCACTCACAGTGACCCAAGAGCCTATCTCCTTGTATAGTCATTCTTTTTCTATATTCACCCTCAATAATTGCCAGACATGTTATCTAAGATTCAGCAAGTTTACAAATTCCAACAGGAGTGTTTTATATTTGAAACTATGCGAAACATCCATCATTTTAAAAATCCCAAATAGTGAAGTGAAATTTTCCTATCTTAGCAATGTTATGAGGCTCTGCACCTTCCTGTAGAGATCTAATGATATAACCTTTGCTTTCAAACGAAAATTTTGGAAGTGGAACAGTGTGCCCTCCCAGGGTGTTAAAAGTAAAGAGATTGGAATTAGGATAGAGATTATCAGTTCATAATTTTTGGATCTTCCAGCCACTGCCAGGATTAACACTTTCCATATAGTTTTAGAATTTATCGTTGTAAAGAACACATTTTATTCAACTCAACACTGGGGGAAAATAATCTCAGCATGTTGAAAACAGTCCATTTTTTTTACTTCTAGAATACTTATTCAAAGACTTTTTGAAACTTTAGCTGTTTGGTGCTGCTGTAAACTGAAATCAGTACCTCAATGATACTAAGCAGGTTCTTTGCCACAGAGCAAAGCAGGCTGTATTTCTCTAAAGAAATTTCTTTAATTATTCAGTCTTTTTTAAAAAAGAAATATTTTTCCAAAGGAACAACAGGGCGGAAAAGAGCTTGACCTTCTTTTCTCATCATGGCATGTGGGTTTTTATACATATATTCTTCTCTTATACATTGCATTCAGACTACAGTTTTCCCTTCCTCCCCCCCTTTCTGTACCTCCACAAATATTCCCTCTCATCAAAATCCAATTCTCCCTCATGTTCCTCTAGAAAAGAACAGGCCTCCCAGGGATATCAACCAAATTCACCATGACAAGTAACAGAAAGACTAGGCACAAACCCTCATATCAAGACTAGACATAGCAATCCAGTAGGAAGAAAAGGATTCTGTGAGCAGCAAAAAGAGTCAAAGACACCCCAACTCCCACAAGTATGCCATGCTATAGATCCTAACATATATGTAGAGGACCCAGGTCAGACCCATTCAGGCTCCCTGTCTGTTACTTTACTCTCTGTGAGCCCCTATAAGTCTTATTTAGTTGATTCTGTGAGCCATATTTCCCTGGGGTTCTCTACCTCTCTGGCTCCTAAAATCCTTCCTCTTCCTTTTCTGTGTGGTTCCCCAAGCTCTGCATCATGTTTGGTTGTAGATATCTGCATCTGTTCTCATCAGTTGCTAAAAGAAGCCTGCCCAATGATGAAAGGGCTAAACACTAATCTATGAATATAGCTCAATATCATTAGAAATCATTTCATCCACTTTATTTATTTATTTTATTATTTTTTTAACCAGTTCTTTCATTTATATTCTAGATCTTTGGGCTGTTTTGCCTCTAGTTGCTGTCCATATAGGTAGTGTCTGGTATGGGCTTCCTTTCCTGGCACATGCCTCAAGTTGGACCCCTCAATGGCTGCCTACTCCTGCAAGGTTCTACCATCATCTTGGCTTACTTTGGAAAGGCATGTAATTTGACAAAATGTCACTCTCTTACCTGTGTTCAAGGCTCTCATTTGCCCAAGTATTGTGGATGTCATTCATACCAGCATGTATAAAACAACAGTCAGCACTACACCATTAAGTAGTGAATTAATATGACATTGGGATAGTGCTGTGTTGTAAGGGAAGCAGCGGCTTGTATCCTGCTGCCCAGCAAGCTTATACCCCGAAATAATAACACACAAATTGTATTCATTTAAACATTACCTGGGTCATTAGCTCTAGCCTCTTACTGGCAAACTCCCACATCTTGATTAACCCATTTCTATTAATGTGTATCGCCACTTGACTGTGGCTTACCTGCATGAGTCTAACCAGCATCCTTCTCGGTGACTGGAAAACCTGGTGACTTCATGACAGCTCTCCCTAACTCTGCCTTCTTTTTCCCAGCATTCAGTTCTGTCTGCTCTGCCCACCTAAGGGCTGCCTTATCAAACGGCCAAGGCAGTCTCTTTATCAACCAATGAAAGCAACACATAGAAAGAAGAACCTCCTACACCAGTGCTGAGTGTAGAGATGCTAGTAGTACTCTAGCCCACATTCCCAGAGTTCAAAATAATGAGATCAACCATTCCTGGCAGGGTGCCTTCGGAAATGTGTGTCAAGGAGGCAGTATGTTTGCACTAACTAAAACCTGGCATCATTGACAACACAGAATGAATGCCACCCATATGTCATCTGTTCTGCCCTGCCTGCTTTGGACTTACTAGCTTTGCTTATGTCTAAAGATTATTGTGTGGAGAAACTCCCTGAACTTCCTTTGGAGGTCAAAGATAAGGCTGGTGGTTAAATGAAAACCAAGAAAGTCATATTGCTGCTTATAAAACTTAAAGTCTAGGATGACATCAAAACAATCTGGCTATACCTCAACAAATGATCTGATAATGACAGAATGCAAAAATATGTGGAGTTCAGCTTAGAAGATGCTGAATCATGTATAATGAAGACAGTAGTCTCATCAAAGCCATCAAAAACATTCTTAGTATCATTGTATATAATATAAGACAACTAAACATTACAAAACTGCTCTTAGTAGACATGTAGGGTATTTCTACATTTGGATTAAAAGTACTTCCTAGAAGTTAGATAAGATTTATAGCACTTGATCTAAAGATACTTCCCTTCAGAATTAACTATCAACTCATATCTGTACCTTGAACAAGATGGTTAATGTAGAGGCAACAGGGTCTAGAAGAACCCAGAAATCCAATGAGCAGTTCAAGAAGCAAGAATGAAAGTCATCATAGGAGTCTTGAAGAAAAGAGTAAATTTTGAACTTGAACCCACATGCAAAGATTATGCCCAGTACACCATCCTCCTATAGGTCAGATCACAGGTTCTGGGTACAGAAAGCAGCAATAGCCCTAAAAGGCAAGTCAAAGAAGGAGGTGTAGAGAATAGGGACAGCCCACAGATTATGAAAAGAAAGAAGCCCATAGAAAAGAAACCTGTGGAGGATAAATGAAGCACAGAGGAAAAGAAGATTGCTGCATAAGTGGCTAGATTCTCTATTTCAGAAAGAGCAAACAGAGAACCTATTTGAATAAAGACCCAGTAAAAGATATAATGGATGAAAAATGCTCTGTTTATTTCCTATGGGCTTCTGACTTTGAGAAAAGATGATTCTTCACTTTTATTCTTGACATAAGCTACACAATCTCTACTGCCTATATTCGGCTGTAAGATAAAATAGTTCAAATTCTGTATACCGACAGTTCCAGATGATAGGGAGATGCAGAGCCATAGAAACTATTGTTCATCGTTGTTGGAAATTAGATGACATTCAAAGTTCTGTAGACAAGAAAGGGAAAAGGGAAATAGGAAGTGAGATATGTTTCTCCTAAGAAACATGAAATAGTGGAAGAGTGTGAGTCTGAAATTCTGAGTACCAAAAAGACGTGCTGGAAAGACTGGTGCATCCCTGTCAGGAAAAAATGGGGTGACTCTAAAACACAGTTGGTGTTTTCATGAACACATGATAAATGAAAGAGCCTTAACTTAAGACAGACGCATAATGGAAAGATGTTCAGCAGAGTGTTGTGAGAGAGGGCAGACCCTAGATATTTTAATCATTTGAGTCAAAATGGAGGACTTCCATTTCTCTTTCTGGTGGGAATGCATAGAGAAGTAATTTTTGTCCCCTCTTCCTTTTTAATATACTTTTGGTTAAATTGACACACTCACAGTACTTTAAGTAAATATTCCCTACAAGTATCTGTAATCCATATTGACTGTAACACTATTTCCGATAGTCAAATTATGGAGCCAAATTAAGTGTCCTTTCACTGTTGACTGAAGTTTCTGTCCTGCAGTCTAATAATTCATTGTACAAATGCACATCCATAGTTATGTTTTTTGTATGTACAATGAATTATTAGACTCCCAAATTAGAGAGAATATTGTATTCATCTGATATATTTCCCTTAATATGATCTTCAGTTGTAGTCATTTCTTGTCCCCTTCTGTCACCCAGACTCCCTCCTGCTTCTACATATATGTTTATATGTATGCATACATATGAAGTATGTTATATGCATACATACTTTATGTTATGTATATGCATATACTTTATGTTATATACATACATACATACATACAGAAGGGGAAAGGAGAAAAGAGTATATATGATTAAAGCACCTAACATATTTGAAAGAAATTATCATTCTGACTCTACACTATGCCCAATGAATATGTACTGATTTTCTTAAAAAGTGATTTAAAATCTATTCTGAAACTTGTTTTGACAATATTCTGCTTTTAAACTTATATTACCTTCCATAAGCATTTCATTTACCTAATGAAAAACATATTTAAAGTAATGAGTACACAGCATTTCAATTTGCATATGTAAATAAATTTAATCAGTAGGAAATTCTGGCAGAGGAAAGTGTCTGAATGTAATTATTTCTTTGGCTGGCCACTCCTTCAAGTTTATAGTAATATTTTATAGTTGGAACTAGAGATTAACTTTTTGGGCAAAAAAAAACTGTCCTCAGTATGGGAAGGTTCATAATGACAATTGCTAGCAATTATTGAACCTTAATGCATGTGAAGTACATATTTTTTTCCATTCCATAGAATCCTAACAAAGTAGGTATTATCTTTCCTTAAAAGATGGAGAAACTGATGTTCAGGGAGAAGACATCATTTTCTAAAGCAATGATTCTCAAACTTTGTAATGCTGATACCCCTTAATACAATTCCTCATGTTGTAATGGACACATCCATAAAATTATTTTGTTATGACTTTATAACTGTAATTTGCAACTGTTATGGATCATAATGTAAATATCTGATATGCAACCCTCAAGTGGGTTATGACTCACATGTTGTGAACCACTGAGCTGAAGACTGTCCATCAAATATATAAATAAATAAAATATAAACATATATCCAATTTGACTCTGAAGTCTGCATAGGTGAAGAAAATCTTCAATTATCAATTCCTCTTTCCTCACTCAAAAAAGCTCTCTGAGTGTCTAAAGATTTCTGTTCCATCTGAGAATTCCATTACCAGTAGAAACTGGTATCTCAAAGTTTAAAGGAACATAAACAGCGCTCCATTTTTTTTTCATATTTATCTGGGTACATAAAATACTGCATACGAAATTCCAGGTAGAATTTGCAATTAACTGTTAGTCGAATCATAAAGTTGTTCTTTTGTTTTTAGACATTATCTTTCCCAGATTGTCAGTTCAATGAAAATGATAAAAATTCTTGTTGATCAATATACCACTATTCTCCCAAGACAAGACAGCATGCACTAAGGGTTACCTTATGTTCTAGTGAGCTCCCTTCCCACTGAAAGAGCGGTAGAGGAAAAAGGAAGAGACCACTGAAGTCACGATATCTGTACTCAGCAATAACTCTCCTGATATTTTATGTCTTTTAACAGTGGACAGATACTAATAAAAATATCAAATCCCAGTGTGTACCATTCTGCAGTGGTTTCATCCATCACTGTCACCTTTTCATTCCGTATAACACAACATCTTTTCCCATCATCCCTAGTCACAAAGATTACATCAAGACTATAACTATAGTCTTTCAACAATGATGCACAGTAATTTCTCTATTTGAAAATCATGCCCTAACACCCAGGGAGCTACAGTGCTTTAAGATGTATTGTACTTGAGAACTACATGCCTGATGCCCAATTATTGTTAAAAATCTCAACTCTGTTTATGATTCCAAAGCTCATACCCCCTGTACAACCACATAGGCTTTTGGATAAAGTACAAAATCAGAACTGTTCTTGGAGTAAAGAATGCAGTACACTAAACACCAAAGCTGCTCTGTTATCAGTATTGTAGCCATACGTCTATTGCCTCTTCCAGTGTTAGCAGTATGCATTGCTCCTTCTGAGGAAATACAATCTTATGTGCATTCTGATATTTTGGCAACTGAGAAGTTTATAGTTTCAGTCCAATAGAATTTGGAATATTATCTTACATCAAAACTCATTATTATGAGAAAAAATAATACCATCTGGCTACATAGAAATATCATGAGGTATAAATGCAGTTGGTTTTTCAATAATTAGTGTGAGCCCTTAAGAAATATCTCCACAATTAAAAGCAGTTGATACTGTTGCTGAAGACTGATCTTTGGTTTCTAGTACCCACATGACAACTCACAGGTGTATGTAATTTCAATTTCAGAGAATCAAATGTCCTCTTTTGACCTTTTATGCCTCTATACGTACTTACTTGCATGCAATCAAAACACTCGTACACACAGAATAAAGCCTTTTTCAGAATAAAACAAAAAGGAATTAATACTACATCTAAGGAAACTGTGATCAGATTTAAGTACCCTGCTTCGATTCACACAAAGGGTATCCTTAAGGAAGACAGGTATCTATGAGTGATGCTTGAGAGAGAATAAGTAAATAAAATAAAATATGATAGTAAATAAATCTTTTAAAAAGTGTTTAGCTAGGCCCTTTTGTCTCCTGGGTCCTGGGAAGACCAGCTAGCCCTGTTGCACTGCCGAGGAGTTCTACCTAGGGAGGTGAGTGGGTGCTCGCCTGGGCGGCCTGCCTGTCCGGGAAGAGAGCACAGCCCCTCCCCAATCAGCTTCTGCTACAAGGTCTTCGGTGTTCCATGCGACAACTCCCTGCCCCCACTGCTGCTGCCCTTTTGTCTCCTGGGTCCTGGGAAGACCAGCTAGCCCTGTTGCACTGCTGAGGAGTTCTACCCAGAGAGTGCTGAGGAGCTCTAACCAGAGAGTGCTGAGTAGTCCTACCCAGAGAGTGTTGAGGAGTTCTATCCAGAAAGTGCGGAGGAGTTTCATCCAGAGAGGAGGAGATGGGCAGGCGCCAATGCAAGAATTCCTCCAACAACCTGAAAGGCAACATGACATCGCCAGAATCCAGGGAGCACGAAACTAGAAGAATTGAACACCCTACTCCAGAAGAAATAGAAGAAATCGACTCTAAGTGCTTCTTTATGAAAATAATAGAGGAACTTAAACAGGAGGTGAAAATCTGCCGTAAAGAAATGGAAGATAAGTATAACAAAAAGATTGAGGAAATGAGTAAAGAATTGGAAGAGAAATATACCAAAAAGTTTGAAGAAATGAGTAAATCCGTAAATGAAATTCTGGGAAACCAAGAAAAAACAATCAAACAGGTAATGGAAACAGTTCAAGATTTGAAAACTGAAATGGAGTCAATGAAGAAATCACAAACCGAGGGCCGGCTGGCTATGGAAAATCTGGGTAAACGAATAGAGACTTCAGAAACTGGCATAACCAACAGAATACAAGAGATAGAAGAAAGAATATCAGACTCTGAGGACACCATAGAGAAATTAAATGCTCTGACCAAAGAAAACAGCAAATCCAACAAATTCTCATCACAAAACATTCAGGAACTGTGGAACACAATAAAAAAACCAAATCTAAGAATAATAGGAATTGAAGAAGGAGAAGAATTGCAGATCAAGGGTCCAGAAAATATATTCAACAAAATTATAGAAGAAAACTTCCCCAACCTAAAGTACGATATCCCTATGAAGGTTCAAGAAGCATACAGAACACTGAATAGACTGGATCAAAAAAAAACATCACCTCGCCATATAATAATCAAAACACAAAACAGTCAGATTAAAGAAAGAATATTAAGAGCTGCAAAGGATAAAGATCAAGTAACTTATAAAGGTAAACCTATCAGACTTACACTAGACTTCTCTATGGAAACCATGAAAGCCAGAAGGTCCTGGATAGAGGTACTGCAGAAACTAAGAGACCATGGATGCAAGCCCAGACTACTATACCCAGCCAAGTTATCATTCACTATCAAAGGAGAAAACAAAATATTCCAGGATAAAAACAAGTTTAAGCAATATGTAGCTACAAATCCAGCCTTACAGAAAATATTAGAAGGCAAATCACAATCCAAGGAATCCAACATTCCCAACACTGCCTACAATAGCTCAGACATCTAGCGACCCTTCACAAGCACAACTCAAAGAAGGAAAACACATACACTCTACTACCCAAAAAAAATGACTGGAGTCAACAACCACTAGTCATTAATATCACTTAATATCAATGGACTCAATTCACCTATAAAAAGGCACAGACTTAGAGTTTGGATATGAAAACAGGATCCAACATTCTGCTGTTTACAAGAAACACACCTCAACCACAAAGACAGACATCTACTCAGAGTAAAGGGCTGGGAAAAGGTTTTCCAAGCAAACGGACCTAAGAAACAAGCAGGTGTGGCCATTCTAATGTCTAACAAAGTTGACCTCAAACTAAAATCTATCAGAAGAGATAGAGATGGACATTTCATACTCATAACAGGAACAATTAATCAGAAGGAAGTCTCAATCCTGAATATCTATGCGCCTAATATAAAGGCACCCACTTATGTAAAAGAAACACTTCTAGAACTCAAGGCAGTCATCAAACCACACACACTAATAGTAGGAGACTTCAACACACCTCTCTCATCAATGGACAGATCAATCAGACAGAAACCCAACTGAGAAATAAGAGAATTATTGGAGGTATTGAATCAAATGGACTTAACAGACATCTACATAACATTCCACCCAAATAGGAAAGAATATACCTTCTTCTCTGCAGCCCATGGAACCTTCTCAAACATTGACCACATACTTGGTAACAAAGCAAACTTCCACAGACACAAAAATATATTAGTAACCACCTGTGTCTTGTCAGACCACGATGGATTAAAGTTAGTAGTCAACAACAATGCTACCCCCAGGAAGCCATCAAACTCTTGGAAGCTGAACTGTCAACTATTAAATCACCCCTGGGTCAAGGAAGAAATAAAGAAAGAAATTAAAGTCTTCCTTGAATTTAATGAAAATAAAGACACAACATACTCAAACCTATGGGACACTATGAAAGCTGTGCTAAGAGGAAAGTTCATAGCACTAAGTGCCCAATTAAAGAAAATGGAGAAAGCACACATGGGAGACTTAACAGCACACTTGAAAGCTCTAGAAAAAAAAGAAGCTGATTCACCCAGGAGGAGTAGAAGACTGGAAATAAACAAACTTAGGGCTGAAATCAACAAAATAGAAACACAGAAAACAATCCAAAGAATCAATGAAACAAAAAGCTGGTTCTTGGAGAAAATCAATAAGATCGACAAACCCCTAGCCAAACTAATCAAACGGCAGAGAGAGAACATGCAAATTAATAAGATCAGTAATGAAAAGGGGGACATAACAACAGACACAGAGGAAATTCAGAGAATCATTAGATCTTACTACGAAAGTTTATATGCCACAAAACTGGAAAATGTAAAAGAAATGGACATCTTTTTAGATAAGTACCATATACCAAAGTTGAACCAAGAAACAGGTGAACAATCTAAATAGACCTGTTAGTCGTGAAGAATTAGAAGCTGTTATCAAAAATCTCCCTATGAAAAAAAGCCCAGGACCAGATGGTTTCAATGCAGAATTCTACCAGAACTTCCAGGAAGAGCTAATACCTATACTCCTTAATGTATTCCACAATATAGAAACAGAAGTGTCATTGCCAAACTCCTTTTATGAAGCTACAGTTACCCTGATACCAAAACCACACAAAGACACAACCAAGAAAGAGAATTACAGGCCAATCTCACTCATGAACATCGATACAAAAATTCTCAATAAAATATTGGCAAACCGAATTCAAGAACACATTAGAAAAATTATCCATTATGATCAAGTAGGCTTCATCCCAGAGATGCAGGACTGGTTCAACATACACAAATCTATCAATGTAATTCATCATATAAATAAACTGAAAGAAAAAACCATATGATCATTTCATTGGATGCTGAAAAAGCATTTGACAAGATTCAACACCCATTTATGAAAAAGGTGTTGGAGAGACTGGGGATACAAGGATCATACCTAAATTATGATATAGCAATATACAGCAAGCCGACAGCTAACATCAAATTGAATGGAGAGAAACTCAAAGCCTTTCCACTAAAATCAGGAACACGACAAGGCTGTCCACTCTCTCCATACCTCTTCAATATAGTGCTTGAAGTTCTAGCAATAGCAATAAGACAACATAAGGAGATCAAGGGAATTCAAATTGGAAAGGATGAAGTTATACTTTCTTTATTTGCAGATGATATGATAGTGTACATAAGCGACCCTAAAAACTCTACCAAAAAACTCCTACAGCTGATAAACACCTTTAGTTATGTGGCAGGATACAAGATCAACTCCAAAAAATCAGTTGCCCTCCTATACACAAAGGATAAGAAGCAGAGAGGGAAATCAGAGAAACATCACCTTTCATGATAGCCACAAATAGCATAAAATATCTTGGGGTTACTCTAACCAAGGAAGTGAAAGACCTATTTGACAAGAGCTTTAAGTCTTTGAAGAAAGAAATTGAGAAGGATACCAGAAAATGGAAAGACCTGCCCTGCTCTTGGATTGGAAGAATCAACATAGTAAAAATGGCAATTCTACCAAAAGCAATCTATAGATTCAATGCAATCCCCATCAAAATCCCATCAAACTTCTTCACAGACCTTGAAAGAACAATAATCAAGTTTATATGGCAAAACAAAAAACCCAGGATAGCCAAAACAATCTTATACAATAAAGGAACTTCTGGAGGCATTACCATCCCTGACTTCAAACTCTATTTCAGAGCTACAGTATTGAAAACAGCTTGGTATTGCCCTAAGAACAGAGAAGTCGACCTATGGAATCGAATAGAAGACCCGCATATTAACCCACAAACCTATGAACACCTGATTTTTGACAAGGGAGCGAAAGGTATACAATGGAAGAAGGAAAGCATCTTTAACAAATGGTGCTGGCATAACTGGATGTTAACCTGTAGAAGAATGAAAGTAGATCCATATCTATCACCATGCACAAAACTCAAGTCCAAATGGATTAAAGACCTCAATATTAATCTGTCAACTTTGAACCTGATAGAAGAGAAAGTGGGAAGTAGTCTACAAGATATAGGCACAGGAGACCACTTCCTAAGTAGAACCCCAGTAGCACAGACAATAAGAGAAACAATGAATAAATGGGACCTGCTGAAACTGAGAAGCTTCTGTAAAGCAAAGGACACTGTCAGTAAGACAAAAAGGCTACCTTCCGACTGGGAGAAGATCTTCACCAACCCCTCATCAGACAAAGGTCTGATCTCCAAAATATACAAAGAACTCAAGAAACTAGACACTAAATCTCTAATTAACCCAATTAAAAAATGGGGTACTGAACTGAACAGAGAATTCACAACAGATGAACTTCGAATGGCCAGAAGACACTTAAGGTCATGCTCAACCTCCTTAGCAATCAGGGAAATGCAAATTAATAGAAGAATGGTTAAAAAAGGTGTGGAACATATATACATTAGAGTTTTACTCGCGGTAAAAAACAATAACATCTTGAATTTTGCATGCAAATGGATGGAAATAGAAAACGCTTTACTGAGTGGGATAACCCAGACCCAAAAAGAGGAATATGGTATATACTCACTCATAAGTGGATTCTAGACATAGTTAAAGGTCTGTGAGTCTATAATTTGTGATCCTAGAGAAGCTAAATAAGAAGGTGAACCTGAAGAAAATCATATAGTTATCCTCCTGGAAAGTAGAACTAGGCAAGATTGCCAGGCAAACTCGGGTGCATGAGGGGTGGGGTGTGGAAGTTGGGGAAGATGGTTAGGGAGAGGGGAGTGGGGAGGATTGGGGGTGGCTTGGGGGAATGGGAAGGGGGGAGGGATGAAGTATGGTTCTGGGAGCAGGGAAGTTTATATCTCAACTAAGGGAGCCCTTTTAGGGTTTGCAAGAGACTTGATTCTGGAGGGGTTCCCAGGCCCAAGGAGAGGTCCCCAGATTGTTCCCTGGGCACCAGAGGAGAGGGTGCCTGAACTGGTCTTGGCCCATAACCATACTGACGAATATTTTGCATGTCACCACAGAACCTTCATATGGCGATGGATGGAGATAGAGACAGAGACACATATTGGAACACTGGACTTAACTCCCTAGGTCCAAATGAGAAGCAGAGGGAGGGAGATCGTGAGCAAGGAAAGCAAAATCAGAGGGGGCCTTCATCCGACGATGGATGGAGATAGAGACAGAGACCCATATTGGAGCACTGGAAGTCAGGACCGTGAAGGGTGCGTTCACCCACTGATACAAGGGGACTGATCGAATGAGAGCTCACCAAGGCCAGCTGGACTGGGACTGAACAAGCATTTGATCAAACCGGATTCTCTGAATGTGGCTGACATGGGGGCTGACTTAGCCCCCGAGGTCCAAATGAAGACTGAGAAGCCATTGACAATGGCACTGGGTCTTGTTTCGTCTGCATGGACTGGCTTTTTGGGATCCTGGCCTGTTTGGATGCTCACCTTCCTGGACCCGGAGGGAGCAGGGAGGAACTTGGATTCCCCACAGGACAGGAAACCCTGACTGCTCTTGGGAATGGTGAGGGAGGAGGAGAGGGATGTGGGGGGGTCCGGAGGGTATTGTGAGGAGGGGAGGAAGTGGAAAGAGTGTTTTCGGATACTTGAATAAACAAACAAATAAAAAGTGTTTAGCTAATTAGCAATCTACTCAGAGATAATATTAAGTGATCACCAGATATATAAGCTTTAAACTTCATTTTTTCATTAATCATCAGACTCTCTGACAGGAACTACTACAGTCATGGCATCATGCACCATCATCCTTATGACACATACTATGATGTTGCAATTTCCCACCTTATCTTATGTATCAGAGCAGTTTTCACAAATAGAGGGTGATTGGTCCGGTGACGTGATTACCAGTATTTGCGGACTACACACTTGATTCTTCAAGAGCAACGTTTCACTGGACATTTGTAGGAGGGAATTTCCCTTTCTTCCTACATTCCTTTCGATTATCTCATACCTGTGGCCCTACGGCTCCAATGCACGTTCAGATACACTGTCATCTGTAGGTTCATTTATCTCTAACAGCAACCTAAGACTTCTTCCAGCCAAGAGCCTCTGTCGACCAGCTAGGGTGGTGCCATGGCTGCCTGCCTCCTTAATTACTGTCTCATGTAAAACTTTAAAAATATGAAGTAAATTCATCACCCTTTCAAGGTAGCTTTATAACCACCGCGGCCTTTAAAAAGATAAAAATAGATTGAGAATATCATACATAGATGTATAAGCTCATACATAGGAGCATGCCAGTATGTACAAATCCTTATAGAATACCATTTCCTTTAAAATTGAAGAAAAACGTTTCTGTAGCCATACCTAAAAACTCATACCTAAAAAAAAAGGAAAAGTAATATTGCAGGTGTGAGTTGCTCACCTGTCCTCTGCAGTATTACACTCATACCTACAACTGCACTAATTCGTGCAAGGGGACTGGATGTTCAGAAATTGGAAATCTGAAAAATTTTTGCCAGTTGATTCCTGTACTATCTTTATAACCTTAGGAGATACAGGAACCAACTCTACTTATTATGAAAATGGGTTATTGATGGCATCAAAACTATGAGTATAAATTGTGAAGATTTAATCTTTGACTTTATTGTAGTTTCCACAGTAGATTTGGAACCCATAGAACTAGGACTGCTTGAAGATGACAAGTGAGTATTTCCAATATTACTGCCAATTTATATATTTATTTCATCAAAAATGTTTCTCACTCATGAGCAGCACCATCATTAGGTTAAAAATACCTTCAGCTCAAGGGTACCTTAATCAAGCAAGCTTAACAGCCACATGATGAGGCTTATATTATAGACAAGGCTCTGAAATGTGTGGATCAAACCAGAGCTTCAAATGTCTATTGCATTCGGCATGTTTTGGAAATGAATCAGCAACCTATCTTATTAAAGTGGCAACACAGTGAGTCTCCTCTAACATCAACGTTGGAAGTCATAGACTTGTAGCATGAGTCTCTCACTAATTAAATTCCACTTATTTAATGTGTGATTACTACTACTTCAGTTATATTAGCATATTTATTGCACTTAAATGCATCAATACAAATCTATTCCTTAAACCCTCTAGCCAAAAAAAGCATGGAAACACTTAACATGAAACATCTTGAAAAAAAAAGTTATTTTATCTTAATCACCAATAAGTGTATATATAGACATATATGTATATATGCACATTATTTTATATTGGAGTCATAGCAATTCTTATTATATACCTTACATACACTATCTCACATGCAAATGTTAATGATTCCTGAGTTATGACTACTTCTAAAGCACAGAAAGGGTCAGCTAATAATGATGCTTGCGGTATCTAATGAAAAAGCATGCACATTAAAACTATATATACCTCTACTTAATGAATATATCAATTTATAGTCATAGCATAGTAAGTAACTGGTAATGAAAATGTCCTTCTGCCACAAACACCATTAAACTGAACAAGACATTGGACAGTTGCTTTCAAACACTAAAAATAAATAAATAAATAAATAAATAAATAAATAATAAGTCAGGGAGCCTGTAACTATAATTCTTGAAAAAAGAAATTTTAGAATCAAACTCCGATTCTCTGGTTTGCAGATACCTCCATATCCTGATGGAAAGTGAAGTTTCAAGGTCAGCAAAGCTGTTCTTAAGCGCAAGAGGCAAAGGAACGTCACAACTCTAACAGAGATCTGAAGTCTTCAGAGACCAAAGAAAATGTCAGTTAGGGTATCGACCACTTTTCAGAGAACAACAAATGTTCCTTAAAGATCTGGATGCAAAGGTTGTACAAATCACTTCAAAATTTCACACGAAGCATTACTATACATCAGAACATAGTCCAAGAATGGAGTCATTTGAGGACAATTCTGAGTACTCATGTGAAAACTCTGAGCAAAGAAATAAGACTTAGGACTTAAGCTTCTTTAAAAACACAAATTGTCCCAGAAATGTGTTTTTGTGCCCCTCCCAGGTGTAGTGGACAGGAGTGAGTTTACTTCAGATTATTTGTTACAACTGGTTGTTGTTATTTGTTTATATGCCTCCATGGAAAAACATGTTTTGCCACATGTGACTTATCCACCATATGCAGCTTGTCCTTGTGTAAGGCCCAGGCCTTCCCTTGCTCCCTGGGATGCAAATCTGGGACTGTTTTGGCAACCAGCTAAGCTTCCTGCTAAGTCCTGTGCCTGTTCTGCTATAGCCTGGTATAATAGCCTAGGGCTCTATATTACTTTAAAATGGTAATTTCTCAGCCTGCCCAGAAGAGCCCAGGCACCAAGATTCCTCCAATATGTCTGCCACTGCTGCTAGCTCGGTACCCCCTGCCAGGAAGAACCTGTCACATGGACACCAGGCTCTTTTTGCTTTGTTCCCACCTCTGGCTGGGAGGTGTTTCCTTTACTGGGGCCAAAGGGTATTTTAACCCCGGATTAAGTTGAAATGGGCATTCTCCTCCTCTTGAGAATGACTCGAACTCTGTATCTGTGTGTGCGTCTTGTGTGTTAACCCCTAGGACATTTTCCAGCTCGTGGAAGGTATGGAGTCGCGGTCCATACCCGTTGGGTGGTGATGCAGATCCCGAGGCGTGGAACGTTCGCCACATCCTTGTGATAGTACACTTTACCCACGTGACTTGTCTTAACTTTCAGAATGAAATGGTCTGATACTATAAAGGTTGACTGTCACATAGAAATTTAGTCCTCATATATTGGCTCCATTTGCCCAGGTCCCACTGTCTCTACAGAGGTAAACAAATATCCAAATAGAAACTGAATATGTCGAAGTACTATCCACAATTTATTTATTAAAAATAAGGAGATAGAAAATGATTCCTACAATTCAGAATTAAATTTAGCAGAAATAAATAAAACAACTATTCGAGTATTTATCGAACTTGAAACTGGCGTACAAACTGAGGTGAAGAATCAAAGCAGGAACAAAAACCCAGGGTAAAATTTGAAAAGGAGATGTGCAGCCTCCATGATGGAGACTTCACCACATGACAAGAGACCGAAACAACAACGTGAGGATGAGACAGTATAATTTATTGAGCCTGAAAGGTCAAAATAAAATTTTTAAAAGGACCATAAATTAGGAGCATAGCAACATCAATCAGTCTGTAATTGCAGTCCCAGAAGCAAGAAATGTCATATTGAAATTTTGTACGTATTCTGGCTGCAGTAGAATCAAGTCAAAATAATGACAGGCAGAAAAACTAATATAGCTTTTTAAAAATATTTATTTTTAACATCAAAATATAATTACATCATTTCCACTTTTCTTTTCCTTCATCCAACAAATCCCATGTTCTCTGCCTGATCTTTCAAATCATAGTCACTTTCTCTTTAATTATTATTGTGCAGCATTGCACAGAGATAGCATTATATATACCCTGACCCTAGCAAAGAGCTACAAGAAAGTAGGGAATGCTGAAATCAGGAAAATGCATACCCAATACCAAGTGGTAAGCTCAAAAACAACTTTTAAAGTGTGTCAATCATTTTAACACTCTGGAAGCGGGGCAGGAGGACAACCAGCTAATATAAGACAGCCTGGGCTGTATAGTGGGATTGTGCTTCCATAAAACAAGAACTGGGAAAGTGACAAAATGCACAAGCCCTGAATTCAACCCTTAGAACTAAGAAAACAAAAGCTGTCAAGGAACTCCTGTGGTAGTAATATTCAAGTTTAATATGTAGAAGTTAACAACTTCAAAAAGTTCCTAAAAATATGAGGGGACTAAAAATATTAAAAACCAAAGCAGTTGGAATCTAAATAGAAATTTTAGAAATAAAGGTTGAGCCTCAGGTAAACTTACTAGAATGATAGATAAGAAGAGGGACTCCTCACAAGACACATTGACTTTAAGAAACTTATTCATTGAGAAGACTAAAAATTGTCTGTGAGTGGCACATGCTTTGAAGCCCAGCATTCAATGCTGGAGGAAGGTGGATTTCTGTTTCAGGTCTGCCTGGTCTACCTAGTAAGTTCCAGACCAACCAGGGCTCTATAGAAAGATCTATCTCCAGTAAAAAATAAAATAAAATAAAAATGACTATGAGCCACACTGGCCAAGTAATAAAAACACACAAATATCTCTATCAAAAATGTGAAAGGTTCTCTTTATGAAAACCTATATCTAAGTAAATATCTACTTTATAATAATAATTCATCTATCATTCAAATTTATTGACAAAATGTTTTGGAAAACACAACTTGATAAAATCAAAGAGGCAAATAAAATTAAAAATAAAGAATTTTTTCCCCCATTGTTTTTCAGGAAAAACTCAAAACATGGAAAGTATACTTTGTTAAGTTCATTGGCTGTCTAGATATTTAAAGAACAATATCAAACACTTGCAGAAAATGGAGGATATGGAAATGACTCCAACATATCTGATGAGACAAAATAAAAACCATGGTAGAAAGTCTTGAAAGAAAACCACATATAGTAGGTTGCGTATTTTTTATAAAATTATACATATTCTAAATGACAAAGTAATTTCAAATTATGTATATCCACATTCCTATGTAAATACATGCATATATGATACATATGCATGAGAAGATAAGGGCAAACACACAAATAATATAGGCTATCATCAAGAACAACCACATATTCACAAAATAAACCAAGGCATACTGTACAAATGTGAATAATTCTCAACAAACTAAAATTTCAAGAGATATCTCAATCTGATTAAAGTTACCATGGAACACATATTAAGGCATGACTATATTTGCTACTAGTGTTTTAACTAGTCCAACAAACAAGAAAAGGTTATAAAAATGGAAAAGAGTTAAAACTTTATAATTTGAAGATTACAAATGCATGATTATCCATACACAGGATACCTGAAGAAATTATCTATGATTAACAAAGTAATTATGTGAATGTGTTAAAATCTCTATGTACAGGACAGTTTCAAACACCACACACACTCACACACACACAAACACACACATGCGCACATATACACACACCACATAACAAAGCTGTAAATATGAATTTATTAAATATTTAATACATAGAAATAGGCAAATTTAAGACACAGAAATAGGCAAAGTTCTTATACTATGAAAAATGAACACCAATTATAGATGACCCAAATATGTGAAACAATGTTAAACATCCATTGATTAGACAGGGCAGTACTGTTAATATGCAGTTTCTCTATATGTTTATTTTTTATAATAGACAGAATGGACCCAGAAAAATAAAATGACTGTGGAAAGACTGTATAACAGAGCAACAGATTTCAATATTCACTCTCAGTTTATCATATTCACAACTACATGGTACTGACAACTAAAGGGCAGGAAACTGGATCATTACAAACATGTATATATTTATAACTCTGTATATAAATTACTAATTAATATTCAGGAAGTCACTAAATTAATTCACTCAGTCTTTTTCACAAATAAAGCTAAAAACATATGAACCCTCTCAGTTAACTTTATAGCATGAATCTAAATTTACAATTATTCACTGATGTGTGTATAAAAAGCAATACCACAACTACTGTCATAGAATCCTAAGCAATAGAACTTTCTGTGATGGGTGATGTGATCTATATCTCTATGTTCAACATGGTTACTGCAGGTTCCTTGAGTCTTTTAGACTATTCAAAGGTGGCTAATGTTACCAAGGAAGTCAGTCTTTGACTATTTATGACTAAGATTCCATTCGGTATATTTCATTAGAGACTCACATTGGCCATCAAAATTCAAACATAAAAGCTGAGAGTATGTTTACACTGAAGTACACGATTTCAGTTTCTTAAAACAAAAAGTACAAATGCTACAAATTGTGTCACATACATGTGTTTTGGTTATCATCAGAATTTATAACTTCAAGTAACACTGTTAGTCCTGACTGTTAGACAATTACACAATACATAAACTTAGTAAATTTTGTGTTCAATATGTGACAAGTGACTTAGGGAAACATTTCAGCTGAGACTAGAAAAATGGCCATAAAAAAAAATCAAAAAGGGGCACAAATCTCACCTGAATAAATGTGAACAGAGAGAATTTCTAGCCACCTAGAGTGACAACCGCAAACACTCAAAATAAGAATCACTAAGAATATGGTATCACTTAGGTCTTGTGTGTCCATTTTGGAGCACTTACGGTTAAACTTTTTAAGCACTTTGAAACAGTAGGACCACCTCTTAAGGGTGTACACTCCCAGAACTTACAGAAACCATCAAGTCCATGACAGCATATGTGCTAAACAAGAATTCATTACTGTCATGAATTCTTGAGGAAACTCAAAAGATGGAACAAGTTTGGCTTACCTTTTCAAACCTGTCACTCCATGAACAACCAGGTTCATACTAAGGCCTCATGATGCTCAAGAATGGCAATAAAGGAAGGAACCAGTACAAAATACAGTGCCCCACAGACAAGCCTACAATGACCTACCTCCTCTAGTTTCACCCAAAACCTGTCCCTTAACATTGTCATCACCTACACAGGATGATGTCAAACTATGAACCCATCAGTAGATTAATCCCTTTGTTAAGACAGAAATCACATGACTTAATCACTGCCTTAGACACCCACATCTGAAAACTGATTAAATTAGGACCGCAGCCATTTGTTGGGGTACTTTACATTCAAACAAGAACATAAACAAACTCAGTAACCTAAGTTACAGTTAAATACATGAGTTCAAGATGCAGCAATGAATTAATCTAAATTAAAGAAATAGCAAGCACTTGTCACAAAAGACCATCATCCTACACACACACACACACACACACACACACACACACACACGCACACAGAGTCACTACCTGCAGCTCTAATTGTTGCCTCAACAGATGGAGGGACTCAGACAAATGAGGTTTACATGAAGTTAAATGGCAAATTAAATGCTTAAAAATTGCAATTTATTTTGTATATTATTGAAAATTAGAAGTTTCAAACAGTCAAATTGTGTGTGTGAAACAGAGTGATGGCAAGGACCGAGAGGGCAGGAGGATGATGACGGAAAATATGAGATAGAAAATCCCTTACATTCTCCATGAGTGACTACAGACAGGCCTTTGGAAGAGACATCATGAAGATTAATGATGTGCACCATATAAACAAAAGGCAGCTGAAGACATATAAAGAGATAAAAATGTGCAAACAAAGCAAACTTGATTCACCCAAACAATGCTGGCTAAAGCAGCCATTGAACAAATGCCAGGTAAATACCGAGTTGGCAGATTCTAAAAGCAAATATAGGAGAAAACCCACACATGAAAATAAATTAACTTCGACAAGGTCTGACAAAACTGAGTAAAACGCAAAAATCAGCCACCTTGGTTAACTACTGTTGCTGAAACAATTTGCAACAGACTATAGGTGTGGTGGTAGCCACTTGGAATTCCCATACCCAGAAGGAGGTAAGAATACAGGTCAGCCGGGCCAAGAGGGAAACCTGGGCTTTTTCTGTGTGTTTGAGGCAGGGTCTCATCCTGTAGCTCCAGAAAGTCTGGAGCTTCCCATGTACCCCACTCTGGCCTTAACTGTGTGGTAAGCCTCTTCTTTCATCCTCCCAAATGTAGGGATTGCAGTTTGAGCCACCATTCAAGGTATTGGAGACACTGTGTTAAAACAACAAAAGCAAACAAGCAGCACACTCCTTAAGAAGCCATTTAAAATTCTCCCGTTGTACACAGAACTTGCTAGAAACTTAAATAATACATAAACATTATACAGTATACTTCTCTGACAGACAGAAGTGTGTGTGTGCGTGTGTGTGTGTGTGTGTGTGTGTGTGTGTGTGTGCGTGCGTGCGTGCGTGCGTGTGTGTGTGTGTGTGTGTGTGTCCCTTCTGGAGCATACATCTAGTGGTTCTCAGCCCGCAGGCCACACCACAACCCCTGTAGAGTGGAACAACCTTTCACAAGGGTCCCACATCAGATATTTACATTACAATTCGTAACAGCAGGAAATTAAAGTTGTGAAGTATCAATGAAAACAATTTTATAGTTGGGAGGTCACCACAACACAAGAACTCTATTAAAGAGTTGCAGTTTCAGGAAGGTTGAGAACGACTGCTTAGAGAACCTGTTTGCCAGACACGAGCAGTTTCTGCAGGAAGCCTGCACTCTTTAGCCTCACCCTTCTGCCAACTGAGCCCGTTTCTGCCCTCATTCTTCTGCTTTTCTTTACTTTGTCTCATTTTTCTTTACTGAAACACTGCTTGGCGTAGGTTTTCTGAGGACGTTCACCATTGATACAAGAAAGATACCAGCATTTCAATGCAGAATCTTTTGGGTGCTTATATTTGAAATGAAATTCAAGTTGGAAGTATAATGTCTATGAAAAAGGCACATAATGAAATTATCAAAAGAGTTTGAAAAACCATCAAGAAAGCCATGCTTATTACACCACCTTTAGGCAACATTATTCTAGAGGTAGCAAGGAATAGAATAAAAAGGAAGGCTATGCTAAAGAGATTCAATTCTAAAAGGAAAGGGTTAAAAATCCTACTGTATTTGTAAAATTTCCCAAGAATCTAAATAAGAAAGCAAATACTAGTAAAACTAATGAAAATAGATATCAGTATTAAAAGGTAAAATAATACACAAAAATTAAATTGTTCTTTCATAGAACATGAATAAACAGGGTTTTCAGAAATTTAGAATGATCACAACATTCTAAAACTTAACAGATAAACCTAAAAAAATCTGAAAGACCCTGGATATTATAAAACATTACTGAGAGGAATTAAGGAAAACTTAACTCAATAATAGAAGACTTCATATTTTTAAGTGAAATACCCCTACAGATTTCCATTATTTAAAAAAAATGATCTTTAAATTAAATAAAACATCAATTTAAAAATCCCAGTAAAATATTTTCTGCAGAAATTGCCTAACTGCTTCTAAAATTTACATGGAAATGTAAATCATCAAAGAATCATTGAAGAAAAACAAAGCCACATAGTGTTTGATTGAAGACTTAAGTATTACAGGCTTAACAACCAAAGTCAGATGTGGACTGCAACTACTGAGAAAGATTTGTCTATGTATTTCACAACAATGTAGAATAACCAGCCTCAATCAGAAAGAGCTCAAAACTTACATTAAAATAAAATACAAAAAGTATAAAACGACTCTGCCTCTTGTTTAATCTATGTTCTCATCATCGCCTAAATTTCCCAAGGTTGGCTTTTTAATCAGGAATAAAAATTGGTATTCACTAAAACCTGTTAAAATTTACCCTCAGAATTCAAAATACAAATCTTCTTCCACTCCTCACTCAACTGGTATACTCTATTCAATAATATTTGCTGTGAGTAGGGCTCAGAGCTTGCAATCGTGAGTGTAACCTCCAAACTTCCAAAATGTGCCTTCTGTGAAGTTGATTCAAAGATGGATCCTTTCGGTCTACAGTTTTGAGTTTTAGGTGTCTCGTTTGGTTGGATCTACAAGACTGTGAGATCCTAATTTGGCTGCTGGGTTAGAGAGGCATAATAGGGTATAGTGAGACAAGCCAAATATGAAAAATAATAATGTATGTCGAAAATTTATTGGAGTGTGATACCCATGGGGATTAATATAGAGGTCAGATTTTAGTTTCCTGTGAGAGTGGCCATGGGGAAAGCAGAAGTGGAATAGAGAGAAGCGTATGACAGACTGAGTCTTTGGCAGTTTACCAAATTTGGTGGTTTCTGGACAGAAGTCTACATGGAATGAGGAAACTGTCCTTTTGGAAGATTGCCCTGACCAGGGTATGACTCACTGAATAGAAGAACCCAGGGGAAAAGTCTAACCTGGTGGGTGACAATTGCACATGTATAGAGAGTATATAAGTCTTAACTAAATTAGAAGCAACAGAATCGGGGTGAAGACACCCATGGTAAGTTTTACATTACTTTCAAATATTGATTTGAAAAGCACCAGGAGTTGAATTGATGGTGATAGAAAGAGAAAGACAAAATTTCAGATTTTTGCCCAGTGGGTTTCAGGACTTTGCCAGTTAAAGTACCCCTGATAGTCATTTTAACTCTGTGCCAATTTAATTTTACATCAATTCAACCTGAAAGGCTCAGGAACTCTTTAGATGAAAAAATATCCAAGAAACAATGTTTAGTAGGCAAAGAGCACATGACTGAGGTTTTGCAATAAATGCTATGACCAAAAGTGACTTGGAGAAGAAAGGGTTTATTTCTTCTTATACTTCCAAGTCACACTCCATCATTGAAATAAGTGTTAGCAGGAATTCAAATAAAAAAAAAAATGAAGTAGAAGCCATGAGAGATACTGCTTACTAACCTTCTCTCTGGCTCCTGTTCAGTTAGCTTAGATCTTGACCACCTGCCCAGGTGTGGCACTACCCACAGTGGGCTGGTCCTTCCCTCACATACCAGTGAACAGTCAAGACAGTCCCTCACAGATAAAGCCAGAGGCTAATCTTTTTTTTCTCAGGTGACTCTTGGTTGCATCAAATGACAATAAAAACTAACCAAGAAAGTTGTAATTGTTTTTATTTTCCTATCTTTCTATCTAATTTCTTTTAGTCATTAGGTTGTTTAGGTAATTATCATACCCCTTGTAAAAGGCACAATATCTATTAGCCGGCTTCCATTCCATTATTCTTCTAAATGTTTCCTTATATTCAAAAATGCAGTTTTGGCTGATGAGACACACCTCTTCCTTTAATTGCTTTCTCTCTCACACCTATTGCTTTCTCCTAATTCTTCTTTCTGGAAAAAAAAATTTATTCTATTGTTTTTATAAGTTGTGCACCTATTAAAACCATTGATGATCTTATTCTTGCACTTCTTTTTCCAGCCCATATGCAGTTTCATTCATATGTATTTTTCTTCATTTCTCTATGACAAAATCACATATTCAGCTATGGACTTAAGAGAAGATTCAAGTTGTTATCTGACTGCTAAGTGTTCTTATTTTTTATGATGCTGGGAGTTATCACATTTCTCATATATAAAACTAACTAAGTCCATAATTATCTTCTAACCATCAGTGACTCCTGGTTCCTTAATCCAAAAGCACCATCAATGTTTGCTTAGCACTTCAAATATATCTTAAAATTCATCATTTATCCCTTTCTTTCTGCTTCTGTGAGTCATTAAGTTCCTATCTTTTTTTTTCTTAAACTGTTGGTTTAATCTTTGACATCAACACATTTGAAATAGCTTCTTAACTATGCTGTTTAATGCATTGTTCATTTTAGCAATTCCCAAAATATAGTTTCTGTGCAAGCAATATCAGCTTCATTTGAAAATTTGCTAGAGACCTATTGACTTAGAAACTCACAGGGTCAAGTCCACTAATCCTGCATTTTATAGGCACACTAGCTGATTCCAACTACCATTGCTCTCAAGGACTTGACATCTAAGTAATTTTGGTTAGAATTCAGGATACCCAGCTTTGGGTGAATTTTTACAAGAGATTTTATTTACCTGTACCTGTTAGTTAGATGAACTTAATTAAATGATTTTTAGTATAAGTATATGTGTGTTTCTAAATGTTTTCTATGTGATGGTTTTTATGCTAAGTGTTTGCATTGTCTTAATCCATTAAATACTAAACAATAAATACTTCAGAGCAGTTTTTAATAATCCCTACAATATACATGAATAAACTCAAGTAGGTAGAAATGATTCCTCCCCAAATCACAAGGTAGTGAGCAGATGTATGGTGCCAGTGAAAGCTAATCCCAGTGAGAGTTTAGTAGGATCAAAGGGCTTCAAGGGCCAGATTATGATTCTTAGACAACAAGACTCTGATAGTGATATATGACAGACATGGGCCAATAAGGCCAATACTGGACAGCTGGTTGAGTGGGATGTGTGCTGTTTTGTACTGAGGCTTATCCAGGGACTCTATCTCAACACAAAATGGCTGACACCAGGTGTCCAAGGAACCTAGTGGTAAACAGTGATTTCTGTTCTATAGTTTTTATTTTTTTCCTCAAAATACCACTTTCATGTGGACCTTGCATAAATATGACCTTGAGGTCAGAGGCCTGAGCCCTTATCTTCATGTTCACCAGCCTGCCTGAGTGTCTGTCGGTCTGCAGACTTGTACGTTTATTTTTGTGTAGCTGTTGTGCTGGTCTACGTGTCTCTGCAGCCACTTATTTGTGCTCTCTGTGTGGCAGCATTTCCCGGAGTGAATAAAATATACCTTACCTTCCTTTGGCAACTCACATTTTCTGCAACCTCCCAGCCTCTGGCAACTTGCCCCCTTTCCTGGCATCAGAGCTTGGACCTTGTATCATCCTATTAACCCAAGCACTCTCCTATCTCCATAGCGTTGTGCTCAGTGGGAAAAGAGGAGGAATCCACCCAAGCTTCTCGGGCCAGTAAAGCACTTTATAAAACATAGGCTTCATACCTATATACTACATTAGAATTCAAACCAAGTCAAACACCTCCTGTTTTGATAGCGCACTCAACTGTTCAACTCAGAAAATTGGACCATGGATGCTGAGCAGCACCAGGAGGTTGATTTCCATTGCATTTCCCACAGGTAAAGGTGCTTGAGGGAATTTCTTTGAATAAATATGCAATCCTGCATATTTAAAAAGAGCATTTAATCTCCTCTTGTAATTAGCCTGCAGATGTGTATTTCAGGATTGAATGAGTAAATGAGTTTAAAGAGTTTGCTAATTTTTGTAGAGAGCCAAGGACAAGTATGTTATTTTCAGAGGTTAAAATATAACACGGGCATGGGAACAGTTTTCAGTTCAAAATAAAGCAGACACGATGAAGTGTCCAAGAATATATCTGCAAAGATAAATATAATTCTTCCTATAAGGTTCCTTTTTTATTGAAAACAGTCTTCCTATCATAACACCACGAACTTGCCCTGCTTTTTTCCTTCAGTAGCTAACCCATTTCCCACAAGAATCTTTCTAGTCCTACTGTCTTTCTGCATTCACCAACTTTATCCTAAGCCAAAGCTTATTCAGGTTGGTACGGATTCGGCAGCATTCCAGATGTATCACCATGGAGAATCACCTTATCTGGCAAACACTCAAATAAGTTTTAGCCTCTAAAAAGTGTGCATTAATTCTCTACTGCTTTTCTAACAAATTCAGGGGTGGTGGCCGAAAACTATGAAAATGTTTTGTCACACAATTCTTTCCGGTTTGAAGTCCAGAAGATTTCATGTGGCTGAATTTTTACAGTACACTGAGGTAAAAATCCAGTTAATGGTAAGACTAGAAGCTGCTTACAATTATCAAAGGCAAAATTTTACTGACCTAAGCAAATATAAGAATGGTAAATAAAGAAAAGTTGAGGACTATTTCATACAACAACATAGAACTCCTTGGAATTTGGAGCAATTTATTCATTAGAGATAAGCTAAGCAGTCTTGTGGTATTCTTAGTTTCTAAAAAAGTCTGATTTGAACAGATTCAAGAGTAATTTTGCTTCCTTTATGTAATAAGACACAATCTTTACACATGGGAAATGTCCCATGAAATATTTTAATTTCTCTAAACACTCTGTGCAACCTGGCAGATCTGAATCTACTGTTTTGACTGTGCCTACTATTTCCATTTCTCTATATAGAAATGTTATTAAAAGATTCAGCCCAATGCCATTTCCCCCATGAATATCTCTGTATTATGCAACACATTCATGTCTTTTGTACCATCCTATGGCACTCTGATCATATTGATATCACATGAATAACAGGAAACTGATGAGTGAGGGTTAGGATTATGTCGCATGGAGAGCATCCCTTTGTTCTGGTCACCCGGCTAGCTTACACCAGAAATAATCACACAGAAACTGTATTAATTAAAACACTGCTTGACCATTAGCTCTAGCCTCCTATTGGCTAAGTCTCACATCCTAATTTAACCCATTTCTATTAATCTGTGTTCACCACGAGGTCTTGGCTTACTGGGAAAAATATAGCATATCTGACCTGGCATCTCTGTGGCAGCTCTCTCCCTCTGCTTTCTTCCTCCCAGAATTCAGTTCTGTCTTCTCCACCTACCTAAGTTCTGCCCTATCAGGCTATGCAGTTTCTTTATTAATTAACCAATGAAAGCAACACACAAATAGAAGGACCTCCTACACCAGGATTATGCTTATGTTTCTTACAATCTTATACTTTCCATACAGTTAGAATCAATAACTGTGAGTAGTAAGGCAGACAGACAGATAGATAGATAGATAGATAGATAGATAGATAGATAGATAGATAGAACTGACTTACCTAAACATGGAGTCTCATTCACCAATATCAAAAAGGGAATATTGTTGGCTAAAAACCCATTTACAGTCAAAGCTCAAGGAACCATGCATCCAGTTTAAAGACAGGAAGCTGTATTTGCTAGTTTGAAGATTGCAAATGTTTCTATGATATACCATAGCTGAAAATGCTAGAGGAGAACCTAAAAAAACAAGTTACAACCTTTTACAATATGTATTTGTAGAATTAAGAAGTGAAACCCTCTTAAGCAAAGACTGTTTCCATGCATTAACTTATTTATATGCATAAACCATAATCCTTTCAACAGTCGAACCTATTGCCTTGTTTTGTCTTGATTCAATCAAACCACTTCAGAGGAATCTGGGATCCTTCTGACTTGACATTATTTCTCATTCATTCGTTCATTCTCTCTCTCTCTCTCTCTCTCTCTCTCTCTCTCTCTCTCTCTCCCCTCCCTTTCCATCTCTCTATCTCTCTCCCTTTCTTTTGGTATGGTAGCAAGTACTTAAATCAGAGAAGAAAAATTTAAAGACTTTAAAAACCAGCCATTACTGTTGTGCCGTATGCAGCCCAGAAACTCTCCAAAAAGTGTTTTCAAGCTACAATAACTCTCTTTAAATAAAACTGGCTTTTGTAGATTTGATTTACAGTGAGGCAATTGGCATGCATTATGAACCTGAGATTTAGGGACATAATTATAACCTGGAGTAGACATTTGGGAATATAAATAAAATGGATAGAGAGGTAAAATCTATGAACTGAACATTAATATGCTAAGTTAGTACCCTATTATATAAAGGGAACTGCCAGCCCAGACTACAAAGCTCTAAACAATGAGCCTTTGAATCTTCCTATAGATTTGTGGAGCAAAAATACTGTAATATCCCCACAAGGCCATATCAGAATATTGTAGCAACTAAATAGTCCTTGTTTGAGCATTATAAAGCTCTTGAGTTCATTATACAAAGACAATAATACCAATTAATTTTAAAAATGAATTGTTTCTTGTACAACTGGTAGTTTTCCCTAAATATTTATTGGATAGTGTTGAAAGATGCAAAAGCAATTGTAACTTCCTTGCAATGTAAATTTACAGGAAAATTTCTTTCTTTCTGTCAAATGAACAAAAATATTATGTGTTATTGAGCCAGTTATTTATCTTGATAGTCATGTAGGACATATCAACTAAGTTTGTTCTTTCCTACAGATCTGCTGTGGAATATTGCTTTAACAAGGCAAAAGATAACATTTCTTTATGCTGCAGAATATTACATAAACAGTGTAAAAGCATGCTACTTTTATTTAAGCTGCATGTGTTTAATTATGTAAAGATATGTTGCATTTGTTTCACCTTGCCTGCCTAAGGTTAGTCTAATAATGGGCTGAATGGCCAACAGCTAGGCAGGAGAAAGTGTAGTTGAGACTGGAATGCAGAGGGAATAAATAGGAGGAGAAAAAGAGGCTTGAAGAGAAAAAGAGGAAGGGGAGAAGAATGAGGAGGAGAGAACAAGGTAGGTGCCCAGCCAGACAGGAGAAGCAGTGAAAGTAAGATATACAGAAGGGAAGAAAAAGCAAAAAAGCCCCCAAGGTAAAAGGTAGCCAAAAAGAAGCAGGTTAAGTTAAATGAGCCCCCAGTGCCTGTTTAGATTGTCAGTTGTGTTGGAATAAATATCAAGCAAGATTTCTCCATAAGAAAGACAAAGTGTGGTTCTTCGGAGTTCTGTGATGAAAGGTTTAGGTTAAGCCTCATTGAACTTTCCCCTCAGTTTCTCAGAATACTCCCAAAGGTGAGTGCTCCGAGAGAAGTAGACCTGCTCTTAAAGAGCATTGTCTTTACATTTCTCCCACTGTCAAGCATTTGCAGTTCAGTCAGTGGGGTCCTAATACCAATTCTCGAACAACTCCCTCCAGATCATCGGGTCTCAGAAGAGTGGATCTTCAGATGTGGGCCCCTTGTTTCAGTCTCAGGATGCAGAGGTGGAGTTGGGGAAATATGGTCTCAAAGGTCAGTGAACACAGTGGACAGCAACAACCCAGGAAACTGTATCTGGGGGCAGTTCATTTATTGAAGTAAGTGTTAGGAATATTTCCTAACTGAGACACAAAATAATCCCAATCAAGCCAAATCAGACTAGATTAAAAGATATTCAGGTTTAATTAGACACCTGTGCTCCCAGGTGGCGGGAAGCCGCCAGACCAAGCCTGTGGGAGTGGTCTTGACCTTTCCTGGGGAGGGGTCAATGTTAGATATAGCTCAAGTGGGGCTGGGAGGGCAGTAACAAAAGAACAAGGAAATGTACCTAATTTGCATATGTGGACTTGACTGAATACGGGTGAACACTAATGAATCACCAATTTAAATGCAAAGGCATGCAGGAGGGAGTGAAGGAAAGAAGTGTTGTGGTGGCAACCAGACTGCTGGTTACCTGATTTCTGAGGAACCAGTTCTCTGAGAGGAAATCAGAAGCTTAACTGACTATATCACAGCAGGGCCTTTGTCTTTCCGGAGTTGAGTGAGCTGGAGCCAGAGTAGTCCCCTCCTGAGAGGGTCTGACAGCTGTCTGGAGTATGGTCAATGCTTTACAATCCCTCATCTGGCTTGTCCCCCAACCCCCTAAAGCCCACCAACCCCCTACAATTTAACCCTCCAGGACTAGCTCCCACTGCTAAGACTGACAATAAGGACCCTTAGTGAACCGCCATTGATTTTATATGTTCAAAGTTGGTGGAAATCCACTAGCTTAGACTAGATTGTTTTATAGTCAAGACCAAATTTTATGACAGAAGATCGCTGTGCTAACATAAAGAGATTGAATTTATTTTGTGTTTAAGAGTATCATGACTGACCAGAATTTCCCATTTCTAGTGTGCATTAAGTCAGATTAGCAGTAAAGGATTAATGGAAGTTGCACATTCTGACCTCTGAAGCTTCGTATATTTTTTCTCAGCATTCTTAAAACATGTTCATCTAATTTCATGAAGTACGAAGAAATAGTATTCTTTATAGAGTTCTGCACATTGAAAAGGCTCCTTTTGCTTACATAATGCATTGTAATCCATCCAATACTCTCCCACACATTATCTCCTTGTCTCATCATTATCATAAAGTGAAACAGGATTATAATATAGAATGTCTACTCTTATTTACAGAATGTGGGAAATGAAAAATGTAAACAATTAAAAGAAGCAAGTCTGACCTCCTAAGAATCCAAAGAATCAAAAAGAATTTGAAAGACTTTGGGGAACCTTAGCATTACTGCACCCCACTTCCTGAGAACCAAGGGACCCTGGTAACCAACCACGCATGCACTGGAGCTTTGAGTACATTCCATTCCGTTTGTAGTCTTTCTTCAATAGACCCAGACTCTGGAACTGGGGTGAGATGACCTGCAGATAACCTGCAAGTGTTCCGCCTTTTTTAACCAACCCAGCAACCACCATAGTATTGATCAATTAGAACTGGCTGACCATTAAATGAACTAGTCAAAATAGTTGACAAATGATTTCTAGACTCTCCATTTTGATTCTGTACTACCCCCTCCTTGATTCTGTGTTTTTTTCCCTTTAAAAAGAGGCTGTAATAGGCAAAGCAGGGGTCCTTCTTCTCTTGAGGCTGAGGGTCCTCTGCTGCAGCAACAAAATAAAAATTTCTCTTGCTATTGCATCAACCGCGCCAAGAATGTTTTTTGGGTCGACCTCCTCCTTGGTGGGGCTTTAGGGCCCAACAAATTCTCCATAATTTTCTTTTCTAAGTTTCTCACATTTTAATGTAAATAAAACAAAGAGCATTTAAGGAAAAAAAAGAAAAACAACAGGAAACCTTATTCCATACCACCAGAAATCCACTCAATTGAAAGTTCAATTAAGATTTCTATCTAGTTACTATCATTTTATGCCTCCTCAATATTTTTTGCAGTCCTACTATTATTCATTCTTTAGGCATTGCTAAGCACAAGAAGGATATTTGTCATTCTAACATGCATGTCTGTCATGTGAAAACATATCAACATTGACCTCTCTAGTCTGTCAAACTGCTTGAAAATTAGTGAAAGACCCCCTGTGTGGGGAGACTCTCACTCAAATCTAGGGATAACATGACCCCCCAACAACTCATGAGAGATCGTCCTTGCTGCAATCACATGAGGTTTATTGACAGGAACCAGCACTGGGGCTGAGACTCATATCCCATGCAGGGGAGGAATTTGACCCCCAAGTAGATGGGAGAGGGGGTATTTAGGGGAAGAAAACACAACCCAAAAGGGGGTAGGAAGGGCATCATTGGAAAATTCCGAAAATATCAGTGATCATTGAAAATTTCTGAAAATACCAGTGATACTCACAAGGGGTTAACTCCCCATTTCTCAAGATTATAATCTAACTTTATGGTCAGCTAATTCCTGGAACAGACTCACTGAACCGGCTAACCTAGATTTTTGGCTCTTCTCTTCCTGCTACATTTTTGGCTCTATTTTTCCTGCTAGAGGGGTCTGGATTTATCTGGGTCTTACACTAGAAGTTCCTAGGAGCTGGAATTTTAACAATATGGGCATTTACTTGGCACAATGATCTTTTGAATATATAATACTTTCAGGTATGTCATTAACCTTGATGTAAACTCTGTTTTAATCAAGTTACATCAATGATGTAACTATTATTTTTTATTTTTTTTTACATACCAACAACAATTTCTCCTCACTCCTTTCCTCTTGTTCCATTCCCCCACCCTCCATACCACCCATCATCCACACCTCTGAAGGGGTAAGGCCTCCCATGCGAGTCAAAAAAAGCATGACATGTCAAGTTAAGGTAGGACCAAACTTTTCTCCCTGCATCAAAGTGAGCATGGCATCCCACCATAGGGAATATGTTCCAAAAAGCCAACTCATGTACCAGGAACAGATCCTGCTAGGGCCCTACAAACAGACCAAGCTATACAACTGTCACCCATATGCAGAGGGCAGCAGATGATCCCACACAGGTTCCTTAGCTATTAGTGTAGCATGTAGGGCCTGCTTGTTTGTGTTTTCTGTCCCCACCTGGTAACCCACAGCCGGCAGACCCCAGAGAAAATCAACCACACAGATCTCTATAAGTTATAAAGCTGATTGGCCCATTAGGTCAGGCTACTTATTGGCTAACTCTCTCATCTTGATTAACCCATTATTCTGATCTATTTCAGCCATGTGGCTCAGTACCTTTTTCAGTGAGGACAGCTCACATCCTGCTGCTTCGGTGGCCTGGGCAGAAGTGGGAGGAATCAACTTCCTCCTCCCCAGAATTCTCCTGCTCTCCTTGCATCATTTCCACTTCCTGTCTGGTTTTCCCACCTACACTTCCTGCCTGGCCAATCAGCGTTTATTTAAAACATGATTGACAGAATACAGACAATTCTCCTGCACCACTTCCCCCTCTTTTTTAAAAAAAGCAAAGAAAAATATCCATAGTCCATTTTTTGGGAATGTGGGCGTAGTAGTCCAGGCTACTTCCAGCTGGTTGGGGGCACTGATAATCTTATGGGAACCTAAAGAAAATTTAGAGTTATGATCAAGTCCTGACTGAAGTATTCTGTGAGTCTTTATCATCTCAGGCAGCATTCTTGAACCTGTTCTGGATGAAGAACTCAGACATCTGGGCCATCTTTTCCTACCGAGACTGCTCAGGTGGTCTCCCTTGGTCAAAGATGATTTTTCTTAACTCTGAATAAATCCAGGGCCTCTCATTTTCTGTGGAAACAAAAGCAAAATCTCTTCTCCAAAGTAACATACCTTTTGACTTCAATTTTGAAGCCAAGGTGTTTTCAAAATATCTATCTTGGATTAATTCTGCAGCATTTATAAGCAAATATCTTTTAGCAGCTTTTGCTCCTTCCTCAGCATTTAAACAGTTCAAAGAGAGCATAATAGCATACAGTATCAAGATTCTCTGTCTATTTTCCATCTTTATGTGGCTTTATTTTAACCTCTATTTCTTTTATTTTTACTTTTAACTTTTGACTTATTGAGACAGGTTCTCTGCATATCTTTGTCCTGGAACTCCCTCTCTAAACCAGGCTATCTTTGAACTCTCAGAGATCCGTCTGTCTCTGCCTCCCCAGTGCTGGGATTAAAGGTGTCTACCACTACACCTTGAATTTACAGAGGTCTGTCTGCCTCTCCCTCCCAAGCCTTGGGATTAAAGGTGTGTACCACCACATCCAACTACTCTCTTTCTTTCTTTTTTTTTTATTTCTAAGGACTTTACACCATTTAGAGTTTTTTTTTCTTTGAATCTTTCTTTACTGTATATCTCTCTCTTTCTGATCATGTGGGTCTTTAATTTGCTAAGGAATATGGAGAAGACAACATTCAAAAGCTCCTATGACATTTCAAGGTCCTTGCCAGGAAGCAAGCTGCAACATTGTATCCATTGGGATGCCTGCTTGAAAGAGTCAGCATTTTCCCTGGCAGGACTGCCCAGAAAGCTGGCATTTTAAAACAGCACAGCTTTTTTCCTGCTAAACTGAAATGCTTTACTCTAATATTTCCCAAGCAATCCCAGGCTTTCTGTGGATTCAGTTATCCACATAGGCGCCATTCTGTAACATGAGGGGCTGTTTGTTTTAGTTTTTGTCCTGCCCGGCTCCCCAGCTGTTTAGTCCCAGAGAAAAATCACACAAAGGACTCCGTAAGTTATAAAGCTCATTGGCCTTTTAGGTCAGGCTTCTTACTGGCTAACTCTCACATCTTGATTAACCCATTTATCTGATCTATTTTAGCCATGTGGCTCAGTACCTTTTTCAGTGGGGCAGATCACATCCTGCTGCTTTGGTGGCCTGGGCAGGAGTGGGAGGAATCAACTTCCTCCTCCCCAGAATTCTCCTGCACTCCTTGCATCATTTCCACTTCCTATCTGGTTTTCCCACCTACACCTCCTGCCTGGCCAATCAGCGTTCATTTAAAACATGATTGACAGAATACAGACAATTCTCCCGCACCATATTAGTCTAGTCTGTGAGCTTCCACAAGCTTAGATCAGTTGTCACTGTGCATTTTCCCCAATAAGATCTTGAATCTCCTTGCTCATATAGCCCCTCCTCAGCTTATGTTGTAGAGGATGTGGAGTAAGAGGACCCTCCACATCTGATGGGAGTGCAAACTTGGACAGCCACTTTCAAAATCCATTTGACGGTTTCTCAGAAAATTGGGAATCAATCTACCTCAAGACCTAACAATACTACCACTCTTGGGCATATACCCAAAGGATGCACAATCATATCACAAGGATGCTACTCAATCATATTCAAAGCAGCATTATTTGTAATAGCCAGAACCTGGAAACCTCAGTCCCCAAGCAAAGAAAAGATAAAGAAAATGTGGTATATTTGCAAAATGGAGTATTACAATGACATCATAAAATTTACAGACAAATGGATAGAATTAGAAAAACATCATCCTGAGTGAGGTAACCCAAACCCAGAAAGACAAACACAGTATGTACTCTCTCATAAGTGGTTATTAGATGTAAAGCAAAGGAAAATCAGTCTACAATCCATAATCCCAGAGATGCTAGATAACAAGGAGGACCCTAAGAGGGACATATGGATCACCCATGGAAGACGAGATTTCTTGGGTAAACTAGGGATTGGGGTGAGGGAAGAGGATTTAGAATGGGAACATGAGGCATTGGGATGACTGAGTTGGGGAAGGGACAGAGAAGTAGAGCAATGAAAGAGATATTTTGACAGAGGAGGCTATTATGGGGTTAGGGAGAAATCTGGTACCAGGAAAACTCAAAGGAAAACACAAGTAGGACCCCAACAAAGACTCCTAGCAACAGTGGAGAGAGTGCCTGAACTGGCCTTCTCCTATAATCATATTGGTGACTACCCAAATTGTCATTATAGCAGCTTCACCCAGTAACTGATGGTAGCAGATGCAAAGATTCACAGCCAAGAACTATGCTGAGTTCCATGAGTCCAATTGTAACTATTATACGCTTAGATAGAAATTTTGTTTGTGGAGTAGAATAGCTAAAACAAAGAAGTAGAGAGGGATGAGTTCAGTGTATTGTTCTGTGGGCAAGAACAGATCCTATTTGAGTCAAATTAGAATTAGGAGGGAGAGTAAGAGTACTAATCCTAACTGAACATAGTATAGCTAAAGCTAATGATTTGCTCTGGGAAAATTATGGAATAGAGAACTCAAAATATGAATCCATCATTCCCTCAAAACTTGTCATTCCCTTAAAAGACTGAAAAACTAGAAGGGTATTTGTATCATTTCATAAAAACACATAACCTGAAACATGTAAATAAGCATTAGGTATAAAATAATTGTAACCTATTATCCTTGAGTAACTGGTGTTCAACTATATTAAAAAGAAATTTCAGAAACAACAATTCATAGGCTTAAAATCAACTCTGTTCTGAGAGCATGTTCTGAGAGCATCCTTCATTATTCCACTCAGACACTCTGGAACATGAATCACCATTCCATCCAGTATATTCATGATATATAAATGACCTCCTGGATTATCTGTCACCTGAGTGACATCATGACTATCACAAAGACAGAACAGTTTCTGATCACTTGGGTTTAGGAACCCTTATTTTGTTTCATAATTGCTATAAAATTGAAGATTGTTGATGCAATGAATGCCCTGGGTATGAAACATGGAAAGACACCATAATTCTAGTATTTCATTGGAATACTAAAGGAGCTATGAGAAAAGGCAAGTGAATTTCTAGGATTCAATAGTCTGTAATTTCAGGTCTCACAAGTCAACCTCATAAGGTAGGAATAATGAACACCAATAAATTACTAGAATACAGAGATTTAAATCAACAGAAAAGATGTAATAAAATACATGTGTGGAACAACTGTACGGAGTAAAAATCCAGAGTGAAATTTTAATGCCTTTATTTCTCCATGATTTTTATTCATTTTTTGATGTATATTAACTCTATGTCTATTATGTGTATATAGTGTGCTGTCTGTGTGTAACAGGAGGTTTCTCTTTGCAAGCCAGTTCCCAAATAACCACTCTGAGTCTTGGTAATAATTACAAACTGTAGTAGGAAACCACTTGTTTATTTTCTGGCTGCCCAGACTCTCAAAATAACCACACAGAAACTGTATTAATAAAATTACTGATTGGTCTACTAGATCTTACTTTTACTGACTAACTTTTACATCTTAATTTAAGCAATTTTCATTATTTTATATTTTACCACTAGGCTCGTGGCCTACAGGCAAGGTTCCAGCACATCCATCTCCCTCAGCAGTTCGATGGCGTCTCCCTGACTCTGCCTCCTTTCTTCCAGCACTCAGTTTAGTTTTCCCCACCTAGCTATACTCTACCCTACCACAGGCCTAAGACAGTTTCTTTATTAACTAGTTGTATTCACAACATACATAGGGGAATCCCACATCAACAAGCCATTTGGTTTATGACTAAGGCTTCTTACTTGCTAGCACTACATATAAATTAAGCTATTTCAAATAATCTGCATATTGCTAAGTGTCCTATTGCTTACAAGTAATGCTCAGGCATCTTACTTCTCCAGAGATTGCTGGCTTCTCTCTCAAATGTTCCTTCTTCCGGCCTCTATCTCTGCTTAGATTCCCCATATAGCTATATTCTGCCCTTCCATAGGGCAAAGCAGCTGCTTTACTAACCAATAGTAATACAGAGAAGTGCATCCCATATCTTCTGTGCCTGAGGAATTCTGCTGCCCTGCCAAGGAGAAATTGAGACTACTTCAGGTAGATTGTAGAGACAAGGGATACTCAAGCCGTTTCTAGAGGTTCTTAAAACTAAACTGAGCATGTTCAATTTCACTCATTAGAAACTAGGAAAATATTCCATCATTTTTTTCTCTCTTGATTACAGCAAGACTGTATTTCAACTTTTACTTGACTTAGATCCCCATTTCATAAATTAGTTTTAGGTGTAAACATTTCCAATAAAACCATGTTTTTTCCTTCTATAATTTTAATGCTCTCAGTCTTTACATGGCACTTACAGAGAAAGATTTACTCAAAATAAATAGTGCTTAAAGGAGCCTACAACTGCCAAAAAAAAAAACCATATTAACTAAAGAAATATGTTACCCCTGATCCACCCAATTTACATTTGCTTGTTTGGTTATATCTTTACAAACAGTTTTCTAAATTTCACTTATAGATGGTTAAATTGTTACTATCAAACGGCTGTAATGACTGATATTACAGAAAAGGGGAGATTTAGCTCTTTAAAAAATGATTGAAAATCTCAAGCATAGCTTTTGATATGCCTCACTGTTGGTGTTAATAGCAATGTAAGTTAGTATAGTATAAATCCTTGGAAGATATGGGTTGACTATGAAAGATTGCTGTATCACATCTGCATGTTGAATAATATGTACCTCATCCCCTGTAAGTTCTTTCAACATACCTGGCCTGGCATATGTTTTGAGCCTCTAGGTACTGTGAAAAGATGCTAAATATGCAGAAAATGCCGCTGATCTCATACTTACCCAACTTTGACTATTTCCACCAAACAGCCCAATTTGCTCAAGACTTCTCTGAGGATACTTGATGCCAAAATTTAACAGAACATCATTTCATGAGAGCAAAATGAAAGAATTCCAGAAATGCACGCAGGCTATTATTCATGCATCAGTAAGAGTGAGCATCAGTGAAATCTTTCAGATCTAAGCTGTGTGGGGCTGTGGTGATAGCTGAGGTTTTTAGGTTACAATAAGGGTCATAGGATGTGTGCAGGAATGCCATCTGCGAACACTCTTCAGATGAAAGCACCATTTCAGAAATAATTCCATGTATTAATAAAAAGTCCTTTACAACTTGCTGTGTTCATATAAGAAGGCTTTAGAATTGAAAAAAAATTATTATAACAAAAAACTAAAGTTTTATTCTGAATTCAAGTCAGTGTAATTCACTGAGATTCAGATATGCAATACTGAGTCGGACACAGGTTTTTCTTCAATGATTTTTAGACATGCAACAGGTTTCATTTTTTCTTTCTTTTTATTTATTTTTGTGTCTTTCATATCATGTATCTCCATCCCATTCATTTCCCCATCCCTTCATATCTACACTCTTGCCCCTGCAGCCTCCACACCCAAAATAAAATAAAATAAACATTAAGAGGGAAAAGGAAAAAGAAGAAAGAGGAAAAAAAAACAATCCCATCATAGAAGTTGTAATGTGACACAGTGGAGTATATCTGTATATCTTTAACTGCGAGTGCTCATTACAGAGTCATTGGTCTGGTTTGAGGACTCTGGTTTCTGCTACACTATCAATGCTTGGTCTTCACTGGAACCCCTTTAGGTTATCCTACTCTTGCCCTATGTTATTAAAATCCTGCAGTTTTGGGTCTGCAGGACTGGCCCATTCATACATTCCAGCACATCACAGATGGGGTGGATGTTGGGTGAGTCAACTCATAATCCTGGTTCTGGGCCTGGGTAGTTGCTGGTTTTGTAAGCCCTCTGTTAGCTTTCCCTTGTCCTCACTACCAGGGTGAGCTCTTCTGCATCCCCTAGTGAATTCACCCCTTACAGTGATGAGCAAGGTGTAAGGCCATTTTCTCCTCAGGGTCAGATCTCCTGCACCTACATCTTTAGGGCAAGCTCTACTGTGTTGCTCAGGGAGGGTGTAGGGGCCAAGTTTCCCACTTGCCCGTGAGACCTACAACAGACGAGAGACCTACAACAGATTTTTGTTTATAGTAAATCTCTGCCTCCAGAGAGCTGGGATTAAAGGCACGCACCTCCACTACGTGGCTTTGTTTCTGCATTGATCTTGTGTAGCCCAGGGTGGCCTTAAATTTACAGAGATCCATTTAATTCCATCTCCCAAATCCCAAATCCAATCAACATTGCCTGACCTCCAATGGCTTTAGCTTTGCCCTCTTGTCCTTAGGCAAGATTTATTTATCAAAATACAAATAATATATCACTATACTTGTTAGGCTTTCTCTGTTTTAGTTTCTATTGGTATTATTATTAAAAAAAGACAGTTACAGTGGTTTCTGGAATCCTGAAGATTCTATGCTTAAGATAAATATGGAGTTGTGATGAACTAGGTAGAAGGAGCCAACCATGTGACTATAGATACAGTTGTATATGTGGGTACCAGGGATGATGGGGAAGAAATGGATGTCATGGTATTTTTTCTGTTGTGAAGAAGAACCATGAACAAAGCAACTTATAACTAAAAGCATTTAGATGAGAGATTACAGTTCCAGACACTAATGGCAAGGAGCATGACAACAGTCAGGCAGGCATGCTGGAGCAGTGACTGAGAGCTTACATCCTAACTCAAAAGCTCAAGATAGAGAGCACTAACTGGGAATGCTTTGGGCTTTTGAAATCTCAAAGCCTATCCCCAGTGGGACTTGCTCCTCCAACAAGACCACACCTCCAAATCCTTCTCAAATGGTTCTGTCATCTGGGGAACAAGTTCTATCACCTGGGGATCATTCTCAATGTACTAATGACAGAATGCTTTCTGAAGAAAATCTGCTGCATAAATAATTCATTCATGAATTTGGAATTATTATGTCTGGGCAATGAATTCATAAACTAAGAGGGAAGTAAGCATCTTCCAAGTTTCAGTCTTAGGAACTGACTTGATGATTTGACCTGTCCTAGAGATGGAAGCTCAGTGTGAAAAGATAATGAAGTCAGGTTGCCAAAGTTGCTGTACTGTAGCTAATCATAACTATTTATATAAAAATATGTAGGTTTAAAGCTTTCCCTGAGAAGGGATGAGCTCTATATATCTGAAAAGTAAGGTTTATTCTTTGAACAGATAATATGGCTAATCAAAATGCTCACATGCCTAGCTGTGGTCCTTACTCAGTCTAGGAAAGGGGCCCTCTCACATATGTAATCTTCACTTATATAAAATTATCAAATGAATATGACTCAGAAAAGGAAGCTAGCATGATTTGTTCTGCATTCTTAAACTCTTAATATTCAGAGATCTGTATACTAGCTAACATTTTTTGCATGGCAAAGATGTCCTTAAATATGAATTAGGGCTTTACCCACCTATAGAATCAGTACAATAAGTAAAGAGAAACTGAAAACAACAAAACAATCCATGTGTCTGGACTTAATCTAGAGTAGACTGCCTAGAGGGGAAAATATGTCTGGATATTAATAAGTAAAAGTAGTACTCTGTGTTAATTACCTAACCGTGCAGATGAAGTACAGAGAACACACACATTGATACTTATTTAGTCAAAAATATAAGACAAATATTTCACTATGTTTTGCAGGGTCCTTAGCTTTTTGTGTGCCCAATACTGTAATCATTTCAGAAGAAAAAAATCCAGCAAGCATAGGGCATACAGGATGAGATGAAACACAGGCAATTCTCATTACTATATGGACTTGATTCTATGGCAATTAAAATGCCCCATGAAATAGCTTCTCCCATTTTTCTGTTTGAACCTTGTGTTTTGTATTGAGAACCTCTATTATTCCTCATAGTGATAATTGCCATATTTTGGTCTCAATTTTCTTACACATGGATGCCTTGTTCCCTTTCATTTTGTTGACAGGTAATTATGACATCTTTAAGTAGTAATGGGATTTGAATATGGTTTATGTTGACCATATTACCTTGTCTCAGCTAGATACTGTGCAAAATGTCGGGATTCTGCAGGGTCAGGCTCCAGAGATTTTATGAGCCTCTGGTCTCAACCTGCAACTTCTCAGTGCCTTTCTTCTCAGTGTTATTCCCTTTGGAAAGAAGATGCCATCAGTATTTCAAACCTCACAAGTGCGCTGTGGAAATAACATGGAGACATGATTCAATGCCTGTGGTTTTATCACCAAGACTGATTGTGAGAGTAATAAAAATTCTATAATATATATGTACAATGTTGTTCAGAGGTTTTTGCCCACTCAGCCCTTGGAGTTTCCGTGTCACAAACTGTAAACACCATTAAACAGGTAATAGCCTTGGACAAAACAGATGGGAAATGTAATGTGATTTTTTTTCTATTCTTCATTCATGTTTATGACTTGAAGTGGTTGAAACTCTCTCTCTCTCTCTCTCTCTCTCTCTCTCACACACACACACACACACACACACACACACACACACACAGAGAGAGAGAGAGAGAGAGAGAGAGAGAGAGAGAGAGAGAGAGAGAGAGAGAGACAAACACACACCATTTTATTTGTCTAAAGTAATTTATGAGATATTCTGTGGTACTGGAATGCTAAAAATAATTCAGCACTCTGAGAAGCCAGACTTTGGTGTAAGATGCATTACTATGTATTATTTAGGGAGTACTTTCACTCCTTGAGCACCAGAGAGGGTTAAAGTCCTAGTTTTTGAAGGTTAATGAGGTAATAAGAATGAACACATAAACCCACCTATTCTGTAATGGGATCCTCAAGTGATTTTATTTAATAGTCACAGTGACATTACAGGGAAACGTTGTTGACAGGCTTGAGTGTTAAAGTAATAGTGGTATGTTTGCTACATGCTACACATGTTGGATCTGGAATCTTCTCAATAATGCCACTGAAGTGAGTCACCCTTTCCATTTTTAAGACAAAACATTCATTTATATGAGCAAGTAATGTGCCTATCATATCTATCATATTGCAGATGAGAAAATAAAACTTGAAGTTTAGGCTATCTTATAGAAATCTTTTTAAGAAAATCAAAGCCAAAACAAGACTAAAACAAAAATATACAAACAACAACAACAGAACCCCCCCCACACACACACACAAACACAGGAACAGAAATTCACACAAATGAAAACCAAAATACACAGTTTGTGTTGACCAACTATCCCTGAGTATGTTGTCCTCCCTGGTGTATAGTTAACATACTCAGTGACACTCTATGGAGAAAATTGACTTCCCCTTTCTTCAAAGGTATCAATAACGAACAATTTCTTTATTAGGGGTGAGACCTTGTTCGCATTTCTCCTTCTATAAGCTAGGAATTTGGTTGATTTGAACCTGTGTTGATCTTGAGCCTGATATCACAGTCTTTGTGAGTTCTTATATGTATTTGTCCTGTTTCATCTGGAATATCCTGTTTCTATGGAATCATTAACCATCTCTGGTAAATATAATCTTTCCACCTCCTTTTCTGCTTTGTTCCAGGAGCATTGAGGAGAGGGATGTGATAAAAATTCCATTTTAGTATGAGGGCTATAAAGTCTCATACCCTCTGAACAGTGGTACCTGGTCGATCTCTGTTAATTACTATATATTTCAAGACAAATCTACTCTGACAGGGGTTAAATGATGTATTCATATATGATCTTAACTAGAGTCCAAATTTTAATTGATCTTAATAATAAAAATCCAGGGTCAGATATTAAGGGGTGAAAGCTGAAAGATCTAAGAAGTTGAGTAGCCAATCACTAGAGATCTTACTTCTATGAAATTCTCAAACCCAAAAGAGCAATATCCTGTTTCCACTTGCTTTATATTTTTGTCTCCACCTTCCTAGTGATGGAATTAAAGGCATGTGCCTCCCACGTACTACACTCAAAATCATGAGATCCCAAATGCTGTGATCAAGGGTGTGTGACCACTGTTTTGCCTCTGTGGTTTACTAGTGGCTATTTCCACCCTCTGATCTTTAGGTAAGGTTTACTTGTTAAGTCACAAACAAAATACCACATTTTCTTTTTTGTCCAAAATAAAAAGAAAGTGATAATTAATATAAGAAAAACAATATACAGTAAGTACAATAACTATATACAATATATGATGGCAATGAACACATCAGCAATGTCTAGTACACAAACATTTGACAAATTCAGAGAAAATATTTTATTATCTATCCTGTTTTGGGTAGGAAATAGAAAGTTGTGTCTTAATTCACTTTCTATTCTAATTTACATTACCAAAACTATTTTAATTCTCTCAACACTATACAGTTTACATTTCTTTAGTGAATTTTTTTTTGAATCTGGTAATATGGAAAACTATAAAGTCTTCAACTCCATAAGAGAACTAAAAAGGAAAAATATTATGGTAGTAAGCAGTAAGCACCAGCAAATAACTTCCAAAGAATGTGAGAAATGACAGAAACAACTGGATACCTGGATAGTCAGCTAAGTTTCCTCTTCAATGGTTGGGTATCTGTCTTCAGCCTATAGGCCTAGCCTATATGACAGATTTTACTGTGATATAGGATATTCTGAGGGACTGACCTACATTGTCTTGGCCAAGTTCAGCAGTTTGTGTGTGTGTGTGTGTGTGTGTGTGTGTGTGTGTGTGTGTGTGTGTGTGTGTGTGTTCTGCTTGCCAAATTGGGACAGCATAATGTAAGCAGTCGAGGCAAAGACACTTTCTTACCCAATGACTTACTATCACAGCAAAGAAAGTAAACTCCATGTGGAGTTTCTTTGATGTCCATCATCTTCTCTGAAATTACATTGGTACTGCCAGGAGCAGACATGTCTTATAGTAATAAAAAAAGAATCCACTTTATTAAAATATCTTAAATGCTATGTTCTATAGATCTCTGAAGTATTTGAAAATGATCTGTCTATCTAAAACAAAATTGACCTTAAGTTTGTATCAATAGACCAACATCCATACCAATGCAAAGTATTCATCTCTAAAACATATCCCCCTTTAAATGTAAACAAACATTTATAAACAGTCATTTAGGAAATTTGGACAGACTACTTCCTGTTGATTGGGTACACTGTTAATCAGGTCTTTCATGGGTTATCATCTATAATAGGTTCATCTCTGCCAGCAGTCCCAAAACTGTCATGGATGTTGGACCATCTGGACCATTGCTTCAGGTGGTCTTCTTTGATCAAACCATATTAGCTGGTAAGAAATCCACAGCTTTCCATACTCTGTTGAAACAAAAACAAAACCTCTTTTCCAAAGCAACATATCCTTAGACTTAAATTTTGAAATCAAAATATCTTTAATACACACACCACCACCCCACACACACATATCTTGGTTTAGCTTAGCAGCCTGTACAATGAAATGTCTCTTTGTACTAAACTCATTCAGAGTCAAAAATTTAAAGAAAACACAATAATATACATAATCCAGACTGTGTATTTTCCAACTTTACATGGTATTTTTCACTATATTACATTTTAATATTCTTTACATTATCTTTACTCCTTTAATCTATGTCTGTCTGTACTCATCTTTAAAGACTTTGTTTTATTTTTTTAAACCCTTTACTTTTTAAAAAAGGTTTTTACTCTTTTTCTTTTCTTGATGGAGAAGGATCATGTTACTTTCATTGGTTAATAAAGAGACTGCCTTGGCCTTTTTGACAGGCCAGTCCTTAGGTCGGTGGAATAGACAGAACAGAATTATGGGAGAAAAAAAACAGAGGCAGGCAGACGCCATGACTCTCCTCTCTGAGACAGCCGCAGGTTAGAATTCTCCTGGTAAGCCACCACCTCGTGGTGTTACACAGATTATTAGAAATAGGTTAGATAAATATGTAAGAGTTAGCCAATAAGAGGCTACAGATAATGGGCCAAGCAATGTTTAAAAGAATACAGTTTCTGTATAATTATTTTGGGTAAAGCTAGCCGGGCGGTGGAAAGCAGTCCGCCGTTCCTTTTACTACATTTTCTCTCCTAAACCTACGTACATTTCTTTAAAACACACTGTCACTCATTTAGAGGTCTTTTATCTATGATTCTGTCTTATTGCATATGTGAAATTCTTTTCTGAAAAAGATTATTTTAAAATAGTAAGCAGTGTGGTCACAGAGACCCTGGATTCTTGCTCTACCTCTCTCAGCCTTTCCATATAGTAGAGGCACCTTTTCCACCAGCTCTGGGACTGCCAGGTGAGAGCTGTCCTCACCACCTCAGCTCTTGGAAAGAGTTGGCCCATGTTATCACCAAGTATCTTGCAGTACACTGCCCATAAACCACACCAAGAGCTTGGCATTCTGGAAGAACTGGAGCTGTTCATGCAACTAACACAAAACAGGAAAAGATTTCTTAAAGGAGCTGTACAGTTTTTGCTGCTACCAATGAATCAGGAAGACTTCTCTTAGAAGAATTGCACCTCTGCTTGCTTCTAGCAAACAGATCCTCACAAGGGAATTCTGCTACCAAAAAGCATGATTAACTCTGTTCTTTTATGTCTAGAATTCCTTCTCAATCCCTCTCAGGTTTTATGGAGATGTAGTTGGTCAACATTGGACTGCCATTTTGTCAGCAGCGACTGCTCATTCTTTTTTTTTTCTGCCCAGACCCAAATCATAACAAAGACACTAAGACACTATATTAATGTATATTAATATATATTAATGTATATTAATTACAACACTGATTGGTCAGTACCTTTGGATTTTATTACATAACTTTTACAATTTAAATCAACCAATTCTTATTATTTTGTATTTTACCATGAGGCTTGTTGTTTACCAGTAAGGATCCAGGGCATCTGTTTTGTTTAGCAGCTACATGGCATCTTCTTTACTCCACTTACTTTCTCTCTACATCTCTGTTCAGATTTCCTGCCTTGCTTTATTCTATGAAGTCATTGGCCAAAACATCTTCTTTACTAACCAATTGTAATAAAACATATTCAGAGCATATATTTCTACCAGCTTCTGGGCCATCATCCAAGTATGGGTATAGTGGTATATTATTTGTGTTTTAATAAATAAAGCTTGCCTGAAAATCAGAGAGCAAAACAGCCACAGTAGTCAGTCATACAGGTCAGACAGTGGTGGTGAATGCTTTTAATCCCAGCACTAGAGAAGAATATAAAATGAAAGGATACAGGTTTTATTCTTGTCTCAGTCTGAGGAATTGTAGAGGCAAGATGGCCCATTTCAATCTGAAGTAAAGGTAAGAGCTAGTGGCTGGTTGCTTTGTATTTCTGACCTTCAGATTGAACCCCAATATTTTTCTCTAGGCTTTTAATATTCATTCTACATATGGGCACTTTCATGATGCTTCACTAAAAGGTTAATCCATGTCATCAGCAGATATGTTTATGAGTATCACATTGCACTGATTCCATGTGATAAACTGACAGTTTATTCAGGTGACAGGAGAGAGGTCAAAGTCTTCTCTTTTTTCTTAGAATTTAAAATGAAATTCATCACACATGATCAAATATCATCTTGCATATTATTTTAGGTGTTTGAAATATATGAATCACAGAAGCTACTACCAGCAAGGCTATATTATTCTCTCCATTTGTTAAGTAAATTTCATTGTGTTTTCATGTTGCAATCATAGTGGTAGATTTTCTTTAATTTTTAGGTTAAACCTTTTACGAGTTTCATATATATATATATATATATATATATATATATATATATATATATATATAAATATATATATATTTTTAAACATACTAATTGTAGAGTCATTTTATTCAACAAGTGAGTTTGAAAAATAAAGAAAAGTGTCCTAGTGGGATGAGCATGTTTATTTATTGATAGAATCTTAATAAAAACCACTCTACAAAAATAGCATTGGGACAATTTTAGCAGGTTACAATATGGTAATTGATCTGCACAGGCCAAAGACTGCAGACCTTCCAGAATAAAAGGGCTCCATTCCAATAGCTCAGGAGTTAGATCACCAGTGACATCACTCAGCTAGTAAAAATACTGGCTACCACAGCCAGTGACTTAATTGCTGGGACCCATATGGTGGACACAGGAAATATGTCTCCCACAAGTCGCCCTTTGATCTCCACACCTTAGCTATGGCACATACAGACATGTGTATAAACACACATGCATGCATACAAAATAAATTAAAATTTTATGTTGAAAACATTTTGATATGTATGGTGAAAATAAATAGAAATATATAAGGAGAAAATAAATTTAAAAATTAGAAAACACTGGAATCACACAATTGTGTTTTGCATGTGTACATATCAACAACTCTAAATGATACCAGTTGTCTGTCAATTGCTATAGACTGGAAAATGATACAGATATGAGAAAATGACAGAATGACTAAATCGTGGAAAGTTTTAATATTATGGTATTATAATGCTCATTTTTAGTTTTCTAATTCAGTTCCATTTTAAAAAGAAAATGAAAGGTTGATTGATTAGGATGAAACAATATATAATGTAATTGTATATCTGAAAATAAATACAGGAATTATACTGAGCTGAATGAGTATTTTGGATCTATAGTCCATATATGTGTATGTCAATAGACTTGCTTTAAATTTGTGAAGGAATTTGTATAATCTATATAATTTGAAAAGTGGAAAGTTTTCACTAATCAAATATATATTATGCATATAAATCACTAAAAGATTATTATGGTAAGAAGTCCAGGTGAAGACCTCAGGATCTGCAAGGAGAGTGCCACCCCTGAAGTGTCAGTGGATTCTATATGTAGACCCTTGACTTTTCTTCCATTAAGTAATAATTAGTTGGTATGCGTCCTTTCTCTACTTGATGTATAGCATGCTGTTGAAGGAGAGAACCACTTGTTGGTTCCCAGCCACTTAACCCTGAAATAATTACACAGAAACTGTACTAATTAAATCATTGCTTAGCCCATTAGCTCTAGCTTCTTTTTGGATAACTCTTACAAATTAATTTAACCCATTTCTATTAATCTATGTATCACCACAAGGCTGTGGCTTACCAGGTAAAGTTCCCAGAGTCTGTCTCCGGTGGAAACTCCATGGCTTCTCTCTGACTCTGCCCTTCTTTCTTCCAGGATTCAGTACAGTCCTCCCCACCTAACTGCTCCACCCTGTCCTGCCCTGCTATAGGCTCAAAGCAGTTCTTTATCCATTAACAGTAATCACAGCATACAGAGGGAAATCTCATATTAGCATGCCACCAGAAAAACAACAAAGCATAGAGAAAATCCTGCTAGCATGACATTGGAATAGTATTCAGAAACTCATATCGAAACGAAGTTTTCATTGGAAGAAAACAACTGTTACATGTAGGACCAGGAAGGTATCAAACTGAATGCAAAGCACAATCAATACATGCCTACAGCAAATGGAGCAGCATTAGGTGAAGTTTGCAGGCAGTGAGAGTAGAAACAAGTCAGTGAGAAACCCAAGCCTGTCTGAGACAAATGAAATAAAACCACTTCTCAGCAAATAGTGATAGCAAACGGATAGAAAATGAAAGAGGTAATCAAAAGACAGTTTGGGACTAAGAAATGCCAGAGACAAAAAATAAAGAAAAAGGGTAACTGGATGGACTGGCTGGAGTCAACATCAGAAAGAGGACAACAGGGCCAGAGAGTGAACCTGGTCAGAGAACAGTGGGCTTGACCAAATCTGACCTGCCATATAAAACCAAACTGAAAAGCAATGCAGGAAAACAAGAGACCTGTGATATTATAGAAGACAATTTGTAATTCTCATTAGAAACCTGTCACAAGAAGGAAAACAGGAGAGCTGAAAAAATGCTGGAACAAATAATGATTTTAAACCTTCCCAATTTAGACAAGAAATAAACATGCATGCAAAGCTGAACAAAACATAAGCATAGTAAGACCCAGACGAAACATATCTGTAACAACTGTAACCAAAATGTAAAAACTTGAACACAAACAAACAAACCTTTAAAATAGCCCAAGAAAATGGTATCTTATCATTGCACTTCACCCACAGAGGCCAAACAAACCAAATGAAGAAAACTCCACAAACACCACATGATCTTCAGAAATGGGGAAAGTACTTTTTAGATCCAGAACAAAATAAAGCATGTCAACCCAGACACTTACACCCAACAAAAGAATCTTTCAAAAATCAAAAGGAAATCAAAACATCCTCATATGAAAAGGAAATGAGCAAGAAAGAGATTTTGTTACCATCATATGTACATAAAAATAACATAATGAGCCCTTTTCAACTAGAAAGTAGAATGAAAAACCTCTCATCTTGTAACCTCAGAAATGAGGTGGGAGCATGAGGAGGAAAACCAAGAGAAGTCTAGCATTCTTGCTCTGACTTTCTAAATTATGTTTGATTGGTAAAGGAAAAAGAATATTAAGAATTTGTTTGTGTGTCTCCCCATATGCAAGTGTGTGTATGTCTGTGTATGTAGAAGTACATGCTGATGTTGGTTAAGATCAGAGGAGGGTATAATACCCTCAGGAGTGGGGCTGACAGGCTGTTGTGAGCTGCCCAGTGTAGGGACTGAGAACTCAAAAAGAAGCAAGCACTCTGAAATGATAAGGTACTTTTCCAGCCCTCACAAGTTTATTTACTATACTTAATTTCTGCTGATGAAATGATGATGTCCATGCACCATATAATACCCTGAGGACAGTCACAAAGAGTCCAGGAGAGGAAAACAAAAGATAGGGCTGAGTATGACTCCAAAGATTGGCAGAATAATCTCAGTCCTAATACAATGGTAGTAACTTTAAATATAAAATGTCTAAATATATCAGTTAAAAGACAAACACTTATCTCCACAAGTATAGAACGATTTGAATTTAAAAAAGTAGTAAATGTTAAGGTAAAATTATTTACATTATTAATTAAAATTGTCTAATTAAGATTAATTAAATACTGATAAATACTCACAAAACTAGCTTCTGTTAAGGGGACCACAAGGAATGTTAAAAGAAATACTAAATATATTCTAAGAAAAAACCTTGGCCGACTTAAACGGACCCAAATCATGTGAGGTATGCCGTCTGAACACAGCATAGCAGAATTAGAAATAAGTAACAAAAGTCACTTATTTGAATTCTCCTCTCAGAAACAAATATGGAGGATGGATTTTGAATAACTGCCCAAAAATATTATATATAAGAATAAACAAAATATGCATGTACTTTTTCCTTTTCCTAGCAAGAGTGTTGACAGGTTCTCCTCCACATAACAAATTTGTCTCAAGAATGACAATTGTCAACACAACACTGACGTGGATTGTATAAGGCTGCAGCCACATTCTCCATCATCAAGATGGCACTGACATCTGGCTTCACCGCCAGGTGAACGCACACGTGTTGGTAACTTTCCACTTCTGTGTCCCCGCCTACTCCCGAGGCATCACCTGGGACTGGGAGCAGCGGACCAATCCAAGAGTGACACGTCCGAAGCAGGGTCTGTTTCCTTTATAAGGGATGGGTTCCATCTTATCTGGGTCTCCGCCATGTTGGCTGATGCTCGCTCTCCCAAGGGGCATTAAAGCTATTTCTGCAGTAGGATCCTGTGTCCCGCGTGGTTCTTGCAGGCGAGACGGTAGCGCGGGACAGTGGATGTCAGGTCTGGACCAAACACTTGCTTTTCTTGCAGAGGACCAGAGTTCAGTTCTTGGCACCTTCTTGGGGCAGTTCACCCCTGTCTGACATTCCAACTTTAGGGACTACAACACCCTCACCTGCTCTCTACAAATCGTCATGCAACCCTCACAGTAATACTAGGGTACACAAAACTGCCACCTTCATTTCTGTAAAATAAAAATAATACATAGAGAGAGAATTTGTTCTTCTCATTTCATGGCCTATATTAAAATTCAAGTTTTTAAGAAGGATGTCTTAATAAAAGTCTGTCTTACTACTTAAAAGTCCGTGTCTTTTCCTATGGTTACATAGCTTGGTTGTGTATAGGCAGGCGTGCTGTGCTTTCTGAAGCTGGTTGCCCATTTATACTATACCCTCCTTTATTAGAATGATATCATGCATATAATAAATATGCTACTAGCATTTCTCTTTGTACCTGTTTAAAATTCAGAGTAACTCTGCCTGAAGTAGAATGTCTATGAACAAGCTATGTTTTCTATAATTTAGACAGGTATTTGCCAAGCTGCTTCCATTTTGGATTTATCAATACCTACATCAGCAATAGAAAAGGAAAAGAAACAGTTAAAGGATATTTTGTTTTGTTTTGTTTTGTTTTTCAGAAATACATTGCTTTATTTTGTTTTCCTTCAAGGCAGCATACATTGTAATTTAAAAAAAAACAGTGTGCGAGAGAAAGACTCCATGCGACAATACTCACATGGAGGGGTTTTTATTCGAGGAAAGGGAATGGGAAAAGTGGGGGGTGAGCGGGGAGACTAACCTTTTCAAAGTTGAGTAGTGAATGTGCACAGGACGTGTTCTTAGTGGTTGCCACTGAGGAAGCATCTTGTCAGGTTCCTAAGGACAGGCCAGTACAGATGCCTAAATACTAACAGCATATATAAAATATTATTTGTGTCTTCCCTGAGTATTTTCCTTACTCATTCTAGTTTTGCCCCTATCGCCTATTCATTCCCATATTTTCAAAGCAGAATTTTGTTTTAAATTATTCTCAAGTTTGTCTTTTGATTTCAAGACAAAAGAGCTCTTTGAAATCAATACACATTCCGACCTTCTGATCTGCATAGAATGGAAAGAGAAGAGTTGAGGAGGACAGAATAGGCAAAACCAGTTTCCATGTCGGTAAAGGAATAGGAATAGAAACGGGTCATTGGAACGTGCTCAGCATCATAACCTAAGAAGCCATCTCATCCCATCAAGGTGAATTCACATTAAAGACAGACTCTGCAGCCCTTCCTTTTTCCCTTCTGGTGAGTGGATGTTGCCGTTTTCTATAAACAAAGGCTGCACATGTGTCCTTAATGAAGACAGCTGACCCTGGTGTCCATTAGCTGTTAGATTGGGGTGAAAAGAGTCTTAATGAAATCAAGTTCAAAAACTGCTAATTCAAATGAATAACGCCCGTGGATCCTGCTTCCTAATTCTGAAACTGTTCCCAGTCCTCAGCTTGATTCGAGCTATACTTGCACAGAGAGCATGAGCTTTGTCCTGTGGGGACAGTGACAAAAGTCAGATGTGTCTCTGCTTCTGGATATTGCCCCTTTATTACCAACGAAGGTATTCATCAAGCTTGGAAAGATGTTCTTGAAAATGTGTGTGGGTGGGTCCTCAGTGTGTGGATATTGAACCATTTCTCTAAACCTCCCAGCAGTTAACATGATTATGAAACTCCAGGATAGGCCCCAGGGAAATCCAAATGAATTTTGTTTTTATCAGCCAGTGGACATTTAAGGAAGACCATTCATCTCCCCTTTGTGCAGAGCCTCAGGTCTGTCTTTATGAAGGCATACATACCGCCCAGTGAAATTGGAATTGCTTTTGTCCTATTCCATCTTGGTTCAATTTTACCAGTAACTGCTTTGAGATATCTGGTGAAAACACAGTGATTCATTTCTTTAAAGCTGTTGTGGACAGATTATTTCTTCTTGGTTCTCAGTCAATGCATAACCATTTACAAAAAGCAACATTTGATTAAGTCACAGATGTTAATTGAGAAAGTGAGTATTCTTCTACAACAAACAAGAATTGCTGATCTGTGGAAAATGAATCTCAACTTCCAACTAGTCATCAGTAACTGTTTTCAGAAATCTTTTTGTGACTGTCATAAGAAAACTACTCCAAGGCTAATTGTTGCTCTTTCCTCCCTCTGCTTTGACTTTGTCCTCATATCCGCTTCTCATAGCACTGAAGAGGAGATATGGAGCAGCAAACCTGGGTTGTTAGTGTTCTATCCAGTGACCTAGGCCTGGTTTACTCCACTATTTTCCAGTTCCTCTAAAGACATGTAGCTTTGTTTTCCCCTTCAGGTGGAGATTTTCCTCGGTCTGGATACCTTGCTTTGGAGTGATAGAGACATCCCATAACCTCAAATAGAGAAATTAAAGCACATCTCCTGAACCATGTCCTGACAAGAGACCAAAGGACTCATGAGTACCCAGACTACTTGAAACTGCATCATTATTCAGATCTTCCCTTTGTTCGCATCTTTTATCTCCTTATACAAGAGTGCTCTATGAATAAACACTTGGAAATCTATTGTTTTTGTCTTTCTTTAGCACTGACTCCAAGGATTCAGAGTTGGCACCTATGATCCCAATGAGTAGCTCTTTTGCAGAAAATAAAGTGGGAAAATTCATTTTGAAAAAGGTACCATAAATGCATGCATCAATTTGGAAGCAAAACCAAACCAAACAATCTTCACATGGAGCCTTTATCAGCGAGAGAAAGGCTGTGAGTTCCCTCTGGCTTCTGTGGGGGCCATCCACACCTTACTCTCCTTATGTATGGAGTCTTCCCCTGGGACCTAGGGTGGGAGTGAATGCAGTTCCTCTGGATCAAGGTCCTTTGTATGTGTGCTTCTACCACTGCAGTGTGCCTTGTTATAAGTACTAAGAGACAAAGCCATCCTTTGCTTTCCTTGCTTTGCATAACTCAGACTCAAAAAGTCCCCCCCCCCCTTTTGTTTTACCATTTTCCCAGATTACTTTTCAGGCTGTCTCTGGCAGCAAGTTACACCTGCTCGTCTCTGAAACCAATCCATGGCGCCTGGCAGAAGACTTTTTTTGGTTCAGAATGTAAACAGCTTTTAATAGTACTGGATATCTCCTAAAGTATCCTAAACTTCCACGTTCCCAGCAATATACCTGACTTCTGAAATTTACTGGGTGTCACCTGCATCTACTGTTGAAATATCTTCTTCCTAGGGATGCTCTGTGGAACCTGAAAAAGCAACTTTAGGAACAGCTGACTTGAGATCTTTTGTTCTTGTCTGAGCAATGGCTACCCTGTCTTTCTTGGGAGCTGGTATGCAAATTCTATGAATCATAAGTTAGAGTAAACTGCAAAGGTTATATTTAAACTACTTGCAAACATTGGGAATTGAGGGTAACAAGTACTCTTCTGTGTACCAGTTTATTCATCATGAATTCTTTATAATCCTCTTGTACCAAAGGCAACTCTCTCCCACAGAGATATTTAAGGCAAACAGGGCGCAATCTGACCCCAGTTTATAAAACAAGTCATCCTTTGGAGTATTGGTGGGAAGGAGGTGCAGAGGGCAATGCTAAGCTATTACCGCTCACCTGTATTTTTAAACGTGAGCTTTACAATTTGACATTTTTATTGTAGTTTACTTTTGTGATTACAATAACGCACAGTGAAGGCAGAAAAGGCACAAAGCTCAGTACATCAAGAGGAAGGAAAATCCATAATGATGATAATGGCAAGAGCAGAAATAGTGACTGTTTGTATTGACAAATCAGGGCATTTAAAAGGAGATGATTGAATGTGGTCGTTTGACTTTGCAGAGAAGCACTCTTGATTGTCAGTACTTTGCTACAGGTTCACAAAGTGACTGGCACCACCCCTCACTTGAGGGATGAGCCAAAGAAGGCAAAAGAAATAGAATTAATAAGCTGGGAATTGGGGCACATGCCTCTAATATAAGAAATTAAAATAGAAAGATAATTTGAGGTCAGGATTACAGTGCAATACCCAGTCACTGAAGATAATAAGCAAGTAGAACTAGCAGTGTTTCAAAGAGGACAATCACTGGTGAGGTTGTAGAGAAAGGTAAATACTACTGGTGGGGAAGCAATTGAGTGCAAGAACTGTGAAAAAAAACATGCAATTCTCCAGAAATAGAAAACAGTACCAAAATATGGCCCAGGCAACCCTCTTCTGCGTATAATGCAAAAGGAAGTTGCCACTATACAAAGAGGATACCTTCAGGGCTTTGTACATTGTCCCACTATTGCTTCACAGAAGCTGAGATTTGGAATCAGATCACATGCCCACAAACAGAAGAATGTACAAAGAAAACACAAACACATGATGGACTATTATTTAGCACAAAAGTAAACAAAATACTGTCATTTGCAGAAAAATCAATAGAAACTAGGTTAAAAAAAATGAAACCCAGAAAGCAAAGACTCATGCTTGCTGTCACATATGGAAGCAATAAAGGCCAATTTGCCTTCTAAGAAGCTGGTTAAATGCAATGAATGCTCTTCCAGCAGCTACTGGTTCAATTCACTTAACACACATGGTAACTTCCAACTATCTGAAACTCCAGTCCCAGAGGACTGGACACCCTCTTCTGATCACCACAGGTACCAGGAGTGCACATGACAGATAAATATGCATGCAAACAAATACCCATGGAATAAAATAAGAAAAAACATCATATGCAAGGGTAGAGGGGAAAGCTAGGAGAAGGTACAAAGAAAGCTGACCAGATCAAAGCTTGAAGATATGAATGCTGCAGCAAAGCACATAAATGGGCATAATTAGTATGTATTAAAAGCTATATTAATAAAAATAGAATTAAACTAATGTTATTAAAATTAAAACTTCATAAACCAATTCTGCAATTGGTTTCACCTTGGAGGCAAGGTGAAACTAGGAAATGATATTCAAAATGATATAAATTTGAAATGGGCATCCAGAGAAGCAATACTTTTTGTGGAATGAAATTGTCACTTTGGATATCTGTGTGTGTAGCATGAACATAAAGCACATATTCAAACATCCACATGTGCAGACATTTCTCTCTGTCTGTTTTTGTAATAACAAAATAGTGAAAACAACAAAAATGGCAATTAACTGTGGAATTAAGTCAGCTTACTTACATGATACAATATAAAAAGATTCTATTTAAGGAATGCTGATAAGTATGTATATGTATTTGAGTGAGTGGAAGGCAGAAAAATTATCTTTAAAAAATTAAATGTGGAACTCCAGTATGCACTCCCTATGAACAAACTGATCAGTCCTGCCTAGGAAGCAGTGACCATACCTTTTAGGACCGCAGAAGATTTTCCTACAGGCAACATATGCCACCAAACTCTTTTAAGAACCAAAAAGGAAACAGAAACCAAGGAACAAAACACCTACCCAACAAAGATAAGAATAGACATTAGCACCTAGAATTACCATCATCCCAATCCCAGTGTAAAATAAAAGCACAATCAACAACAGCCAAGACAATAACAATATGTCTCTACTAGAGCCAAGCAATCCTACCACAGCTGGTCTTAAATATTTCATCATATTTGAAGTATAAGTAAAAGACCTTTATGAATATGAGATGTAGAAATCTATGAAAATAACAACAAATGGTGGAAGGAAATGAATAAAACTGATCAAAAAGTAGAAATTGAACCAATAAAGAAAACCCAAAACTGAGAGAAATTTGAGCTTCACCAACAGAAAACAAGACATGGGGAGTAACCAACTGATAACTGATCTGACCTAAGGCCACTCTATGAGATGTAACTCATACCCTACAGAACTTGAGTGACCTAGAATTTGAGACTTTTTAGCCCAGGGACATAGAACAAAACCAAATAATAGTAATCTAAAAAGGAATAAAAAAGGAAAATGTAGTGATAAAATGATTCCTACCGATATTCCTCTAGACTCATAGATCACTGCCTGATTCAGCAGCAGATGGGAAAAATACAGAGACTCATAGCCAGACTTTATGCAGAAAGAGCAACCTGGGAACTTCCCTAAATGGGAAGTCCCCACCAAATCCCTCCCATCAGTGCTCAGGGAAGTGCCGAAGATGTGTCTGAACGAATGTAAGAGGCAGAGGGGATGGAGGACACCAAGGAAACAAGACCTTCTAAATCAACAGGAACAAAGCTATAATGAACTCACAGACACTGAAGAAGAGTACACAGGGTCTTCTCAGGTCTGCACCGGGTCCTCTGATTTTATGTTATGGTTTCCAGTTTGGTGTTTTTATGGGACTCCTGAGTGTGTGGACGAGATGGTCTCTGACTCTTATGCCTTCTCTTGAACTATTTTCCTTCTGTTGGTTTGTCTTGTCCAACTTCAATGTGGTAGTTTATGTTCAAAAAGTGAATGAATGAATGAATGAATGAAAACCTAGTAATGAGGATAAAGATTAACATCTAAACTGATATTTATACCTTCTGGAAGAGGAAATGACACTGAGTATATCAGCCACTGCAGGAGTTGACCAACAAATAATGGACTCTACGGTTTTATTTAATGCGTGTGTTTTTATTTGGTTATAATTTAGTGAGTTGGGCTTTTTTGCTTGTTTGTTTTATTTGTTTGTTTTGGTGTTGTATTTTATTTTCTAAGTTTGGGGAATTTTGTTCTTATTTTGGGCTTTAAGTTGTATTTTGAGAAAGAAGTTAAAGTTGGGTGGGCAGGGAAGAAGATGGGAGAAGTGTGTGACCAAAATAGATTTAAACTTAAAATTGTTTTAAATAATAAAAAGTCCAAAAGTCAAGCTTGGTGGTCGATACTATCAAGTTACACTATGTATATATGTAGAATTTTCAAGCAATAAATAAATTAAATAATTTTAAACATGAAAATTTTGGTGAATGTCCTAACCAATCTTGCAATTCTCTACCATATAATCTCTCAAACACTGTCTCTCAAAAACATGCATGTGATTTTGGAAGTAAGCAAAGTAATTTGAAATTTCCCTTTTGAATCTTAAAATAATATCTTTTTAATATTGTTCTAGAGAGCAGTGAATGAACCCTTTAATGAAATGCAAACAGGATATTCATAATATCTTCAAATTCTAAGCCACAGGCAAAGCCTCAGTGAAGTAGTGCTGACAGAAATATCTAATAATGATTTGGGACAGGAATGAAATAAAAAAGGTAAAATGTTAAAATATCCCATGTAGAAAACTACTTTTAAAAACTTTTCTGAATAATTAAAGGGGAAAAACTCTAAACTCATTGTATAATCAGTAAATTATCAGTCATGGTAGCTAGCTATTCATATTAGAAGCCACGGGATAAAGATCTGTAGCTTTAATTGAAGACAGGAAAATGAAAACAACTAACAACCCTGGGGACACAGAAGGATGGATTTAATAAAGATAATGGCCAAATGCAATCAATTACAAACAGCAAAAAATGGCTGAACTAATAAATAAACCAAACACTGACTCTTTGAGTAAACTAATAAATGACTCAATGCAGAAGCAGAAATCGGAAACAGATAATAAAAGGTGAGAGGTAAGTCACCAGAGCTGTAGGAAATTAAAAGATTAATAAGAGACAATGTGTTTGACTCCACAAGAGTATCTGAAGCCTCAAGAAGAATGAACTCTCTAAGAGCTCCTGCTAAGCTTTATAGGTTCAGACAAAAACAGACCATCTGTGAATGCTCACTGTGGTAAACAAATAAGCAAAGACTGTGAGCACGCTACCTTGCCCCCTCGCTCATCACACTGAGGAATTTTGTAATTCCACTGGAACTCAATAAAGTAAGTTAGAACTATGACAAAGAGAATAAAGTCCCCAGTTGTTCCTGCGGATCCTAGTGTGGATGCGTACTCAGAAAGTCAAAAGGTCAGCTGAGCAAAGGACAAAGAGAATTCTACAGGAGTCCAGCTATGAAATATATCACATGTAATTAATTGTTGATTGATTTTTATGGTATTGATAATGGAACACAGGGCCTTGTACATTCTGGCAGAAATCCCTGCAAATGATCTACACTGTCAAAACAGAGAACTGAAAAGAGTTCTCAACAAAAAACTTCTCAACAGCTCTCAACAAAAAGCAAAACATAATATGAAAATCTTATTTGAGCCAATCCAAAAAACATAAAATACTTCTTAATAATATTGATAATACACACAATATGAATATAAAAACAGTATTAAAAGTTTTGAATTATTTTTTAAAAAACTTTGCACTTACATAAAATGATGCTATAATTAGGAATTAAAGGAACACCCAGAATCCACATGGCAGCTACCTCTAGCATTAAGCTGGGAAAATTTCAGTAATAATACCCAATTTCTTAGTTAAAGAGACTAAGCTAAATTTTATATGCAAAGATAATTAGGAAAATAACTGGTAAATATTTATTAAAGAGAGGGATGACCTATTAGATATTAAGTTCCTCACAAATCTGTGTAAGGAGAGTGACGCAAGTTGCAAGCAAACATATTTATGAAAAAATTACAACCAGATATATGCAATAAGGCAAGCACAGCAGTTTAAATTCATGGATAAATAATCAGTTACACAGAAAATGCAGTTTTAAAAGTGTAAGACAGTTATTGAAAAAGTTTAGACATGTATACCTTTCCTCCTCAAAGGAGCTTCCAATGAATCAAAGATATAGTTGTTTTTTATAGTACACAGGGTATCATGAATGTGGGGTGTATTTCTCAGTGATAAGTTTTTAAAATATTTAAAAAGTTACAGTGACGTTGTTTTCATATTTAAAAATCATGAATGGAAAAAGCATATGGATATCAAGATATAAACGATAACTACAGAACACCTCCCAAATCATATTGCAAAGAAACTGTTGCCTGTTTATGAAAAATGCATCCATGCCAAGCATGATGGCATACACCTGACTCTTTGCACTTGGATTTTGTACACTGAAGCAGGAGAGTCTCAACTTCCAGGCCAGTCTGTGATCGACCATGGGATCCTGTCTCAAATATTTAAATCAAATAAAATAAATCATTAGCAAAACAGAAAGACACTTTCATTTATCAATAAGAGAAATAAAGGACCATATATGTTACAGCAAAATTTAAGATCCTCCTCTGACAGAAAACCATCAGAGACTTGATTTCACTGAGTATATAAAATAAAATACTGAAGTTCCCAAATGCTTTGCTAAAAGTGCACGGACACTAGGAAACTAGTAAGAAGTCTCCAAATGCCAAATATGAGACTATTTGAAGAAAATGAGTAATAGGAAGAGTAATGTATCAAGCATATTTAATGTAAGAATAAAATTTTCATGGGAGTCACTTATCAGATATCCTGCATATAAAATATTTACATTAGATTCATAGCAGTAGCGAAATTAGAGTTATGAAGTAGTAACGAAATAATGTTATGGTTTGAGGGCACCGCAGCATGAGAAACTGTATTAAAGGGTCGTGGCATTAGGAAGGTTCAGAGCCTCTGCTCGAAATAGGAAGAATTTATGGAGAAGCAGTAGGCATGCCGAAAAATACCTACAATAAGCAAAAATTACTTACTCAGCGTTCTTTAAGGTGTCATGGTAATTAAAGGGTGAATTAGTTTATAAAGCTCTTACAGATTAAAATAAACTACATCGCGACAATTCAATAAAATATTCTTGAATCTAATCCTAAATCAAAGGACATTGTAATTAATAAAATGCAAATGAGTGTAGAATTACAGCTTTATACCTATGTTAGTTTCATGACTGATATTGGTAAATTTCCCATGTCTTCGTAGAATAGTCATATTTCAGGGATATCAGGTATATGAGAATACCAAGTAAATTTTTGAAATATGTTTTTGCATACCTTTAATTTTTTCAAAGCAAAATGTTAAAATTTAATCATAAAAAATATCAGTGAAGGTATATTCTCTTCTAATAATGGCAAAGAATCATTTATTTTCTGTGATAGTGCTATTTAACTACAAGAAGAACAGAAACATTGAAGCATTATTATGGGAAATAAAACTTATGCAATCTTCATGGGACGTCTCAACATTTATATCTTTTATAATCAATTTTATTTGCTTTCTGTGTGTTAATATTTCTGTATTACATGCCTGTGTATGTGCCACAGTACATTTATGACTCCCAGAATACAGTTTTGCTCGTTCCCCATGTGGTTTCTGGAAAGTCAAATAGGTCATCAACCTTGGCAGGAAATTAATTCACTGCAGAACTATCTTGCCGGTTCCAATTTTAAATCTTAAATCATCATTTTAAGCCACGTGACTGCCTTTATAGAGAGAATTTCATTCATAATATACACTTGCATGTGACCAAATGAAACAAGGACAAAGGCAGACTTTGAGCCAGTATGCCCAATGGGGGACTAAAGCTGATGTTCATTTTTTTTTTCTCCACAGATGTGTTGATTTAAAACAAAGTTCATAGTAACTTTATTCATAATAGCCAGAATGCAGAAACAAGTTAGATGTCTCTCACCTGAAGAATGGATAGAGAAAACGTTGTACATTTATTTGCACAATATTCAGGTGTTAAAAAAAAGGACATAGTGGAATTAGAAGGCAAATGGTTGGAAGTAAAAAGAAATCATCCTGAGTGAGGTAATCCAGACCTAGAAAGAAAAACACCACGGTAAGTAGATACTAGCTGTAAAGTAAAGACCCACCCAGAGAGGCTAGGTAAGATGGAGGGCCCAAGAGGGACATTCAGATCTCCTTGGGAAGGGAAAATAGAAGAGATCTTGTGGGTGGAGATGGGAACATGAGGGATCAGGTAGGAGTGTTGTGAGGGTGATGTAAACTAAAAGTGCCAACAAAAAAAAGGGACATTTGGGGTTCAGATAGAAACATGGTGCAAGGGGAGCTCCCAAGAATCTACAAGAATGACCTCAGATAGACTCATAGCAAATGCGGATACTTAGCCTGAACTGGCCATCTCCTGTGGCCAGGTAAGATTCCCAGTGGAGAGATGAGAACACCCATGCAGCCACAAGACTTTTATCTTCCAGTCTGGCCTGCCTATGGGATGTACTGGGGTTGGGCAGAGATTTGGGAGTAGCCAATCAATGGCTGATTCAGTCTCAAAATCCACAAGAGGGAACCCATCCCTGAAACTTCCTGGAACACCAGGACCAAGAGGCTGGATTGCCCAGAGATGAAGGGTAGAACCAAACATGACAAGAGAAAAATAATCAGTGTAATGACGCCTCACAATATTCTTCAATAATCATAGATTGGTGCCTAGCCCAACTGTCAACAGAGACGCTTCATTCAGCCACTGATGGAAACAGTTGCAGAGACAGACAGCCAAAGATTAGGATGAGCTTGGGAAATCCTGTTAAAGAAAGGAAAGAAGAATTCTGAGAAATTCTACAGAATCAACTAACCAGGACTCATAGGAGTTCACAGAGACTGGACCAACAGTTAGGGAGCCTGCAAGATACTGATCTAGGCCCTCGGCATATATGTGACAGTTGTGTAGCTTAGTCTTTTTTGTGGAACTCCTAACAGTGGGAATGTGAATGTCTCTGACTTCTTTACTGGCTTTTATGACCCTATTTTTTATACTGTGTTGCCTTACCCAGCCTTAATACAAGGCGAGGCACTTAGTCTTATTACAATTTGGTAAGCCATGTTATGTAAATATCCATGGGAGGCCTGCCCTTTTCTGTAACATGAGGGGGCCGGCTTGTGGGGTTTCCGTCCCGCCCGGTACCCCACATCCGGCAAATCCCAAAGAGAAATCACACACAGGACTCCATAAGGTTATAAACTGATTGGCCCATTAGGTCAAGCTCTTGTTAACTCTTATAACTTATGTTACCCCATTATCCTTATCTACGTTAGGCATATGGCTTGGTACATTTTTCAGTTGTCAGCTTACATGTTGCTTCTTCAGTGGTCTGGACAGGAATGGCTGAGGGAGCTTCTGCTTCCAGAATACTCCCAGTCTCTTTGCTTCACCCCTACTTCCTGCCTGGCTTTCCCGCCTATACTGCCTGCCTGGCCAATCAGCGTTTTATTAAAATATGACTGACAGAATACAGATAAATCTCCCACATCACTTTTCTGAAGAGAAATAGAGAAAGAGTGAATGGTGGCAGGAGTGGGCAGAGGGGAGGAGAAGAGAGAGGACAAATGGTAGCCGGTTGGGATGTAAAATAAATAAATAATGTTTTCCAAAATAAATAAATAATAGATATAATAAAAACCAGGCGACAATCAACTGAACACATGACATGTGGAATTGCTTCCCACAGTGCTATTATAAATGTGCAAAAAGATGCGGTGAAATGGAACAGGCAAAATTCATATAAATTTATAATTTCTAATTCCTCATCTATCCAACGGAAAGAAAATGTTAAGCAGCCACATGGCTTGTACCACCTTAGTAGCCAGCAGCCAGGGCTTTGGCTGCTGAACCCTTTGGTGTCACCAGTGTTTCTGCTGACCTTGCAGAGACACAGTTTTCTCTTCTGTGACTCAGAAAAAGAGCAGTCGCTACCTAAGGAGCTGTGATGTGATGAGGATGAATCGGTGTTCATTTCAGCCTTTAGAAAGGTGCATAACACAAACAGTTTCACAAAGGTTGTTTTATCCCCATCTTTATGGAGAGGAATAATGCTGAGTGTGTCTCCAAGGGAGGACCAAGAACACATACCTTGCATTTTGAAATTTGGCTTTCATTATAGTCTTAGCTATGAAAATGAAGAAAAGATGAAAAATTTGCTCAAATGAGAAAGATTGAATAAGATTGTGTCCATTATAATAAATGCAAATATTGGAAAAATCTCTACTTACTAGCCATATATGCCCTGATGGAAACCCCAGCAAAAGTTTTTATTCTCTGAGCTAGGACTCCTTTCGTTCTTGTTGATTTTCTTTTTGAGACAATGTCTTAAGCAACTCAAGCTGGCCGCAAACCAGCTATATAGTTGAGGATGGCTTAGAACTTCCTATCCTCCAGCCTCTTTCTCTGAGGACTGGTATTACACGTGTGTGCCTCCAAATTGGCTTATGTGCTGCTGCAGATTGTGTGGCCTTCATGCATGCTAGGCAAGTGCTTTACCGTTCTAGCCACAGCCCACGGGATGACATTATATATGTGTAAATAAACTGTGTGCGTACTTATTTTAATTATTGGCTATATGGTGCCACTGTATTTATTCCAACAAGATGTCTCCCTTGATGCGTTCTATACTTTGAACACTTATCAATTGTATTGATGTAAAACAAAATGATTTTTTTTTGCAGTAAATTCTTCATTTTAAAACAATTGTGCTAGGTGGGACAAATTCAAACTGTTTTTATTAACATAAAAATAAGATTTTTGATTTATTATTTGTGCTGACTTAACCATGGGGATTTGATAGGCACATTTATTGGTGCAAGTACAAGAAAACTTATCAAAACTGTGCAAGAGAGCCATAATTGTATATGATCTACACAAACAAATATCACCCAGTTATTATCTTGTGAGCAATTATCTAAATTGGTCAAGGTTTGCCAAGAATGACCTTTGATAAAGTAGAGTTTGATGTGATAAAATGCATTTAACTAATTTAGCTAAGTTTTAAAAGCTTTATTGCCCTTAATCTTTGATTCTGGAAATGGAAAATGAAGAAGGAATTTCAATTTGCATGAAAAGCTGTAATAGCATGTTCATATACTCTCAGGGCTTTCATCTCACGAATTCTGTGCTCTCTGCCAAGACCAACATCATCAATGAAAATTAATTTGATATAAAAAGTTCTAATTGCATTGCAATTAAAATCTATCATTACCTCACTTTTTAGTAAGAGAAATTATTCATACTCTCCTTGCCAAAGTGTGACTTCTGCAAGATTTTGCATTGGAGTATTTCAAATACTTGATAGAATGGTAAGACTTGACCCCCTCACAACATAATATATTGTTTAGTTGTATTTTAATATCTACTCACAGAGAGGTAGAGGGCTTATGAAACCAGCAAGCATATCACTCAATTTTTATAATGAAAATGACACTAGTGAATTTATCTCCTATATATCCTCTACCTTGCTACTTGGTTAATGCATACATTATTTAATTTTCAATCTATTAATGCAATGCAGGGGATATTAATTCCGCTAACAAATAAGGAACTGCCAATAAAGTTAGAGATTTAGAAAGGCACATATCTAACATAAGTCCTGTACCATGCCTTACACTCAATACCGTCTGCATTTACACGGCTTTCTCCCTTATTTCTTATAGTTCTCAAACCTAACTCACTGGGTGTAGTTGGAAGTTGTGCTCCTGTCTGGAGCGGGGAGTATTAAATGCTAACCTACTCAGAAATCACCTACAGAGCTTGTTCAAATAAATATTCTGATTTTTATATTCATTCCTCCTTCAGATATTCACTTTCCTCTTAAACCTCCTTAGCAATGGCCTTCTGCTACCCCAGGAATTACCTTGTGTTGGGAGGCATTGTTGTCTTCTTGCTTCCCTTTGGAACATTCCAGCTCTAAACAAAAGCTTTTGAGACCATCACCATGTAACTAGCTTTGTCAATGTTCACTCTAAAGCTTCATTGAGTGGCAATCCAATTTGTTCTGAGTTTTGCTTATTTTGGTGGAATAAAGGATAGCAGTCTCCAAATATGTTTTTCTTCTTTTACTACATGGGTAAAACATATTTACTAGTAATAAGAAATAATGTCAAATAATGAAAAACTCCCTGAAGCTGTTTTAAATTTACCTGCTGTCTTACTGAGCTTTCCTGCAAAGTGGAATGTTCTATTTTCCCCCTTAAGACATCCCACTATTATTTCACTTGCTTGTAAAACATCTTGTCCTAAAATATACTGTTGCACCTCTCTGTGTCCTTTCTATGTCCTATGTCTTAAGACTTCTTTTTCCTGAAAAATTTTATTCTATGCAGAAAATACACTCCTACCCTCTGTGTGTGTGGGGGGGGGCAAGTACAATGCCATGGTGCATGTGTGGAGCTCAGAGGATAATATATGGGAAATGCTTCTCTCCTACTGTATATGTTCTGGGTATAGACCCGTGAGCTTATGCTCTTGCCCTCTGAGGTATCTTGTGGGCCCTTAAGTTTATTTTTTAGTGATAATTATTCATGTACATCATCATAAAACTGCCAGACACAGCTGCTATTAGCCATACAAATCTTTAACTTGTAACTAACTTTGCCTTTGTGTTCTTTACTTTTTCCATTCTTGGAAAAAAAATTCAAAAGTGATAGGCTGACTGGTGTTTCTTAGATTGATAGTAGAAGTGATCCATTTTCACTTCTTTATTTCAGAGTTCTGAATTCTGTGCAGCAACATCTCTATGCCCATCTCTCAGGAGCTTACTAAAGAGCTTACTAATAAGCGAAACAGCAGGTGTGTAAACTTCTACTCTCTCAAAATAGGTTAGCCTTAAAGAACTCTTCAGACTGTAACTGTGTTTACGGAAGCCTCTGGAGAGTTTCCTTCCACTTCATCCTACTGTTGTTTCAGGACTGAAGGTCAGGTATGCCTTCACTAAGGAGAAATTCTCTCTTTGGCTTAGGTTTTGTGGAAGGGAATATAAAACCCAGCAAACCATGGCAATTCATTTTTTTTTGTTTTTTTGTTTTGTTTTTTTTTGTGAAAGCAATGACCCTGGGTATTCATACTCACCTTTTGTTTTATTTAAATAGCAATTTGTGTATAAACAAAAGACCTTCCCCCTTTGTTTTCTGCCAGCAGATATTTTTATTAAGTACCATGAGTCTCTTTATATTAAAAAGTGTCACGTTCATATGTACACTTGTGCCAGGTTAGGACAATCAACAGGACCATGCAAAGGTGCTCACTGGGAAAGAGAAGGTTGGGGACATTTGCTGCAGCGATCTTCCCTGTCTGTGATATGGAATCTCTGTGCTTAACAGGTCACACTAAAGAGAAGGCTGTTTTTCAGAGTCTCATTTGAGAAACTTTTTGCCTACCTAACTTTTCTCTGCCTTTTCTTCCCCCTCCTCCCCCTTAGACCCTCTTTCTCCCTAACCCCCTTCACTTTCTCCTCTTCTTTCCAATCCTTGTGAATGATTTGCAGATCGCTATTCAGGATTCTTGCCTCCAGATTGAATGAGTGATCTTTTAGTATTGAGAATCTTCCTACTAGGGGAGGACTGTTGCTGATAAATGCCATTTCCACAGCAGTGAGCTCCTCTACAGATGTACTGTTAATAGCTTTTTTCAGAACACAACAGTCATATCCCCACTGCCACACACGAGCGCACACTTCTCTTTCCATCTGACAGCTTCAGTATTGAAACTTTGGAAAAATTTTAGTGACTCTTACATTTTTTGAAGATTTGACCTCTTGCTATGTCCTATGACATCAGTATTAGCAGGACAGTGCATATGTCACAGCAACATCTCTGTGTTCAAGTTCCTAAGTAGTTCTCTGTCCCTTTAGTTCTACCTTGCAAGGATACAGAGGGACCTGTAAGCCCTGACCTTTCTCTCGCTGTTTTCTTCATGCTCACATACTAGCACCTACTGTTCTGCAAAAGGTGGTATCAATCACACATTTCTGAGAATGATGAAATCATAAAATCATGGAGCGGTAATAATAAGCCTTGCTTATTATCTCAAAATAACATCTTGCAAGAGGAGAGTGACAGCTAGTCACTCCGAAGTCAAACTGTCAGGGTTCAACTCATACCTGTGACCTTCACTGCACGGCACTCTATGACTTTTAACAAACTACTTCATTTCACTCTGCCTAGAATTCCTGTCTTCAAAAATGACATCAATGTTAAACGGTTCAGGTGAGTGTCGCATAAGTTAATGTATGCAACTGTGAGACTAGGCCCTTACTTATAATTCCATAGTACTTGTCATTTTATAAGAAAGAGAAATAAACTTCCAAATCATGTTATGAGTTGAGGGGTTTTTTTTTCCTCTTTTTTTTTTCTGTCTTGCACAACCAACTTTGATCAGAACCCAGTTGCCTCACAGGTTCAGCCCAGTGTTTGGTTTATCGTCAGTTTGCCCTCTCTGTAAGAACTTGCTGCAGCAGAGATATCACCAGTGCAGAAGTTAACCCTGAAGAATATCTTCACAATTTCCCCTGCTTTCATTGTTTACCTTCCCTAAGAGACAATGGTGGCAGCCAGGATGCTCACACGCCTAGGACCACTGAGAATGGTCTCTCACAACAGTCATTTTTGTCCTGCTCATGCCCAGAAGGCAAGTTTGTGAGACTTCAGCATGCTAAGAAGCTACTTAAGGTGGGATTTTCCATATTTTGTCTGACTTTCTTAACAGTGTTTCTAATTAGCTGCTCACCCTGCCAAAGACATCAGGGACTTAATCTCTCCAAAACCTGAAATCCCTCGCTGTCTGAGTACTCGGAAAGACCTTGAGGTATCCCCTGAGGGGTTATATCTCACTGCTGGTACAAATGGCCTTTGGAGAGCTTGATTCTGAAATTACATGGGTACTGGAGATAAAATGCACAAGAAATTGTTACTTCATATTTCAAGATGGGGGTATTCTTTTCAGAAAGTGCAGCTGGTGGCATTTTTAACATCTAATTTTTACTTCATTCACATTTTTTTGTCTCGCCATACTGAGATGGATTTGGCCCCTGAGTCATGGGATTTTATTGTTCTTCTTCCTTACTAACAAGCCAAGAGCATAAACTCTCCAGTCCGTAGAAGATAATGCACCTGAGTTTAGATTCTGTTGTTCTCCGAAATCTATAAATAAACATCTAAATGGCAAAATAGCAGGCTTTCAGTCTTAAATATGCATGTCCTAGAAAACAAGGCCTATGGGTCACTTTAGCATGATCCAGGAGAGATGGCGAAGCCACTCTCATCTGGCACCTACTCTTGAAATTTGAGAATTCACGGGTGCAGGATCTGCGCTTCACTTTGCTTTAATTTGGCTTTCAAACTCACAACTGTAGAGTCATAGCAAATGACGACAACAATGTTTCCCTGAGAGGAGGTGAGTGGCTGTCACTCACGAACTCGGTGCAGGGTGGGCAAAGATGCTGACTGCAAATGTGTGCGTTCACATCCTGAGAGCCACATTTTCTACCAGACTATTTTGAGTTCCTGATCTGCTATTAGTTATACAGAAAGTGCAATATTTAATGCTCATTCATTTCTAATGATAGCGACTCTATGGTCAGTTTCATTGTTACGAGCTCATTCTTAATAGCTTCCTGAGACTTGTGGCAATAAGAGTCTCTGAACTTCTATACACTGACCATTGGTACCTTTGTAAAATTGAAAGTCATGCTATTATGCATACTATCATTTTACTTTCTGTTTTGTCACAAATCCTTTTTGAAAATTTTATTGATTACAAGTTTTATTTCACTAACATCACAAATGTTTTTTATTTCACCATCAAAAACAATTTTGTTTTAACTTTCAGCAATCCTATTATATGAAATCTGTCTTTTAGCGGTAATGGACACAGATATTTGAGAACTGTTTCAATATGAGATCTTATATATATCACAGAATATTTTTCTCAAAAAAAGATGCTATAGCTTACAACACAGCTAAGTAACATGCTACAGCCTAATCTACAGCTAGACTACAAGGTGCAGGCAACACATGGTGCATGTTTTAGCCTAGTGAATTGTACCAGGAATGTAGTGGCTTATTGACATTATGAACTATTACTCAGTATTCACAATTATGTGTGAGCTATACAATGTCAAAACTGACAATGGTTTTGCTTGTACCAGATTGAAACTGAAGAATTCATTGTGATGCCACACTATAATGTCTGTCAATGGACAATCTGGAGTTTGCAACTATCACAAAATTTCATGAGATTGTCCTCATATAGGCACCTGTCATACAATACATGGCTGCATATCTTGTATTTATTTGTAAATATTTATTTTCAAAATTTGTTGAAATTGCAGTACTTCATCTTGAGAACATTTTTCTTCACTGCAATGGTAGACATAGCTAAACTCAGAATTAAATTCTCTGGAGGTCTGACCTGGATGATCATTGATAGATTGATCAAACAGCTCATGCAGTGCTTAGGAGTTTGTAGTTTTTATTAATTGTCAGTTAGTATTTTAAACTTATTTTTTTTAAAAAAACTAATTTATTATTTTTATTTTTGTGTATATATGTGTGTTCTTATGTATGCCCACGATATGTGTGGATTTCTGTGGAGGTCAAGATCTCCCTGCAGTTGGAGTTTAGTTACTGTGAGCCACCTTCTGTATGTGCTGGGATTCAAACTTTAGTCCTAGGAAAGCAGCCAGCATTCATAACTTCAGGCCATTTTTTCAGCCCCTGGTACCTGAAACCTTAAGTCCTATGGAAGACTATAGTGAGTTAGTCTTACAGATAAGGAAATTAAGTTTCAAATATTTTTTAAGCCTCCCTCCAGTCTCTTGATTCCATATATTTCACTGCTTCCACTCCTCGCCTTCTGTATGGATCACTATTTTGTAGGTAGTACTGGAAACTAGCCACTGGCTTAAGAGAGCCGGATGTAGACATCATATGAATAAATGTATTATTCTGCTTGTGTCTTATATGTTTCTTTTATCAGTTTTAATTGTTCTTTAATAAATAGAATATCCTAGAAACATATTATATTGACTGATGTTTTCTGTCCTATCTGTTCCCACAGCCACTCAGTCCCAAAGAAATACACTGAGGTCTACACTGATTATAAACTGATTGGCCCAATAGTTCAGGTTTCCTATTAATTCATTCTTATAACTTATATCAACCTATAATTCTTGTCTGTGTTAGCCACGTGGCTTGGTACTATTTTCTGCAAGGCAGTCAAATCTTGCTTGTTTTTTGTCTGCCTTCCTCACTGGGTTTTGCACCTAAAGCTGAGTCAGAAAGCCTCTCTTAAATGAGAGTGCTTGCCTCTAGCAAGCAGAATAAACCTGAGAGGTTGCTGCTACCAAGAAACCACGCTTAATGCTATTTTTTTAATCTAGAATTACTTGTTAAGATCTCTCAGGTTTTCTGTGGATGCAGTTGTCCACACATTCGGTGCCGCTTGTTGTCTGAGGTTTTCTGTCCCACCAGATCCCACAAACATTCAGTTCCAAAGAAATGCACTGAGGTCTACATTAATTATTAACTGATTGTCCCAGTAGCTCGGGCTTCTTCTTAGTTAATTTTTATAACTTATATCAGACCATAATTCTTGTTGCCATGCCTCTAATTCCTGCCTGATCACTGTCACCCCACCTATACTTTCTGCCTGGCTACTGGCCAATCAATATTTTATTAAAAATAATACAAGTGACAGGATAAAAGACCATTGTCCCACAGCAATATGACAACACCTTTCCCACATAGTAACAACTATTTGACGTAGATGGCAAGTCACCTGACAAGTAATAAGTACTACACTAGTCTTTAGCAGACTATTTCTCCAATAGCCACACCAATTGTGAACCTTGATTAGTTTTTTTTAATTCACACTTGCTATCTTCATAGCTTAAAGATGTAACATTGCTTTATTATGTCATGTAATTTAGAGAAAACCCATATGTAAAATCAGACCTGAGATCAAAGCAATGCAACTATGAAATATTGACATTGTTCCATGGTTTGGGATGCAACTGATAAGACTTGAGACATTCTGAATACATCCTACATCTTCCTATTCAAAAACTTTTCCTTTTGGATTTGTCTCTTTTATAATTTCTGTGGATGCATTTTTATCAAATAAAATTTGTAAGTACCAATATCTTTGCACAGTGGTAGAAGCTTTTCTCATCATATGTGCTACATAGAACACTTAACTGTAGTAAGCAGTCAAATGTTTGATTTTGTAATAGCAACATTCCCCTTGACAATGATTTAAAGCTCTTGTTTCAAGACCATGAGTGGTGCATATTAATATTCTAGAAAGCTCTGAATCATTACTAGAGAACTTGGAGAACCAATTATTCATGGAGAAATTTTACAAAATAGTGGGTATTTTGGAGTCTACTGAAACAAATGAATGAATGACTTAGCATTTGAGCTTCAGAAGAATCCCTACCAGAATGTGAAAACTAATAGAGAAATGATGCAGGAAATAATTGGGAGAGATACCTGTAGCCCAGGGAGGGGAAGGGAACAATTTTATTAATTACTTTAGTTTCTCAGTATACACATTGTTTTCTCATGTGAAATATATCTATAAAGATATATAGATGATAGATAGATAGATAGATAGATAGATAGATAGATAGATAGATAGATAGATAGATATAAACACCAATATTTTAGATTACCAAGTATAATGTGAAAACCAAAAAGGGGTCATGTGAAAATGAGCTGGTTAAGTGATATCAAGGATTTATAGTTGTGTACATGGGTTATATGTGTTCAAAGTAACATATGAGTGTAACTCAACTCAAAGGGGTAAAATGTTGGAATTTTGTTATCTTTGATCTTATATCTTTGTACTGAGTAAGCTTGAATTTTGTACATAATCAATATTAAGTTGCAATGCCAGAACACTGAACAGACCTTAACAAAATACTTCAATCAGCTAATTATAAGTGAAGCTTCCATTCATATAAAGTTTTTCTAAAAGGAGTAAAAGAATAAGGCTAAAGAGACCCTAAATGCTCTTTGGCAAAGTGGGAAAACAAAGGCATATTCAAACAAAGGAGCAAGTACACTTGCCCTCAAACTGCTCAGTAGAAACCACTAGCTCCATCTTTCCAACTAAGTAATAAAAAATGGTATATGACCTAGCTCTGGCTGGCAAACTACCTGTAGTGTGAGATGCACTGATGTTTGTGAAAGTTTCTCATTAGAGAAAAAAAACTAGGTCTGTATTTTTCTGCTAGTTTTCTGTGGATGGGTACGGATATATCAAAAGAATTAAAAGTGTACATCACTGTCTTTAGAATGAGCAACTGCTGACAATACACAGACCTCACTTGAGAAGACAAGGCAATGAGGTAAATTGGAATCTTTGTGTCTTTAGCATAATTATTTACTTAAACAGCTTTGCTTTACTAAAACTTAATTTGATTAATGTATGTGGACTTGTGGAAAATTAAGAAACCTTACAGATAATTCAGTACTAAACTATGGGCTTTTCACCAAATCAAGTCTAGTCTAACCTGGGGCCCACTGTAATCAAGTTAAGATTCAAAGTGGGAGAGTATGGTTTGGTGTCTCAGAGCCTCTTGGGAAAAGGCGAGTCTATCCCTGGGCTGACATCATCAGCTGTGGCTTTAATAGGGACTGTTGGATCATTAAAGCACTGAAGAGGCATGTGTTGTAATGAAGTGTTGCCGGGGGAGGCAAACTGAAGATGAGTGTAAAATACTGGAGTCTGTGGAAAGTATTCTGTGTAATCCCTAAAGAGTCATATCCAATAAATGACATTAACCAAAACTCTTCTTTTCTCTTTCTATTAAAATAACTTGTGCTCTCACACATGATCTACCCTATTTGCGGTTTCCCCTTCCTCTTCTCCTCGTAGGTCCTCCCCACACCTCTCTACTCCCCTTCCCTCTATCATTAGAAAACAAACAGACTTCTGAAGAATACTGATAGAAAAATAAAATAAAACAAAACAAAAATATCAGAGTGTCACAAGACAAATAAACAGAAGGAAAAGAGCCCGTGAAAAGGCGCAAGAATCAGAGACCCATTCTTTCACACACTCAGGAATTCTACAAAAACCTTAATCTGGAAGTCAAATGATGTGTTTAAAGGACCTGGTGAAGACCAAAGCAGGCCTTCCTTATGCGGCCTCAGTCTCATGAACTCATATGAGTTTTGATCATATTGATTTAGAGATACTTGTTTCCTTGGTGTTCTTTCCCCTCTCTGGCTCTTACATTATTTCATTCTCCTCATCTTTTGGAGTTTCCTGAGCTCTGAGGATGGTGGATTTGATAGGGAAATCCCACTAAGCAGATCCATGGTCTTTCACTCACTGTATAACATCTGCATATGGGTCTCTGTATTTATTCTTAGCTGTTGCAGGAGGAAGCTTCTCTGATGGTTGCTGAGCAGAGCACTGATCTATCAATCTAACAGGAAGTAGAATCTCAGTAGGAGTCAGTTTATTGCTATCCACGTGAACACACACACACACACACACACACACACACACACACACACAACTTTAGACCAGTAATGTTTGATTTTACCCTAGGTTCTTGAGGTAACTAATCTCTGGTTTTTGGTCACCCAAGCAATGTTGGGTAAGGGGTCCATCCAGTGGAGTGACCTTAAGTCAAATCATACATTGATTGGTTATTCCATAAGCTTTATGCTATAATTGCCTAACCATATCTTGCAGGCCGGACATCATTGCTGATCAAAGAATTTACAGGTAACTTGTTGTTTATGTTTATCCTTTGGTGGCATGTAAAGTATCTGCCTGTACCCAAGACGCTAAGAATGAAAGCTCTGATAGGCATGAGCTCAACTTCTCCATGTCCAATGAGTTGTATAGATGTTGTCTGTAGCAATGTGGCCTTGCTGTCAGTTTCTGGAGAGCAACATATAGTCTTTGCAACATTTACACAGTGGAGAATTATTCACCTGTTTTTCTTTTCAAAATGAAAATCATGAAAATTGCATGTAAATGGATGGAACCAGAAATGAATAATCTAAAGTGACAATATCCCAGACCCAGAAATACAAGTATAATATGTATTTGCTTTTATGTGGACATTAGCTGTTAAGTCAATGATAACCAAGCTATAATCCAAGGAACCGTAGAGATTTGTTAGGTACAGAGTAAAAGACTAGGAGCACAGATGTATCTCCCTAAAGATATAGAAATTAAAAAAAGAGAGAAATAGAATATCTAGTTATGGATGGATTTGGGCCCAAATGGAATAGGAGGATTAAATGGGGAGGGGAGGACAAGGAAGGGGATATGGGGGAGAGACAGGTAAAAATCAAGGTCATTTGATGGATAAAATGGAAACCTAATACAGTAGACACTTTCTAAAATATTCACATATCTGAAAGTGATCTAAATGAAATATCAAAATAATGGGGTACACAGATTCCCAACTGGCCATCTCTTGTCACTAAATAAAGCTTTCATTACTGGGACTGGGTTACATCTAATTGAGTTGTTGGCCAAAAGCGTCTTATAGGAATCCCCAAACAATTCAAGCTATAACCAAACTTTTATTTTGGCATCATTTTTGTATTGATCACACTATGCTAGAAATATGGATATAGGTTTGTATCACAATTTATTGAATATTAAAGTATTCATAAGTTTTAGTGGTTTCAACAGGGCAGTTTTCCCGAATTATGAAAATAGTTTGAAAGTCTTTTCACAAAAGTCAGACACAAAATACATTCCCAAGCTACTTAGCTCCCTCTCCTTCATAAAATGGATTAACATTTATCTACCTAGATATTCTTCCTATCCCACACTTAATTAGAGATAGTTCACTTTGGATAAGCATAGAATAGAAACTAGAATTCAAGGACTTGAGTTTTTAAAGTTTTATATTAAGGTGAATGATATGAAAAACATAAATGATCAAAAGCTTTGAAAACCCAACAACCGGTAACACCCAGAAAATGCATGTGTAATGTCCAGTTAGTATTCTGCTCTTCATCAAATATTTTGTTTGTTTGCTTTTTGAGACAGGGTTTCTCTGTAGCTTTGGAGCCTGTCTGTCCTGGAATAAGCTCTCGAAGACCAGCCTGGCCTTGAACTCACAGAAATCTGTGTGGTTCTGATTCCTGAGTGCTGGGATTACAGGTGTGCATTGCCACTGCCGAGCTCTTCACCAAATATTTAAGAAAGTAAAATCTAAAGGCTAATATTGCATAAAATATAATAATTTTTCTGGATAGCTACACTCTATTGAAAATGTTTATACAATTAGAGTTAGAAGGACATGCCTATCCATTCTTCAAAAACTACAAAGTTGTGTCCAAGCACATTGTAGGACCATCAAATTCAGCACTTAAGAATGGACAGAGATGAATAAAGGAAATAACAGGATGGTGTGCAATATCCCTGTGTTCTATGAGAGGGCAGGAGAGAGACTGCAGATGTGTGAAAGATCCATTCTAAAGGCACTAAAAGGAGTTCTATAGGGAAACTGAAGTTAGAAAAGACTTTCAACCAGAGAGCTTAAAAGTGATGGGTGAAATATTTGTAGGAGAAAAAAATGAAACATGATGAGTCTGATATACTTGAAGAGAATCTTTAAATCATTGAACAGGACAGAAATGAGTTATATATCAGCTAATTTTCAAATTTCTAAGAAAATTTGTTCTTACTGATGTAATGTGGACTGCCGCTAGTCTAGCTAAAGTCATCCATGACCTGATCCCACACACTCTGCCTCTAAGGGAGTTAAATTCTCATGCTAGTCAGTCATGTGACAAACCTAGAGAACTGATTATAAACTGAAAAACCTAAGTGATTCTTCGCAAGTTGCTCTGAGACTTGACATTCTGACCCCTCACTAACTAATCTTTAAAAGTTAATCTCTCTAGATACAAATGAGGACAATGGGTGACGATGGAAAATTCAGGAAAGAATTGAAGAAGATTTATACACATTTACTTTAAAAGAGTATAGTTAGTCTAAATGGATTTTACTTATTTCATTTTCCAACAAGTTAGATTCCTACACCAATGTTCTTATACTTTCTTTTGCACTTTTAAATATTCTTTTACAGAAGTTAATGGCATCTCTTGAGAATCTATTATATGACACCCAAGGTGTTAAGCATTGAACCTACAAGTGTCAATCAACCACAGTTCTCTGCCCTTGTGGAACTTACAGCCTACTGGGAGAGATATATAAATGAATGATATTAATATAATATGTATTAAATATAAATTATTCCTGTAAGAACGAAGTCATACACCTGTCTACCCATGTGCCATGACTATCAATACATACATATTTTACTTATTATTTATTTATTGATTTTTCATGATGCTGAGTATTGGACCCAGGACACAATATGTGTGCCTCTAATATGACAAAGTTAATGTATAATCAAGAGAGTCGTGAGTCTTGTACTTTTAGCAGGTTTTATCTCTGTTATAGACTGTCTATCAGAAGCAGCCTTCTGTAGACCATACTTTTGAAAACACAGGTTTAGATCAGAAGGTCCACACTGGGGATAGGGAGATGCTTCATGTGATAAAATTCTATACTGTAAGCCAATGGATATTATTTTGATCCCCAGGATGTATGTAAGAGAACCCAGATGAGATGGCATGGGTTTGGAGTCCCAACACAAGTGACACAGAGACAGTTTCATCATTGCCAGCACAATCAGCTGATGGGAAGATGAATGTGTGCTTTGTCTTATTTATAACATTGAACTCCACATATGGCATCACACAATCTACTGCAGTGAGTACCTTATGCCAATGTATTATTGTCTATTTATATTTGTGAAATATTTCATAATTACTCACCCCTGAGAATTGAAAATTAAAATTTCAATTTGTAGGTACAGCAATTAATAAGCAATACTTGTAATACATTCATTCAGGTACTCAAGACTTTTTGCACATAATCTAATTTTGAACTGCAGTATCAACTTACAAACATATTATTTAATTTTTGTGTATACTCTATCTTTTCAAGAACTGGAATCTCCTTCCTAACTGTGGAAAAGTTGATCATATTTTCCAAACATATACTTCAAGAGAAGGGTGAAAAGGATGTAATTATGTTTTAAAGAAAATATATATTTAAAAAGTAATCATCACTTACTGTGTTTAGGTTTTTCTACAATAAAACCAAATTGAAATGATTTCTAGAAAGTATATTTTATCAATTCTGAAATGATTTTGCAAGAAAATTAAGTCAATCTTATTATGGAAATAAGATATTCTTTAATAATCTAAATTTCCATTCCTCCATGCCAGTATTAAAAACTGAATTCTAAAAGAATCTGATATTCTTCATTTTCTGTTTGCTTATTTCAGTTTGGGCAAACAGATCTAAACACTAAATAACAAGAGGTTAAATCTCTCCCTGGGGACAGCCCTGCCTGCAGCCTGCTTATGCCGCACAGCCATACTCATTCACCCATGTCATTTATATGACGACATTTTCCCATGAGGGCAAAGTTCTCATAGAAACTGTAAGACTCAGAACAACTTGCAGTGTTTACTATCTGGCCTTTCAAAGGAAATACTTTTCCAACCCTCCCTAAAGCCTTAGTCAATTTTATATCTTGCTTTTAGGAAATGCCTATGCAGTGTACCCAACAGTCAAGATAACCTGAGGTGTTTCTCTGTGACTTATTTTTTTTTAAACCGTGTTTCAGACAGAAACTAAAACATGCATTAGAACAAGTTGTCAATAGCAATGCTTCCTTCCATCTCTCCAGGAAAAGCCTAAACTGCAGGTGGCCTTAAAAATGTCTAAAACACAACAGGAAGCAAGCCAAATAGAAAAAAGTTTTAAGATCTGCGTTTAGAATTTGTGGGCAATCACAGAAGATTGACATGGGCAATAAACTGTCAGGGCTTAAATGTACACATATGCATAAGGCAGGAACCACATCTTCTTCTTCATGGGAGCCAGATGACTTTCTGTCATAGGAAAGAGCCCCTTGGAATATCACTGGGGGCATCTTGTCTGGTGTTAATATACAACAGCACATGCTTTATTTGTAATCTTAAATTTCAGTCTATAATCTTATCTAATTAACCTATTTTGAGCCACTGTCTTAAATTAAATCTGAATGAAGAAATTCATTTTTATAATCAGTTATACGTAGCCAGGTATACGCAATCACGGAAAACTACATATAACAATCAGCCATGACTGTAGTGATGTATACACTCTCCTTCCTAATTAATACTCACCTTTGTGGGCATTATGCCCTTTATCTACATTATTACTTGAATTAAAGAGATTAGCTTATTTCCACTCAGATTATCTTATGTGTTATCTTATTGATTGGATGGACTAATTTTCTTTCTTCTCATAGTATCCATTGAATAGACTGTGTCAGTTAGAATTTATACTGAGGACTTCAAAATACAGAAATGATGCACATAGAAAGACGCCTATGTGGAGGGCTGAATGTGGACATCAGCTTCTCCTCTAACTTGTCTTTTGACTTTCTCTAACTGGAGAGGATAGTTCAGACTTCTTTGATTGACCAAATAAAAGGGCTGCTGCTAGGGAAGTACTAGCCCAGCTTCCATGCAAATCATGTCCTGGGATTCTTCCCACAGGTGGAAGCATCATCAACAATGGGCAGCCTTAGGAAATGGTCACTGTTGAAACCTAAGACTTGTCCTAAGAGAAAATCTTGGTAAATCTTTTCCCATTTGATCTCTCTTTTAGCACTTCTCTCTCTATATTAAAAACTGTACAGATTCTTTTGCAATTTCTATTTATTCTCTTGCACAGCATAACTATAAAACACAGGGTGTGTAGTTATTCCTTCATTGAAGAGATGGACCCATTCTTTGTTTACACATAAAAATTATTTGGCATTTTAACACACACAATCTATATAGTGATCATATAAAAGTCTATTTAATTCTTAGTGGGAGATGGGCTGGGGAGGCATCTGATTAGGTGTTATATTTATTTCATCCTACTATAGAGATTTTTAAATAAGATTTTTTTTCTTTTCCTGCTACATAGTGCAAATGACTTTTAAAGTATCATCTTAGATGGAAATACAAAATTTAACACTAAAAATTACATCCTACTTAAAGAAGGACAATAATTTAAGAAAAAGAACTAAATGAACCTTCAGAGATTTTCTGTAATTTCCACTGATAATATGTATTGCTCTATTCTTCTAAAAATTAATTAGTTGGATAATATTTCAAAAATATTGTGGGCAACATAATAATAGAAAATGTTATCTTGGCATTCAGCATAACTAGCTGGAATTTTAATATTATAATTTGTGATCTCTTATTTTTATCATATGTCATAACCATTATTCACACTTTCACATTGATTTTATTAAGCTATAAAAATATACTTATAAGCATTTTATAGTTTCAATATCAAGACTTGTGTTTTCCTTAGATATCCTCTTTATTTTTCATTAATTTATGATTGTAAGTATCTGCATGCATACATTGATATACTTAGCAACTAACAATTCTATTAGTCCTCTCAGACAAATGCATTAAAGCTATACGAAAATATCTTTCCTGATTTTCAAGTAAAATTTATTGATAATGACAGTGATAAATATCTGGATTTTATTTTTTTAAATATTTACTAAGAACCAACATAATCCCAGATATTTTACATACTGGAATTTTCTTTGACCTGTGATGAAGCAGGAAAGTTCATTCACTAAAGTATATTACAAGCACTTTTCCTACTGGACAACACAGCTTATTGCCACACTGTATAGTAGATTATAGGTTGCCCCACCTTGAAATCCAATGGTTAACTTACAACTTTAGCTTGCTACCTCTTCCTGGCATCTCATAAAATGGTTGTGTCACCAATAACCAGACTGGTTGACATCCAAACAGAATAAAAGTATCTCCTAGATGTGCCTAATTGTAATATGAGGGAGCCTGCTTGTTGGGGTTTATGTCCCGCCCAGTACCCCACAACTGTTTAGCCCCAAAAGAAAATCACACAGAGATCTCTATAAGTTATAAAACTGATTGGCCCATTAGGTCAGGCTACTTATTAGCTCTTGTAACTTATATTAACCCATTGTTCTGATCTATGTTAGCCATGTGGCTCAGTACCTTTTTCAGTGGGGCAGATCACATCCTGCTGTTTCAATGCTCTGGGCATGAGTGGGAGGAATCAGCTTCCTCCCTCTTAGAATTCTCCTGTTCTCATTCTATCACCTCTACTTTCTGTTTGGTTTTCCCGCCTATGCTTCCTGCCTGGCCAATCAGCATTTATTTAAAACATGATTGACAGAATACAGACAATTCTCCTGCACCACCTAGTGTTTGGATTATCTTGAAGTTGGAAATTGTGAGTTGAATCATGGTAAGTCAAGAACCTTCTATATTTTTTCTTTTTCTTTAACTGTAATGCCTATTTTTTTTTAACTTACTATATCCTTGTGTGATACAACTAAAACTGACAGACCTTGTACCTTTTGTCCAAAGTCATTTATCTGGAAAACAGCATTAAGATTTGAATCAAATTCACCATATAGTTTTTCATCTGCTTTTTTTCAGATACCACCTCTTCCATAAGGGCCAAGAAGCTCATAGTTCCTCTCAGTTCCAATCACCACAATCCATTGTTAGTTTCCAGTCCTGACCAATGATAAATGTTCTTTTTTCACCTTTGGTCTGAACTTTCTCTAATTCACATTAACAGGTCACTATTTCCATTGGATGTCATAGAACATATAGAGGTGCAGAAACACCTCAATTTAAGTAGGGGCCATCACCTAGTAAACTTATGTCATACTCTCTAAAGACAAAATTCTGAAATCCACAATACTAATGATAGGAATTTCAGTAGACCAATAATCCCTTAAATGGTGCCTGTAAAGATGACTCATGAAGAGAACTCAGGTTTAATTTACAGCATCGACATGGCAGATCACAGCTGTTTGTGACTCTAATTCCAAGGAATTCATTTTTTTGGAGGAGGCTGCTTGTTGTTTCCAAGCTACTCAGTGCCAAAATAATAACACAGAAACTATATTATTTAAATCACTGCCTGGCCCATTAGCTCTAGATTCTTATTGGCTAACTCTTACAAATTAATTTAACCCATTTCTATTAATCTGTGTATTGCCACGTGGCTGGAACTTACTGGCTAAAGTTCCAGAGTCCAACTCTGGCAGGAATACATGACTTCTCTCCGACTCTGCCCTAGTTAAAGTTCCGGCATCCATCTAGGGCAGGGCTACAAGGCTTCTCTTCAACTCTGCTCTTCTTTCTCCCAGCATTCAGTTTAGTTTTCCCTGTCTACCTCTATTCTTTTGCCCTATCAGGTCAACCCATTTTTCTTTATTAATTAACCAATCATATTCACAGCAAACAAAGGGGAATCCCACATCAAAGTTCCTCTTCTGCTATCCTCAGACACCACACACACTAGTAGTAAATAGAGTCACAAAGATTAAGCAGTCATATATATAAATAAAAAATAAATCTTCTAAAAAGAATTCCTAATGCCTGAAATCCTGAAAAATGAAACCCTTCAAACATAATTCTGGCAAACATAATTTGAAATTCTTCAAAAGACATTTATTTGCATTTAAAAGGGGATTTATTTGAGAAACATTACAGAAGACCTCATAGGCCACTTGAGACAATTTAGTAATGACAGCATACATATTTGCAAGAAGAAATCCACAATAATACTGACAGTTACATGGATATAACTTTATGAGCAAAGGGATTTATTTGTAAAGAAATATGTCCAAAAGCAGAATGTATAAACACTTATCACTATGACCAATTATTGTGCAGATCCAGCTTGTAACTATGGTTAACTGACAATAACATCTCCCAAAAGCCTGAGACCTTAGGACATTCATATAAACCATTTACAAGTGTTCATATACACAAGGCCACTAGAAGACAGTCCATTGAATTCAGTCACAGTGTTTACACACAAGGCCACTGTAAGACAGTCCATTGAACTCAGTCACAGTGTTTACACACAAGGTCAGCATTGTGGTGATGAACTTGTGAGGCACTGAATTTGTAGAAAACACATAAATGCATTAGACTATCATGCAAAGGTTTATGCAGTTCATATTTTAGATAGCAAGAGTGATAAAAAAATAAAACACATAACCTAGAAAACTGTGAAACAATACTGACAAAACAAGGCAGAAAAAAACTTCAAGTAAAATATCCTTTTAACATATACAAAAGCATTATAAGGATTATAACAATAAGCTATAGTGCATATTATGGCATTATTCCATAGGAACTAGTCAGTTTTCTTATTTAAGTTCAGAACTCTGTCTTGAAGTCATGCATTTCAAGCACTAGCTCCTTTTCTTTTAGAGCATGCTTCTCCTTGCAGAATGTTTACATGTTGTATGATACAAGACTGCTGCTGCACTTGTGTTCTGTGAGTTGTCATATTCTAGCATTAGCATGCCTTTTCATTTCCCCATCCTCTGTATGTAGCATGATTAGTAAAAGCCCACAGACAGATATTTGTATTTAACCAAAATAAAACAAAATAGTCAGCCACTGGCTCTCACCTCAGTCTGAAATGGTAATCCTGCCTCCAGGAATCCTCAGAATGAGATTGACTGAAAGCTGACTCCTCCCATATTATATTTCTCTCTAGTGATGAGATTAAAGGCATGCATCACTATCACCTAGTTTCTATGGCAAACTAGTATGTCTACTGGGATAAAAGGTGCATGTAACCACTGCCTGGTCTATAAGGCGACCAGGGTGGCTGTTTTATGCTATGATGTTCAGACAAAATTTGTTTATTAAACTATAAATGAAATATCACTACATTTCCCCTTTTTGTCTGAAAGAAAAAATAAGGCTATAACTATATAAGGAAAACTATATACACTAAATAAAATGACTATATACAATATATACAGACAATAACTATATCAACAATTTCTAGTCCATTTGCATTTGACAGATTCAGAGGAAATACTCCATATTTATCCTATATTGGTGAATCCAAAGTCTTGTACCTATTTTATTTCTATCATAACTTGCTTTCTGTATCAGGTAAACAAGGAAAGACTATAATTATCTTTTGTTCAAACTTCTCAGAGACCTAAGAAGAAACAATCAACTAGATGAGCAGGAAGTATGAGCAAGCAACTTCCAAAATATATGAGAAATGACAGAAATAGCTGGTAGGCTGGAAAGTCACAGATCCTTTGAAACATTGGAACATCTATCTTCAGCCTACAGTCCCAGCATATCTGACAAACTTTTCTGAGAAACATGATATTTTAAGGGCTGTCCTTCCTTGTCTTGACAATGATTGGCAGTCACTTTCTTTTGTGTCTTGCTTTTCCAATTAGGGCAGCATACAGTCAGAAGTCAAGGCAAGGACACTTTCTTGCCACAAAAGAGTAATCTCCATGCGAAATTTCTGCGATGCCCATTTTCTTTTCTGAAGTAGAATGATGCTAATGGAGCAGATATGCCTCATTGTCATAAAAAACTGCCTATGTTATCAAAACATATTAAATGCCATATTTTCTAGATCTCTGAAGCATTTGAAGATGACCTATCTTAAAATATATCTTTGTTTGATCTTGAAAACATACCTAATGTGACTACAAGTTTGATTATAATAGATGACTAATTACTAATCTGTATTTTCTTATTATCCTAAATAATTGGTGATAATAACTTTCATGAACTAGATTTTTATTACCTTGTTAAATGAGTTGTATAATACAGTGTGTACATAGTATGTCCTAAAACATTTTTCTCAAATTTTTATCAATATATAAAATTTGTGTACGATATACAAAACTCCAATCAAATGTAAAACATTTAAAATTAGTTTTAGTTGCTTTCTAAAAGTAGATTCAATCATCTCTCTAAATTCTCCCTGTTTTCTTTTAAGAGTAGATTCAATAATCTACCCTTTTATCTTATCATGTATATATCCCCATTTTGTTCTTTTCAATCCAAGAACCTTCAATCTAAGTTCACTTGCTGGGATTTTTTCCTGACCATTACCAATAATAACTTGTAACCAACCCTCCTAGACAGTGACAAATATCCATATTCCATTGAAAAACCGAAAACCACCTACCCCTCCTCTTGGGAATGTGAGTGTCATATTCTTAAATTTACTTCCTACTGTCTGGGGCAATGGTATTTTCAGAGGATCCTGAATATGTAGGTTAATAGTCAAGTCCTGGGAAAGATATCTTTATCATTTTATGTCCAATCTCTGAGTAATAGGAAAGTACAGGGCTTGTCTCAAGTCCTAGTTAGAGTAGTCTGTTAGACTGGACTATTTCACCTAGTCACCTTGAAATTGTTCTGAGCAGTCTGTAGTCCAAAGTCAATCTTTAAGTGGTGCTATCAGTTGAATGGCATCATATGAACCAGGTGGAATCTTTGTTACGGGACCCCATTTTTTTTCCTGGAGACTTCAGCGATTACTGTCAGAAAATGTATTGTTCACTGTGGAAAACTTAAGCATTATTCATATCAAAATAGAAAGTTTGAATTTCTATAGACACATTCAAAGAAATGTACCATAGAGACAAAAATAGGTATGAGAAATTTTTAAAAGCACAATTTTGATAACTTTAGTCTTAGATTTTTAATTTCCTTCTGTCTCACACCAGGTGGCTCTCCTGATATGAGACAGAATCTCTGAGATTTTCTTTTAACAATATGCTTGGAATTTGAGAAGGAGAGAGCCACAGTCCAATTCCAAAGCCAGTTTTAATTTTTAAGTAAGTCAGAACTGCCATTATATTAAGACTAAAAGAGATATGTACATTTAGGTAATGAGATCTTAACCTGCAGGGAATATTGGTATCATGAGTCAGATATATTTTCTTCGCTTGGTGATTCTTTCTGGATATCCATATTTTCTTCTTTAGGTGTCTAGGTGTCCAAGATCTCTGGACTTCTTTTTTTAATTTTTATTTTAGCACCATTTTTATCAAGCTATACATTTTTATCCGATCCCCTACTTTCCTCCTCTCTCCCCTTCTGCTCTCTCCCATGACCTCCACACTCCCACTTTTAGTCAAGAGATCTTATCTTTTTCTCCTTCCTATGAAACTCCATGTATGTCTCTCCTAGGGTTTTCTTTGTTGTTTAGGTTCTCTAGGGTTATGGATTGTAGCCTGGTTTATCTTTGTTTTATGTCTAAAAGTCACTCATAAGTGAGTACATATTACATTTGTTTTTCTGACCCTGAGTTGCCTCACTTAATGTGATTTTTAAGACCTATCAATTTGCCTGCAAATTTCAAGATTTCTTTATTTTTTATCCACTGAGCAGAATTCCATTGTGTAAATGTATCACATATTCTTTATCCATTGCTTAGTTGAGGGGCATCTAGGATATTTTCAGGTTCTGGCTATTATAAACAATGCTGCTATGAACATAGTTGAGCACATGTGTTTGTGATATGATTGCGCATTATTTGGGTATACACCCAAAAGTGGTATTGCTGGGTCTTGAGGTAGATAGTTTCCTAATTTTCTGAGAAATTGCCATATTGATTTCCACAGCAGCTATTCAAATTTGCATTCCCACCAAGAATAGAGGAGTGTGCTCCTTGCCCACACCCTCTCCAGCATTCTTGAACACAGGCATTTTCTTCTTTCCTGAAAAGACAAGAACAGAACTCTGCCCTCAAACTTTGTGAGGTTTCTTACAACTTACAGGATTGTCACTCTCTGTGGAGGTGCTGTTATTTCTATTTATCAAGAGGATTCTCCTTTTCAAACAAAATCATGATTAATTTTGGTGATATCCATAGCTTTTCTCCTCCTTTGGAAACCGGAGAGAAATTCCTACCCCAACAGCAACACATAGTGCACAAAATCCTCCTAATTTCTGGCCACCACATTGTACTAAAGTCGTTCTCACCTTCTTAAAGTGTTTCTTATGTATTCCAGTGTTAGAGATTGAATTCAGGACCTAGCCAGCCAGACCAGATCAAACACAGGCCCAAGAATGGCAAACATGGCACCAATCAGCTTTTTCTTTTACCCTTCTCCCCCTTAATAAACCGTCAGATTACATTCCTAAAGCTAGCCACCAATGTCCATTCCCTTATTTGGTTACTGACTCATTCTTGAGAGTGATCATCAAAGTAAAATTATCAAAACACATAGAATCCTAGCACATTCTAACACTGACTTGACTTTTTTACCTCTTAAAATTAACACTTGCAAAACTATTTCCTGATGTTTATGCCGAATTCAGATTCAGTCACCTTGTCTGTTTGCCTTACTTAACAAAGTATTTCTGCATTTGGTTTGTGCTTGGAAATTGGTGTTTGGGTGTGGTCTTTGACAATTCTGGCGTCCAGAAGGGAACACTTCGCAATATGCAAATTCCCTCACGTACACTGGCCCTCTAATCACTACACTGAATTATATCTGAAACCCATTTATTTTATATCACAGCACCCCACTGATGATATATAAAACCTATACTGATGACTGACTATTAATGAATTGTCCTTAAACCTAGCAGGTTAAATATCGTGAACATTTGCTACATTGTACACTTTCTGAAAATTAGGAAACTGGGAGTCACTTTTCTGGGAAGGATTGTCCACTCTGAAGGATTGGCTTTCAAGATGATTCAGTGATATGTGTGAAGACTTAATTACTTATTATATATACCTCTTCACACATTTTTCAAAGAATCCATATAACTTGGTTGTATATTTCTACCAGGTGAGTGAGACAAGGGACAGCAAGAAGGAAAAAATAAAAGGACACATTGCCTTTTATAACAGCCCTTAATAATCTTATGGATCAACATGGCTTGACCAGATGCTCAGATGCTTGGTAAGCCGTTTTTTATGTAAGGTTTTGGATAAGATCAAAATGTAAATTAGTTGACTCTGAGTGGACCCCAATCCCTTACAATCCGTCTGAATGAGGCTTGAATTGCTGTCTACCATAAAAGTATGAACCAATTCCTTAAAAAAAATCTCTTCATCTCACTTTCTGCATCCATATCATGGTGATACATCCTGTAGATACCATTTCTCCAGATTCTGATAAACACAGTAAGCTAATATCAGGAGTGGCATAGCATGCAGTTAATCATATTCTACTAATCACCTATGCCAAACTTACCAAAATGAGGAAGAGGAGGCAGGAAACTTGTGAGACAGTCTTGAAATAAAATACAACAACAATCTGATGTTGCCTGAATTTATATTTATGATGTCAAGTTTTTCTTAAAATACAGACATGTAACCTCAATTTCATATTTGATATCTATACATTTGATATCTCAGCTTTTCAAACTTAACAGTATTCTTGACGCACTACCATGACCGCCATCTGCTCTGTTAATCTGTCGGTGTCCTCAGTGACAGCTAACAGGAGTCTTGATTGTTTCACTACTCGGGACAAATCTTAGTTCTTGTATCTTATGCCCCAGCTTTGATCCATGAGTCTGTCAAGCTCTACTTTTTAAAACACCCTGATACAAATCATTTTTACATTGCATAGTCAGAGTATATATCATTAAACTTCAAGTCTACTGTCATTTCATGCAAATAGAAACAGAGAAATTTATCCTTTCTCTTCATTTTTGCTACCAGAAAGAATGTGGTACATTTGCTAAGAAAATTTGGAATGTGATGCTGTTAATATTTTAACACGTTCCTTTTACAGGCACCTCTACAAAATGAGTAGTGGCTGGCATGTGGTTTTAGGAAGGATACTGGTCTTAGTACCTTGGTATGAAGTTCTGAATGTGACTCTATCACATTTCTTCACGTCCAGTGAAGAAATCCACTTTTTATAAAAGAATTTTTTCTTCCACTTTGTTTCAGTCCCTCTTGAACTCTTTGTCAAGCACTGCTTGGCAGTTTGAATGAGTAGGTGCTGGCATTCATCAAATTAAAATGCACATACAAATACATTTTAATGTGCAATGTACACTAAAAAGCCTCCCTCTGAAATTATATGGCCTGGCTTTACAATGCAATTTTATCATTAAGACATTTTATCACAATAGAATTACCAACTCTAATTCGTTTATCTCTTTTTTTTCAACGATCAACTAGTCTTAGAACTACAGACCAGCAACTACATTTATTTTTGCTTTATTAATGGTGCAATGGGAAAATAATTATTGAAATGAGTATGGCTTGGGCCGATGAGTTTTCAACAAATAGAATAAGCAGGATGGAAAATGTTTATGTGCCTACTTCAAACTCAGCATGGGGTTTGGGATTACTTCCTATTTAGGGACTCTTAATGTAATTGGACTCTGATAAGGTCCTTTACAAGAAGTGAACATTTATACTTCAAGACATAGACTAAACCTATCAAGGATATTACAGAATCAATATGAGAATGAATATTGCCTTATTTCAATTTATTCTAATTTTTCCCTTCAGATAATTAAGGTCAGCACATTTGTTATCTACAGATACATAAATTTTTTTCTAAAATGGGATTCTTGGAATAGCACTTATCATCTCTCACTGTTTCTGTAGACCAGGATAGGAAAGCAATTAGATGTATGACTCTAGTTCATTTTTTTTTTTGAAAGTAATTTTATTAAATTACAAAAAGTTTCCATTTACGCCCCTCCTCCCAACGCCCTCCCACTCCCCCCCTCCCTCTCCTCCTCCCTCTTTGTCCCCAAGGGCAGTCAGGGTCTCCTGCCCTGTGGGAAGTCCAAGTTCCTCCCCCCTCCCTCCAGGTCCAGGAAGGTGAGCATCCAAACAGACTGGATCCCAAAAATCCAGTATATGCAGAAGAAACCAGTCCCAGTGTCATTGTCAATGGCTTCTCAGAAAGACTGCAGGCCAGCCACATTCAGAAAATCCGGCCACATTCAGAGAATCTGGTTGGATCACATGCTCGTTCAGTCACGGTCCATCTGGCCTTGGTAAACTCTCATTAGATCCGACCCCTTGTATCAGTGGGTGATAGTATCCCTCGCAGTCCTTCGTCATTTTCTTCCTCCTTCTGCTCCTCATTTGGATCTTGGGGGGCTCAGTTCGGTGCTCCAACGCGGGCCTCCATCTGTATCGCCATCCAACGCCAGATGAAGGATCTATGGTGATAAGCAAAATATTCATCAGTATGGTCACGGGCCAAGGCCGGTTCAGGCACCCCCTCCTCTGTCCAGAGAACAATCTGGGGATCTCTCCTTGGACCTGGGATCCCATATATAATCAAGTTTCCTGTAAACTCTAAAATGACTCCCTAAGTTGAAATATATTCTTCCCTGATCCCACATTCATCCTTCCTCCCTTCCCCCCATCTCGGTCAACCGAGCTTTCTAGTTCAGCATCCTTTTTGGCTTTATCTGATGTAGGATGTCTCTTTGTGTGCTGTGAATATGCTTCCTAACCATTGGTTAATAAAGAAGTTGCTTTGACCTATGGCAGGACAGAATATAGCTAGGCAGGAAATCCAAACAAGGATAGAAAGAAGGCAGAGTCAGGGAGATGCGAGCAATTGCCAGAAAAGCAAGATGTGAGATAACAAACCACAATTCTTGTATTAAAATACAGAATAATAGAAATAGGTTAAATTTAAGTTGTAAGTGCTAGTTAGTAATAAACCTGAGCTAATAGGTTTAGCAATTTATAATTAATATTAAATCTCAGAGTGGTTATTCAGGAACTGGCAGACAGGACAGAAATCTCCAGTTACAATTATCATCCAGATGACCTACAGACATTAGATTTCAAGTTCATTCTGATGGTTAAGGTTCTTCACTCACTGTTGGTAGAATGCCTTTCCCATTAGGACATAGACTTCTTTATAGGCCTATTTTTAATGCAGCAGCTTGTTTCTTGCAGAGAAAGTGTGTAGATCGAGGGTGAGAATGGATATGGGGAGGCAAAGAGAAAGTGGGGAAGAGATCAAGATACAAGTTACTGTCACAGGTGGCCTTGCTATTACTGGTATGAAACTTTATGTTTATTCACTGGAAGAATAGAAATGAGTCTATTACCAGGTATGGAAGCACATCTTTAATCCCAGGAGACAGAGATAAGTGGATCCCTTTGAGTTCCAGGTCAACTTGGTCTACATAGTGAGGTTGCCAAAATAATAAATAAAATTTTCACGGCCAGAGAAATGGCTCAGTAGTTAAGACATACACACTGCTCTTGAGAAGACCAGAATTTAGGTCCCAGTTCCATACCAGGCAGTTCATAATCACGTCTGATTTCAGAGGGTGCAGCAGATCAGGTGTGGACACTTGCACTCCCTATATAGATCCACATACAGACAAAGAGATATAGAAACGCTTAAAAAGAAAATCTTTTCAAGAAGTAAATCTCCAACCTCAACTCTAGCCCACATGGAAGCTGATCAGTATAAAGCTCCAAATCTCTACTGGAAAAGTTTCACATTATTTCTGAAATGTTTCTGAAAATATATTTAGAACAATTTTAGTGATGTCACCACACATCCAGCCAATCTCATTCTTGGTCTCCATCCCAGGTCAACAGGCATGAATAACAAACCTTTTGCCTCTGGCTGTGCTAATCTCCTGAGTTTCATGTGCTGTGGAATAGGAATATTTGTTCACACTGTAAAAATGTGTCTCTGCCTCAGTCACCTTCTGATTGGTTTCATAAGTGGCTAAATGGTCAATAGCTAAGCAGGAGAGATAAGCAGAACCACTGGGCATGGAGACAAAATTCAAGATGAATGTAGGCATAAAAGAGATGCCAGTCAGATGCGGAATGAGTAGGACACACCGAATGGGATAGAGGTAAAGTTGTATGCTAGAACCTAGATTAATAAGAATATGGATTAATATAAGTTATAAGTGTTGGTTGAAAACAAGCCTAAGCTAAAGGCCATGCTTTCTTAATTAATAGTAAGTGTCTTTATTTGGGAGATGCTTGGTGGGTTAGAAAAAGTTTTACTACATTCATAGTCTTACAGGAACTCAAAGGAGTATGAAACTGTAAGTTTATTTATTTTTATTTTATACATATGAGTGTTTTACCTACCTGTATATATATCCACCACATGGACATCTGGTACCCAAAGAGGTCAGAAGTAGGCACTGGCTACTTCAGAATTGGAGTTTACAGATGGTTGTGAACCACCATGTGGGTGCTGTGCACCCAGTTCAGGTCCTTTACAAGAGTATCTTAACTGCTGAGCGATCTCTTTAGCAATTCTCTTGCGGTTTCCAAGGCAAACTCTACAGCTAAACTCTAGTTTTAATACTGGTTATTTTTTCAATTCCTGTGTAGTTAAAAATAAACTTTATGTTCCTTTAGTTTTGAATCTGAAAACTACAGATACAATGCCAAATAAGAAGTTTGTTGAAAGAATTATGTTTAATTATCAAATGCATAGAATATGGTCTTCCAGATTCAGTTGCAGTAACCAGACAAATCAGATATAGTAAATCTTTAAAAATAACAGTGTTTCTTTATTATGATTATTGTTTTTATTGAAGTCACACTTTCAACTAGGGCCAGTCATAATCTATACAATGGGCAATTTATTCCACAAGAGTGAATTTTGTTGATCTCTGTGGTAGGTACTGTGTCCTTAATAATGGGCAAAGTTGGTAAATCCCCTAGCTTTTTGGACACCACTCTATCATTTACAGTCATCTCCATTGCTTCAGTAAGAAAGGCTAAGTGGGACTAATAGCTATGGCTGCAGCTGGGCACTTGCCTGACAAGCATGAGACTGTGGGTTTGATTTCTAACATTGGAAAAAGAAGAAAGACAAGAACAGAGACGTCCCGAGAGTGACTGTGAGGAGGAAGAGCACCTGCTGCTGGAGTATCTCTGGGACCTGCAGATCTTTCTGAGGTCTTGCTCCATGTGGTCCCAAAGTGTAGCAAGTTTGGTCTTTGATAAGCAGTATCATATCTCTAGCCTTACTTTCTTTTCAGAAACTAAAGAAGCAAAAGAGGGGAAGTATTCAGTTACTGACTGAAGGTCATTAAGTGCTCAAGTGATTTTACTGATGTCTCAAAATGCTACTTTTATCTTTTGAGGTGTATTAATCACTTTTCATCCCTCTGACAAAATACCTCCCAAAACAATTTAAAGATGAAAGGTTGTGTTAGGCTAAGTTCAGAGGTTTCAGTTCATGTATACTTGGCTTCCATACTTCTTGACCTATTCATTGTATGTTAGAACATAATGACACTAAGCATGTATTGGACTAAAATGTCTCACCTCATGATGGACAGGATGGGGAGATAGAGATAGGAATGAGTCAAGTCTCCTTCAGTGACTTGTTCTAAGGACCTGCTTTCTTTAACAAGTCCATACCTCCAAATTTACACCACATCCCATTAAAGCTATTGAATTATGAATCCATCAGTACATTAATTCACTGCATTGGAGAAAGTTTGAATGATACAATCACCTCCCAATGATTACAATCACCAGATCCAGTTGGGGACCAAGACCATATCACACTTTAATCATTGCCAACATCTCTTGTTAAGATAACCACTCCCATTCATCACATTTGACAGACAGACATTAAAGATAAACTTCCAAGTGACAATTTGATGATCAAATTTCAATATAAATAGCTTCCCAAAATACATGCATTATAATTTTCCACAATTCCAAATCATACTGTGCAAATATCTTTCAGGTTTAGTTCTAACAAACAGCTGTAAAACAAACTTGCTTCTTTGTTTAAGGAACCAGCTTCTTCTCTTCCTTTACATGCTCACTATTTCAGACTGGTACTTACTAGAGTGAGATATGTCTGCTCCTCTTGCATCCACTCTGCCCCACTTACTGATGTATCACATGAATTGTAACCCAAAATAACATTCCTAAAAACAGACACATACTGCATCACTTTCTTGGGTAATATCTGTAGTAGGTCAGTCGTTCTCCATCTGTATCCCTCAATGTTACATTTAAGGTTCATTACAATATAGTGCCATTAAATATTTATTTTAAAAATCTTTTCCTTGTCATCCACGTGTTTTTAAAATTTTATCACTCTTCCTGAGTGTCTGAGCTCAGCTTCCGGCACCAATGTCCAGTGACTCAGAAGTGTAACTTCAGCCTCATGGGATCTGACACCCTCTTCTGGACCCCAAGGAAAGCTGCACACGTTTGATATAAATGTGCACAAGCACACACACAAATTGACAGTCTAAAAGTTAAAATAAAATTTAAAAAGCAACAACAAGGTCTTTATAGCCAACTCTAACTGTTCCTTTTTTTTTTTTTAAATCTTTGATGACCAGACTAGGGCCAATCTGCAATGGCATGTATATCCAGAAATACTTGTTGAAGAAAACAGTGTTGTTGATGAGCTCAAGACCAAGGTTAAAACTAAATACCAACTTCTATTCTTCAAATACATTAAACTGGAGTGAAAATCACAGTATTTTATAATGCTGAGCAAGTCTCAGTCAGTGACCTCAAACCACTTTAGAATTGTGTTTCAATGATAGACAATATGTAAATATTCACTAGATGTATGGCAAATATTACCCAGTCTGAGATCAAAGCTGTGAATTAATGACTCAAAATCTGAGAGAAGTGGCTGCCTAAGTGGTAAATGCCACATTTCTGTGTCCTGCAGCTTGATCAACTGATGGTTGAACAGCACAATTAATAGCTACTATTTTTGCAATGCATGTGAAAAGCAGTGTTTTGTCTAGCTCAGTGGGTGGCATTAAGCTGGAAAAACACTACTTACTTGGCATTATCCTGACACTAGTCAATGAAGCCATCAGGCAAATGAAACTGCCTTTGTGATAAAGCAGCACAGTAATTGAAAATTGTCATTCTTTTTTTTTCTCTCCCCTACGAAAACCCGAATCTTTCATTTCGATCTTTTTATATCACTAGAAAAAATGAATATTTATAAAACAAGAAAGAAGGGTAAAGTCAACCTGGGTGTTGTTATTCTCAGAGAACCATATATAATGAAAAGGAATAGTAAAGAAACAAATCAAATATAAACCCCAGTTGCTGTAGGAGCATGACTGGATAGGCATTTTGTCAGTTCTGAAACAAATACGTTGCAAGGGTGTCAGAGAGAAATGCATGCTTATACACACAGCATTAACTTGCACAGACATATGCTCATTTACATTAGAACTCTTAAGTTATTGACAGGAGATGAAGACTTTCTGAAACAGCCTGAAGTCTAGATTAATGGTCTCAAATTATCGATCAATTGGGCATAACCCTGGACCACATAATAGGATCAATGTTGTTTTAAAGTATTTGGAAACAAAATTATGATTCAAGACAGTGAAGGGAGAGGTCATATGTACCTTTGCTTTTCTCTAAAATCACAATGGATTATTAAAAAAATAGAATAAGAATGAACTCATATTTGTAAGATTAAAAATGGTTCTATAATTAGAGAAGCAAAAATAAAAATGCTGAAGATACTTTAGATAATATAAATCTGATAATGTCTAACTACTAAAAAATTTAGTCAAACGTTCATCAAAATTTGAGAAAAACATAAATAAAAGACAAGAATAAATATGAATAAGGGGACACCTGACTTCAGAGTCCACAAAAGTGCCTCCTGGGAAAGAATGGGATAGTAAGGGGTCTCTGCTTAACATTCTCAGAGAAAAAGGGAAGGGAATTACACTTTGAAAATTTAAATAAACTGTTTAAAGGCAATTATTTAAAAGACTAAAATTTTAGAATGAGAAATTTACAAAAAATTGTACCAACTTTAAAATGTTGAAAAGAGTAATATATATATATATATATATATATATATATATATATATATATATATATATATATTATATCTTCCTTTTCAATATCAGCAAAGTCAATACTCAATGATGGCTATCTTCCTGGATGTCTTCTCTCTGTGCTTTCAAAAGATACTTCTTTAGTTCACAGAAAGAAAAAAAAAAGAGAAAAAGTCTTCTTCTTATAAAGCCACTAATTCTAACTATATATTATTAACTTATTATAAAATATAGAATCAGCTATATCTTTTCATATGTTGACATTGGCCTCACATTTATGAACTCATCTCACTTTATTTCCTTGATGGTCCTATATGTAATTAGTCATATTGAAGTGTGGAGCTTCAGTATATTAGAATTATGGTTGGTTGGGGTGGGTGGGGCAAAATTTAATCCATGGTGCTTATTTTACCTTAGTGTTGCTCCAGCTCCAGAATATGCATAGGTAAATAATAATAAAGGGCTTCCAGTTTTTTTATAAGGCTAAAATTAATTAATGAAGATATAGTACTTAGAATAGGGCCTGGTATTTAGCGAGGAGCACTAAGCCTCTGTTACCTGACAATGAAGTTTTACACACTGATTTTGATATGGTAGTTTGAGTGAGAACAGCTTCCATAAGTTCCTATGTTTGAATACTTGGTCGTCAGCTAGTGGAACTGTTTGGGAAGGATTAGGTGATACGGCCTTGAGGGAGGAAGTATGTCACCAGTGGCGCGAGCCGAGGTTACAAACGTTTCCACTCCTTGCCAGCATGCTCTCTGTTTCCTACCTGCAGATCAAGATGCCAGCATTCAGCTGCTACTGCTACGATGTGTTTCCTCTGCCATCACAAACTCTATTCCTCTGAAGGAGCAAATTCAGTAAAACACTTTCCTTTGTAAGTTTCCTTGATCATGATGTTTCATTACCAGAGTAGAAAAGTAACTAGAACACACAGGATCTAAGACTTCCTGGATTCCCTACTGTGCTTATGTGAAGCTTCATGCCTCTGTATTCCTAGTGTAGATCATCAGTACAGAGATGTCAAATACATCCATTATTTATCAGTTAAATCGATAGAGGGAAATTCCAGATAAATGCCCATTTCTAGGGATGACTAATGAATTTCCAAGATACAATGTGAGGTAAGGGTAGGAGAATCCAGATACAATGAATCTGACAAGAGAATACGTTTAGGATGCAGAGAGATAGTGTGACTATATTAAGGTGGTATGGTGCTTTAAATGAAAATGGTCCCCATAAGCTCATAAGGATTGACATTATTGGAGGTGTGCCCTGTTGGCGGAAATGTGTCACGGGATTGGGCTATGGAGTTTCGGGAGTTCAAGCCAGGACCAGTGTTACTCTCCCTTCTTGCTGTCTCTAGATTCAGATGTAGAACTCTCAGCACCGCTCCAGTATTATGTTTGCCTGTGTGCTTCTGTGTTCCCTGGCGTGCTCACCATCATGTTTTCTGCCATACTGATAATGGACTAAACCTCTGAATCATAAGACAGTCCCAATTAAATGCTTTCCTATATGAGAATTGTCTTGGTCATGACATCTGCTCACAATAAAACCCAACTAAGACAGATGGAGACCATTAGCTTTACCTTTCTCTCTTCTATCAGATTCCAAGTGTGATATTAAACATTAGTTTACAAATTTCCAAATACTAGAACTTAATGCTAGTCCACATTTCTAATTATGATACACAGAGACTCAAGCACTAATTTGCAAGACAGTATGGCTCAACGCTGTCCCTACAAAGACTCTTGCTCCATAGGAGGCATTCTCAGTCAGGTAGCATTGAGCACGCAGAGAAGCCAAGAGCCAACAAAACATCTAGGGTTACCCCTGCTTCCAGAAATACTGCCTCTCTTACAAGTGCTTTTTAGGTTCTAATTTCTTACAAAACAATAAAAAGACAGGGAGCATTTCATTTCCCTGACACCTGTCTTGTCATGTTTTAGATATTTTAGACTTTTATAAAAATGTATATGGTGACAGCTATTTCTTTGTGAATACTAGGAGTTGGCTTACAATACTATTCCTCTATAGACTACTATTAGGACTGATATCTTACATGAAAGTAGACCTATTTCCCACTAGGTATGCTCATACTGTATAGGCTTCAGAGGGGAAACATTTCTTTTAAAAAGAAGACTAGACTACGATTCTAAGCAAAACCACCAGTGCTCTCGCCCCTGTGCTTCAATATCTATGCGTAGGACAAATACAACATTGAATATAGATACAAAATATTTAAATGTGTGACGCTGCCCATAAAATATGTTCTCTAATTTTAATTGTTTTTAAATAATTCGAGAACTTGATTTTTTTCATAGTCAATATTATCACAAAACTAACACAAGTCCATTATGGATTTTATTAACTTATTTTTCTTTCTTGATCATATACTTAAATCTTTTTTATTAAATATTTTTGAGACTTTCATATATAAATACTGTATTTATATCATTTTTACTCCTCCCAGTCTTCTGTCCAACTACTGCTGTACCCTTCCATCTGTTTCTTGAATTCAAAATCACTTCTTTAATTATCATTGCTACACACACACATACTGAGTCCTTTTAAACTTGCTCATGTGCACATGTGTTTAGAACTAAATACTTGAGATTAATGACCTATCAGTGAAGTCATTCCTGGAGAAAACTGATAATCCCTTTCTCAACAGCCATTGAGTGCGTGTAGTTTTTCATATGGGTTGGGGTCTTGTGAAATTCCCCCCATCCATGTTGACATGTCAACAGATGATGTCATTACTTAGGTCTTTTTACACAACCAACAATCATATTGTTGAGATCTCATGGGTAGCCATGTCTAAAAGACATCAACTTGCAGTTGAATTTTTAAAGATTAAATTTCACCATCCTTGGCAGAAAGCTCAACATTCTAGCATCATCATTTTGTTTATTTTTCATTCTTTCCTAATGCTCTTTCACTGTAGGAAGACTTCACAACTTTGCATGTTTTCACATCTGGTTTAGTTTCAATAACATTTCAGGCTGTAAATGCAAACAGATTATTTTGTACTTCAGTAAAAACTCTTAGATCACATTCTAAAAGAGGCTGACTACTATATTACAATTACTGAATGACATGACTTTGAAATTATTATTACTATTCATTATTATCATCATTATTTTTATTATTAAATATAAAGAAGCCAGACATAGTGACTTGGGAAGTGAAGACAGGATAAGTAGGAATTTAAATCCAACATGAATTACATAATTAGTTCAAAGTCAACCTGGGCTACCTTATTCTCTGTCTGAAAGAGGGAGAGAGCTAGAGAAAGGAAGAAAGAGGGAGAGATAGAAAAGATTAAAGAACATTGGAGGCCCATCAAGCGTTCAGAGTGGAGTCCTTAACATTTCAGTTGGGTAGGTAAATCACCTGACTGAGGGACCACCTCTGACCACTCAGGATGGCAAACACACCTAAAACCCTGCTGAAGATATAGAAAGGATAATAATCTTTTTAATAAAATAAGAACACTTTTCCTTTCTACATTTTCTACTATAAACAGTTTCTTGAGTCTAATAGCTGTTCTGAATTACTAAAAAAAAAAATGTGCATACTTTTCTGCTCTTTTCATCTTGGTTCTAAGCATACTTCCTCCTAACACTGAGCTTCTGTCTTTCTCTAAAGGTCCCCTATCCACCATGTGGCTAACTGCCATGACTGCTTAACATAAATGGCATGGCCTTTTCTGTTTTACATCTCCCTCCTCAAGGCAGTTGCTCAGATTGACAGTCACACTGGGGTTTATATTTTAAATTCAAACAAAATTACAATTAAGATTTTTTTTAGTCCCTTCTTAAATCATTCTATTAATGAGATAGAATTTTAATGATACCCCAGCTTTTTTTCAGTAACATGTGCCAACCCTATACAGACTCCCCAACATCTCTGGTAACAGAAGAAAACGATACAAACATTTACTCTAGTAATGTTAGCACAAGCTAATCTATAATTCACCTTTTCTTTAACTTATCCGATTTTGTGGTCCAGACAATGGGAAAGGTCTTTCTCCATCCTACATGCACTCGCACATGTAGAGAATTTTGTGATATATCATTCATTTCCCAGCATCATACAACATTATAAAAAATTTACTTCTCACTAGCCTGTAGGACTCAGAATTGGATTTAGCTGCCACTCTGTGGTAGAATTGAGCTACTTTAGAGTGGCTTCTTTCATTGGAAAATCTATGCTAAAGTTTAATACAGCTCTTTTTGTGGTATTAAAACTCATTTCCCTTTATTGTTGAAAATATTCTATCATTCTGATGTATAAAAGTCTGTTTTTCCATTTACTGCTTAGGTGGTATCTTGGTTGTTTTGAGTGTATGATTATATTAGTACAGCCATTAACAGAAACACTCATCTACAGTTTTATATGTGTTCATTCTTTCTTGAAAAGTGCCCTAAGAGTACAAATGGTGGGTCCTAGATCAGCAGTGCTATGGCATGATGGTTTGAATGAAAATGACTCAAATAGGCTCATAGGGCATGGCACTACTAGGAGGTGTGACCTTGTTAGAATAGGTGCAGCCTTGCTGAAGGAAGTGTGTAACTGGGGTGGACTTTGTAGTTTCAAATCCTCATGTCAGACTCTGTGTTACTCCCTCTTCCTGCTTTCAGTAGATTCAGAGGTAGAACTCTAAGCTACTTTTTCAGTATCATGTCTATTTGCATATAGCCAGACTTCCTGCCACAACAATAATGGACCAAACCTCTAAACTATGAGCCAGTCACAATTCAACGCTTTCTTTTATATAGGTTTCCATGGTCATGGTGTTTCTTCACAGCAATTAATACCCTAAGACATATGGGTTTAATGATTTTCTTCCAAAACTCAGTTCTTTAGTGGACCTGTATGAGGTCATGAAGACCACAAAGGTTCTTTATTCATGAATAGGAGTAAAGAAGGTGGAGTCAAAGAGAAGCCATGCAGCCTCTTGAACTTCTCGTTCTTGGTTGTTTGGTCTGCTAGAGTTTTGGATTTTAGTCATTCTGATGGGAGGGCGGTCCTACCCACTTGTTTAGATTTGTAATTTCCTCTGACTCACGCACAGAAATACCTCAGATTTGTATTTTCTTTGATGAGCTTACCAGAGGCAAATTCATGAGAGGCTTAGTTCTCCGGGTAGTGCTATTGAGAAGTGTTTGGGGTTTTAGATTAAGCTAGAGCATTATGGGATAGCTTTGGGTCATCTGAACAATGAGAGGCTATATTGACTCTTGTTTCTTCTTACCACTTGAGAGGTGAGTATTGGTACTCACTCCTTCCATGAGGAGACACACTCACCAAAACCCCAGAGCAGACACTTGCCCAGTCTTGAACTTAAACCTATAGAACCATGAAGCAGCTGAACCTTTCTTTTCCTTACAGACAGCCAGGGCTAGGGACTTCATTACCTTGATCTAAAGTTAATATGAGGAACTTTTCAAATGGGGTGATTTGTTTTCATTTTGTTGAGTTTTAAGGATGTTTTATATATTTCAGGCACATATCTGTTATTTCGATATGTATTCCATAAATATCTTTCAGCATCTGTTCATGTCTTTTCATTCTCTTAAGAGTGAATTTCTCAGTGTAGAACTATTGAATTTTAATAAATTCCAACTCATTGATGTTTTATTTCATGAAGCATGTATTTGATTTTAATCTGAAAACTAATTCTCAAACCCAAGCTCACACATTTTCTCTGATAACTTTTGTATGTAGTGATTTGCATTTAGATCTATATTTTAGTTCATTTCTGCAAAAAATATTATGTCAAAATTAGAAGTTCATTGTTGTTGATTCCTCCCAGGAACATCACAGTCTTTATGAATGATAGTTAAACACACTATTCTTTCTCTACTGAATTATTGTTGCTCTTTCAATGAAGATTTGATGTCTGTATGTCAGTATATCCCTTAGAGATCTCTGTATTCTTCTATCATATGTATCTATACTTTCAATACAAAGCTGTATCTCATTTATGATAACTTCTGAGGAAGTTCTGAAATTCTCAAACTTTGTTATTTGACTCATTGAGATGACTGATTGAAATGACTCAAGGGGTAAAATCATTTGTCCTGCGATTCTGATGATCTGAGTTTAATCCCTGTGACCACTGTGGAAGGACCAGCTTCTAAAGATTATCTTCTTATATCATACCAACATATACACATCATGTATACACATGAGAGTACTCCAACATACACATCACATATGCATGTGATAATAACAAAGAACTTCTTAAAAGTCTAAATCCCTGTGAAAATTAACTTATGAAGAAATAACCATGGTGGTTAACAGTGGTTAACAGTGGTTAACAATTGGAGAGAGCTTCTGGGTTAGTGATCTCTATCCTGTCTGTTACCTTTTCATTTTGGCTATTGGGCCCTAGCTAGCACAGACCCATGCAGGTCCTGTTCATGTAGCCTTAGTTTCTGTGAGTTCATCAATCCAGTTGATTTAGAAGGCCTTGTTTCCATGATGTCCTTCATCTTTTCTAACTCTGAGATTCTTTCTATCTCCTCTTCCAAATGGTTCCCTGAGCACTAAGGGAGAGATTTGATGGAGATATCAAATATAAACCTCTTACTCTCTGCATATTATCTGGCTATGGATCTCTGTATTTGTTCCCGTCTTTTTCAAGAGGAAGCCTTTCTGATGATGACTGAGCAAGGCACTGTTCTATGAGCATAGCAGAATTTTGTTAGAAGCAATTTTATTGCTACTTTTAAATTTAAAAAGAACAGTGTTGCCCTAGGTTCCTGGACTTTCTAGTCTCCGATTCTTGGTCACCCAGGCAGTGCAGAGTGTGGTTTACATCTCATGGAGTGAGCCTTAAGTCAAATTAGATTTTGGTTGATTACTACCACAAGCTTTGTGCCACGAGGGCACTAGCGTATCTTGCAAGCAGGATATCCTTGTAGATCAGCAGTGCTCAAACCATGGGTTTTGTTCCCTTTTGAAGTCAACAATCCTTTCATAGGAGTCACTGAAGGCATTTGAAAACACAGATATTTGTATTACAATTCACCATAGCAGCAAGATTACAGCTATAAAGTAGCAATGAAAATCATTTTATGCTTGGGGGTCATCACAACGTGAGGAACTGTATTAAAGTGTTGCAGCTTTAGGAAGGTTGAGAACCACTGTTGTAGATTAAAAGCTTTGTACCTGGCTTGTTATTTACTCTTCTCCTTTGGCAGCATGCTGAGTACCTTCCTTGTACCAAAGACAAGGAAGCTTATGTAAACACCAGCTCAACATCTCCATAATCAATGAACTGTATATAGAAGATACACCTCTTAAAGTTTTCACCATGTCACAATATAGAAGCCTGAAGTCAAAGAAAACCTTCAACACATATGCCTTTGGTGAAAATTCTAAATTTCAATTGTAGCAGAATCTAAACTTTAAAACTATAAACATACTCTCTTGCTATTCATTTTGCTTTTCTTTGAATTTTTGTTTAAGTAATATATACATTTTATATATCATTTTATATATAGCATCCATAGTACATGCTAATGAGCTTCATTAAAACATCTTTGTACAAATAGATGATGTACTTTGATAGTATCCCTCAGTATAGCCTTTAATAGTTACTACTCTGTTGCAGTGATAAAACACCAAAACTAAAGGTGACTTATATAAAAAAGAGTTTATTTTAGCTCATAGCTCCAAAGGGCGAGTTCATAATGGCAAGGCAGGCCTGAGAGCTGTCATCCCGAGCTGGAAGCTGAGTGAGCATGTCTGCAAACAACAGAAGGCCGAGAGCAAATTGGAAGTACGGCAAGGTCAAAACTCTCAAAGTCCACCTCCAGTGGTCTGATAGCTCTAGTAAAGCTCAATCACCTAATTATTCAATAAATTCTCAAAATAGCACCACCAATTGGGGACCAAATATTCAAATACCTCCGTCTATGGAGTCACTTTCATTCAAACCACTCTGCATCTCTACCTTCACCTTTTCTTAATCACTTTTTCTCATTTACCCTGCTTGCTTCCTATACATAGTTCTGTTTCAATGTTCATTTCAAATATACAAACACAGTTTTATATAACTACATAAAATCTAGGATTCATAAATGAGTAAAAATGTGGCATTTGTCTTTCTGAGTTCAACTTTATTCATTTTATACAATAATCTTGAGTTGTATCTCTTATGTCCCTGGGCTATGCCTATTGCAAGTGACCCCCTCACTCCACCCCATCACTGTCCTAGGTGTTATAGAAAAGTTAACTGTCAGATGATGAAGCTGGGTAGATGCCCTTTATCAATGAGAATAAGATTCCAGGAAGTCTTTTCATTTGCACAAAAAGTCTTTGTTGTGGAGAGTTCTCTGGGCTTATTTTACTTGGTTATTCTTCCCTTTGTCCTACCAAATCTAAAAATGAATCCTTCTTGAATTTTCATGAGAAGCTTATGGGATGCCTGGAGATAAATACAACCAAGCATAGGGTTTCTCCTCAGACCATTATCCCCAAGGTGTTACTCACTGTCAGTTGAGTTCATATTCAGCACCCAGCAGTCAATCAAAATGACACTTCTTTGTTGCTACCATAGAGTCCTGGCTTTAGCAGCTTTACATCTATGTCTAGAGACGTTCAATGTTTCTCTGTGTGTGCCTATGTATCTACATCATAGGCTAATGACTTCTCGGAGACATCTATTCTTTGATACCATCACTGGTTTTTGTAGAGTTTTTTTCTTTTTTTTCACATAATATGGGAGTGTCTTACATGTCATAACTGATTCCAGAAGTAACCAGACGTAGCATTTTCAATAACCTGTATTATGAAACCTCTTAATACAGACCTAAATCTAGTAGTCAAAAAAATGACACATCCATGTATTAAATATTTGATATCCTGCTCTTTGAAATCAGCTGTGATATCGTAGCAAAACAGTTGCACAACCTCCAAATGCTACTTCAGTATTACCATCATTCACATACAAGGGATTCAAATCTGTCCTGATATCATTTGAAAAGGTCTGATTATTGTCAGTTCTATCTAGTTATGTCACAAAAGTGACTGTTGTTTCCAAACATTTTTTTGGCTTTGAATCTTGTTTTCTCTGGTATAGTTAGAGTGATTGAAAGACTTCAGGTAGATTTGGGTTATGGCTTCCCCATCTATTATAAAGACTCATATGTATCACCATCCGTGCTTTAAATTAAAATAATAAAAATCTAAAATCACATTAGAAAAAGGTAGTGTTATAATTTAGATAGAGTCTGAGTCACTTTGAGATTTGGAAAAATGTTTGTTCATGATTAATACTCAGAAAAAGCAATCCTTATTTAAACAGGAGAGCTCTACTTACGCATATCCTTGACATAAGATTCTACAATTAAACTCTGGCCTAATTATCCTCCTGTTTTTAATGAATGAAATACGTCAGTGTTTTAGATGGCAAGTCTTTTTTATCACCTAGAATTTCAGAATCTCAAACAGGTCTACAGTGTTCTGCTGGCCTCTCCACTCGCAGCAGCTGTAGAATGATGGAAGAGACTCTCCCACCACGTGCTTTTCTCGTCTCTAACTGCTAGTTCTCAAATAACTTGTGCCACTAGAGCTGAGGGATTGGCATTCTGCTAGAAAGAGAGCCCTAAGAACATTCTTTCTAAAACGAGTTTTTGAGGATTTAGGTCTTACTTTCCTTAATGTAGGATTCTTATTCTATGAGCAAGGTCATTTGCCCATGGGGAAAAATCAATTACCCTATTGCCACTGGTGGGATAACTTTAAGAGAGATAAAGCTAGCATTTTAAGTCATAGGATTCCAGTCATATCCTTATGGGTTCTTGGCAGGATGTTACATTCAGGGTTTGTCAATAAGGTATAAACTCTCCACTGAGCTGTATGCTTTCTGGCCTGTAATTATTCACCTAGAAATAATATCTTCCCAGCAATAAATTTACATTATGAACCAGACTGCATTTGGGAGCATAATTCATAAAGTATCCCCTCCTGTTTGACTCCATGAACCATTTACTTGACCTGCAAACGACAGGGAGGACACCTTCAATTACATTTTACCTGCTGCGTATCACTAATTATGTGCCAGGATGGGTCCTCATTGACCCACAGGAGTCTACAGTAGAGAGTCCAAAAGAGAAGATGAACCTCATAATAGAGAAACCCTCATCTTACTTCAATGGAATTGGAAAAAAAAACGTTTTAAAGATGAAAAAAATCTCCCTATTATGTACAACCTAAATTCTAAGAATTTTTATCTTTCATTTAAATTAACTTCATGCATTGCAACAATTTTCTACTCATATTCTAGATATAAAAAGACACAGAATGAGCTGAGAGAAAGTGTTCAGTATATCAGTGATAAGACCAAGTGTAATTATGAATCTTGCCTAATAGATATGTAAAGGATTCTGTGGAGGGGACAGGAAAGTGAAATACATGCAGAGCACTTATAAATACTGTTGCTGTAGCTGAAAGAGGGCATCTGTGTGGCTCCCATCTTTGCCCTCACTAGAGACACTCCTTCCAGTACCACAAGAGAGTGTGTGAAAGTCTCCACCTCAACTTCTGCTCCTCACAGGCATGTGTGTTCACACACTGGGGATTTCCTTTCTTATTGAAAGGACACACCACCTTCCCAAAGCTAGATCTTTGCAATTGCACCTGAGGGGCCTTTTTTGTAGGTTTTCTCCTTTCACATTACCCAATTCCAATGATTTTTTCTCTCTGCCTTTGGTTGTGCTGATTGATATTTTCTTTTCAAAATTTTAAAAACCGAAACACTTTTGAGCACCCTTACTTACTTACCCAGTTTGTCTCCACCCCCTAAGGCAAAATTCTAGGAACTTGTCTGCTGTTTACAATAGTATCAGTTCTTTCTATTCCCTACACCCTAAAATCTGTGTAGCTAAATATTCACTTTCACACTTAGCCTCCTTAGAAATATTTCAGATCAAAGTTATCAATGATTTCCACTTTGATTATATATACATGAAAAATCTTATATATATATTATATTATATATTTACATACTAAAGTATATGAACATTATATAGAGTTCTATATAATACATTAAATGTGTATTTAGTTTTTATTTATGTGAAAAGGTGAGGCATTCAATTCATGGAGCCTGTTTAGAAGAGAGAGAACAACTTTTAGAAGAATATTCTCTCCTTTCACTCCGCAGGTTCTAGGAATTGAACTCAGAATGCAGGTTTGGCAGCAAGAATCTTTACCAACTAACCCATCTTACTAATTAAAAATAAACTTAATTCAACAATTAAAACCCAAATCATTCTAAGAATTCACAATTTCTACTTCTTGTTGTTGGAGTCATCCGTAAGATAGGGATTTTCATTTTGGTCTCTGTGGCAAATTTATGCAGTGTTGTTTAATTATAGCATGGAAATCTAGGTACCATAACAATGGAATTAGTCTTTTATAGAAAAAACAAATTAAAAATTAGGGGATTGAAACATTAAAATAGTTGAGCTTTGAATCATGTGCTTATAGAATGGCCAACATTTTTACTACATTGTCAAAACAAATAATATTCTATTCAAAAGCTCTCTTTAATGAGATAAGGGGACCAAACAATGTAATTCCTACATCGGTGAGTCCCACACAAGATAAGTCTGAGGCCAACTTGAGCTATATACTTAGACACTGTCTCAAATAACCCAACTAGTTAATAACTATCATTTAGAATTCTTTATCTTTTGAAAGAAAAATATTAATAATTATCACATAGAATTTAAAATTCTATATCTTAATGGAATAATTTTTTAATATCAGTGAAGTCATTTTATTAATACTTGGGGTTTTTTTTCCACAAAGAGTATTTCATTATATCCAGGTCTCTGGGTAATCTAGTACCTAGTTTTTAGTCACCAAAGTAATATTAAGTATGGGTTCCATCTTATGGAGAGGATTTTAAGTCAAATCAAACACTGGTTGATTAGTTATGCAAGCTTTGTGCCACAGCTGTCCTAAAATATTTTATTTATTTATTTATTTATTTATTTATTTATTTATTTATTTATTTATTTATTAAAAATTTCCACCTCCTCCCCGCCTCCCTTTTCCCTCCCCCTCCCCACCTTCCCCTCCCTCTCTATTCCTAAGAGCAGTCAAAGTTCCCTGCCCCGTGGGAAGTCCAAGGTCCTTCCCCCTTCCATCCAGGTCTATAAAGGCGATTATCCAAACAAACCAGGCTCCCACAATAGAATAAAAACCCAGTGCCATTGTCCTTGGTTTATCAGTCACCCTTCATTGCCAGCCACGTTCAGAGTGTCCATTTTGATCACAAGCTCCATCACTCCCAGTCCAGCTGGCCTTGGTGAGCTCCCATTAGATCAGTCCCACCCACCATCTCAGTGGGTGGACGCACCCCTCGTGGTCCTGACTTCCTTGCTCATGTTCTCCCTCCTTCTGCTCCTCATTTGGACCTTGGGAGCTCAGTCCAGTGCTCCAATGTGGGTCTCTGTCTTTATCTCCATCCATCGCCAGATGAAGGTTCTATGGTGATATGAAAGATATTCATCAGTGTGGCTATGGGACAAGGCCAGTTCAGGCACCTTCTCCTCTGTTGCCCAAAGAACAATCTGGGCACCTCTCCTTGGACCTGGAAACCCCTCTAGAGACAAGTCTCTTGCAAGCCCTAAAATGGCTCCCTTAATTAAGATATTTGCTTCCCTGCTCCCACATCCACCCTTCTTCCACCCTTCTGTCTTCTCCCTACTCATCTCCCCTTACATCCACTCCCCCCACACACCCGTGCACCCAAGTTTTGCCTGGCAATCTTGTCTACTTCCAATATCCAGGAGGATAACTATATGATTTTCTTTGGGTTCACCTTCTTATTTAACTTCTCTAGGATCACTAATTTTAGGCTCAATGTCCTTTAATTATGGTTAGAATCCACTTATGAGTGAGTACATACCATATTCCTATTCTTAAAAGCATTTTGTATTGATTATAGGAAAATTAAGAATTGCAGGTGATCAGGGCAGTTGTGGAACACTTTAATACCAGCATTTTGAAGGTAGAGGCAGGTGGATCTCTGAGTTTCAGGCCAGTCTAGTCTACAGAGTGATTTCCAGGACAGCAAGGACTACACAGAAAAATCCTGTCCTGAAAACTAAACAAACAAATGAAGACTGACAGGTGGTACTGTTTTGTAATGAACACCATGCATTTCAATATTTGTTTGATATAACTGTCTTTAATGTTAAGAAAATATTTTTCTTAAATATTTTCAACATGTAGTGTGTTCTGAAAATATTACTGAGAAACACTTTCACTATGCCTACAATGGTTAAATTATGATTCTTGTGAAATCTTCTTAAAGTCTTCTTATTTATTCCTATCTATCCATCTGATTGTCTGTCTATCTATTTATCTGTGTATCTATTAAATTTACAGGACATTGCCTGAACTTTTATCTGAGAATCATGTTTTTAAGGGAGAAAATTTCTGCATAGGTGCCTAAGAATGTTATTAATTGAATTTAAACCCAGTGAAAATATTTTTAATTTTAATTATATTGTTAAATGTAAAATATTCTTTAATTATTTCAAAAAGTGATTACTTTCTTGCCTCCAGTCAGATTTGCATTCTTCAACAAATTCAATATTGTATTAATACAAATTATTGTTGTGAATATTTTATTAAATTTTAATGCATATAAATTATCAGTATTTTCAACTCATCCCTCTTTAATACAGCATGAAAATTAATTCAATAAACCTTACAATGACATCAAATGTTCTTTCTAAGAAAGAATATTGGCTAACACCTATAATTTTAGGATGGTGTAAAGATAGAACAAGAGGAGTTTTTAAATTTTAGAGCCGCCTGGGCAGTTTGAATTACAAAGTTAAACTTTGTCTCAAAACGAAGAAGAAGATGAGGAAGACAAAGATAATGTTTAAGGGGAAGGAGAAGAAAAAGCAAGTAAGAAAGCAATCAAAGAACAAATTATCTTCAATATCTGAATTAAACCAATATGTAATTATAGAATTCCAAATTATTATTACAGCATCTTAAAAGTTTTACACTCATTCTAAATTTGTGTATATAACATAGGCAGTTCTCTGTTGTTAAAACTTCAATATGGATTGCTACAAGTTTTCAGCTGATTTGCGTGCAATTATGAGTTATATGTGGCCCGTGCCAGCTCCAAATATTGCTTTACTTCAAAAGTTTCTTAATTAGGTCTGAACTGGTTTCTATCCCTCATAATACTCCATCTTACCCAACCAATTATCTTTACTCAAATGTAGGGCATTTTAACCTGCATTTGTTATAGTATAAATAAAAGTGTCAGCTGTTGTCTGTTCAACAGAAATTCATTCCAGACTTACATTGATATCATATACTAAATCAGGATCATTAACATTTATGTAACTAATGTCTGGTTTACAGCATCTACCGACCCTCAGAAAAATCTGACACCAATACTGTTAAACTCTCTTTGGTTGCCAGAACCGGTGACCAAGACCTTCCCCTATTTTTGGAATGGTGCTAGTAACTGATCCTTTGGGGAATCTACACCATATGCTAATCAAACTGGCAGTGGAAGCAATCTGTGTAAACTGTGGTCCTTAGCACTTCAGCCGGAGTTAGGGAAGACGTCATTATCCTGTCCATTTCGACCCTGGGAATAGTGAAGGTCTTTCTTATCTCAAATAACTTCTGATGGGAATTCATGAATCATTTTATCCTCAAATAGGCTAATGACGTTATTTTCATGATATACATGCTTTAAGGATTCGTTTTTTCTTCCTGGCTTATGAGACTTTTTTTTTCTTTTTTTTTGTCTCACAGGAATGCCGAATTTCTTCAAGATTTCATGACTAGGATACAAGAGGTTTTCTTACAACACTTCTGTTAAATAGCTACGACTTTCTAGCCAATTACCTCTTTTGTTAAAATTTTATTTTATTTTATGTACCTGTACGCTTTAGCTTCATCTAGTTTATGTGTGCACCATAGGTGTGCCTGGTGCCCTCTGAGTCCAGAAAAGGGCATCAGAGTACCAGGACCTGTTCACATGTGATTGTCAACCACTATGTGGGTGCTGAAACTCAAACTGAGGTTCTTTGGAAGAGTCCATCTGAGTCTGAATGTTATTGGATTTGGGGGTAGAATCTTCATCAACACCAGATGATTCAGGGGAAATTGGCATTCTCTCTTGGGGTTCTTAGTTTCATTAATAAGAATAATTTAAAAATAAACTCAAAATCTCAATGAAACTTTTGTTAGAGTTTACAAGATATTTTATAAAATAGGACAGACAAAGCACAAATCTTGGCAGCTGTCCAGAGGCAAATACAGGAGAGACAGAGACACAGACGGAGAGAGAGAGGGAGAAGAGTGAGAGAGAAACTAACCTATGTTACTTAATTTGTGATGGAGGGCAGCCACATGACAAAGGAGGCATCATATAAGAAGTAAAGCTCTAAGTGTTGGTGAAACCCAGAAAGTTAAGTAAAACATGCTTAGAAAAAAAAGAAGATGGAAGAGGATAGTTAAGCCTTCTTTAGTAACTCTGAAAAGTGAACAGATGTAGGAAGTCTCCCGGCAGTGATCCAGTAAAGTACTCTGCGAGGGTTGAGAGCTCTGGAAATGTAAATTACAGAACATCATTGAAGGACTGATTGCTTTGCCTGTGACTTCAGTGGAGCTTGAGAAAAGCTTGTCACCTCAACGATAATCCTTGAGCAGGTAATTTACCTAACCCAACTGGAGTATTAAGTCCCCACCCACACTAGAGATTGTATTCTCTTAACTGAGAATTTTTCTCTAAGTGGCCTTTATTGAGGCGCATCACGCCCGTCTGCGCTCTATGTGCCGCCATACCATTAGTGAACCGGGCAAGGGGCTGGAGATTGAACACACAAAGACACATAGACAGAGACACGGGTCATCCTTCAAACAGAAATGCCCCAAGAATTCCCCCTTTATTGTGTTCAGGGGCAACTTATATAGGGATAGCCACGCCCCAGCCAAACGCACCAGAAATCATTCCCCTGCCATGAGAAATTCCTGCGGGTCCCATGCTCAGAGCAGCTGTAGGTACTCAGATCAGGGGAAAACAAGTTGTTTACAAGAAATTCAGGAGCTGGGGGTTCACAGCTCCCAACACTTTATTACTTTCTAACTTCTTAATATATTCAAAGGATTTTATTTTCTAATGTAAAACTTCCTTCCTTCTTGATGGTGTCACATATTTAGCTTTTTAAACCCAAAACTATGATGGAAGTATATTAATAGAACAGCCAAGTATCAAAGTGTTTGTTTATTCTTTGAATAAACTGTACTTGTTATTTTTCATTATGTAAAATGATCAACAACATTTGATATTATATAGTTTAGAATTTCATATCTTGATACCGAAGAACATTGTTTGCATTTTCTTATTTTATCCTATTTTCACCGTGCTTAGAAATTTAGCCATGATTGAAAAATCCTCCTTTCTTATTAATTTTGTGTTTTCTTACAAATTTTACCATGGAAAATTTGTGATGTTTTTGTTTTTTCCTCTGTTGTTGTTTGTTTCTAAATGATTTACATAGAGCCCATTTATTCACTTTTGCAAATGAATAGCAATTATATTTGTTTATAGCTACTGCACATGTTAAGACATCCTTCATTTAAAGTGTGTTATTAAATTCCATAGATGGTACTGAGTCCAATCTTCTGTTTTAGGATTCTACATAGCATGGCTTACAGCTTTGAGTCCAGAGAGAAGATATACATAGGAATAGCTAAATTTGGACCAAAATAAACTATTTAATATCTTTACAAATGTAAAAGTGTAAAATATTCAGAATAAAATATAGTGAGAACAATTTTCATCTAAGCAGGTACTAATAAGTGAGAGTGAAACTAGAGGATCATGAATGGGTTCCTTGAGGATGGCAGAGATTTTCTCATTTCAGGGGAATATAATACGGGAGGTTAGGAGATGAGAAAATCAACCAGTACAATACGGGAGGTTAGGAGATGAGAAAATCAACCAGTACAATACGGGAGGTTAGGAGATGAGAAAATCAACCAGTACAATACGGGAGGTTAGGAGATGAGAAAATCAACCAGTACAATACGGGAGGTTAGGAGATGAGAAAATCAACCAGTTCTAATGCCACTCCAGGCCAGTGAATTCCAGAACCTCTGTTTTGTAAACTTGACAAGTAACTTGACAGTTAAGTTTCAAAAAGGAATCTTGTGGCAGGCGCTTAAGCAAAAGAAATGAAAAAGAACTCTTCTATAGCAAGGGCAGTTCCTAAGGGTGGGCTGCCAAGGCTTTTCTGAGTTGAGGTACGGGGGTGAGGTGGCAAATCCAGTTGTCACACCTAGGTGTTCATGTGCCTCCCATTTCAGGGTCTGGACTACTTTTTTGGATACACCTTCTAGGGCTAGTGAACTATCTGATAACACGGGGAAATCCAGGAAGCTATGTTTATTAACGTGCTCTGTAGATGAAAAAGAAAGACACAAATAAGAAACGAGACATAAACCAGAGTTAATATCCACCTGTCTGTTTTTGTGCCAATAACAAGCTGTTTTCATTACTCTAGCTCTAAGTAGAGTTCCAAGTCAGGGAAAATGATGCCTCAGGAAGTATTTTTCTTGTACAGGACTGTTTTGGCTATCCTGAATTTCTTTTTTTTCCCCATATGAAGTCGAATATTATTCTTTCAAGGTCAGTGAAGAATTGAGTAGGGATTTTGATGGGGATGGCACTAATTGGGTAGATTGCTTTTTTGGTAAAATTGCCACTTTTACTATGCTGATTCTACCTATCCAAGAGCATGGGAGATCTTTCCACTTTCTGATATCTTCTTCAATTTCTTTCCTTAAAGACTTAAAGTTCTTGTCATATAGGTCTTCCACTTGTTTGGTTAGAGTTACCCCAAGATATTTTATGTTGTTTATGGCTATTGTTAAGGGTAATGATTCTCTAATTTCTTTCTCAGTCTGTTTATCATCTGTATATAGGAGGGCTACTGATTTTTTTTGAGTTAATCAGCTGTAAAAGTTATAGGTTTTAATCGGCTGTAAAAGTTCCCTGGTAGAATTTTTTGGGTCACTTGTGTAAACTATCATATTTTGTGCAAATAGTGAGAGTTTGACTTCTTTATTTCTGATTTGTATCCTCTTGATTCTCCTTTTGTTGTCTTATTGTTCTAGCTAGAACTTCAAGTACTATATTAAATAGATGTAAAGAGAGTGGACAGCTTTGTCTTGTTCTTAATTTTAGTGGAATCCCTTTCAGTTACTCTCCGTTTAGGTTGATCTTGGCTGTTGGCTTGCTGTATATTGCCTTTATTATGTTTAGGTGTGTTCCTTGTATCCCTCTAAGTCCTTTATCATGAAGAGTGTTGGATTTTGTCAAAGGTTTTTTCAGCATCTAATGAGATGGCCATCTTTATTTTTTTTCTTTCAGTTTGTTTATATGGTGGATTACATTGAGAGATTTTTCTCTGGGACGAAGTCTACTTGATCATAGTGACTGATTTTCCTAATGTGTTCTTGAATTTGGTTTCCCAGTATTTTATTGAATTTTTGCATCTGTGTTCATGTGGGAAGTTAGTCTGTAATTCTCTTTCTTGGTTGCATCTTTGTGTGATTTGGTACCAGAGTAACTGTCACCTCATAAAAAAAAAAGTTTGGTGGTATCCCTTTTGTTTCTATTGCGTGGAGCAACTTGAGGAGTATAGGTATTAGCTCTTTTTTGAAATTCTGTCTGGTAGAATTCTGCCCTGAAACCATCAGGCCCTGGAATTTATTTGGTTGGGAGGCTTTTGGTGACTGCTTTTATTTCCTTGCAGGTTATAGGCCTATATAAATTGTTTATTTGTTCTTGATTTAATTTTGGGATGCGGTTTCTATTCAGAAAAATTGATCATTTCCTTTAAATTTTCCATTTTTTTTTGAGTACAGATTTTTGAAATATGACCTGATGGTTCTCTGGATTTCCACTGTGTCTGTTGTTATATCTCCGTTTTCACTTCTGATTCTGTTAATTTGCATAGTCTCTCTCTGCCTTTTGGTTAGTTTGGATAAGGGTTTGTCTATCTTGTTGATTTTTCTCTAAGAACCAACACTTTTTCTCATTGATTCTTTGCTATTTTATTGATTTCAGTCCTCAATTTTCTGCATCTACTCCTCCTGAGTGTGTTTGCTTCTTTTTGTTCTAGAGCTTTCAGGTAAGCTATTAAGTCACTAGTGTAAGATTTCTCCAAGTTATTTATGTAGTCACTTAGTGCTATGAACTTTCCTCTTAGTACTCCTTCCAAAGTGTCCCATTAGTTTGTGTATATTGTGCATTCATTTTCATTGAATTCTTTATTTTTTTTCCTTTCTTGACCCAGGGGTGACTCAGTTAACATTGTTCAATTATCGTGAGGTTGCGGGCTTCCTGCAACTTATGTGGTTGTTGAATTCTAACTTTAAACTATGGTGAACCAATAAGCTATGGGGGTTATACCAACTTTTTTGTGTCTGTTGAAGTTTGCTTTGCTGCTGAATATGTGGTCAACTTTTGAGAAGGTTCCATGAGGTGTTAAAAAAAAGATTTTTTTTTTGTGCTTGTGTGGAATATTTTACAGATGTTTGTTAAATCTATTTGAGTCATAACTTCTGTTAATTCCTTTATTTCTTTGTTGTTTCTGTTTGGCAGTCCAGTGCAGTGGTGAGAATAGTCCGATGAAGTCTCCTACTATTACTGTGTGGGGTTTGATGTATGATTTGAGATTTAGGATGTTTTTCTTTTACAATTGTGATTGTCCTGGTATTTGAAGCATAGATTTTCAGAATTGAGACTTAATCTTCTTGAAATTTTTTCTGTAACGAATATAAAATGTTCTTCATCTCTTTTGATTAATTTTAGTTTGAAGTCTATTTTGTTAGATATTATAATAGCTACATCATCTTGTTTTTTAGGTCCATTTGATTGAAATATCTTTCCCCAACCCTTTACTCTGAGGTAATATCTGTCTTTGAAGCTGAGGTGTGTTTCATGTATGCAGCTGAATGATGGATCCTGATTCTGTATCCATTCTGTTAGCCTGTGTCTTTTTATAGGTGAATTGAGATCATTGAAATTAAGAGAAATTAATGACCATTGACTCTTAGTACCTGTTATTTTTTGTTTTGTTTGTAGTGGTAGTAGTGTGAGTGTGTTTCCCTTTGTCATTTGCTCTTGTAGGTTTATCTATTGCCTGTATTTTTGTGGATGTAGCTACTTTGGTTGAAGTTTTCTTTCTAATACTTTCTGTAGGGCTGGATTTGTAGATAGGCATTATTTAAATCTGGTTTTTCATGGAATACCTTTCTTTCTCTGTCTAGGGTTATTTAAAATTTTGCTGGGTATAACAGTCTAAGTGTGCATCCATGGTCTCTTAGCATCTGTAGACAATTTATCTAGGATCTTCTGGCATTCATATTTTCCTTTAAGAAGTTAGGTGTAATTCTGATAGGTCTGCTTTTATATGATACTTGGCCTTTTTCTTTTGCAGTCTTTAGTATTCTTTTTTTATTCAGTATGTTTAGTGTTTTGATTATTATGTGTTGAGGGAATTTGGAGGGGGGGTCCGCTCTATTTGATATTCTGTAAGTTTCTTTTATTTTCACAGGCATGTCCTTCTTTAAATTAGGAACGTTTTCTTCTACAATTTTGGTGAATAAATTTTCTGTGTTTTTAACCTGGACTTCTCCTTCTTCTATCCCCATTATTCTAAGGTTTGGTATTTTCATTATATCCCATATTTTCTTGATAGTTTAAGAGTTTGTTGGATGTAACATTTTATTTGACCAATGATTCTACTTCCTCTATTGTGTCTTCGACACCTGAGATTCTCTCTTCCATCTGTTGAAATTTGCTGGTTATGCTTGCATTTGTAGTTCCTGATCGCTTACCAAGATTTTCCATTTCTAGAACTCCCTTGGTTTGTGTTTTTCTTATTGCCTCTATTTCAGTTTTCAAGTCTTGCACTGTTTTAACTGTTTGTTTCACATGTTTAATTGTTTTTTCTTGGTTTTCACCCACTGAAACAGTCTACCTGACCTAATGGGAGCTTACCAACGCCAGTTGTACTGGTAAGAAGCAAGCATAGAACCAAATTAGACCTTCTGAATGTGATTGACAGTTGCATGGCTGGGCAGACTGGGGGGCCACTGACACTGGTACCAGGATTTATTTCTTCTGCCTGTACTGGCTTTTTGTAAACCCATTCTCTTTGGATGGATACCTTGCTCAGCCTAGGTATAGTAGGGAGGACCTTGGACCTTCCCCAAACAATGTATGTGGAGGGAATGGGAAAAGGGGATAGGGTGGTAACCTGCATTGGTATGTATAATGAAAAAAAGATAGCTTGTTTTCTTTTTTAAAAAATAAAAATAAAATGGTAATGAAAAAACATTAAAAGATTAAAAACTTCCACCATTTCCAGTTCATTCTCTGCTTTGTGTTTGTGCAAAAATAAAATAAAATAAAGAATTAAACTTTAAAAAAAGAGAGGTTTGTTGATTTTTTTCCAATTTTTTGTTAGTCGTTTCCTCCATTTCTTTAAGATAATTTTTAGTTTCCTCTTTAAGAGTCTCTATCATCTTCATAAAGTTATATTTAAGATCATTTTCTTTTACTTCATCCGCATTAGGATGTTCAGGTCTTGCTGGTGTAGAACCATTGGTTTCTGGTGGGGCCATATTGCTCTTTATGTTGTTCAATGTGTTTTACACTAACATCTGACCATCTCTTTCTTCAGTGGGTGAAAGTGGGGTCTATGCTTTAGGGGGTCCATCTTCCTCCAGTTAGTGCAAGTTGAGCCTGTGACTTAGGTGGTTGTTCTTCCTCCATGTGTATCAAGGTTTATACCTATGGTGGACACTGGTATGGGTTAGAAGCTCTTAGAGGTATAGGTGTAGGCAGGATAAAGGCTACTGTAGTTGTAGATGTGGTGGAAAGTGGCTGAGGTGTGGTGAGACTGCTCCCTGGTCTGCTGGACTCTCGTGTGTGGGATTGATGCCTATGGAGTCTATAGTCTAGAGAATCCATATCATGTTCTTCCAGGATTGTGGCTTCCAGCACTCATATCCCATGGCTCACAACTGCCTGTATTTCCAGTTTCAGAGCTCTGAGGCTTTATTCTGACCACCATTGGCACTGAACTCATGAGAACAGCCCTGCTTAGTTAGTTGGTTAGTTTTATATGTCACCTTTACTGGATTCTGTAATGCCCAGATAACTGGTAAAACATTATCCCTTTGTCTGTAAAAGGATTTTCCAAAGAGATTGGAATTTGATGCAGGAAAGTCAATAGAAAGATCAGCCCTTTTCAAGGTGGATGGGCACCCGTAAACTGTTAATAGAACAAAAAGGAGGGAGACGGAAACTTTTATTCTTTCTGAACTTGGGAATTCATCTTCCTAACCTTGAGACATGAGCAAACTTGGTTCTCAGACCTTCAGACTCAATCCTAGATTTACACATCAGTAAACCTTGTCACTATCCTCAAGTTATACCACCAGCATCAAGGAAATAGATCATGGGCATTTTGATTTCTATAATCCTGTGAACAAATCCCATGGTAAATCATCATACATATACGTACAGATATTTGTATATAAAATATAATCCAAAAATAATTGTCTGGATACAAATATTTATATCTGAATATATAAAATTCATGTTTCTGTATCTATACATGAATATTAATCTTAAGAATTTGTTTGTGAAATTATGAAGATGATTAGAGATTGTTATATAGTTATCTTTACATATTCATATGTATATATATTCATATATATATATGCCAATCTCATTATATAAATGAGGAAATGCACTTCCTCCCAGTCTTACTTCTCTGGAAAACCTTAAGACAGGGGAGATTATGCATGGCCCAGTATCTGAATCACCTATACATGGCCTTCTCTGAGTTCTTGGTTTGCTCATTGGAGTTCAGCCTGCTGAATTTTGCCCAGCAGAAACTGTACCGCCATCATCTCGGTTTAAAGTGTGGCAACATATCTTTACAGAGTACCCACAGAAGTTGAACCAGGCAAATTCAAAAAGCTCTTATTGGAAGTCTAAAAGAAGTATCTAGTGAGTTTAGAATATGCCTCATAGGAATAAAGAGCTAATACGTATTGATTCATGTTATATGCTAGATGCTGTGTATATATTATCCTGAATAAACTATATACCCATATCCTTTCTGCAGGTAAGCAAACTGTACCTCAGAGAGGCTGAGTGATGTGTCATTTAGTTGCTGACAGAACACTGATTTAAACTGAGGTCGATCTACCTTCTAATTTTCCCCATGCCTTATGTTACCCTGCCAGGAGCCAAGGAGAATTTACTTAGTCAGGAGATTGCTTCCAGAATGAGCTGGTGTGGTTCAGCGGACCCTAAGGACCTAGAGGCATATGTAATGGAAGATTCTCTGTGAACCACTGCAAATTTTCTAAACAGCTCCCTAAGCTCTGCAAAAGTAATCATTCAACTACTTTCTGGGCAAGTGTGTGTGTGTGTGTGTGTGTGTGTGTGTGTGTGTGTGTGTGTGTGTGTGTGTGTGTGCAGGGGGAGAGGCTGTTTTCGTTCACAGAGTCCTAAAGATTTGAAACCAAAATAAAAAAACAGGTTATTTCCAGCTTCCTGGGGGGGAAAAATGAATCGTTTCTGTTCAAATACTTCAAGAAGCTCAATGTGTCCTATGCCCTGATTTCCTCAGCAGGAGCCCTCAGGGTGTCCCTCATACATAATTCTACATGGTTTCAGTTTTACAAAACCCTTTAACCAGACAGTATGGATTTCATTGGGAATATAGTTAAGCTGAAGACAAATAGTGATGGGTTATCTTTAAGAGACAAATGAAGAGGTAGATTGGCATGATGATGCTCACAAGGTGGGCCAAGAAAATGATGGTGACTATCATGCTTATCGAATTGACTGTCTTTAAGAGCTCTGGTTATAAAAGAGATGGGGAGTGAGGAGAGATCAAAGGGAAAAAAAAACCACTGGAGTGACAAGATCAGTGGGAAATAGAACAGAAAAAATTAGTAATATATATAGAGACAGGTTTTAAAGGAGTAGGCAGTGTGTCAGTCAGACTTTTGGTCACTGTGACAATTATTGAAGACAATTAATTGAAAGATGTGAAGGTTCATTTGAGCTCAGAGTCTCAGTCCACGCGTCCATTGTTTTCAGGTCTGTGAGAGGCCTGTGGAAGGGTGTGACCAAGGGTGCTTCATGGGACTCAGGAATCAAAGAGGCTAATTAGGAAGAGCTGAAGGAAGAAATGCTCAAAAGGCTGTCAGTGTTGGCCTGCAGCCAACACCAACCTACTAGATTTTCCAATATCTTCACCAAATAGAGCCAGCCACCAGATATGGAGCAAAACGTAACCCTTGAGCCTCTGGAGTAAATTTCATATTCCGATCAGATCACTAAGATTATAAAACTTTTGTTAAGCTCCTAGAATTCCTGTCAGCAGTAGGATAACGCCACCTATTGTTTCCTCAGCTAGTCTTATTTGAGGAACAGTGCTACACTTTGACTGGCACTGTCAAATCTGTCACATTCTCTCGTTTTTCTCAGTGTCCTTGAAGCTGCTTTGGTACCTGAATGGTAATGAACACCATTACAATTGGTCTAAGACTTACCCTTGATGCTATTGAAATTTATTCTTTTGCTAGCTTGCTTCCTGGGACATGCTTGCATCGGATGCAGAGAAGCTTATTTCCACTTCTAAAACCTGACTCTCTTCCCACACTGGGAGTTGAAAACTTAAAAGAAAGGTAAGCCAATGCATAAGAGTCCAATTGGTTGATCTCTCACTGTTCCCAACATGAGTAATGAATCAGTTAAATCCTTCACTGTCTCAAGAAACCACCATCTGTTCTTGCCTTTAATGGATGTAAGAGATGTTTCAAGACTCTCCAACGGGAAATCATCCTGGTGTTCATGGAAACCAGCTGGTAGATTAGCGGGTCAGCCAAGCAGATGGCATCAGGGCAATTCGGCATCTTGGGCAGCTGCTGTCCAACCTGGAAAAGTGAGCATATCCTCCACCACCCAAATAACATATCTGCCAGCACAACTCAGACTCCCAGTGTTTTCAGATCAAATAGAATTTCTTCTGGAAATGGGATGTGGCAACTGGGAAATGAATGAGACAGAAGGTGCAAATCATCCTTCAAATTCCAGCCTTACTCTAGAGGGTAAATTATGCAGCAAGACACAGAGGGCACAGTCAGCTCTGGGAAAAGCAAATCAAACTTCTTCAACTAACTACTGACTTCAGATAGCAAGTTTGCACCATGCTAGAGTTATTTTGAGACAGAGAAAAAAAGTCTGGATTTGACTAACATGTGTAAGAAAATCTCACTTTTAGAGGAATCTTTAGTATTTGGAAATCATCTTAAGTGTGTTATGCATGTATGTATGTGTGTGGTGTTTATATTTATATGAGTGTGTGTGTTCATGGGTGTGAATAAGGGTACATGGGTGCTACCTTGCCTATGTCACAATAAAAGGACAATCTTGAGTTTGATCCCCACTTTGCACATTGTTTGAGGAAAAGGTTCTTTCCTGTTTATTGTGTTTATCTGGCTAGCTGTCCTAGGAACTTATGGGTATTCTCCTGTCTTTGTGGTTCATCTTGCCATATAAGTACTGGGATTATGCATGAGTGCTACCACAGGTTCTCGTTTTATTTACAGAGGCCCTACACATCTAAACTCAAATGTTCAATGCTTACACAGTACCTGTTTTACCCACCAAGCTATCTGCATAATCGAGACACTTTAATATTTGAAGACGAGATCTAGGCTATATTTACTTTGTGTCATTTCTTGGCTCTGCAGTGTAAGTAGTACACATTTATTGGCCTATTATTGGTTATAAATCATAGATTAAGAAAATCTATACTTAATACCTAATGATATCTTTAGCAAGTTTTTGGCAGTTTTGATACCAAGGATAATTACAAAATAAATCTTGGATTCATTATGCCTATGTTATATTTTCTCATTTTAAATGTCTGTATGACTCTTGGATATCATGACTATAACATGACATCATGTTTCTCCCTTCACTGTTTCCTTCATGGAAATTCATAAGAAACTATACATAATATAGGACAGTTTTTTTCTAGTTTATGAGGTTCAATGTGGAGAAAACACAAACAGTGTCCTTATTCTTATTACCACCTAGAATGAGAATTGTGACTAAACAATTGATCCCATAGTAAGCAGATCATTCAATGGTGGTATTATGGGAAGGAAGCCTTGGGGAGCACAATATTGGGTAAAATATAGTTACCTAGAGAAGTTGAGATTTCTTCTTCAGGTTCTTAGTGTCATCAAAGAATTTACAAGTGGGCTTAAAAGAAGCTCAGGGACAATCATATTAGCGTAGGAGAGAAAACAACAGGGTAGACAAACTATCAAATTTGATGTCTACCCAGAAAAAAAGGATGAAAGAGGAGAGAGAAAATCATGCTATTTCTAAGTAACCACAGAGCAGATGAGTACAGACCTGGTGGAAACTTTGGAGAAGAGAGAGAAATTCCAGAGTATCAGAAAAGCATGACAAAGCTTTCAGCTTCCATCAGTCTCTCTCTCTCTCTCTCTCTCTCTCTCTCTCTCTCTCTCTCTCTCTCTCACACACACACACACACACACACACAGATACAAAAATAAGGTAAAAGAAAAGTTATGCTTTTTCTGAGTTAGGATGCAGAAAGTAGGCAGGGTACAAGGCAAAGGTTCTGCAGTACTGTCTGATAAAAGTGTTGTACAGAGGAAAGGGTTGCTAGGAAAGATCAGTGCAGCATATCACTAAAGAAATAATTATTCCACCTATCTCCTTAACATGGGCTAGGTGAATCAGTCTTCTTGAAAGGTAGTCTCTGTTCTCTGTGGCTGGTGACTGGCAGGCCTACTTGAATGGCCTCTTATGGGGGAGGCAAGAGTATATAATTTCTTAATTTTGAAATACATCAGAATGTTGTGTCTTCACCAAAGGCCAGAGATAAGTTTATTCTTTACAGAAAGAAATAACTTTCCTTTAATGGGTCTCAAAAGAAGCCTAATAGCCATTCTCAATGCAATCCAATACTACAGTAACAGCAAGGTAAAAGGATAGGGCGAGTCTACCTAAAGAAATGGGAAAGAACCAATGTAATCAAAGATATAAAGTAAAAAACTACACAGAGAATACCACTTTAATGGTTTCTCATGAAAGAAGATGGAGTCAAAAAAATCCAAGGGCCTGGACTATGTCAAGTAAGAGGGCTACAAACTCATTCATGCTTTGGACTTCGGAACATAGCACATCATTAATGTGGAGAGCAGGAAATTAAGAAAATAGCAGGAAATGGAATTGTACTGTTAAGAAGTTTTGTAAGCAGTGTTCACACATCCCAGATGGATACCCTACTAATTTTGTTTCCTGACATGAAAGAGCTACTACAGCAATCCTGTGACTCCAACCTTCCTTCTGGAGCAGACTTGATCAGGATCAGCCCGGGCATCCTTCTTGGTTGTTGTTTTTGTTTTAGTTTTCATGGTTGGGATCTCTCAGATAGAAATGGCATCACAGTATTTCATGCTAACATCTCAGAATTACATACCAGACCAGTCTTCATGTGGTATGCATTACCTTTCAGGATAGTGGACACAAAGAAACTTACCCTAACCATAAAGGCTCCTTTTTCAAATGGAATTTTTTTAAAGTCCTGACAAATATCAACTTATAAAAGTATTTGTTCTCTCTCATAAGATCCATAATGCAGAAAGTCAGTGTGTCAGGAACTTTGGGGAGTTGATCATAACCACAGTCAATATCAGAGAGGATGCCTCAGGTTAGATTTTCCACTCATAAAATTACTGCTACCTACCTAGGGAATGATGCTGCCTAGAGTGGATGATCCTGCCTCAGCAATCTGGGAAATCAAGAAATCTCCACAGGCCCAGTCCAGTGAAAACTCCTTCCAACGCATGTCAAGTTCACAATTACTTATTACAGATGACACAAGGGCCAGTCCCAGTACCCAGTTCTGTGATTTGACTGTCCTAAGTAGGTAGATCTCCTAGGCAATTTGGGAGCATAGTGAGTGGCTTGTGCTACAAAGGGAGTCTGTTGTACCTGCCTGCTTCAGGAAATGAAAAAGACAGCTACATTTTAAATTCAGGTAAATATATTCTGATCTTTTGTTTAAAGAGTAAGGGTGTTTAAGTAAAGTGTTTGTATTCTCATGTGTGTATCATATCTCATATATTTTATAAATATATACATATATATCATACTCACACACATACATACACACACACACACACACACACACACATATATATATATATATATATATATAAAATCTAAAATTTTCAAATAACAGGGCCTATTAGTAGTTCATGGATTTGTGGGTTCTTACAGTCAGACTGAGACACCTCTGCCAAGGTGGGAAAGAAAAGTTGAGCTGGAGCAGTGTGGAATGAACGGCAAGGCCTCAGCAGACTGCCAGGAGGAAAGACCAGGTCATCTTCCTGTCTTGGGCCAGCCAAAGGCCACACTGTGGGTGGTGGCTTTCCAGCAGGAGATAAAGGGTGGGGTGTTCATTGACCATAGTAGAGAGAAGGGCTGCAGGCTGCATCCGGGCCTCGGGCTGGCCATATGGTACCGCAGAGCTTGAGTCAGCAAGACTCCGCGGGCTGCCAGAGAGCAACGACACAGTCTGCACAAGGGCCAAGGCACTTGAGATTAGCCCTGGTCTAGGAAGTGCCCGGAGGTATACAGACACAGGGGATGGGAAGTTTAAAAAATCTTTGGCTATGATTTTCTGGTATGAGTTTTCCAATAGCGCTGGCTTTGTCAACAAGCATATGAGATGAGGTTTGCCTCAGTGACAAACCAGTCTTCCTTAAAATGTGCAGCCAGCATCTGCTTGCTTCTTTGTAGTATACAGATGTCGCTGAAGTGGCTTCCTTCTAACCAGCTATCTGCTCCCGGATCCTGTATAGATATTTACATTTGTGTTTTGGTTACTTTTGTTTGTTTTGTTCAGTGTTTTACAAACTTGGTCAAAAAATATTGCCCTTCATTGGAGCCGTGATAAAACATTTACTTAACTAGGCTAGGAGCAAATCGAATAATGACAATTTTCCCTCTCTGGTAGACACGCTCATTTTTCTCTTTGCCTCAAATATTCATTTGGTAAGAATATTTCCCATGACCTCTCTATGCTGGAACCCCAGCCAAAGCTGCAGCTGCAACTACTTAAGGCAAATTGATTGGTTCAGGCACGGGCATCTGACCCAAGCTGAATCAATCAGATGGAACTGATAATTTAGGTTAATTGACTGCTTATCCAGTCCAGTCTCCCTCTCCTGTGGGGTTGAGCAAAACTGTGTTGGCACCACCCGAGAAAGTCATCTAACTTAAAATGCGAAGAGGAATTCGTGGAGTTTAGATCTCAGGAAAATAAAGATGAGCTGTGTGTGGTTGTGAATACCTGCCATCCCATATGCTTGGGAGGATGAGGCTGGAGGATTGAGAATTATAGCTCCACCTGGGTAGCAGTGTGAGCCCCTACCTGCAAGACAGGAATGAAGTTCTAATCATTCAAGCAACTTGTAGAATTTTCATCATAGGGTATGGGTGGAACTTTTTTTTTCTGTGAACTTCAGATCATACATGAAAGACTAGTTTTTCTAAGCCACATGCTACTCCCCAGGGATGGAGCATGGAATTTAGTTTGAATGTGTTTGACTCCAAAGTCAATAGTCTTCCCTTAATGAGGACATTCTTTTCTCTCTTAGTCCTGGGGCAGCAATTACAGAAGCCTCATCTATGAACTCTCCATGCTAACAATTCTTGTCTACGAAGAAACCAAGGAATACAAAAAGGAAATGGTCAGCCTCGCTGTGGCGGTTTAAATGAGAAAGCCCCCAGAGGCTCCCGTATTTGAATATCTAGTCTGGTGGTAAAGTGTAAGAGAGGTTTAGGAGATTCAACCTTGTTGGAGGCAGTACTTCACTTTAGAAGTTTAAAGACTCACACTATGTCTGGTTGCTTCCTTTGCTTTGTGATTGAGGTTGAAGATTGAGTTTTAACTTTGCTGCTTCCACAACAGCTCTTTGCCACTATTGCTGCTCTGCGGTCATGGTCTTCCATCACCCTGAAACTCTAAGTCCAAATGAAGGTTCCCATCTAGACGCTGCTTTGGTCATGGAGGATTTATCGCAGCGACAGAAAACTAGCTAATACATATGCTGTGCCTGATTTTCTCTTTTCAGGATAGTAAGTGACCCACAGGAACAAACAACATTTCAATCAAGGAAAACCTAGCTCATTTTAAAGCTACCATCAATGATTGCCCATGACTTAGTGAGTAGAAAATTATCTTGAATACTGTGCTATTGTCTTAACTGGGATCACCAGCACTGCTTCTTCTTCAGACTCTCTCTCTGTCTCTCTCTCTCTGTCTGTCTCTCTCTCTCTCTCTCTCTCTCTCTCTCTGTCTCTCTCTCTCTCTCTCTCTCTCTCTCTCTCTCTCTCTCTCTCTCACACACACACACACACACACTGCTGGAACTGAATAATTGAACTTATATTCTCTGATATGTTATTCCAAATGTTAAAGGCTATGACTTTGAAGATAGTTGAGTTTGAATCTATATGTTGGAAAACTTCCATTAAAGGGAAAGAATTTAGACAAAAATGTAAAGACATGGGAGGGAACAGCTAATCCTATGCTGAGGTTCATGACATCAAACGTGCTGGGACTAGACTTGTCTACCCAGGTCTGGTTTGGGAAGTTGCTGAGCACCCTGGGGTTCTAGATCTCACTTTCTCTCACCATGATCAGGGTTCCTGAACTGCAGGGGCTGTCTGGTGTTGGAGGAGCCAATTAAATCCACATGGGAAAGCAAGCATAATGGGACAAGCTTCAAATCACTTAGTGCAACAGCACAAGCAAGGAGCTGAGGGTAGGAAAGCATCAACTTCCCACTGTTTCTTTGCACCAGCTCATGTAGGGCTTGTCAAATGTAGACTTGGCCCCAGACACAAGCTTTTCCAGTTTCAGAGACAAGGGGCCATGGAAGAGGGAAAGGTGTAATGACTAGGGGGAATAGCAGATACCAGTCAGAATGGGGGCAACAATCTACAAGGTTCCTCTACTGTATTAGAACTGTACACAGTGGATTCATGGGCTGCTGAGTGAATCCAAAGTGAACACGAGGAACACCCATTAAAGCAGATAGAAAGAATTGGAGTTATGTCCAATCTGATATCCTCCTCCAGTCAAGAAATCTTGGGGGTTTTATGCAGAATCAGTTCTTTTGCATGCTAAGTTAGGGAGTGTGTTCCTGAACATGACGAATTTGAGGTAAAAGTTTAAGAAGAGAAGAGAGCTGACACATTTTGAGGGATTCTTCGCTTCAGATCACGGCGCAAGTATTTAAATAATGCTTCCTGATGCTACAACTCTTCAATGTAGTTCCTCTTGTTGTGGCAACCCCCAAACAATATTTTTGTTATCACTTCTTAACTTTAATTTTGCTACTATTATGAATCATAATATAAACATTTTGGAGATGGAGATTTGCCAAAGGGGTTGCAACCGACAGGTTGAGAACCATTGATTTAAAAGATGTGAAGGATAAATAGGACTGCCTTCAGACGTACTCAGCTTGCGTCGTTAAGATTTAGCTGAAAATAGGGGGCAGACACTGTGAAAATGGATTAATACAGCAGTTTGCTGCTGGATGTTAGCCTTGGAGGATAATAGTGACATCCACAGGACTCAGTAAGGCTACCTGAAGACCTCTGCAAAAGTCTCTATAAAGAAACCCAGGAATAAAAAGTACAGAGAAAGCAAGGCTCAGAATTCAGATATACTAAAGCCATGAACAGCCCAAAGAACCTGATCTCATCACGTGGCCCTCTGCACACCAAGTCTAACATGAAAAGCATCTTTCTTTCACAGTATGGCCCCACAGAACAAATCCACAATAATTTCCCTGGAAGAGTCATGGTTTTAACTAGGAGCCAGACTCCTCAAAACAGACAGTGCCCTGTCTATTTAGAATAGGCACAAAACAAACAAACCCATAGTTGATATGCTTTCCTCTTCTATATAAACTTTATAACCGGGGGAACTTATATTATTCACAGCCTCCATATGTTGTCTATTTTTACCTCCATTTTAGTATGTCCTCACCAAATTACTCCTTCCCCATGGGCAATTCGGCTATGGTTTCAAATTTACTTAAGTATTAGGTATGAATTATATAAAATTTAAAATTAATCATCCACATTGCCTATATAAGATTCCTGGCATTTTAGTTACTGAATGTTGAAAGGAAAGAATGTGTGTATAACTTAGGTGATTTAGCTCATGGTGACTGGATTTTTATGAAGTCCAATTGCACGGGGACGATCTGGGACACAGTGTGGGGACAGGAGTGGGTTAGGGAACTGTTTATGCAGTGACAGAGATTACTCACCAACAAACCCACATTCTCCCTCTGTGTTTTCATTGTGTCTCTGATCACTGGAATATTAGAGTTTTGGCTTGAACCTAGAATAATGTCTGAGTCACAATAGTTTTTCAGTTTACATGTAGAGAATGAATAAATGAAGAAAACTGCCATGATCTGAAATACCTCTTTGTAAAGTAAATATTTAAATGGCCTCTGTGATGAACTGATCAGTATGTAGATTATATTCAAACAAACAGTATGTTCAAACACTGCATGTTTGAACACAGGGAAAACAAAAGCAATTGCTCCCCTATGGGCTTGGGATTCTCTAACCAAGGTCAGAAAGACAGAGCATCACCTTCAATCATGTCTCTGATGCACAGTTGGCTTGGGAGCTTTCACTGCAATCCCAGTGGTTACTACAAACCTCATTTCTTAACCACAAAGATTTCTTTCCTCATCTGAAATTCCCTCTGGTTCCCCTGAACTTTTCAACTTGGAATTCTACTTTTGGACGTATGTACTCTTGTCAGCACCCACCCCACTACATCAGTTTAAGAAGGACCTCCACGTTGATATTTGTTTGATTTCCTTGCCTTCCAAGAGCTGCCTGTAGATGCCTGGTCACTTTTGCTTGTCTGCAGCAAGGATCCTGTTGGGCCACTTCAACCAGCATCTACTGATTCTGGTAGCAGTTTTTTTACCCACAGACCCCACTTTGTCCCCCTACTGTGAATGCCAAATTAACCCTGTGTACTCAGAACATAGAGTCAGATGTTCCGATACTGAGTTCCCCCAACTCAATACTCCTGAATAAATCTGTTTTAACCAGATTAACTTTTGGTCAACTCTGGCTTTTCTCTGATGCTGTTAAGAGTAAGAAGGAAGACATGGTATTCTCTTTTCCATGAAGTTTACTGCTTAAAAAGTTCATTTTATTGTAAAAAATAATAATTGAAGGTGATGAATTATGAAACATTTTTTTTTGAACTGGCCTGAAGCTCAGGTGTGTCCTACAAACTTACTCAAATATTCCAGTGTTCCTTTTTATATTTTGATTAAATAATGTTTCATTCCTTTAGAATCTGTTCTGCATTATCTCTTGTTGTTCTAGTCTCTCTAAGTTCTTGTACTAAAATCTATTATTGGTCTTTCGTCCATGGAATTCCCAGTGGGTGGCCTGAAACTTAGTGTTTTAAAATTACGTCTATAATTTCACCAAGAGATTTTGAGGCTATTTTGAAAAGCATGCTAAGTGTTATTGTGGCAAGCTGTTAACAGCCATGATTATATCTCTTCGATTTCATTTAGAAAGTTAAAGGGAAAATGAACTGCAACCTGTAGTTCAAGGTATTTCTCTGTCACTATTGTGTAGTTCTCATTACTTACAAGCTAACATGGTTACCGAATGCTGAACTCCACTTACTTTAACAACGTTCCTGTAGGATTTGTAAGGTCACTGCTCATTAAGAAGTGCCATAATGTATTTCTGAGGTTCAAAATGGATGATGTACTTACTGAACCTTTAGGACATATACCTGACATTATTAGCTAAAAACAAACACAATCAATAATTTTAATAAGAGCGTATTTTAATAACATTAAAAGACATTTTTAAATTGTTTTCTAAATTTATGCTGTTAATATAGCTGTAAAACTGCATTTAGATTTACAAACAATTATGAATTTATTGGTTTACTTATTTGTTTGTTTGTTTATTAAGGCAGGGTCTCAATCTATAGCCCTGGCTGACCTAGAACTCGCTATGTACACCAGACTTTCCTTGAACTCACAAAGTTCCTCCTACCTCTGTCTCCCAAGTGCTGGGATTAAAGGTGGGTACTGTCATACCTAGGTGACTAAGTTATTTTTATAAGGTTTTTCTTTCTCTTTGTTTCTTTCTCTGTCTCTCTGTTGTAGCATGAATTTTAATTGTTCCAAATAATAAAAACCAGGAGTCAGATATAGGGGTGAAAGCTGAGATATCAGTGAAGCAGAATGGCCAGCCACTAGAGATTTTACCTCTACCAATGCTCCAAAAGGATGATCCAGTCCTTAGACTGACTGTATCTTCAGACTGACTGCTGCTCACACTGCTGCCTCAGACCACACTGAGCTTCTGTCTCCTCCCGCCTAATATTCCTCTCTCTGCCCAGACATATCACTCTTGTCTCCACCTCCCTAGTGCTGGGATTAAAGGCCTATGATCCCAAATGCCGGGATTACCTTTTGGTGAGCTTCATTTTTCTTTGAGACTGGATCAATTTTGTGTAGCCCAGGGTGGCCTTGAACTAACAGGGATCCATCTGCCTCTGTCTCCCGAGTCCTGGGATTGAAGTTGTGTGCCACTACTGCCTGGCCTCTAGTGGCTTAGCTCTGCACTTTGATCTTGAGGCAAGCTTTATTTGTTAAAATATAAATAAAATATCACCACACTCTATCTTTGTTTATCTCTGTCTCAATCTCTCTGTGTCTCTGTTTCTCTCTCTCTCTGTCTCTCTGTCTCTGTCTCTGTCTCTCTCTCTCATGTGTGTGTGTGTGTGTGTGTGTGTGTGTGTGTGTGTGTGTGACTGCAGGTGCCAACAGAGGCCAGAGGTGCTGATTTCCCTAAGTGAGAGGTTATAGATAGTTGTGAACAACTTGATATGGGTTCCGGGAATTAAACTTAGTCTTCTCAACAGAAGTACATACTTTTATATCTGAGATATCTCTTCAACCCTGAAATAGCTAACTCTTATAACAGATGACTATTAATTTGCATTTCTTACCTAACATTATATTTTAAATTAATTGCATAAATAATACCTTAAACAAAAGTAGAAATGTACATAGTATAATATAATTGACCTTAAATTTGTATCAATATAGAAGAACCCTTTAAACAATACTAGAAACATATATACATTGTAATAAAATTATCTTTAAATTTGTATCACTATAACAAAATCCATTTCAATGCAAAATATCTGAGATTAATAGTTGTACCTTTATCCTAAATTCCATTAAATATAGCAAACATCCATAACATACCAAATAACCAAAGATCATCCATACCCCCCAAAACTTTTTAGAAATGTGGAAGTTTGGTTTTTTTTGTTTTTTGTTTTTTTTCACCAGACTGCCTTCTGCTCTCTATGGATGAAATATCTTTAGGGTCTCTTATAAAATTTTGAGATAATGTTCAAGTCCTAGGAGGACCAGTGGTAACCTTTGTTGATAGATATCATCTGTCAACTTTCAAGGTGTCTCACTTGATCCAGACTAATCCTTCTTAACCTGGACTGAATCCACAACCTCTTATTTCCTGTGGAAACAAAAGCAAACCCACTTCTCCAAAGCAATGCATTTTTAAGCTCCATTTTACACATAGATAGATAGATAGATAGATAGATAGATAGATAGATAGATAGATAGATAGATACTTCTGTTTTAAATCTAAGGCATTTTTAAAATATTTTACTAGCTTCTATTTCAATCCCATGTCTATCAATAGTTGTCTCTTGTCCACAGCAATCAAAAAATTCAAAATCATCTTATAACTATACAGGATTCAAACTCCCTGTGTATTTTCCATCCTTACTGGCTTTTTTATATATTATTTTTACTGTCTCTTTAAAGACTTTGTTTTTTCAAAAAAATAAAAAACTATTTCTTTTTATAACTGCCTATATTTTTTCCTCTCTCCCCCAAGCCTATGTATATTTTTTAAGCTTATTGTGATCCTTTTAAAGTTTTTTTTTAATTTATTTTTTTGGTCTGAATCTGTCTTTATTATATATCCGTAATCGTTTATTGGTCACTGTTATAAACTGGTAAGCGGCCGTGAATAGAACCAAAGCAGCTGCTTTGGTTGTTGGTCCTGCCCTGTTCAGCTTTTCAACGTGGCAGAAGAAAGCCATGAGGGTCATATTATGCTTACTCTACCCCGTAATGCTGCCATCAGGTAGTCTGTAACTGGCCCACAGACCTATATTTGTCTGCATGGGCAAAAGCTAAATATATCACACAGTGTTCAGCTGATGAGCCTTTCTGTACCAAGGCCTCGGTGACACCGTGGAAACCTACCTCACAGCTTAGCTCATGGAGGCTGGTGCCTGGCTCCGTCTTACAGCTGTTGGGAGACATGTCTCTGCGCTGCTAATGGTATTAGACTACGAGACTAGAAAGCCCAGTGCAGCTCTGCTTCTTTGCATTTAGAACTTTTAAAAAGCATTCTCAGGCCTTATGGAAATTTGAGAGCCTCATGTTGGCATGCCATTTGTAATTGGAAGTTTGTCTCCTGCCTGAATAACCACTCAGTAGCTTAATTTAATTACAAACTATTGGTCTTATTAGGTCAGGCTTATTATTATCTAGCTCTTACAACTTAAATTAGCCCATTTGTTTTCACAGAGGATGAGACCCTGTGGATTGCTTCTATCCCACTATGGTATGATAGACCACGCCCTCCTGAAAGGTTGCTGTGAACACCCTCAAAAAATTGCTTCATTCAACTGCCAACTGAGATGAACCTAACACACAGGTTATCATAAAAGACCTGATTAACAGCACCCCTATTCAACAGAAAAAAAATTTGAAGAGAAATAATTACGCCCATATTCCCAAGTATTGTTTATAAGTGTTTTTTTTACATTTAAAGGGGATATGATATAGATATGAATAATTTGCATTGGTATGAAATTTAAGGTCAATTTTGTTATATGTATATGTATTTCTGATCTTGATTAAGGTATTATGATTGTGTAGTTCATTTAAAAATGTAATGTATAATTAGGAAATATAGGTTGTTAATGGATAATCATCGATAATAGTCAAGCTTGTAGTCATGTTAGTTAGATTTTCTAGATATATAGAGATATATTTCAGTTAGATAGACATTCTTCGTATCTTTCAAAGACTACAAAATACGGCATTTAATGTTTTAATAACTAGGGTTTTCATGATAATGAGACACATCTGCTCCTGGTAGCACCAATCTACTTCAAGAGGTAGATGGGCATTAAAGAGGCTCCGTATGGAGCTTGATAGCCATTTGGACAAGAAACTGCTCTTGCCTGGACTGATACATAAACTGAACACAAAGAACCCACAGAGAGAGGACTGCTAAACTTGCCTAAAGGTGAGATGGTCTTTTGGGGTTCCTGATTCATAAAAGAGTCTATGAGACATTCTACAGGACACAGCAGATAATGACTAAACTGCCTTTAAAATTTCCTGCTTCATAAAAATGTCTGCTGATACTATGGGCCTGTAGGCTAAAGATGGATGCCTCAACGGTACAAAAAAACTTTGGATGACTGTACAGATAACAAAATGTCTCTGTCATTTCTAGAATTTAAAAATTGCTTATTTCTTCTTTACTTAGGTAATATTATATCCTTCTGAAATCTTTGATGGAGTTAAAAAATGTATAGTTATAATTTTCCTTAATTATAATAAAAAATAAAATATAGATATTGTAACTAAAATTCTTACTTTATAACTATTTTGTTATATGTAATTTTACTATGTTAAAATTAAAACTTTTCTTTTTTTTAAACAAAAAAAAATGATGTAGGAGAGTCTTCTGTATTTCCGTTGCTTTCATTGGCTAATTAATAAAGAAACTGCTTGGCCTGATATGTCAGAACATAGGCGGGTGGAGTAGACAGAACAGAATGCTGGGAGAAAGAAGCAGAGTCAGTCAGACGCTGTAGCTCTCCTCTCCAAGATGGACGCAGGTTAAGATCCTTCCTGGTAAGCCACCACCTCGTGGTGCTACACACATTAATAGAAATGGGTTAATCAAGATGTGAGAGTTAGCCAATAAGAGGCTGGAACTAATGGGTCAAACAGTGTTCAAAAGAATACAGTATCCATGTAATTATTTTGGGTAAAGCTAGCCAAGTGGGCGGTGGGAAGTGGCCTGCCGTTCCCTTTACAATTATTCTATAATTTACCAAAACTATCATGGCTTGTTTCCTCACATCTTGTTTCTCTGGTGACTGCTGGTGTCTACCTGACTCTGCCTTCTTTCTTCTTTTATCTTTGCTCAGATTTTCCACCTGTCTCCATTCTGCCTGGCTATTGACCAAATCAGCATCTTTATAAACCAATGATAAAATATATTTACACCATGGAGGGAGACATCCCACATCACTTCCCTCTGTCTTTTCCCATCAAATTAGATTTATGGTATTCTGTTGATGCTGAATTTAAGACTTAAGCCTACAAAAACAGGTTCAAAGTGTGGCACTACTACCAGAAGATTGTCATTTGATTTTATGTTAAAAACATATGTGTGTATATATGCTTACATGTATACATAAATACACACATCATAAATACATAAATACAATCTGCTCAGTCTGTTCAATGTTACTTGTATTTATATGTTTTCAGAATTCATCATTGGGTATTAGATAATTAATTAAGGATCTATTCCCTGGGGAAGATTATTTTTCCTGCTCTTAGGAGCTACTAGTGATACACACACACACACAAATATATAAATGTGTGTGTGTGTGTATGTGTGTGTGTGTGTGTGTGTGTGTGTGTGTGTGTGTGTGTGTTTGTACATCTGTGTATGTGGTTTGAAAAAGAATGACCCCCATAGGCCCACAGATTTGAATGTCTGGTCAAGGCAGTGGCATTACTTGGCAGGGATTAGAAGGTTTGACTTTCTTGAAGGAAGAGTGTCACTGGCTGTTTCAAATGCTCAAGCCAGGCCCAGTGGTTCTCTCTCTCTCTTTTCTTGCTGCCTGTGGATCCATATGTCAAACTATCAGAGACATCTCCAGAAAAAGGTCTGCCTGCATGCTACCATGTGGATAATGGACTAAATCTCTGAAATGTAAGCAAGCCTCAATTAAATACTTTCTTTCATAAAAGTTGTCTCAGTCATGACAGTGATTAACACATGTATGTGTGTGTGAACAATTATAAAAAGGCCATGAATTTGGAAAAAAAAGCAAGAGTTTGCATGATATGGTTTAGAGAAAATGAAAGGAAAGGGGAAATAATTGAATTATAATCTCAAAAAAAATGTTTAAAATATCTTTACGAGAGGAAAAGTGTGCTAACATTTGCTCCCAAATATTCTACATTAAATTTTTCCACAGCATCCACTTTTACATTATTTAAATATTTCTATATTTGGGTTTATACATGACACTACTGATTGATCAAAATATTCAGTAAAAACACCAAACTTTAAATTATTAATCTTATGTCATTGCTATAGCAATTTTCCAACTCTTAAAATCCAGGAAATATATGTTTTCACTCTTCCGGAACTTATTCTATTATATTTCTTGCCTTCCCTAGAGCTATGTTTTGAAATTTATTTCCCTTAAGATTCTTTATACCCTAACATATGATCTTGCTACCTTAAATTATCTTTTGCAGAATATTAAAGGGATGATGGTGATTGTTTTATGGGGATTTAGGCTACACACACTTTTACTCTTAACAATATTGCTAAAGTTCCAAAGGCAATGAGTCTGTAGTAGCAAACTAGGTATCAAGTTTATAATGACTTTTGGTTGATGTTGTCATGATGCTAAACGAAATTCTGCACTGTTCCTAATTATGCTAGGGTTGGGAAGTTTCCATTTTTATTTTGTAATGCTAGGAATCTGACTTATTCCCGCCTTCGTGCTGGATAACCACTGAGTTACAGCCATTGACACTTTGTTAACTGCAGACAGAATAATAAAAATTTACTCTGACTAATCTTGAACTCATTCTAAATCCCAGACAGACATTAAATTTGCAATTCTCCTTACTCAGCATCCTGAGTAGCTGGGATTGATTAGAATCATGCACCACCAGTCCCAAGTACAAATTTGATTTTTATTGAATGTTGTTCTTGTACATATAAATAGATTTATAAAAAGATTTAATTATTTTTAATTTTATTATTGTCTTAATAATGTGAAGAATTTTGTTAATTCATTTACAATTCTAAATAATATTTTCGTAACTCAAATCAGTCCAGCTTGCTAATAAGTCAGGATCACAAGCCTTCTGTGTGCCTGATTATTTTGTTTTATGTTATTGGTCATAAAATTTCTACATGCTGTGGCTTTCATCTGCTGGCTAGGATGTTCATGCATTTTTATGTTGTGTTTCATAACAGAAACAAATTCCTATTAATACACACAAATTTACTTCAGATTTTACTTTGGATTACATATAAAATATTTTTTGGATAACATGGTTCTTGTTTTGAAGTATCTACTTTGTATATGTCTAGTTCTTTAGCTGTCTTTGCCTCTTTCTTCCCTTATTGATTTTAGTGTGTATTCCCAAGTTACATGTATCGTTTGCGTGATCACTGTGGCCTTTGGCTTTATGTCCAAGGGAAACATATATACAGTATAACATTTTCCTGAAGTAAAGTAGTGTTTTCATTGAACACTAGACAATCTTCATGACAGTCTTCTGAATGACATTTGTGCAGCATTCTAATCATAATGAAAGAACAGCTGAAGCCACTACAAACTTTGACACAGTACCATCATTAACCCTACTCTGTAGTCACGGCCAGTCACTCAGTGACATGTGTTGGTCTGAACGATGCAATCTCAAAGTGTTAAGAGTATCTTCATCTGGGCATTGGACATCCGTGGTCCAGAAACTGCAAGTAAGAGAAGGGACAATCTTTAAGCAAAATTTATGGAACCCAGGCTTCTGCCTGGTGTGAGTCAACCTCCCTGCAATTAATTCCCTGCTGTCCCCATCCACGACAATTTGGGTGGCAGAGAGATGAACAGATGTTTCATGTGGGTTTAGAAGAAGATCTGTTAAAATGCATTTGTCTGGTGGAAATAATTTCATAGTAAGGAAGGAACCGGAAAGTCTGATGAAAAAGTAGTAATTGGAGGAACAGTGCACTTGAGAAGAGCAGCCTCAAATGAAAGCAATAAAGGTGACCAGAATTGGGTTGGAGAGATGGTCCTTGGGCTAAAAGTAGTTACTGCTTTTGCTAACACACTTAGATTTATTTCCCAGAACCCATATGGTGGGTAGTAACTATCTGTAACTCTGGTTTCAAGAATTCTGACATCCTCTTCTAGCCTTCAAGAGCACTGGACTTGCATGTGTCATACCTAAATACATACATACAAGTAAAATACTCATGCACACAAAATTTAAAAAATAAGTCTTAAACCAAAAAAGAGAAGAGTTGCTTTCCAAGTGTGTGAATATCTCTCACAAGGTTTCTACAGCATAAAATTGGAGCGCAGGGGTGAGAATTACAGGATTGATAGCATATACTATTCTAAAAATAACAGAGTATTAGACATTATTGTGTGTGTGTGTGTGTGTGTGTGTATATATATATATATATATATATACTCTTCATAGAGCCATTGTTACTAATAGACAAAAGGTAGAAACAAATTTAAATGACCCTCAACACATGTGAAAAAATAATTTTTGGTATTTCTAATCTATGGAATTGGTATTGAACAATGAATAAATATGACAGCCTGATAGATGCTCCAATTTAGATAAACCTAAAAATTATTGTTAAGTTATTAAAGAAAGCTAGATGAAAATGAGTAAATTTTCTATGATGACTTATATACAAAAGTTACAGGACAGGAAAATCTATAGAGACTGATCGATCATACATTAACTGTCTCATAGTATCCAAAGAGGGTTAGAACCAATACCCCAATATATGTGGATATTAATGTCCATTTTGTAAGTCACTATAGTATTTTTTAATAAAATATATTTATAAATTCTTTTTGAATGTCATTCAATATATTTTAATCAAATGCAACACCCACTCTTCAACCTAACTCTTTCCAGGCACGCCCCTACCCACCAACCACAAATTTTCAGTACAGGTTTGACAAAAGTGAAGGGAGAATGGTGAGAAAAAGAGATGAGGATGAAGAATTCAAGACTTTGGCGCATTTTAAAACAGTGTTGGCCAGATCAATGGAGGGTCTGTCAGCCTCATGAGAGTGGACATGAATACCCCGTAAACACAGTGGTGCAGTGTCCATGCAATGTTCTGAATGAGGGGTGCAATGGTAACAAAGGGTAACATCTGGAGGTATGGGGATGGATCAGCAGCATGGCAGGAGTCTTTCAGTCTAACTTCACTCCTTAAGGCAGATTCCTTTGAAGATGAGAACGATGGGAGCGGCACATTCCTTAGCTGCGATGGAGATTACTTTGGGAGCTAGGCTAACCCTGAGACCTAGAAAGCGTATCCTCCCACGGAGACAGTAAATTTAATAACATCAACAAACAATGGACTTAATTCATCTTTCCTCCCAGCTGTACATGGTAGTCGATGTCTACAATGCTGTCAACTGAGAAATGGAGGCAAGAAGATCAGAAGTTCAAGTCCTCTTTGGGCTCCATGACATATTTCGGGCGAGTATGGGCTTCCTGACACCCTGTCTCATAGAAGCTAAAAGCAAATCTTTCTGATTTAATTTGTCATCAGTATTCTCTCAAGAATTTCTCTGTAGCATTACTCACGTAGCACAAAGCACACCCCGTCACAGGAACGTTGCCTTGAATACTGTTGAGATCCATGCTACCATTTTCTCTTTACAAAAAACAAAAACAAAACAAAGAAAAACCCAACCAACCAAACAACAACAACAAAAACCTCAGGTGTCTCCTACTTCCTTGTGATATTTATGGAAAGTCAGCCTATTGACAGGGTTTCTTTGATAACCTTTTATGATATTACAATCACAATCTCTGTCAGCACAAAACATGCTTCATAAATTACTTTCAGAGTGGGACCTGTTTTCTTTCTCAACTATGGGCTACATTAGTTCAGGAGGAAAAAGGTGCATACAAAACCTTGTAAATCCTTAACTGTTGGTGCTACAGTCTCCCAGCTTATGTAGGCAGCAGGTAATCTAATTATTCGTAGAAAGCAGCACTGTGAATAATTTAACAAGTGTTTGCCTTCAAGAAAATATTGAATTCAGAGCATTTTGCAAATAATTCAATAAACAAGAACAAATACTACAATACTTACTTTTTAGGAAAATGCTCAGACCTTAAGGAAAGCTCCACGCTTTTCTACACTCTTAGTCTCTCACTCCCCCTGGAGCTAATAAAAGGAAAACACAAAACTGGGTCTTTGATTAACACATAGGATGAAAGGATTCAGCCGATTTTCTACTGCTGTGTGGAGCAGTGTGTCAGTGCTGTGCATGACAGTCATATGCATTATTTGACTGTGCCATGGACCCCAGCTATCTGATCGCACATTAATCTAGGTGTTGCTGAGACAGTATTCTGTAGCTATGGTTTACAGTTACACTCAGTTATTCTTAAAGGAAGGTTATCCTTGCAGAGTGCTATTTCAGTTTGCTGTGAGGCCTCAGTAGAGAAAAGTGAGGGTTCCCTGAGGAAGAAAGCCTGTCCAGACAGCAGCTTCGGCGCCTGCTGGGAGTTTCCAGCTTCTACTATGAAGTCTCCATTTTCCTGTTCCTGCAAAGAAGAGCTTTGCTGAAAATAAATATTCTGTCTGTCTGTCTGTCTGTCTGTCTGTCTGTCTGTGTGTGTGCCTATGTGTCTCTTACACACATGTATATGTAAACATACACACAAACACACACATCCTTGTATAAATTGAGGCTCTACCAAAGAAAAACCAGATTGGCACACATACCAAATAAAATGTTCAGATAATAAAAGATGGAATGTGGGGGAGCATTTTTAAAGATTTGTTTTTACTTATGAGGGTTCTGTGAATACATGCCAGTTGTGTTCATTTAGATACAGCACAGAGGACCTCAAATGGCTCTAGACCATGGTTACAGGAGGTTGGGAAGAACTGACGTAGATGCTGGGAACTTAAGGGTTCTTCAGGAGAACAGGAGGCCTTGCAGTCTCTGTACCACCTGGTCAGCCCCCATAGTGATACATTTTCATGTGTGAATACACGCACATAAATCTATGAATATATGGTATATGTGTGTGTGTGTGTGTGTGTGTGTGTGTGCGTGCACGAATGTGAAGGGGTGTTTAAAAGTCATACTTTCTTCCTAATACAAAGAGGTAGTTGAGGTCTGTGAGATGACTTAGCAGATAATGGTACTTGCCACAGCACCCCAGGTCAATCTCTGTCACCTATATGCTGGAAGGAAGACACTAACTATCATAAATTGTCCTCTGGCTTCTACTTGTATGCTGTGCCACACACATGTGCTTGCACACATAGTTATGTACACAACAAACAAACACATACACACCAAACATCAATTAAAATGCTATTTTAAAAGTTTTTAAAAGAACATTTAAATGAAAAAAAGACCATTAAGAATTATTCTCAGCTTCCTGATCAGATAGCCCTGCAAGAAAAAAAACAAATGCCTCCTGGGAAAGGAAAATTTTTATTTATATATGTGCGTTCATGGTGATATAACCAGGCATGAGAACGGACCACAAGATATACAACCAAACACACCTTAAGACTTTTGTTAACAGAGGGAAGTGGAGGGAAGATGGAGGTGCACAGGCCTGTTTGAAAGCAACGTGGTGAGAGAGTGGAGCTCTAGATGTGTCTGCTTTTTAAATGCCATCTTGTGCATGCACATAGGGTCTTGCATAGCCACGTCATGTGTAGATTACGTGACCACGCAGTGTGTAAACTACATATAGCATAAGGTCCGAGGGTGACCAGGCACTTTGCCTGAATGCTGATGATGCATGCATGGATGTGGGACCCCTAAGTGCTTAACGCCTGGGGTGACTCAACATTCTTTTTGAATGCTGATGGCCATGGGACTCTGGATGTGATGGATGGAAATAACAAGACATGGGTGGAAATAACAGTACACACATACATACATATATGTATATATAGTCTTCTAAAAGGTGTCAGGCATCATACTACATGTTTACATGTTCATGTGTGTTACATGTAATTTTTAGAAAACACACTCCTGTTTTTTCAGGAAGAGGAAGATATGCAGTACAGTGAGAACAAGAAGAAACATTCCATTGAGACTAGACTATCATGGGAGTAGAGCAGTGGTATCATGGGATATGAATGGAATACCAGCTCTCTATGGTAGGAACATACTGTGGACATTATGTAAATAAGATTTCCAGTAATGCAACAAAGTTCCTGGGATAGTCAATTTTATAATAGAGGTAAGGTTTAATAGAGGTAAGTCAAGTTTAATAGAGGTAAGGTTCATTTGTGCTTACAGTTTTCAAGTATCAGTCTTTGGTCCCTTTCTGAGCCTGAGGCAAGGCAATACATCATGACAGAGAACACACAGTAGAGTAAAGCTTAGGACAGCTAGGAAGTGAAAGAAGGAAGAGGAAGAGCCAGAATTTAAATATTCTGTTCAAGGGCACCTTTTCATGTGAACAGAAGACCTCCCATTAGGCCTCGCCTCTCAAAACCCTCCAAACTTCCAGGATTGCCATAAGCATTTCACATATGAACATTCAGGGGTACATCCAATCCCTAGCAGGCATCTTGTGAGATGGGGTGTCTGGAGAGGAGAATGACAAGGTCTATCTCACTCTTCTGGGAGGCACTGTGATGAAACAACCTGTACAGGTACTCAGCCATTTGTCAGACACATTGAGTTAAAGTACAACGAATGCTTGCTCAGTGTTCCAGACATGAAGTACTTTTACAATGATCTGTGTTTTTATGTTTTTCTGCTTGCTTCCTCATCAGGCCTATCTGAATTTCATAGTACACACACATAGCCAAGTGCCTTGTGTACTGAGTTTTCACTTCATCATGAGAAATGAAGTTTTCCCCATCTCAAAAGACCAAGGCTTCTATAAGGAGAAGCAGTGTCTCCTGCTATTTCTAGAATTATTTTAATCTCTATTTTTCTAAAAAGACTCTTCTATAAAGAAGCACTTTAATTTAGTTCAAATAATGGCAAGAACACATTACCAGGTCCATGAAAAAGACATTCGGTTGCACTTCTATCGGGTTTTATAGTGATTGATTAAAGCTAAGGAAAACTAATCTGTCACTGCTAGTTACTAATGAATTACATTTTTCTTATTTATTATCCAACAAATTTCGTCAGATTTTATCTGTGAAATAGGTGGTGATTTTTCATTTTCATTCTGAAGAGAAAAAAGATCTAGTCACAAAAACTAGATTCCTACTTGTGCCTTTCCCCCACTCTGGGCAGGAAAGAACTGGTTTGTCAGTGAAAGGGGAGCGCTTAGGGCCTGAGGATGCATGCCTTCAGACAGATCCATCATCATCTGTGGAAAACCAAAACAAAAATGTAATCAATTCTGTGTCAGTTCTGTGTGGAGAGAAAGAAGCAGGTTAGCATCTTGCAATAGTAACTTGTAGTGGTTCTCAACCTTCCCAATGTGGTTACTCTGTAATAGAGTTCTTCATGTTGTGGTGACCCCCAACCATAAAATGATTTTTGTTACTACATAGCTGTAATTTTGGTCTTGTTATGAACCGCCATGTAAATATCTGATATAAAAGACATCTGATATGTGACCCAGATTCCTGTGGGAGTGTGACCCGGGAAGGGGAAGTAACTGGTCCGTGCTTCATTTCCTAGCAGCTAGGTGTGCCTTTACTTCCCATTTATGGAGTTGTAAGGACTTATATGAATTTACACTCAGCCTCAGGGATTCTCCCTGCTTCAGGCTACATTAACAGGGGAAATATGGACATTTCCTTTCTTAGTGTAGAGACATCTTGGCATTAGTCAAGGACATAAATTATTATGCTGTTGACCCAAATTTTAAACTTGTTTCGAGGTGGCTTGCTGATAGCCTCAGTGGGACACAATTATGTAACTTCTTTGATTATCTACTTTCTAAAATAAAGATAAAACTGGAATGTTATGGGAAGCTTTCGGTAAGGTATGAGAACTATTTAAGACAAGGGAAGACAGGAGGTATGGTGTTTGCCATTTGCACTATAAAAAATCGCTAAACGTAGTTGTTAACTTTTCTAGTTAACCTGTTTAAAGGGTGATTTTTTGCTATCACATCAATCCAGTTCTAAATCCCAGGTCTTCTTCTGTGTGAACCTGAGAAAGGTTTGAGGTTTCTTCATGAATTAGCTACTTCATCCATAAATAGTAAGCATCATTCATCCCATTCTGAAAATTAGGGAGGAAAATATAGTCTCCAGGGATAAAGGCTATTACCAAACTCAGGCCCTGAAAATACACCAGTGTGGTAAATACACTAATACTCTTTTGAGAAGACCGAGACATATCACATGCACAGAAATAATCCATGGTCACTCATCTGGTAGAAGAAAATTTGAAACCTTTCTCCTTATTTCATTACTAAGCTAAAGGCGTTTCTATGACAGATTGATGACAATGGTCTATGGAATAATGAGAGCTATCCCTGAGTTCATACTCTTTTCACAAAATCTCCAGCCATCAGTAAATTATATGTTGTACCTCCCAAACCAACTCAGAACCTCATTACTTGTTCCTGCATTCATTATACTTCCTAATGCTAAAGCTGTTGCTATCTCTTAAGTCCAGTAAAAAGCAGCTCATTTTATAAACAACAGAAAAAAAGAGGTTTCAAGTCCATTTTATTGGTGTGTAGTAGTTTCAAAATAAATGTGTTATAAAATATTATATTTACAAATGGATGTGTACACACAGGTATATATGTATATATACACATGCATGCATATATACACACGTTACACATACACACACACACACACACACCACAAATGTCCAGAGACTTAAGTTTACTATGTAAATGCTCTACTTACTTAGCTAAATCCTCAGCCCACTTTTTGCTTTTTAAGTTGAGACAAGGTCTCATTCATTTGGTGGAGTTGTCTGTAAACTCACTCTGTTGACCTAATGCAAGAGTTGAATTTGCAGTAATCGAATCTCAACCATCCAAAGGTTAATACTACATACCTGTATCACCAGATCCAACCAGCACAAACACCTCCATTTACTACTTTCTTCAGATGAAAGCAAAGTCTTAAACGTTCTTCAGTTTCTGGCCAATGTAAAGAGCTGGCCATCACTCTGCGAGGCTGTATTCTACATCTTCTCAAGGGAAAAACTTTTAAATCTAACGATAATAAGACTGCTTGATAGAGCAATTATTTCTGACTGAAAACTCTTTTCTTCTATTGTTAATAAAGCGAACTCCTTTTTATTATAATGTTCTTTTAGGAACTGTGCTTGTGAATTCCACAGATGCTCACCCAGGAGAGAGATCTTCTTTCCTTCTGTTAGAGAAGTCCTGAAGTATGGACCACTTTACATTCGGATGCTGAGTCCCAGTTGACAGTCTGCAGTAATAGTGCTTTCAGAATCCATCTCAAGAGATTAGCCCCTTGTCGGGAAGCTGTGATTGTTGCATAAAATGCTGCTATTCCATGTGCTCAAATAGACACCTGCTGGAAAAAAAAAATTTCCCCTATGTCATGGCTTATAAAATCTTGCAGATAAAATCGCTAATAAGTAACTTACTCTGTTATATCTTTTTGGCTTAACGTCACCAAGTTTCCTTTCTGCCAGTCATTATCTGCCTCATTTATCTCTTTAGAGCTCATAGTGAATGAGTCCAAGTTAATCAACAGATTACAAGTTCTTTAATTCCAGGAGGCATATTTCTCATTCTTCTCAGCTCCTTTAAGGAGAGCTGAACACTGGACTCCTGGGGATGTGCTGTCATTAGCAGGCACGTGTTCCATACAGGCAGTTCTACATTGCTTCGGTGCCTCTCGGAAGTTTCTAGGAAGGACAAAGTTTCATTCATTGGATGTATGAATTACTAGGAAGATAATTAGGATTTTACCCAGTTAGCCTTGAGAACCTCATATATTTATTGCTTTAATATTCCCCCAGTGTTTCATGGAAGCATCAATAAAAATCAAATTGATCAATTCTCTTACTTGTTGCTATAACTTCACACAGTATGGGTTCATTATCTCATTCATTCATTCACTCATTCATTTAACAGATTGTATGTTCTCTATGTGTCAGTCACTGTCATACATCCTAGGAATAAGAAACAAAATAAAAGCCTTCTGGGATGTAGATGACAGAGGTCAGGTAGTATTCAATACTCTAGAAGAAACTAAAGAAGTCACAGCTGGCAATACAGTGGCAAACTTGCTGTTCAATATGGACAGTAAGGTTCATTTTCTTACCAATGTTGTCTGTGAATGCTTAAAAGCAAGCAGGAAGCAATTGTGAAAAAAAATTTCAAAGCAGTGATGAGTGGAATGTCCTAAGGCAGAATTTATGATATGTGCAGAACAGCAAGGTAGCTGGCATGACTGTAAAGAAATGATGGAGAACTAGGTCTTAAAAATGACGGCCATATGGTTAATGAGGGGAGGGAATAAAGGTCTGTAGTCCATAGTAAGGAATTGCTCTTTCATTCTGAAATTACTGAGAAACTACCAGGAAAATGTCATACCTATTTCCAAGGACTGGTTGGTTTCCTTAATGAAACCAAGGTCTACAGATGAACTATAGATCAAGGAAGCCTGATGTGCAACTATTGTTCATCCGAGAGACTGTTAAAGTTATGCTGACTGGATCTGCCAACACAGGCTTGTAATATTAGCTACCTGAGAATTTCAGGATTTGAGGTTGAAATGAAAGAGCTCTAGACTGAGGATCAGTGGTATAGAGTTGGATATTAAAGCACAAAGCTCTAGGTTCCATCTCCACCATGAAAGAATAAAAGCGAGATAGCTGAAAGAAAAAGGAAGCAAAAGAAGGACATTTTAAATTTTCTTTGCACCAAGTCAGAAGCATCTGTAAGTATATTGATATAAGCCCTTCCCTCCATGAGAACACTTCAAGGTGTGAAATACACGAGAGTTCAGACTTCCCCCATGGAGATGTTTACTCTGGGGTTTGGGAGTACAGGGCAGTCGCTGGCAGAATTTATAAACTGCTGGAGTGACTGAGAGGAGCAGCCAGGGTGGAGAAGCAAAGCAACAGCATAGCTGTGGAATCCAAGAGAAATAAAGCATCTGGACTAGAACCATGCAGAGTCAAGACTGGAAGCTACTTTTAACGTGTGACTTCTCCTTCAGTAACACTGTCTTCCCATCCAACCATAATGCTCAACTGTGAATAAATGCAAAGCTAGACTGTCTTTGCACTACTGAAGCCTTTGAATTTGAAAGAATTCTATGAACTTGAGATATTCCTAGGGTCACCTTTTATTCATAAGAACAACATCCTTAAACTAGAAAACTGCTTTGTCACTCCAAATACATAAATCAGTAATCTTACATCCAGAACTTAAGGTGATTTGGTACCAGTCTTTTCTTTCTTTATCTTCCTGCAATGCTAGGGTCATGTATCATGTCTGAGGGTAGTAGTAAAAAGATAAAATATTGTAAAGCCAATTGGAGGATGATCTTAGTTGGGCTAGGCACTCTCTGTGACAGCTTGGACTTTTGTGCTATGGTCCTTACAGCTCACAGTTCCTCATTGCTATGCATCTGCACGCCTCCAGATCTAGTTGGAAAGACAGATGATCCAAATCACATTCATAGCATGCTAACTCATAAATAGAAGCGTGATATAGACGAGTGGGAACTGCTTGTGAAGACACAATCTACAGTGTTGCTGCAGCATCCATCAAAGAAGCATTGTGCATACTCCCTCCAGCAACTCTCCGACTTTGCCTGTCTTTCACTGATAAATAATCTTTTGCTCTTTTAGCACAATTGCTAAAGAGTTTCTTTTCCACACAGTAATCATGGAGGTTACTGTTTTGAGACTTCCCTGCTTCACAAATGCAGGTAAGTTCTATGGTCTATCTATTTACAATAATATGTATTTATATTAATGTAAAGGTATACAAAAATGTAGAAGTTTCATGTCACTAATGCATAAGGTGGTTAAAGAACGTTTAGATAGGTACTGTGATGTAGGATTTGCTCTAGATTAAAAAAAAACACTGAAACCATAAAAAGTGTACCCATTAGATTAAATATTTCTATGCATATTTTAAGAGTGTTTCTTCTTAACTTCTTTTTATAAAAGCTGACTTCATTACAGAGTGGTGCAAACCTTTACTCCCAGCACTTGGGAGTCAGAGACAGGTGGACCTCTATGAGTTTGATGCCGACCTTGTCTACAGAGCGAGATCCAGGACAATCTCCAAAGCTACACAGAGAAACCCTATCTCAAAAAAGTGAAAAAAAAAATCTGACTTCACTGTTCTATGTTTTAGAATTCTGTAAGAGCAATACCAACTGATCAACTACCGTACCTGTACATGTGAAAGAAGGTGTTCAATATGTGTATGCCCAATACGGACACAGAATATTAGGTTCTTGAATATATCACCCAGTTGTCAAAAATCTACCATCATAGGGAAGTGTTACATGCTTTAACAAGGATATTCTATGTAGATTTGGTGACTCCCTTTGTAAGTATTTTTGCATAAAATATGTAGACTACACTATCAGCATAGGAACTCATATTATCATTTTTAGTATAACAAAGCCTTGAAAAATTCTATCACTTCTGTGTTGTCTATTCAATAATTACCAGCCTTTTAATTATATGAAAATATAAATTTAAATTTTGACACTATTTTTTGAACCAAAAGATACCTAATAAATATAGCAAATTTAAAACCCATTTCTGCTTTTCAATGTTATCAACCTAAAACCATCAAAATTCAGATTATCAAAGCAATGAAGTGCTTCGTTTTACCTTGAGGGAACAGAAATATCTAATTTGCCTAAGATTGTTTACTTATTCATTTATTTAGAACGAAATTAATATTGATAAGTAGCCAAAGCATTTTTTTGTTTTGATAAAACTTTTCTTAGATTACATATCACCTGTTCCATGGTTTGTTTTAACGGATACTTCCGAAGATGACTTTGCATTTCACTAAGTTCAGAAAGAGGAACAGCAATTGGGTAAATGTCACTTTTTCTGAGAATGCAGAATCCCTCTGAGAATTTACAATGTGTGCAAGAGTCACTAATGAATGTATTTCTTTATGTGGACTTCTATTGTTCTTAATGTTTTTGTTGCTGTCTGTGACAGAATCTACTCATGAAATTATTGAAACAAAAGTCTGACAATTGCCTTATGTGAATAAGTGAAATGGTTTCCCCATATTGCTTATTCATGCTAGTGGGCTTCAGGAATAGATATCCTACCACCAAGAAAGGGCAAGAGTGAAGCCATATTAAGATTCCAGATGTGGATTTCAAAGATCACTTCCACCACAGAGAGAGATGCAAAGCTTTCAGCTGTACTAATGGGTTATTTAATAGATTACTATCTAGATGCCGTCTTGGAGTCAGCTCATCCGTGAGTGTCATCACAGATAGGAAAGGTGTGAAGGAGTCAATTACATGAAACGATTGTCAGAGTGCCATGTATACTGTAGTGATAGTAAACAGTTACTGTGTGTGTTTGCATTTCAGATGCTAGTCTCTGTATTTAAATCCATTATTTTATTTAAACTCAGAGGCCAAAGTCCATATATGTTCCTACTGTGTTGTGCATCCCTAGTTACTATTAAATGTAGTTTGATAATCTAATGTTTTATCACACTCAGCCTCTTCCTGCTGAGTAAAAAGGAGAGATTTTATGCATAGACGAAAGGTACTGATTCTCATTTCCACAAAATTTATTATTTAAATGCATTAAAGTTTTTTGTTGTATTTACTGGCTATGCTGGGGCAAATACACAATCAGCATTTAATGACACTCCAGCAAGGGTAAGAGACAATATGATTTCATATTCCAATAATTTTTAACTGACAATAAAACAATATACAGTACTTTATTATGCTGGTAATAAGATAAATTTCTATTTTAGAAGTGTTAGAATATAAAAAGTGGTATGAATATTAGAATCAGTGAAGCAAAGTAATCTATAATTTTCTTGCTAATAAGTGAAGGGCACACCCATTTCTCATTAAAAGAGTTGGCTATGTTTATTGGAAGAATTTTAATTCAATAATATCCTTAAATAACATATCAAATTATCTATTCAAGCCTTCACGATCATTGGCAGTGCTGTACAGCTAGATCTTTATCCTAATTTCTTGTCAAATCCATCATCTACATGAGACATTGCACGTCTCCATGGGAAAGAGGAATGGCAATGAGTAATTCACCAAGTCAATACAGGGCTCTCCTACCTCAACACCAAGCTGAGTTTTGGTTGAACAACTTTAATTCTATGCTCTGTGAAGTTGTTGTTTGGCATTATATTATGTGTATTGGCCAGGATTTTGTAAATAAATTTGATAGAATGCATATATATTTTAGGGGGATTTATTAGATTGACTTACATAACTTGTTTCTAGGTAGTCCAACAATGATTTTCTTACAATGAAGAGGCCAGGAAACCAATAGCTCCTCAATCTTCAAAACTAAAAGTCGCTGTAGGTTCATTCTGGTACTGAAAGCCTAAGGGGTTCCTCGAGAGCTGTTTGCCTTAAATCTCTGTTGAAAGCCTTAAAGATTTGGTTCTTATACCATTAAAGTAATGCCACAACAACAGAGTAATGAAACTCTGCCAATGACAATGGTCTGGATAGCCAGCAGATAGTGCCCCCATTATTTGGAGTGAATAATCCTGCATCAGAGAATTTGATCAAGAAAATTTCTCATAAGAATGCTAAGCAGCTTGAATCTTAATAGATTCCAGATGCATTCAACTTGAGAAACAAGATTAATCATCATGTAACTTTTCCTTCCTTGATATTTGTAGTTTTTTGTTTTGTTTTATTTTATTTTGTGTTTTATTCCTTTACTTTTTGGAGTCCTATCATCCAGCTCCCAAATAATCATATGTAGACTTATTCTTACTTATGAATGTCCAACCTTAGCTTGACTTGTTTCTAGCCAACTTTTCTTAACTCAAATGATCCTGTTTACATTTTACCTCTGGATTTTTACCTTTTCTATTTCTGTATATCTTTTCTTTCCATCTTATCCTGTGCCTGGCTGCTTGGCTGGGTGGCTGGCCCGTGGCATACTCCTCTCCTAATTTTATTACTTTTTCCTTTTCTCTTTTTCTCCTTCTATATATTCTCTCTGCCCGGATACCTGGGTATCCTTCCCAGGTCTACTATTGACCATTGACCATTTTGCTCTTTAGTAGACCAATCAGGTGTTTTAGACAAGCAAAATAACAGAGCTTCACAAAGTTAAACAAATGCATCATAAAAGAATGTATCACATCTTTGCATCATTAAATAAATATTACACAGCACAAAAGGATGGAACACATCTGTAACTAATATTCCTCAACATATACTAGCAATACCTGTGCATCTTCCCCAAATTGTAGCACCTTAAAATATATAGTCCAATATCCCCTAGAGAAGAGAATAAACTGATCTTGTACAGAATCAGTGAGGTATAGGATGCTAGTAGACTTGACATAAGAAGGGCTTGTAACTTTTTTACATAGTAGATTTTCTTCCTCTACTGAGTTGCAGAAGCAACTCAGTTCCTCCTCTGGTCTGAATACAGGCTGGGTTCAACTGCCCAGGTTGAGAATATTCTAGATAGGCAAATTTTCCTGCTTTCATTTCCTAAGATCATTCTTCCCTTTGTCAAGAACCTATTCTGTAGCAATTAAAATGTACTTTGTTATTCTGTATCCATGAATATTTTGCCTATGTGTATGTCTGTTCATTACACGTGCATAAAGCCTATAGATGCCAGAAGAGGGCATGGGATTCCCTGTAACTGCTTATTATGTTCACTGATTGTGAACCATAACATCGGTGCTGGGTTTCAAACCCAGGTTCTCAAGAACAACAGCCAGTACTCATAACCATTGAGCCATTTCTCCAGGTCCTCTGGCACATAAAAAAAGAGATATACACTCAAAGATTTACTGTCAGTCATGTAAAGTGTAATTCTCAGATGGAAATCATTTCAGCTAAATTGTTGAAGATGCGTCTCCTTCTGATCCCCAGCAATGCAGGACATGACAAGGGGACAAGACAGGAAAATACCACAATACTCTATTGCGGCATGGTATTTTCATATTCACAGAGGGGCACACACAAAAAAAGACAAAAAAAAAATCTTTCCTCAAAACGGAAGCTAGTCAGTACCTGAGGAAACACTGGATGAAGTTACCCAGAGCCTCTACACTTAAGTACATACACTTGCACACACACATGGACATTGGTGTACACAATTCAAATAACATTTTATGTGATTACTCAAGTTCTTTTACCTCCAATGAAATGCATTTTTTCATTTTGTGAAACATTCATTTGTGTATGACATTTTCTGCTTTATTATCCACACTAGAAAAAAAATTGCTAATAATCTACAGTGAAATAATATCCTTTGAAAATGTGAGAAAATAAAACATACTTCAAACCATGACCCCAAGTTTTGTGTTTTTCCCAATGATAGCCTGCTATTTTCACGGTCTTTCATGTTTGGCAAATGACTGCGCAGCTTGCCCTGCTATGAAATGGTTAAGCACATCTGAGTCCCTGACTTTTGCAGCAGGAGGATGATTAAAATTATGATACAAGACAGGATCTGGCAGTCAGAGAGGACTCCCTGGAGACTTGCAAGCCGAAGTCACTCTCTGCTGAAAGTTGGAGAGTCCACGTGACCTTTCTCACAGTCACATCGCATAAGAAAAGCACAAAGGTGCCCCTTGCCTGCCTTTCAGTTGTCTTAGGAGACTGACTGTTCTGTTCACACAGGACTTTCCTTTCAAGCTGCTTGATCAGCACTTACTTCCTACAGGGGAGAGGCAATGTTAGAGATGCTGAACGCACAATGTGTGTGGCTCACACACTAAAAAATATCACTCTCCACGCACTACTCAGACCACAGCTGAACAGGAATTCAGGAAAGCCAGCCAAAAGTAGGTAACGGGCAATGACGGCCTGGATGAAAGAGGAAGAACCATCTGGGAAAGATTTGGATGATGTCCAGCAGAAATGGGTCCCCTATGGGGAGCCTTCGTAGGGTGTAGAAAAGATAAATGACACACTGGCTGTTTGTACTTGAGAGCCACAGCTGCCTTTCTAATGGCCTCTTACGGCAGGTTGCCAAACTTGCCTACAATCAATTCTAAAGTGCTTTCTTTAAAGTTTCAAGAACTCCCTTGGTGAGTTCCAATCCAAGTAGAAATTCCCTCTGACAAATGAATAGGACATTGTTTCGTTCTTTCGGCGAGACTGTTCTGTCACAGCCTTGAAATGCATAGAAAGCAGGTGGTGCCGCCATAGTCCCTTCATGGCCTCTCTTCTAGCAGGGCATAAGACTCATTCTTAGGTCATCTGAAAAGCAACAGGTAGTGAAAGTTAGGTGGAGTGGAGGGAACAAATGCTAAGTCGCCTGGTTTAATGTTGCCCATCTCTCCCATGGAAAATACTCTAGCGTTTCTCATAACATCCTTTTTTTGTTTGTTTGTTTGGTTTTTGTTGTTGTTTGTTGTTTTTCCTTAGCAGACAGCATTACTAACTCCTTAAAAAGATTTCATGGGTTGGCACAAGCCCAAAATACACTGCAAAATGTTTTAGGCTTCATTTCACATGCATTACCTCATTCCTGCTTGGTCAAAGGTTATTACTGTTATCATCATCATCATCAACATCATCATTATTTTCCTGATTTACAAAAGGTCAAAACAGAGAGCTCCAAGCGTAAATTACTTTTCATTGGGAAAATGTAATCAGACAACAAGACCTGCAGTCAAACTACAGCATCTACTGACTACAAGCTTTGATTCCTTGTCACAAAGGTTAGGGGGAGGAAACACTTATTTTCCAGGTGTTTCTATTCACCTATAAAATAATGCTGTACCACGTTAATTGAGAAGAAGCAGGTTTTCTCAGACACCAAGGCTCTTGTTTTTCCCAGCTTCATGACTTTTTTCTTTTCTTTTCTTCTCTTTTTTTTTTTTGTTTTTTGTAGTTGATGGAACTTAGGTAATAGAGAATCATAAGGACACTGAGGTCCTCAGAAGTGAGAAATAAACAGAAAACTTTTCCAAGGACAGGCTCCAGTTCTGTAATAGAAGGCAGTGTGCAGAAACAGAGTGAGGTGTCACAGCCTTGTCAGGCCCCCGGTGTGTTAATCCAATTCTCTCTGCTGTCTCTGGACTCAAAGTGAAGATATAAATATATCACCCTTGCAGGAGTGGAAGCGGGAGGCAAATGCACAAACGAGAACAAGATGAGAATCAGAAACAGAATCACACTGATGTCAGACAAAGAACAGTTTTAGGAAAGGACAAGAGAATTTATATTTATAAATGTGATGTATTCTAAGCACAGAGGCCTGTCATGTGTGGTATATGCTAACAGGACCCCTGAACACTTAATGGCATTCATTTTATTACCGTTTTGCTCCAGTGGAGAATGACATATTAAACCGATCAATAGAAGATGACGGCTTTGTCAAGATGTTTACAGAAATTGTCAGAATTGAATAATGTGAAATATTCTTCCATTTTTCCGTTGACTGTTATATTGTCTGATGTCTGTTGAGGGTTTTAAAACTTTCATAGTTTACTTCCTAGTTCTAAAAGGGAATTAAGAGGGGCATGTTAATAATCTGTAAATGAGTTAAAGTCTTAGGTGTGTGTCCTGCTCATTACCACAGACATTACAGGAATTACAAATGTAGGATATGGTTATTCAGAACAATGGGCACATAAAGATTTGAGGAAAATGAAAATATTAGAAATATATGTTTTCATATATTTGCTTAATAGTATAACAATTGATTCAAATAAAATTATACTGAGTCCCAAGATAAGGCATATATATGTAGTGAGGAGCTGCAGGCAGGCCTGCTTTCATCCGGCCCGGCTCCCGCACAGCTAGCTTAGCCCCAGAAATAATAACACATAAGTTGTATTCATTTAAATACTGCCTGGCCCATTATCTCTAGAGAGTTAGTTACCGGCTAACTCTCACATCTTGATTAACCCATTTCTAATATTCTGTGTAGCACCACAAGGTGGTGGCTTACCAGAAAAGATTCAGCATGTCTGACCTGCTGGCTGGCTCCATGGCGTCTGCTTCATTGCCCTCTTCCCAGCATTCTCTTCTGTTTACTCCGCCTACCTAATTTTCTGTCCTATCAAAGAGCCAAGGCAGTCTCTTTATTAACCAATGAAAGTAACAATAGATAGGAGACCCTTCCACATCATTTCCCCTTTTTTCTGTTTAAACAAAAAGGAAGGCTTTAACTTTAACATAGTAAAATTACATATAACAAAACAGTTATCGAATAAGAATTACAATATTTATATCTATTTTATCTTTATCATAATAATGGAAAACTATAACTATAACTAACCATTCTTCAACTCCATCAAAGACTCCAGAAGGATATGCTATTACCTAAGTAAACAAGAAGTAAGCAACTTCCAAAACTCTAGAAATGACAGAGACATCTTGCTGCCTGGACAGTCACCCAAAGTTCCTCTGTATCATTGGGGCATCCATCTTCGGCCTTCAGGCCCATAATATTCAGAGACATTTACATGAAGCAGGAAATTTCAAAGACAGTTAAGTCACTATCTGTTGTGTCCTGCAGAATGTCTCGCAGACTCTTTCATGAATCAGGAACCCTGAAAGATCATCTCACCTTTAGACAAGTTCAGCAGTCCTCTCTCTGTGGGTTCTCTGTGTCCAGTTTATGCAACAGTCCAGGCAAGAGCAGTTTCTTGCCCAAAATGGCTAACCAACTCCATAAGGAGCCTCTTCGATGCCCATCTTCCTCTTGAAGTAGATTGGTGCTGCCAGGAGCAGATGTGTCTCATTGTCATGAAAATCCCTAAGTTATTAAAACATTAAAAGCCATATTTTGTAGTCTTTGAAAGATATGAAGAATGTCTATTTGAAATATATCTCTATATATCTAGAAAATTTAACTTGACTACAGGTTTGACTATTATTGATGATTATTCATTAACAACCCATATATCCTAACTATACATTACATTTGTAAATGAACAACACAATCACAATACCTTAATCAAGAGCAGAAGTACATATACATATAACAAAGTTGGTCTTAAGATCCTTACCAATGCAAATTATTCATATCTATATCATATCCCCCTTTAAATGTAAAAGAACATTTATAAACAATATTTGGGAATATGGACGTAGTTATTTCTCTCCAAACTTCTTCCTGCTGTATAGGGGTGCTGTTAATCAGGTCTTTCATGGTATAAACTGTGTGCTAGATTCATCTCAGTCAGCAGTTGAGCAAAGTAATTTCTTGAGGATGTTCATAGCAACCTTTCAGGAGGATGGGGTCTATCATGCCATATTGGAATAGAAGCAATCCACAGGGTCTCATCCTCTGTGAAAACAAAAGAACTTTTCCAAAGCATCATATCCTTAGATCCAAATTCTGAAGTCAAGGTATTTTCAAAATATCTATCTTGGATTAGTTCAGCAGAATTTATAAACAAATATCTTTTAGCAGCTGTTGTTCCTTCCTCAGCATTAAAAAATTAGGTAGGCGGAGTAAACAGAAGAGAATGCTGGGAAGAGGGCAATGAGGCAGACGCCATGGAGCCAGCCAGCAGGTCAGACATGCTGAATCTTTTCTGGTAAGCCACCACCTCGTGGTGCTACACAGAATATTAGAAATGGGTTAATCAAGATGTGAGAGTTAGCCAGTAACTAACTCTCTAGAGATAATGGGCCAGGCAGTATTTAAATGAATACAACTTATGTGTTATTATTTCTGGGGCTAAGCTAGCTGTGCGGGAGCTGGGTGGGATGAAAGCAGGCCTACCAGCAGCTCCTCATTACAGATGGTGACAACGTGTGGATAACTGAATCCACAGAAAGCCTGAGAAAGCTTGGGAAAGAATAGAATAAAGCACGGTTTCTTGTTGGCAGCAATTTCTTGGGTCTGCCCTGCTGGCTAGAGGCAAGCAAGTGCTCTCATCTAAGAGAGGCTTCCTGACTCAGCTTTAGCTGCAAAACCCTGCAGCTCTTTTAGGAGGTCCTGCCACTAAACACTTAAATGGTGTTGACAAAAAGCTGAACGCATGCTTTTTGGTTGTCAGCCATAGCAGGAAAAAAGCTGTGCACTTTTAAAATGTCGGCTTTCTGGGCCATCCTGCCAGGGCAAACTATGACTTTCAGGCAGGCGGTCTGACTGACTGTAGTCTGTGATCAGAATGCTGTAGCTTGCTTGCTGGCAAGGACCTTGAAACGCCATAGAGTTGTGGCAGTGAACACAGTTCTGTCTGGTATCTCAGCCATGAGGCTGGAAAGCTAAGGAATGGGCTGGATCTAACTGTCAAAGTCACAGCTTTAGTCCTACCCATTAAAGACTCATGTGGTCAGAAAAAAAAGAGATATACAGTAAAGAGAGATTCAAAAATGAAGAAAACCTCTAAATATTTTACAGTGTGTTAAAAATATATGCAGACTAAAAGTTATAGTTCTTAAAGTAAAAAAGGAAGAAAGAAAGTAGTTGGGTGTGGTGGTACACACCTTTAATCCCAACACTTGGGAAGCAGAGGTAGATTGACCTCTGTGACCTCAAGGTGTGGTAGTACATGCCTTTAATCCCAGCAATGGGGAGGCAGAGACAGAGAGATCTCTGTGAGTTCAAGGAGCCTGGTCTACAGAGTATTCCAGGACAAAGATATACAGAGAACCTGTCTCAAAAAGTCAAAAAGTAAAAGTAAAAATAAAAGAAATAGAGGTTAAAGTAAAGCCACACAAAGATGGGAAATATACAGAGAATCTTGATACTGTATGCTATTATGCTCTCTTTGGATTGTTTGAATGCTGGGGAAGGAGCAACAGCTGCTAAAAGACTTTTGTTTATAAATGCTGCTGAACTAACCCAAGATAGGAATTTTGAAAATACTTTGGCTTCAAAACGGAAGTCAAAAGGTGTGTTACTTTGGAGAAGAGATTTTGCTTTTGTTTCCACAGAAAATGAGACGCTGTGGATTCATTCTGAGTTAAGAAAAATCAGGTTCAATAAAGGAAGACCACCTGAGAAATCTCCAATAGGAACAGATGGCCCAGATGACAGAGTTCTTCATCCACAACAGGTTCAAGACTGCTGCCTGAGATGATCAAGACTCACAGGATACTCCAATCAGAACTTGATTATAACTCTAAATTTTCTTTAGGTCCCCATAAGATCATCAGCACCCCCAGCCAGCAGGAAGTAGCCTGGAATGCTACGCCCACATTCCCCAAAAATGGACTATGGATATTTTCTTTTTCTTTTTTTTTTTTTAAAAAAAGAAGATTCAAGGCCAGCCTGGTCTACAAGAGCTAGTTCCAGGACAGACTCCAAAGCTATAGAGAAACCCTGTCTTGAAAAACAAAAACAAAACAAAAAAATCAGCTGTTAACCTTTGCTGAAACATTGCAGAGTAATATCATCTATTAGAAGAATGTTTTCTGTGGAACACAAATATAGCTTAAACATGCTACAGAACAGATTTAAGAAACCCCATTCTTGTTTATCTCTTAAATTTTATGGTTTGAATTGATGTATGGTATGTAAAAAAAAGATATCATTACTTCAGGAGCAGGGTTCAGGGATGACAAGACTGGAGATATTCCACAGTAATTTTTGGATGTTTTAATTAGTACAAAAGAATGTGAAGCATAAGAATTTATTACACACAGCTCTTAAAGTTGGACATGTGAAAGAATTGTTTGTTCTTCATTGAATTGGAACTCTGTTAGAAACTGATACAGTTTGACTTACTTCAGACAAATGCCAAATGTGAATACAACTGGTTTTATTGTAAGGAAGAGTGAGTTTCCACAGTGAAATTCCAGGAGAAGACAGAAATCATGAATTAAAAGTTTAAGGGAAAAAGTCAACTTAGAAATTGCATACAAAGTACAGAGAAGAAACATACTCAGAAGCAGCATGAGGGTCCGAATTAGCTGTGAGGAGTATAGAGAATGAAAGCACTTGGGGCATCACACTGTGACAGAAGACAATAGGTGGATCAGGGCAAAACCTCTGGAGAGGACAGCTATACTTTTATTTTAAAGTTTTATTATAAGAAGTCAACATGGCTGATAAATTAGCCCATACAAACACCATAACAGAACCTTTATTTATTAGAGGCTTGACAAACATATGCCGTTATTCAAGAAAATTATTTTCAAAATAGCCTTATCACTGAGCAGTATACATGTGTAGTGAGGGTATCAATGATGAAATTACTTTTATCCTTGTAAAAATTTTAATTTCCTTTTTATTCTTTTGTTTATGGCAAGGAAAATATGTGACAAAATGTTTGTTTTAGAACTCTTTTTTGTATTAAATGGCCTTGAACTATTTTCTGTATGGCATTAAATAAATTACACTCTATAAATCAAAAAATAAAAATAAAAAAAAAGAAGGGGAAGTGGTGTGGGAGAATTACCTGTATTCTGTCAAACATGTATTTTAATAAAACACTGATTGGCCAGGCACGAAGTATAGGCAGGAAAACCAGACAGGAAGTAGAGGTGATGCAATGAGAACAGGAGAATTCTGGGAAGCAGGAAGCTTCCTCTGCCACTCCTGCGCAGACCACTGATGAGGCAGGATGTAACCTGCCCAGCTGAGAAAGGTACTGAGCCATGTGGCTAATGTAGATAGGGATAATGGGGTAACATATGTTATAAGAGCTAATAAGTAGCCTAACCTAATGGTCCAATCAGTTTATAACCTAATGTAGACTATGTGTGATTTTCTTTGGGACTTGCCAGCTGTGGGGTACCGGGCGGGAACAGATACCCCAATAAGCCGGCCCTCATGTTACATATATATTAACTTTTTCTACGGAGAAATGAAAGTAAGGGAGGGAACAGTGTCTAAAACAGTGGCCCTCAAACTGTGAGTCATTAGCTGTTTGGGGGTCCAATATGGGGGCTGCATATCAGCTGTCCTCTGTACCAATTTTGCATTATAATTCATAACATTAATTAAGTTGCAGTTATGATGTAGCAACTGAATAACCTTATGGTTAGAAGTTACAATAACATGAGAAACTGCATTGAAAGATCTCCGCTGTAGGAAGGTTCATTCTGTTGCTCTCTCAGATGGTGGAAAAAAGACACCTCTACCACCTCGCTGATGTGTTTTATTTTCTATGTTATCTGTGTACCATAAGTCTATGTGTGCCTGTGGAGAACAGACTGCATCAGCCACCTAGAGATGTAGTTAAAAGTGGTAGTGTGCTGCCTGATGTGAATAATAGGGAGTGAATTGAGCCCTCTGTAAGAGCAGCAAGTATTCTTAACCCTTGTAGCATTTTTTTTCAAAATCCAAGCATAGGCTTTAGCAGATGCACAATTTTCTTTCCCTGAAAGGTTATTTCTCTAGCTATTTGAAAATCTACTTTTATTTTGACCTGGCTAATGAAAAGGTAGAAAGAGCAAAACAAAGTAAATTTTCCAATCACACAGTCATGTGTACAAAATTAACGTTGGAAATTGTTGTAGTGTGTCTTAAGCGATGAGTCTTTAGCAGTGAATAGTCACTGGATAAACATGTTCAACTCATGTGAGAAATTGAAGGAGAAAATGTTCAATAATAAAAATTAGGTGTAAACTATTTATGTTCTGTCTGAAACTTGTGACAAAAGAATAATATGTGAGAGATTTTAAATTATATAGTTGGCTCTCTGAGAACACCCAAAGTGTCAGTCTTTCATTTCAAATTATAGGTCTTTAATTTGCACATACAATTAAGGAATTGTGTACAACCCAAGGAGGAATGAAAAAGTAGGAAATATTCATTACAAAGAATATTCTGGGCAATGAGACATAGGTTGAATGTGTTATTTTTGGAGATAATACCATGAAACATTGAGCAGGGAGGGAGGAAGCAAGACTGGAAATGACTGGAAGTCAGACAATAGGTGAATCCCAGCATGTGGCTGTGGTGGTTAACCAGAACGTGGTCAAGCTGGAGAACCCTTTAGGCTGAAAGTCCTGGTTGATTATTATTGCGAGGAGGCATGTATTTCTTTCCAGCCCCAACCAGGAACTGTGGTGAATGGGACCCTACCCACCATTTCCAAGAGTCACTTATGCCCATCTCTAGTGCACGATCTCCTGGAGCCATGACTAGAAGTTGGCAAACGTTAGTTATAAAAGATGAAATGGTGGACATTCAGAATTAGGGATGCCACATATAATCCCTAAAGTCTTTTTCTTTTCTTTTCTAGTGTGGTGGGGAGGTGGGGGGCAACTTTTTAAAAATTCAAAAACAATTTTTTTAGTTCATACGGAACAGGTACTGAAGTGAATTTGGTTTATATGATCTGTAGATTCAAGTTTGCAAACATCTCAAGTAGAGAATACATTGCCTAAAACCATGAAAAACAAAATATTAAGTGGAGATGATCACAATGAGTAAACTTTCTCAGGACAAAGACTACCTTTAGATAAAATCACTGATTTTATCATATGTTCATATTTCAACAAGTGATTCCAAATACAATAATCGCTTTATTAAAACAGTTGAGCAGACATATTTCATGGCCAAAAAGACACAGAGCAAGCATCAACAAAGCGGAAGTTAAAGCCATTAAAGAAGTTCGGTACTAACTTGGGCCACTTCGTGAAAGACTGGCTTAAAAGTGATAGAATAAATACAAAATGTGAATGTAACTCGGTGGGGAGAGTTTCTGCCCACCTGGCCTGAGTCCCTTTGTCTGATCCCCAGTGCTGCATAAATCAAGAGCTGTAGTTCAAGCCCCTAATCCCACCTCTTTGTCTTGGGGGTAGGTGCAGAAGGATTGTGGGTTCAAGATCACCCTCAACTAAACAGTGAATCATGACGGCCCTGAACTATATAGAGCTTGTCCTCAAATAAATAAATAAATAAATAAACGCAAGAGGAGGAATATGTCACAGACTAAAAAGATATTGCTAAACTGTTTATGGTATTGGAAAATTAGTCATTGTTGATGTTATTACTTTGGGACACTTTAAGAATTAACCACGCCCACCCCAGCCTTTTTGGACCCCCCCCCGCCCCCAGCCATCTTCTCTCTGGTGCGTGTGTGTGTGGGTGCATGTGTGTGTGTGTGTGTGTGTGTGTGTGTATGTGTGTCTTTGTTTTCTCTATGTTTGTCTATGTTTTCCTTTCTTTAAGTAATAAATGTCTAGCTTTATGTATAGCCTTATGTCCATTTACTCTGCTGTCCACCGCATCCAGCCGCCTGACTCTGCCGCTCGCCCAGGACCTTGACTCCCTGGCCGCATGGCACTGCCACTTGCAGCTGCTCCGCAAGCTCTCCGGGACATCCCATCATGGTATTATTTTTAAAAAAAGAACAATAGTTGATAAAATAAAATTTTTTTTTTTAAAAAAGTCACCAAAAGGATCAATTTAAAAAATCAAAACAGCTCCATGTCTATTAAGGAAGTTGAATAAGTTCTCAGAGACCATTTTTCTTTTTCACTCATGGTTTTTATCAGGCATTTAAAGACAGTATAACATCAACCTTAAATAAAACATTTCAGAAAATCGAAAAGGAGAAATATTCCCCAAGTTATTTCATAATTAAGAACAGCCTCTCATATCAAAAAGGGCCCAAAGAGCACAGAAAGAACAGCCTTTCAGGTCACTCTCAGGGGCTGGTATGGGTTAAAGGTCCACAGCAAGGATTAATAAACACAATCTGAGTTGTGTAAGAACTACTTAAATGGTTAAGTGTTATGCCCTGTTCCGCGAAGTCCCCCAAAAACCAACAAGGAGAGTGAGTCCTGTATGTAAAAGCAAAGAGCCTTTATTTTATGCAAGTTTGCAAACTTGGTCTCTCCGTGTGTCCAACATATTGGAATAAACGGAGAGCCCTGAGCTCAGTTAGAGTTGAGTTTTTATAGTAGTAAAGCTGGGGGTGAGGGGTTTCTGAGGTTCAAGACCCCTGATTGGCTGACCTTTGTCTAGGGGTGTACTGGTCAGTGTGCTGACAGGTGATCCTATCTGCAACGTTAGGCATTTCCTTTGGATGGTCTGTTCTTGGGTGATGCTTGGAAATCTCAGTTTGTGGTTTTTCCTGCATCCAGAAATTTGGGGGTAAACTACTGAGACTCAGGCATCCATTAAACTTATTGATGGTTGAGTCCTACTCTGTCATGTGATAATGGTTGGAAGTTAAGAACTTCCTTTGGATGATCTGTTTCTATTTAGCATATCATAGATGGCTCCTAGAGTAAGTAAATTATATTCTAATTCAAAGTTGGCTCAATACTTTAAAATGAAGGAATGCAGTTTACCACTTCAGAATATAATAGAAAAGCACACACAGGGCACACTCACACCTTCATGCACACGTGCATGCCCTTCGACAAATCAGGATTAGAGGATGGTGTCCTCAATCCAATACTAAGCATTTACAAAATGTCTGTGTATGACATTATATTTAATCATGAAAATACTCTAGGAGGCTGTCAGTTGGTGAATGGTATTGGAATGATAATGTGATCATATAATTAATACTGTCCAGCATTAAACACAAATGAGCACATACAGAAATACACACACATCCTTGTGCTGAAGCAGATTTAGGAACAGACTGTGAATGGGTTCACACAGGATTGTAGCACCTATAAAACAAATGTATGCTTAATGTGCAACTGTACATAGTACATAAATGATGTATGAAACTCAAATATACAGAGATATCGGTGTTTGCTTGAGTTAGAAGTTAGGATGGATTGCTTACTGTACTGAGCCTTGACTGAAATTCATGATGAGAGAGGTGTGCTGAATAGTGAAACTGGAATAACTGTTAAAACCGTATATTTGTTGCTGCTCACTCATTCCATTTAAACTAGCCTCATTATCTTATAAATTTGTAGGTAAAGATAGGAGGAAGGGAGGGAGAGAAGGAGAGGGGAGGAGGAAGGAAAGGTGGAAGGAAAGGAGGGAGGAAGGAAGAAACCAGACTGAAAACAGCACATCATTGCATTAAATGTAGCTAAAAAAGGAATTCCTATAATTTTCATCTATAACTGTAATTATGAAATGTATCTTTACAAGTAGATTAAAAGTACAGCACTTTATTTGTTTTAAGCTTTTTATTTTTGAGAAACTCAATTTTTTGTTTTTATTGACTTAATTCTTTCAACATTGAGTAACTTTTGGCATGTAAATTTAGGGTGCCTGCTAAGGTTCATTCTCAGGTCAAAAGTGACCTACCTTAGCACAGCTCTGCTTTCATTTTTTTAAAAAAAATTATTCATTTTCATACCAACCACTGTTCCCTGTCTCTCCCCTTCTTTTTCTGCTAGCACCTCCTCCCAACCCAGCCCCATCCACTCCTCAGAAAGTGTAAGGCCTCCCATGAGGAATCAACAAAGTCTGACCTATGCAGTTGAGGCAGGACCAAGACCCTCCCACTCACTCCCCCTGTAAACCCTCTGCACCCGCCCCCCTCCCCGCATCAAGACTGAGTAAGGCATCCCAACAAATGGAATGGGCTCCAAAAGCCAGCCCATGTACGAGGGATCGATCCTGGTACCACTTTCAGGGGACATACAAACAGATCAGGCTACACAACTGTCGTCCACATGCAGAGGGACTAGTTCAGTTCTAGAGTCCCTGAGCTCCCAGGAGATCAGGTCAAGTGTCTCTGTGGACTTCCCCCTAAAGACAAAAACCTGGTATCAGATATTTTTTAGCGTGTTTTGGAATTTCTTTTGCTTTCTCTTCTCTGTATACTGTCTTTTTCTTTGGGTTCAATTGTCTATCGCTTTAGCATTTACTTCTATATCCCTCCACCTCCTTGAATTATACATTTGCCACTAATCTAGATCTGACAACATCTGACAGAAGCTGTTTCCTCAATTTAATTTGACGTAGCACCAGAAATCTCCAGGGAGTTAATTACCAAGTTTGCAACAATATGGAAACTAACATGGCCACACACATAAAGGAGATGATAAGGAAATAGAATGCCTGCACGCTAATTGCATTTTTTTTCTTTCCTCCTGACCTCAGCCAAGTCAGGATCACACTCTTTCATCTCCTTGCATCTCAGCCCTGAGGGGAGGAACTCCAGCTGTGAGTTTGCAATGGAAACTTATACTCAACTAAGGCTTTTCCTTTGAGTTGGCCAAAGAGGAAGCAGCTTTTGCACCAAGTTGCAGGCACTGACTGAGGGCTTCTGCTGGGTTCTCTTTGGAAACCAACTGGGAAGGCTCTAACTTGCCTGGCTAGACCCTAGTAAGGGAAAACATTGTGACCCTATCATTGCAACCCAGGAGATGAGTAGATTCAATCTGGCAGTCACTAATGGTTGGTATGAAGAGTCAAGAAGACATGGGAAGCAGCAACAAGGATCCTGCTTCACTTTGAAATTCATCAGTTTAGTTTTATAGCTCTCCTGTAAAGAATATACTACTAAAAAAAATGCAAAAGTACCAACTCAAAAGGATGATGACTTCTACAACTGTCCTATGACATCACAGGATTATTATGGGGAAAATGCAGTTCCAGTCACTCCATTTGTCACTTTGTGTTCCTGAAGGTCACTTGGTGCTCTTGGGGTTCACTCTTCAATACTAGGGGTCATTTGGGCCTTCTCCCACTGAGATTACTTGCCTTGGGGGCTCTTTATGCTGAGGTTGCTGCCTTGGGCCTGCTCTGGCAGAGGTCACTAGCCCAGGCCTACTCCAGAAGAGGTCACTGGATTGGGCCTGCTCCAGCAGATGACACTGGCAGAGGCCAACTGCTTCAGAGGTCACTGATTCATGAACAGTCCGGCAGAGGTCTCTGGTTCTGGCCTGCTCCTTCAGTGGTGGCTCCCTTTTACCTTCTCCTGGTCCTGTAGAGCTCTCTGACTTGGGCCTGCTCCCTCCACAGTTGCTCCCTTGTTTCCGTTCCTTTGGAGTTTGCTGCCTCAGGCCTGCTCTAGTAGAGGTTGCTACCTCAAGCATGTTTCTGTAGATGTCCCTGGGCTCAGCCCAGTCCCTTAAAGGTCTCTGGCTAAAGCTTACTCCATCGGAGGTCCCAGACTCAAGCCCAGACCTCAGAAGTCTCTGGCTTCCACCTACTCCCTCAGTGGTTGCTCCCTTGTACCTGCTCCAATGGAGCTCCTGGCTTCAGGCCTGCTCCAGCAGAGGTCACTGGATCAGCCCTGTTTCTGTAGGTGACCCTGCCTTGGGCATGCTCCCACGGGCAAATTAAATCCAAGAACACATCAAAAAAAAATTATCCAGCATGATCAAGTCAGCTTCATTGCAGAAATGAAGGTATGGTTCATATTATAAAAAATTGTCAATGTAATCAACCATATAAACAAACTGAAAAATAAAACCACATGATCATCTCATTAGATGCTGAAAAAGCATATTACAATATACAACATGCCTTCATGATAAAGGTCTTGGAAAAAGCAGGGACAAGAAACATATCTAAGCATAGTAAAGAAAATACACTACAAGCCAACAGTCAAGATCAAACTAAATGGAGAGAAACTCATAGTGATCCCACTGAAATCAGGAACAAGACGAGGTTGTCCACTCTCTCCATAGCTATTCAATATAGTTCTTGAGGTTCTAGCTAGAGAAATATGACAACAAAAGGAGATCAAGGGGATACAAATTGGAAAAGAAGAAGTCAAACTCTCACTATTTGCTGATGATGTGTAGTTTATATAGGTGACTCTAAAAATTCTATCATGGAACTTCTACAACTTATGAACACTTTCAGTAATGTAGCAGGATACAAGATTAACTCAAAATAATCAGTACCCCTCCTTCACACAGATGATAAATGGGTTGAGAAAGAAATCAGAGAAACATCATCTTTCACAGCAGCTACAAATAGCGTAAAATATCTCAGAGTAACTCTAACCAAACAAGTGAAAGACCTGTATGACAAGAACTTTAAATCTTTGAAAAAGGAAATTGAAGAAGACATCAGAAAACGGAAAGATCTCCCATGCTCTTGAGTATGTAAAACTAGAATAGTAAAAATGGCAATCTTACCAAAAACGATCTACAGATTCAGTGCAATGGCCATCAAAATCTCAGCACAATTCTTCACAGACCTTGAAAGGATAGTACTCAACTTCATATAGAAAAGCAAAAAGCTATTGTACAGAATAGCTAAAATAGTCCTGTACAAAAAAGGAACTTCTGGAGGCATCACAATCCCTGATTTCAAACTCTACTACAGAGCTAGAGTACTGAAAACTGCTTGGTGTGGGCATAAAATCAGACAAGAGGACCAATGGAATCAAATTTAAGACCCAAATATTAATCCATACACCTATAAACACCTGATATTTCACAAAGAAGCAAAAATATCAAATGGAAAAAAGAAAGTATATTTAACAAATGATGCTGGTTTAACTGGGTATCAACATGTAGAAGAATGAAAACAGAGCCATATTTATCATCATGCACAAAACTCAAGTTGAAATGAATAAAGACCTCAACATAAAGCCAACCACACTGAACCTCATAGAAGAGAAAGTAGGAAGTACATTTGAATGCATTGGCACAGAAGAACACTTCCTAATATAACCCCAGACATTAAGAGAGTCAGTTAATAAATTGGACCTCCTGTAACTGAAAAGCTTTCGTAAAGCAAAAGACATGATTAACAAGACAAAATGGCAGCCTACAGAATGGGAAAAGATATTCACTAATCCCACATCAGAAAGAGGACTGATCTCCTAAATATACGAAGAACTCAAGAAATTTGTCATCAAAAGATCAAATGATCCAATACAAAACCGGCATAAGGTCACTTAAGGAAATGCTCAGCATCGTTAGCCATCAGAGAAATGCAAATAAAAACAACTCTGGATTTCATCTTACACCTGTAAAGAATGGCCAAGATCAAAAACACTGATGACAACTTATGCTTGGAAGTTTGTTGGGTAAAGGGAACACTCTTGCATTGCTAAGTAATGCAAACTGATACAGCCCCTTTGGATATCAGTATGACAATTTCTCAGAAAATTAGAAAATGACCTTCCTCAAGTTTCAACAATACTACTTTTGGGTATATACTCAAAGGATCTTCAATCATACCACAAGGACATGTGCTCAACTATGTTCATAGTTGAGAACTATGGACTATGTTCATAGTTCATAGTTCATATGTTCATGAACTATGTTCATATGTCATAGACAGAACCTGGACCAACCTAAATGCCCCTTGACTAAAGAATGAATAATGAAAATGTTGTACATTTACACAGCAGAAAAAAATAATGACATCTTGAAATTTACAGGCAAATGGATGGATCTAAATAACATCATATTGAGGGAGGTAACCCAGACCCAGAAAGACAAATATCATATGTACTCACTACTCATAACTGGTTTTGAGACATAAAGCAAACCAAACCAGCCTACAACTCATAATTCCAGAGAAGCTAGACGACAATGAAGACCCTAAGAGAGATATATGTGGATCTATTCTACATGGGAAGTAGAAAAATTCAAGATCTCCTGAGTAAATTGGGAGCTTGAGGACTATGGGAGAGGGTTGAAGGGAAGGGGAAAAGAAGGAAGGGGATCAGAAAAAATGGGATTGCTCAATAAAGTCAATAATAAAAAAGAAGACAAAAGAAGAGAAGGGAGAGAGCAAGAACAAAGCAATCGAGCATGAGAAGCAGAGAAAAACATACGCATGTGAATGTGTATAAGTCATGAAATTAGTAAGGGGACCATGAAAAAAAAGAAGTAAATACTAATTAACAGAAGAAAATCAAGAGCAGCAGCCTAGGCACAAAGGCAGTAAATGATCTGCAGTCAGTAACACAGCTATTTTATTGAGATAAAATGCTGAGATAAAATAATAAATAAACAAACAAACAAATGTATAAATAATAAATCACAACATTGTGAGACAAACCCAGTTAGAATTGTGGCTTATTTTTGATGAACTGACAAATCAAAGGTGTTTGAGAAATTCACAGGCTTTAGAATGGTAAAATTATTTAACAAAAAGAGGAAAGTTAGAAGATTCAAGGCAGAGTTAGATAACAGTTTGAAAGGAGGTAGCCCAGATAGAAGAATTAATGTCACAGACATGAGTTCAATAGGCCTTTAAAAAGTTTCTGAGGTACCTTGGTACTAAGTGGAAGGACAGACTTGTAGAATGTGCTGGTGAAACCACTAACTATCTGTAAGCTTCCGCACTTTTCTGTGGACACCCGAACCTCGAAACAGGCGTGCGCTTTTCCTGACTCGAGCCCACGAGAACGGACGAGTGTCCTAAGGGTTTGAACACATGGCACACACACAAAGAGACCGGGCTCATCTGCCAAGGAACAAGTGGCAAATGGCAGCTTTATTAAGCATAAGTCGGGTATATATACTGTGGGGCAGAAAGACACCAGCCCCCCATCAGGAACAAGGAAAGAGAAAAGTCAGGGGGCCGCACCCAAGGTCGGAGAGCAGCTGAACAGAGAAAAGAGGAAGCCAAGTGGGCATGCTCAGGCTCAGAGAAAAGCTGACCCAGGAACCTTGCCTGTGGGCGAGAACCTTGCTTGCAGGTGGAATTACCATGACAGTAGAGGGAGAGTTCTCTCTAAGCTACACCCTTGGGCTGTAGGTGAAATTAACATAACAAGAGAGGGCAGTTCTATGCTACACCCTCAAGCTGATGCAGTGGAACCAGGAAGCAGAACAGCCCTGCAAAGCACCTCAGGAAAAATGGGGAACCTGTGTACCTACAACTATCTACATGGAAAAACACCCTAACTTGCGCATCTCACAGTCTGCAGCAATCACATTCAAAATAGCAATATAAGTCTGGACATAGAAAGACTGAATTCTTGATAAAAGCATGGGTGAGGATTTTTGTGGCCTGGAGTATAAGCAGTATTTCCTATCATAACATTAAACAATAAAGAAAAAACTCATGAATTAGACCATTAAAACTAAATAGTCCCTTTGAGCAACACTCCAAGAAAATAAAGAATAGACCATAGAGTGTGTAGAATTCATCTTGGTGCAAGGCCTAAAATATTCCTAGCATCACTTCCATAGCATATTTGTATATGCTCATGGGTGAATCTATTTATGCACCAAGCATGATTATGAATGTAACACATAGACAGAAATACCCAAAAGCCAATTAAAGTAAGGAAAACCTGAACAAGCACTTCACAAACAAGATTCTTCAAAACCACATGAAAGGATATTCCAACTAATTAATCATCAAGGAAAACTAAAATGAGTCCCAGCATGACACCCCACACTCACTAGTTTGGTTATGACTAATACTTTTAATTATTAACAAAGACAAGAAACAAATGGGATATTCATGCTTCTTTGATTAGAATTCAAAATGGTATGAGCATTCCATATAACACTGAAATTTTCTTGCCAATCTTAATATCTGCTTATACCACAGATCTGTAATTTCACTCTTAGAAATTTTCCCAAGAGAATTGAAAAATGGATTTGCAAAAATACCCCCAAAAAGAGTAGTAGCAGTAGTAAAATCTGCTTATATGTTCTTGAATATATACTAGATTTAAAAATTACATAGCATATTTATGAAGTAGAATAAATCTCAGCAGAGAAGGAAAGGCATGAGTGAAGGCAACAGTCTCCCTTGATCCCCTGCAATAAGTTCAAAGATCTTCAGCTACAGCATATGGACAGGGCCAACCATAACTGTTTCCTCCCCTACATGCATACCTATCACATAGACTTTCTATTTATAAATATTATACAGCCATGGAATGTAATAAGGAGGTCGCTTGTTTTGTTTTTTTTTTTAAACTGGCCACCCTGCAGCTCAACCCCAAAATAATCACATAGAAACTGTATTAATTAAATCACTTCTTGGCCCATTGGCTCTAGCTTCTTATTGGCCAACTCTTACATATTAATTTATCCCATTTCTATTAATCTTTGTATTTCTACGAGGCTGTGGCTTACTCAGTAAAGTTCTGGCATCTGTCTCCAGCAAGGCTTCTCACTAACTCCTCCCTCTTTCTCCAAGGATTCAGCTTAGTTTTCCCCGCCTATCTCTGTTCTTGTTCAGGCCCAGGACAGTTTCTTTATTAACCAATGGTATTCACTGCATATAGAGGGGAATCCTACATCAGTGGGAGAACAATAATAACTGACAATAGCAAAAAACTCTTTTAAAAGCATACTGGCTACGCTTTGAATCTGAAACATCTCCCACAGACTCAAGTGTTGAACACCATTTTTTAAAGTGGTAGAAACTTCAGGTCTTTGGACCTGCTGGAAGATGAATGGTGTGTTGCATTTGAAGGCTCTATTGGACCCTTCTCTTGCGCTTTGCTTCCCAGGAGTGAACAAACACCCCACATGCTACCCCATGATATTCAGCTTTGTTCAATCACAGACAATACAGTTCATTGAGCAAAGATGGATAACTGTGGAGGAAGTTAGTGTGTATCAACAAGATGGTGTGAGTGACAAACCAGAGAGAATAGAGGACCAACTTATTTTTATTTTTAGAAACCATCTACTTGTAATAACTAGTATCCGGAAAATCATCTTAGATCTTTTCAGGGACTGCTCTTTCATTTACATGGGACTTCCCACTGGGCTCTACTTGGTAAAGGTCACTCCTGCACTTAAGAGTGTCACCCTAGGGGCAGCGCTTGCAGCCCAGAACACTTGGAGGACAGTAACAACCCACATGGTTCTCATTCCATCTATACAACCCACACAATAAAGAATATCCCTTTGATGTGTTTCATTTTCCTATCTTGGATATTTTTAAACAAAAATTATTAACATTTTGTGTATGTGCATATGTATAGATATTTGCATGCTGAAGTGTGCATATGAAAGTTCAAAGACTACTTTTGGAAGTCAACTTTTTCTTTTTAGTGTGCAGTTACTGGATGTGGTGGTCTGAAAGAAAATGATCCTCAAAGGGAATGACATTATTAGGAGTGTGGCCTTGTTAGAGTAGGTGTGGGTTTTTTCAGAAGAAGTGTGTGACTGTGGAGGTGGACTTTGAGGTCTCATATATGTTCAAATTACCACACAGTGTCCCAGTTCACTTCCTGTTGTCTGCAAGATACAGAACTTTCAGCTACCTCTCCAGCACCATGTCTGCATGCACACTGTCATAGCTCACCATGATGATAATGGACTGAACCTCTGAAATTGTAAGCCTACACCTCAAGTAAATATTTTTCTTTGTAAGAGTTGCTATGGTCATGGTGTCGTTTCACTACAATAGAAATCCTAAGGCACTGGGAGTCAAATTTAGGTTGTAAGGCTTGGTGACAACTGCCTTTCTCATTGAGCCATCTCATAAGCCTCTCGTCTGGAAAATTGTACCTATGACATTCTGTTTGCTTAGAGTACCTCTTGTTTTTCCTTTAGAAGGTCACTTTAGAAAACCCATTAACTTTATATTTCACTACTATAATTTCATTTTATTGTATTTACAGTGCTTTTTGCATGCATACATGCACACACACACACACACATAGACCATTTAAAATTGAAAGTTTATTGAAACAAGAAAGGACTATATTGTCAATGTATGGTTTACTAATCTTTTTTATTAATTTATAAAAATTTCCACTTCTGCCCCTCCTCCCACTACCCTCCCACTACCCCCACTCCCTTTCCTCCTCCCTCTCCACTCCTAAGAGTAGTCAGGGTTTCCTGCCCTGTGGGAAGTTCAAGTTCCTCCCCCCCTTTCTCCAGGTCTAGGAAGGTGAGCATCCAAACAGACTAGGATCCCAAAAAGCCAGTACATGCAGACGAAACAAGTCCCAGTGCCATTATCAATGGCTTCTGAGACAGCTCCCATGTCAGCCACATTCAGAGAATCTGGTTTGATCACCTGCTCTTTCAGTCCCACTCCAGCTGGCCTTGGTGAGCTCTCATTAGATCAGTCCCCTTGTGTCAGTGGGTGAATGCACACCTCGCAATCCTGACTTCCTTGTTCATGTTCTCCCTCCTTCTGCTCCTCATTTGGACCTTGGGTGCTCAGTCCAGTGCTCCAATGTGGGTCTCTGTCTCTATCTCCATCCATTGCCAGATGAAGGTTCTATGGTGATATGCAGAATATTCATCAGTATGGTTATGGACCAAGGCCAGTTCAGGTACCCTCTCCTCTGCTGTCCAGGGAACAATCTGGGGATCTCTCCTTGGACCTGGGAACCCCTCTAGAATCAAGTCTCTTGCAAACCCTAAAATGGCTCCCTTAGTTGAGACATATACTTCCCTACTCCCATATCCATCCTTCCTCCCTCCCCCCATCAAATTCCCCCAAGCTGTCCCCAATCCTCCCCTACTCTCTTCTCTCTAACCATCACCCCTTCCTTCTACCCCCTCACCCACCCACCCCCGTGCACCAAAGTTTGTCTGGCAATCTTTTCTACTCCCAATATCCAGAAGAATAACTATATGATTTTCTTCAGTTTCACCTTCTTATTTAGCTTCCTTGGGTCACGAATTATAGGATCAAAGACCTTTAATTATGGCTAGAATCCACTTATGAGTGAGTACATACCATATTCCTCTTTTTGGGTCTGGGTTACTTCACTCAGTAAAGCATTTTCTATTTCCATCCATTTGCATGCAAAATTCAAGATGTCATTGTTTTTTACCGCTGAGTAAAACTCTAATGTGTATATGTTCCATACCTTCTTTAACCATTCTTCTATTGAGGGGCACCTAGGTTGTTTCCAGGTTCTGGCTATTACAAATAGTGCTGCTATGAACATAGTAGAACAAATGCTTTTGTAGTATGTTAGAGCATCTCTTGGGTATATATTCCCCAGAGTGGAATTGTTGGGTCCTGAGGGAGGTTGACTCTCAGTTTCCTGAGAAACCGCCACACAGATTTCTACAGTGGCTGCACAAGTTTGCATTCCCACCAACAATGGATGACTGTTCCCCTAACTCCTCATCCTCTCCAGCATAGGCTATTGGTGTTTTTGAGTTTGGCTATTCTGACAGGTGTAAGATGGTATCTCAAAGTTGTTTTGATTTGCATTTTCCTGATTGCTAAGGAGGTTGAGCATGCCCTTAAGTGTCTTTTGGCCATTCGAAGTTCTTCTGTTGAGAATTCTCTGTTCAGTTCAGTACCCCATTTTTAAATTGGGTTAATTAGAGTTTTAGTGTCTAGTTTCTTGAGTTCTTTGTATATTTTGGAGATCAGACCTTTGTCTGATGAGGGATTGGTGAAGATCTTTTCCTAGTCGGACTGACAGTATCCTTTGCTTTACAGAAGCTTCTCAGTTTCAGGATGTCCCATTTATTCATTGATACTCTTATTGTCTGTGCTACTGGGATTCTACTGAGGAAGTGGTCTCCTGTGCCTATGTCTTGTAGACTACTAACCCACTTTCTCTTCAATCAGGTTCAAAGTGGACAGATTAATGTTGATGTCTTTAATTCATTTGGACTTGATTTTTGTGCATAGTGATAGATATGGATCTACTTTCATTCTTCTACAGGTTGACATCCAGTTATGCCAGCACCATTTGTTAAAGATGCTTTCCTTCTTCCATTGCATACCTTTAGCTCCCTTGTCGAAAATCAGGTGTTTCTAGGTTTGTGGGTTAATATCCAGGTTTTCCATTCGATTCCATAGGTCAACTTCTCTGTTCTTATGACAATACCAAGTTGTTTTCAATACTGTTGCTCTGTAATAGAGTTTGAAGTCAGGGATGGTAATGCCTCCAGAAGTTCCTTTATTGTATAAGATTGTTTTGGCTATCCTGGGTTTTTTATTTTTCCATATAAAGTTGATTATTGTTCTCTCAAGGTCTGTGAAGAATTTTGATGGGATTTTGATGGGGATTGCATTGAATCTATAGATTGCTTTTGGTAGAATTGCCATTTTTACTATGTTGATTCTCCCAATCCAAGAGCAGGGGAGGTCTTTCCATTTTCTGGTATCCTCCTCAATTTCTTTCTTCAAAGACTTAAAGTTCTTGTCAAATAGGTCTTTCAATTCCTTGGTTAGAGTTATCACCAAATATTTTATGCTATTTGTGGCTATCATGAAAGGTGATGCTTCTCTAATTTCCCTCTCTAAGAGGGCAACCAATTTTTTGGAGTTGATCTTGAATCCTGGCACATTACTAAAGGTGTTTATCAGCTGTAGGAGTTCTTTGGTAGAGTTTTTGGGGTTGCTTATGTACACTATCATATCATCTGCAAATAACGAGAGTTTAACTTCTTCCTTTCCAATTCGAATCCCCTTGATCCCCTTATGTTGTCTTATTGCTATTGCTAGAACTTCAAGCACTATATTGGAGAGGTATGGTGAGAGTGAACAGCCTTGTCATGTTCCTGATTTTAGTGGAATGGCTTTGAGTTTCTCTCCATTCAATTTGATGTTAGCTGTCGGCTTGCTGTAAATAGCTTTTATTATATTTAGGTATGATCCTTGTATCCCCAATCTCTCCAACATATTTATCATAAAGGGGTTTTGAATTTTGTCAAATGCTTCTTCAGCATCTAATGAAATGATCATGTGGTTTTTTTCTTTCAGTTTATTTACATGATGGATTACATTAATAGATTTGCATATGTTGAACCAGCCCTGCATCTCTGGGATGAAGCCTACTTGATCATAATGGATAATTTTTCTAATGTGTTCTTGGATTTGGTTTGCCAGGATTTTGTTAAGAATTTTTGTGTCGATGTTCATGATTGAGATTGGCCTGTAATTCTCTTTCTTGGTTGTGTCTTTGTGTGGTTTTGGTATCAGGGTAACCATAGCTTCACAGAAAGAATTTGCAATGACTCTTCTGTTTCTATATTGTGAAATACATTAAGGAGTATATGTATTAGCTCTTCTTGGAAGTTCTGGTAGAATTCTGCATTGAAACCATCTGGTCCTGGGCTTTTTTTGGTAGGGAGGCTTTTTATAACAGCTTTTATTTATTTGCAACTAACAGTTTATTTAGTTTGTTCACCTGGTCTTGATTTAACTTTGGTATATGGTACTTATCTAAAAACAAGTCCATTTCTTGTACATTTTCCAATTTTGTGGCATATAGGCTTTTGTGGTAAGATCTAATGATTTTCTGAATTTCCTCTGTGTTTGTGGTGATACCCCCCTTTTCATTTCTGATCTTATTAATTTGTGTGTTCTCTCTCTGCCATTTGCTTAGTTTGGCTAGGAGATTGTCAATCTTGTTGATTTTCTCCAAGAACCAGCTTTTTGCTTCATTGATTCTTTGGATTGTTTTCTGTATTTCTATTTTGTTGATTTCAGCCCTCAGTTTGATTATTTCCAGTCTTCTACTCCTCCTGGGTGAGTCTGCTTCTTTTTTTTTTTCCAGAGCTTTCAAGTGTGCTGTTAAGTCTCCAATATGTGCTTTCTCCGTTTTCTTTAATTGTGTCCCATAGGTTTGAGTATGTTGTGTCTTTATTTTCATTAAATTCAAGGAAGACTTTAATTTCTTTCTTTATTTCTTCCTTGACCCAGGGGTGATTCAGTAGTTGACTTTTCAGCTTCCAGGCGTTTGTAGGTTTTCTGGGGTTAGAATTGTTGTTGAATTCTAACTTTATTCCATGGTGATCCGACAAGACACAGGTGGTTACTAATATTTTTTTGTATCTGTGGAAGTTTGCTTTGTTACTGAGTATGTGGTCAATTTTCGAGAAGGTTCCATGGGCTGCAGAGAAAAAGGTATATTTTTTCCTATTTGGGTGGAATGTTCTATAGTTATCTGTTAAGTTCATTTAATTCATTACCTCTATTAATTCTCTTATTTCTCTGTTAGGTTTCTGTCTGATTGACCTGTCCATTGGTGAAAGAGGTGTATTGAAGTCTCCTACTATTAGTGTGTGTGGTTTGATGACTGCCTTGAGTTCTAGAAGCTTTTCTTTTACATAAGTGGGTGCTTTTATATTAGGAGCATAGATAATCAGGATTGAGACTTCCTCCTGATGAATTGTTCCTGTTATGAGTATGAAATGTCCGTTTCCATCTCTTCTGATTGATTTTAGTTTGAAGTCAATTTTGTTGGAAATTAGAATGGCCACACCCGCTTGTTTCTTAGGTCCGTTTGCTTGAAAAACCTTTTCCCAACCCTTTACTCTGAGTAGATGTCTGTCTTTATGGTTGAGGTGTGTTTCTTGTAAACAGCAGAATGTTGGATCCTGTTTTCGTATCCAATCTCTTAGTCTGTGCCTTTTTATAAGTGAGTTGAGTCCATTAATATTAAGTGATATTAATGACCAGTGATTGTTGACTCCGGTTATTTATTTATTTTGTGTAGTAGAGTTTGTGTGTTTCCCTTCTTTGAGTTGTGCTTGTGAAGGGTCGCTAGATGTGCGAGTTATTTTAGGCAGTGTTGGCAATGTTAGATTCCTTGGGTTGCGATTTTCCTTCTATTACTTTCTGTAAGGCTGGATTTGTGGCTACGAATTGTTTAAATTTGTTTTTATCCTGGAATATTTTGTTTTCTCCATTGATAGTGAATGATAGCTTGTCTGGGTATAGTAGTCTGGGATTGCTTCCATAGTCTCTTAGTTTCTGCAGGACCTTCTGGCTTTCATAGTTTCCATAGAGAAGTCCGGTGTAAGTCTGATAGGTTTATATTTATAAGTTACTTGACCTTCTTCCTTTGCAGCTCTTAATATTCTTTCTTGAATCTGTATGTTTTGTGTTTTGATTATTATATGGTGAGGGGATGTTTTTTTTTTGATACAGTCTCTTCAGTGTTCTGTATGCTTCTTGAACCTTCATAGGAATATCGTTCTTTAGGTTGGGAAAGTTTTCTTCTATAATTTTGTTGAATATATTTTCTGGGCCTTTGATCTGCAATTCTTCTCCTTCTTCTACTCCTATTATTCTTAGGATTGGTCTTTTTATTATGTTCCAGATTTCTTGAATGTTTTGTGATGAGAATTTGTTGGATTTGCTGTTTTCTTTGATCAGAGCGTCTATGATGCTCTTCTATGGCGTCTTCAGAATCTGAGATTCGTTCTTCTGTCGCTTGTATTCTATTGGTTATGCTTGATTCTGTAGTCTCTGTTCGTTTACCTAGATTTTCCATATCCAGCCAGCCCTCGGTTTGTGTTTTCTTCATTGCCTCCATTTCAGTTTTCAATTCTTGAACTGTTTCCATTTCCTGTTTGATTGTTTTTTCTTGGTTTCCCAGGGTATCATTTACAGACTTATTCATTTCTTCAAACTTTTTGTTATACTTCTCTTCCATTTCTTTACTCATTTCTTCAACCTTTTTGTTATACTTCTCATCCATTTCTTTAAGGGAGTTATTCATATCCTGTTTAAGGGACTCTATTGCTTTCATAACGACACTTTTTTCCACTTCTTTTCGATTAGGGTGTTCAAGTCCTTCTGTTGTAGGGTCGCTGGAATCTGGTGTTTTCATGTTGTTTTTCAGATTGTTGGAGGAATTCCTGCCTTAGTGTCTGCCCATCTCTTCCTTCAAATGTTCTCTAATGGATCTTCTGGTACCGGGTCAGGTTCCCCACTCTGATGAATCTTCTGCTAAAGGATCAATACCCCTTTCTGGCCAGGAATCTTGCTGAGCTGACACAGAGTCTACCTTTCTGCAGGCAGGCTATTGAAACACAGGAACTCCCTCCTACAGGGTTCTGCTTACATCTCAGTCCCAGCATGCAAGGTGGTTGAGCTGGGGGATTTTATGGCCCCAGGAGGAAGGGAAGAATAAAGGAAGGGGTTCCTGGGTGAAAGCTGGGATGGGATAGGAGGGGAGAGAGCTTAGCAGGGTGGAGCCTCCCCTGCAGAGTGACCAGGGAGTCAAGGAGGTCGGGAATGTCTGAGCTCCTCCATGCCGGGCTTCTGCCATGGGTCAGGAGCAAATTCACTCCTCTGATGGATCGTCTGGTGATTTACTAATCTTTCTGTCCTTATTCGTAACACAGTGCCTGAGAAAACAAGAACATCAACTGCTTATTATTAAACTACTCTTGGAAAAGCGACAATGAATTTTTAGTTTTGCAACATCTATTAAAAAGTCGTATACCAATCATAGTTTTATGCAACAATTCAACTCATCAAATACATCTTATCACCTACTATGTGGAAGTTGAAGATCTAATTAGAGAATTGATCTGCTTAATATATTGTAAGTCTAGTGAGAAGATGACATTTGAACAGGTAATTAAAATAAATGTGTTAAATGTCAGAATGTAGTCATGAACAAAATGTTACAGAAATGCAAATGAAGGAGAAAATTATTCCGCTCAGTGGGGCTTCCCCTAAAGAGTAGCTTTGATGTGACCTCATGAATAAGGAACAGTTGTTTTGTTGAGTATTTAAAAATTACTTCAGAGTATCCATCACCAAGACTGGTTTGAGAACTTTCAGGTGTTGGTTCATGTTTTGAGTAACCTCCAGTGTAGGCACACTGTGACCCTCCCTTCTGCAGTCATAAACTCCCCTCCTGTTTAGGTCAGAGAAGAATACCAAATGGGAATCCTCTGTTGTCCCTCTTAGAGCCCTCACTGTTGGGTTTACTGAGGCTCATCAAGAGAAAGCTACTTCCTCTTTGTCAAAAGGATGGAATCTGAGCTTTTTAAATCTGGCCCTTGGTGAAAACATCACATGATAATTCTCTTATGAGAAAATGTACTTATACACCAAAGGAATGTTTTCCTACATATAGCTGGTTGTAGAGCCTTACTACTAAAGCCGTCTACTTCTTTGACTTTTATCTCAAAAATCATAATTTGTACTTTTTTTATTCTATGTCTTTTTGAAATACAGATGCAATGCTAAGTAAGCATTCTTTCCCAGACACTCTTGACATTCTCATTCTTTGTCTAAGACTCACCCCTTCTTCCCTGTTGCTCAAAGCCATTGCTGAACCTCCCTAATTTCCTGAACCCTAATTTAAATGACATGAATCTCTCTTTTTTGTGTCTCTACTTCATCCCAGGAACTGCTGATATTTACAGTTTCTATTCTGTGGTTTCTCTCTTAAAGTTTCAGGCAATGGCCTTCAAGCATCCTTTTGAGTTCATTTTAAAATTCCTTTACTAAGAAGCTTGAGAAGTCATGGAAGAATCCTAATTCTTGGGAAATTCCTTGAGATGGTTGGTTCCCTTCATCTCTTCATCTGTGAAATAGAGAGAGGGACTAAAATTTTGCTAGCTCTTCTAGCATTAAGGTAGCACAATGGTAGCACAGAGACCATATCTCAGAAATTACGTGTATTTATTATAGACAATTTGTGAAAAAGTTACATTTAAATTGTACATGATAAAGAAAAATCAGCCAGACCTGGTGGTGCATAATCCTAGTACTCAGGGATCAGAGGCTACATGAAAGAGTTTAATGCCTGTCTGAGTTATATAAATAGACCTTGTCACAGAAAAAAAAATTAGGAAAACAGTTTTTAAAAAAAGCAGAAGCACATGCTTGTATGTTTTAGTCCAATTTTTTTTCAGAGAACAAGAAACGTGCATTTAAAAATGTGTTTTATTTGGCCTATAATTTTGGTATCCAAAAGGTCTATAAATCAAGGTGTGCTCAGGTGAGAACCTTGTGAACTTTTTTCATGATAGTACAATGACAACTAGCTGTATGCTGAGGAGCTGAGCATGGAGCCGATCCTCCCTCATAGTAGTAAACCGGTCATGTGAAAATGTGTCTGCTTCCAGGAGACAGCAATAATGATTCATAAGACTGGAGCCCCCATGACCTCATTACCTTCCCCCTGAGCCCTCAGCCACACACTGTGGCAAGTGTATAGCAATAGACTTTGGAGAGCATCAAACAATATTCAAACTGTTGCATCATCACTCACAACACATCAAGATATGAATGAACTCAGATATTGAGAGGAGCAAAATACTTTCTTTCCTTATTGACAATTACCAAACTTACCTGGAAAGCATAAAATCTCACGCAATAATTTTAGGAATAAATTCCATGAACTCTGAGAGTCTAAAAATTTCTTTTCCTGGGATTGTTTTACAAACATGAAAATAAGGTCTGGCAAGTTTCCATGTGCCACTCCTCTCTCCTCCCACCCTCCCTCCACATGTCCTATCCCCCCATCCCCACCCTTCAGTTTGTTAGAAAGAGCCTCCTCTAGTGCAGCTCTTTCCTGCAGATGTACAAACAAGACAAATAAAACAGGTTTGAAACTGGCCTTCTCTGGCCCGAAATCTCTACCTGGTGGGAAAGCCTCGCTACCAGTCTGAATGCATATTCCGTTTTAGAATCGGTTTCAGGGGGTCGGGCTGAGTGTGGTAATGATATACTAGCAGGTTTTAATCTTCAGAGCTTGCTTTAGCTTGTTCCTGCCTTCACCCTGGGGGATTTATTCCACATACCTCTTAGACATGTGTCGCCTTGCACTGTGATACAGAGTCAGTGCTCCTACACATTCATTTATGCACAGCCCTCTTGGAGAAAAAGTCGCTGAGATATTTTGAAACAGAAATAGAGACAAGGACAACAAGCAGGCAATGCTCCTGCAAGCGCACCCTCTAACACCTTAAGGGAATTCTATTTCTATTTGTGTAGAAAAAAGAGGTTGGCTAGCTCTCCAGAGCTTAACAGGTGTTTTCCCAAGCTAGATGAATGGGGAGTCAGGAGGAATTCATAAAAGCAATAAAAACTCAAATGCTCTCCATTGCCCTCCCTCAGCCAGCTCGCTAAAGGGTTGTTTTCTCTTCCACTTCTCTGTTGCAGCAGAAAAATAAGACGAATTCAGAAAGCGGCATAACCTTGGTCACCAACAGTCACATGATCACAGGTGCTGAGCCTCCGGGAAGGGCCCATGTAGGAGCAGCTTCTTTCCTGTTGCTTTTCTGTGGCTACCACCAGCGCTAGTGTGGATTGACACAGGGTTTCTATTTTGTTAGGACAACCTCAGGATCGAATCCAGGCACTGACTACAAACTATGTTGTTCTGAATTAGAGACCTGTTGACTCATTTGTTGCTTCTCCTGCAGGCCCTGCTATTCTGCTCTTGAGTTAAGGAAAGAAAGTATCAACTGGAGAGCTGACAAAACACTTGGACATGCCTGGCCTGGGATGTTCCTTCATCTTGTCTTGCTCATTTGCTGACTCCTGGTCTGCTCCAGCCTCCAAGCCCACCCCCCACAAGCTCTCTGCAGGCTATGAGATCATGTGAAACCTCTAAGAGACCCTTCTTTCATCCCGTTGCTTGAATGTGTCAGGATTACATACTATGCCTGGCATGGTTCTCAAAGCAGAGAACAGAAAGAGGAAATAGATGAGGTCCACACTGTTAGTGAAATAAATGAAAGAGGCAGAGAGAGGCACCAATGTCAGTTCTGCCTTTGGTTAAACTTTCACTAAAATGGCTATTGTCAAATTTCCAAAGTTTACCCATGCTTATACTTCATATTTACTCAATGAATATTACTTGCATATAATATTTTTCTAATTGAATTAATTATTAAAATCTTATCATTTTGATTAGAAATTTGCTCTTTCAGTAAAAAAAAAAAAATGTTTCCCAGTTTGAGTAGTTGTAATTTGCGTTAAAAAATGTTGGTTCAAAGCCAGGGAGTCCTGTGCACTGGGCAAGAACTGTTCCGTAGTTTTCTGCTTTGTCATCTGTCATGTTTTGGGTGGTCCAACTGTTGCCTTGAAATGGATCAAGAAACATTCCTTCTCATGTACTTTGAATATGTGCGAAAGTCGCGAAATCTTTGTTTTCATTTTATAAACGTTTTTTAAAAAATAGTTTCTCACTAGCCAAACCAAACAAAACATCTCCCAGGAACACACATTGATAGTTGGAAAGTTTAAAATTTCCTATGGAGGAGTAGAATGGGGTAAGAAAGTGCAACGGAGGGTGGCTGTTATCCAAACAGGATATATCTCTATGAAATTGTAGTGAAAGGGTTAAAATAAACAAAAGAAATCACAACTCTTAAAAAATATTATTTTCATGAATTCCTGGTAAAATTTAAAACATTAAAGCTACATGAAACATTGTTTATTCAAGCTCCTCTGTTTACATATATAATAATCCCAGCTAACCAGGATAGGAGCCAGTGAGTGGCATGGAGAGCTAAACACAGAAGCATCAGGGCTGAGTCATTTGGGGATTATGTTTATTCACTTATAAGTTTATAAATTTGAAGCCGCAGAAACTTTGGCTGAGGAATCTGCCCACTAAATACAGTTAGATAATTAAGAATCAAAAAACAAATATAATATTTATGAACATTCTAAACTAAACTTCAAATCCAGCTTCAACCAGTTTCTAAAGAATCCACACTATATTGACCACAAATGTAATCGCGAGAAAACATGAAATTGACAACTGGATGGTGATTTGAATCTGCAGCTCATGAACTGAACAAATATGTCCTTGGTTATTCCAGGCTTTAAAGAAGATAGTGAAACAAGAATCATATAATACTTAGTTATAAATGGTAGTAACAGCAATATGTGTGGAACCCTTTTGACTGGTAGCATAAGCAATGCCCAGAGAGAGATTTCATCATTATATTCAGTCAATACTAAAACGAGGTAAATATATAATATTTGGAACAGTCAACTCCAGAAGAGAGAAAATATGATTTTCATCATGTCCTCAATTTTTTTCTCCAGAAAATAGGAAGCGATAAAGAAAGGAGTAGGACCCAGAGTAACACAAAATAACAAAAGTAGAACAATACAAGTGATGCACAAAATTGATGTTTAGGTTTTGAGAAAGATTCCCAAGGGAAACAGAAATACCTACCACAGCCAAACCAACAGATGAAAAAATGGCAAAGCTGTGCATGGAAAATAGATCGGAAGCAGTAGTGAGTGGATGCCATCTGGAATCGTAATCACATATCCATGTGAACAAATTTCACATACATTAAATAGGCTTATTTAAAAAAACATGAATGGCAAAAATTAATTTACTTGGAACTATTTCAAACAACGTACATAACAGATAATTCAAAATCATTTTTTTTTAGTAATTTTATTAAATTATAAAAAGTTTCCATTTACGCCCCTCCTCCCAACGCCCTCCCACTTTCCCCTCCCTCTTCTCCTCCCTCTTTGTCCCCAAGGGAAGTCAGGGTCTCCTGCCCTGTGGGAAGTCCAAGTTCCTCCCCCCTCCCTCCAGGTCCAGGAAGGTGAGCATCCAAACAGACTGGATCCCAAAAATCCAGTATATGCAGAGGAAACCAGTCCCAGTGTCATTGTCAATGGCTTCTCGGAAAGACTGCAGGCCAGCCACATTCAGAAAATCCAGCCACATTCAGAGAATCTGGTTGGATCACATGCTCGTTCAGTCACGGTCCATCTGACCTTGGTAAACTCTCATTAGATCCGACCCCTTGTATCAGTGGGTGATAGTATCCCTCGCAGTCCTTCGTCATTTTCTTCCTCCTTTTGCTCCTCGTTTGGATCTTGGGGGGCTCAGTTCGGTGCTCCAACGCGGGCCTCCATCTGTATCGTCATCCAACGCCAGATGAGGGATCTATGGTGATAAGCAAAATATTCATCAGTATGGTCACGGGCCAAGGCCGGTTCAGGCACCCCCTCCTCTGCCATCAGACAAAGGTCTGATCTCCAGAATATACAAAGAACTCAAGAAACTAGACACTAAAACTCTAATTAACCCAATTAAAAAATGGGGGTACTGATCTGAAGAGAGAATTCACAACAGATGAACTTCGAATGGCCAGAAGACACTTAAGGTCATGCTCAACCTCCTTAGCGATCAGGGAAATGCAAATCAAAACCACTTTGAGATACCATCTTACACCTGTCAGAATAGCTAAAGTTAAAAACACCAATGATAGCCTATGCTGGAGGGGATGTGGAATGAGGGGAACACTCATCCATTGTTGGTGGGAATGCAAACTTGTGCAGCCACTTTGGAAATCAGTGTGGTGGTTTCTCAGGAAACTGGGAGTCAACCTCCCTCAGGACCCAGCAATTCCTCTCTTGGGAATATACCCTAGAGATGCCCAAACATACTACAAAAGCATTTGTTCAACTATGTTCATAGCAGCACTATTTGTAATAGCCAGAACCTGGAAACAGCCTAGGTGCCCCTCAATAGAAGAATGGTTAAAAAAGGTGTGGAACATATACACATTAGAGTTTTACTCAGCGGTAAAAAATAATGACATCTTGAATTTTGCATGCAAATGGATGGACATAGAAAACGCTTTACTGAGTGAGGTAAGCCAGACCCAAAAAGAGGAACACGGTATGTATTCACTCATAAGTGGATTCTAACCATAATTAAAGTTCTTTGAGCCTATTATTCATGATCCTAGAGAAGCTAAATAAGAAGACGAACCTGATGAAGATTATTTACCTATCCGCCAGGAGGTGGGAAATAGTCAAGAGTCCCAGGTAACCTTGGGTGCATGGGGGGGGTGGGGTGGGAGGGTTGTTGGAAGGGGAGAGGGTTAGAGAGAAGGGAGTAGGGGAGGAATGGAGAAAGCTCTGTTGACCGGGATGGGGGGAAGGGAGGAAGGATGAATGTGGGATCAGGGAAAAATATATTTCAACTAAGGGAGTCATATTAGAGTTTACAGGAAACTTGATTATATATGGGATCCCAGGTCCAAGGAGAGATCCTCAAAATCATTTTTATCTGGCGTTGCTTAGTGTGAGGCTTTTTGTTTGATTGATTTTTGTGGTGCTGAGATTGGAGCCCAGTGCCTTACATGTACTAGGCAAGCACCTTACCATTGCCCTAGGGGCCTTTAGATCACCTCTATGAAGTTCTTATCCTCTTGAAGGAAAGAATTTACTAGACAGACATAATCTGAGAAAATTTTACTTAGCAAAGCAATGTGATAGTACATGCTAAACAAATATTGTGGCAGAGTGACCCATAAGGACCAGATCTACAGGTTCTACATTGTGGGTGATAAGAAAGTTTTCAAAGACATGTTTAAGACAGGTAACAAATTATTAAAGTTAAAAAAATTTATTTGTTTCTCAAACCACTATGTATAAAATCTCTCTTTTAGGATATTTCTTCCACTGATCTCATTAAAGAAGAGTTAGACCTATAATGCAAATGACACAAGAAAGCTGGGTCTTTTAAGGATGCTGACATCTGATAGTGTGCAAGTGTGGTGTGGTGGTTAAATGCTGTCGGCCATAGTCACATCGTCCATTGCCTCACTTGATGACATTGTTAGGGAGGTGTAGTGAGTATTGCATTGCTGGAAGAAGTGTGTCGCTGGGTTTGGGCTTTGAGAATTCAAAGATGATTATCATTTGCAGTTGGCTCTCTCTGCTTTTTGATTGGGATTAGATATACGAGCTCTCAGTTGCTATTGTCTCCATATTGGGTGTCTGTTGCTACAACCCCTCCCCCCTTGATGGATTCTTATCCTTCTGGAGTCATAAGCCCAAATAGACTCTTCTTTCCATAACTTGCCTAGATCATGATGTTTTGTCACAAAAATAGAAAAATAACTGATACATGTGGATCTGGAAAATTTTTCTGTTGTCTTCATTTCTGATACCTCAGCAATCAGCTAACTGTAGTTTTAAAGGTGTTTGACCACCAAAGGCCATTCTGACCCCAGTTACCAAGATGCTGCTGTGATTTCCTTGGTTCCCTAAGGTCTAACTTCTCACCTATCCAGTCTCAGAACAGCACAACAAATGTGTGCAAACGTTAGACTCAATCAAAATTAAACACATATGTACTTTAAAAAACACGATTACGAAATAGAAAAGATAGCTCACGGACTAGGAAAATTATAAATTCTCTATTTGTTAAGATAATTTTATTTATAAATGAATAAATATGGTTGAAGTAGAACTATGGTACCAACTTTTCTTCATATAAACATCATATTAAATGAAAAAAAGAGAACTATAAAATTGTGGAAAATAATATGTAGTAACATTTAAAAACAGGGACCAGAATTCTAAAAAACAAGTTCACAACATCATTTGTTTTTGAAAAAAATGAAAGAGGAGCACAGAACTAGACAATAATCTTAGTGTTTGTCTATAAAGCCCTATTTATTTAAAAAAATTTAAGAAACAAAGGTTTAAAGGTCAACATTGATCACTTTTTTGCAGTAGATCCACCGGTGACTTATCATCTGTAATTTATTCATACTCTAAACTTCAAATTAATTTCTGAGTGTTTGGACATTTTTAAAACACCCATTAGATTGGTAAATTACAATTTTACGACCTCTATATAAAGCAAGTAAACTGCTGCTTAGTTTATTGAAATCTATGATCAATTTAATTATCTATGTGAATTCATTACCATTTGTAAACATTAAAATCTATCCTATTCTAATCATACCTCAGAAAGTCACAACAGTGTTAAAAATTATAGATTATTTTAACCTAAAGACATATTTCTGTCACAATGTCAATATTCATAAGGAATAGAGTACAGGATTCACTAAAGATTATTGTTTTCATGACTATTCCATTGTCGAAGATGCCTACTTTGGCTTGAAAGCATTTCAATGTTTCATACATTATTAAAAAGATACTTTCTTAAGGAATTGCACTCAATTCTGATCTTGGTGCTAAAATGTGTCTTCTAATGTTATATTTTTCTTCTTTATTCAGCTCTGCCAGAAGGACCCACAAGAACGCCTAACCTCCACATAATGCTCAGAAGTCTTAATAAATATTTGTGGAGCCAATTTTTCAAGTTTTAGAAAAAAATTATTAATACTTTGTATCTCTATTATTTTTTGGTGAAATTAAACCATTTAGCACAGTTTCCTCTGTGATTTTTAGTCATACTTTTTGTGACATCCCTTTCTAAATTAGACATCTATTAAGAAAATTGCTTGTACAGAAGCTTTTTACAGTCGCATCATGCTGTTTGACAGTTTTTGGGCTTAATTCCTGTATTGCTGTCACTATGGTCCCTCTCAGGCAGTCTTTGACCATCTGTACAGCTTTTTCTGCTTTTGCCAAGGGTGGTAATGCACACCTGTAATTCTTGCACTGGGGGTGGGTGTGCAAAGCTCAGGTCCTGAGGCCAGTCACAGCTAAGTAGTAAGAGTCCAGACTGTCAACGTCTCGTAAGCAACAATAAGGTCTTAGATACTGTATCAAGGCCTGTGATGTGTTTTTACTCTATTGTGACATGGGGAAGAGACACAGATTTATTTGCATTCCTCTTGTGGTTACTCTTTACTTTTCTTGTACCACCGTTAAAGAGACCGTCTTTGCTTTTGAAATATTTGCCAGAAATTAGGTGGCCATGGCTTTACTCCCTGTTTCTGAACCGTGTCCCATTGATGTATATGTTTATTTTTTTGTGATAATTCCATGCTGTTATGTTACTATGTCTCTGTCAGTCGACTTGAAATTAGCTTTTGTGTATGGCAAACATCACCGATAGGTAGTGAGGATTGCCTTACTATCCATGAATTTTACTTCCCTGTGACTTTTATGATTTTCTTTTAGTTCTGTGAAGAAGCCATTGGAATTTCAGGGTCATTATTTTGAGTCTGCACTTCCCCTTTTCTATCACAATCACTCACATTGTAATTTTTTTTTTCTAGTCCATAAGTGTAGAGAGTCTTTTCATCTTCTGTTTTTTTCAGTTTACGTCTGTGTTTTTGTTGTAAGAAATTCAATTTGTTCTATTTCTATCCATATCTTTTGTCTATATCTTTGTGGAAGCATTACGACTGGGGCTATTTTTCTTACTTCTTGCTCAATACATTTTTAATTGATATATTGAAAAGCTACTGATTTTTTTATGCCACTTCAGTACCCTGCTACTTGGCTGAAGCTGTTTGTCAGAGGCAGATGCAGACACATCAACGGACCTGTCTACTGTGAAACTATAGTAGTAGTCAACTAGAAAACTATGTTCATTCAAATCCACAACCTTTAAGAAGTGAGGAATATGAATATTTCTATGTGCATTGAGATCAGACTTAGTTCTATACTAACACATGAAGAGAACAGAAATAACTGGGATAGGACTAGTAATTAGCTTTAGGATGGTAGAGAAAAAAAAACAGCCTAGAGGAGGAAAATAAATAAAAGGAGGAACAATAGAGACAAACTAAGAATCTAAAGCAGCTCCTTCTGAGAGAAAATCATAAAGAGGAAAAGGCAGGAAACCCTGACTGCTCTTAGGACTAGAGAGGGAGGTGGAGGTGGGGAGTGGGAGGGAAAAGGTGGAAATTTTAATAAACAAACAAACAAACAAACAAATAAATAAATAAAATTAACAAAAAAAGAGGAAAAGAAATGGAAAGAGACAAGCTAAAATAATTCCAGCTCTAAGGAGTCAGAGGGAGTGAGGAATCTAACTCCAGACTCACCTCTGTCCTTCACAGAGCTGTCCAAAGGAAAAAGAAAGGGAGAACGAGAAGAACAGTGAATATGCTAAATTGGCATTAAATATTAAACAGAAGACCATAGAAGTGGAGGAAATTGGGATGGGTCGCGATTCTGACTCAAATGTTGTCTCTCCTCTGGGACCAATATCAGTTTCATCTCGTAGTCTTTCTTCACTGGCTCACTGAGGTCGATCAGATCACTGAGCAGGGTCTCACAGGTTAAAGCATGAACGCTGGTTATGCCTCCATAATCCGCCCTGAGACCGGGACAGGTGTTCTGAGCGCACTTTTGCCTTCCACTCTAGTCTAAGGCTCAGAAGAGCTGTCCACCTCCCACAGGCACAGCTCAAACACGTCCGTACACACTGTATCCAATCCTCGAGATATTCTGCAGCCCAGGTTTCAGAGTTGAGTCCCTTGACAATTGTCTGGGCTCAAGAAGTGTGAGTTCACAGACAGTTGTTTTCCTCTGGGTCTCCTTGATGTAGACTCAGTGGGATCACAGAAGAGTTTTCAGGTGATTTCCCGGCTTTTATCCCCTCCCTGCCTCATCTTCTCTTTAAAATTCCTATTACCCTTGCAGCCCCTCTTAAGCAATGCTGCTGACAATCTACAGTTCCACGTCTGCCTACTCACCAAACAAGGCTCAACTCTCCAAGATGGATTTGAGTCTTTTTTTTTTTGAAAGTAATTTTATTAAATTATAAAGAGTTTCCATTTACGCCCCTCCTCCCAACGCCCTCCCACTCCCCCCCTCCCTCTTCTCCTCCCTCTTTGACCCCAAGGGCAGTCAGGGTCTCCTGCCCTGTGGGAAGTCCAAGTTCCTCCCCCCTCCCTCCAGGTCCAGGAAGGTGAGCATCCAAACAGACTGGATCCCAAAAATCCAGTATATGCAGAGGAAACCAGTCCCAGTGTCATTGTCAATGGCTTCTCAGTAAGACTGCAGGCCAGCCACATTCAGAAAATCCGGCCACATTCAGAGAATCTGGTTGGATCACATGCTCGTTCAGTCACGGTCCATCTGGCCTTGGTAAACTCTCATTAGATCCGACCCCTTGTATCAGTGGGTGATAGTATCCCTCGCAGTCCTTCGTCATTTTCTTCCTCCTTTTGCTCCTCGTTTGGATCTTGGGGGGCTCAGTTCGGTGCTCCAACGCGGGCCTCCATCTGTATCGTCATCCAACGCCAGATGAGGGATCTATGGTGATAAGCAAAATATTCATCAGTATGGTCACGGGCCAAGGCCGGTTCAGGCACCCCCTCCTCTGTCCAGAGAACAATCTGGGGATCTCTCCTTGGACCTGGGATCCCATATATAATCAAGTTTCCTGTAAACTCTAATATGACTCCCTTAGTTGAAATATATTCTTCCCTGATCCCACATTCATCCTTCCTCCCTTCCCCCCATCCCGGTCAACAGAGCTTTCTCCATTCCTCCCCTACTCCTTTCTCTCTAACCCTCTCCCCTTCCAACAACCCTCCCACCACCCCCCCATGCACCCAAGGTTACCTGGGACTCTTGACTATTTCCTACCTCCTGGCGGATAGCTAAAAAATCTTCATCAGGTTCGTCTTCTTATTTAGCTTCTCTAGGATCACGAATAATAGGCTCAAAGACCTTTAACTATGGTTAGAATCCACTTATGAGTGAATACATACCATATTCCTCTTTTTGGGTCTGGCTTACCTCACTCAGTAAAGCGTTTTCTATGTCCATCCATTTGCATGCAAAATTCAAGATGTCATTATTTTTTACCGCTGAGTAAAACTCTAATGTGTATATGTTCCACACCTTCTTTAACCATTCTTCTATTGAGGGGCACCTAGGCTGTTTCCAGGTTCTGGCTATTACAAATAGTGCTGCTATGAACATAGTTGAACAAATGCTTTTGTAGTATGTTTGGGCATCTCTAGGGTATATTCCCAAGAGAGGAATTGCTGGGTCCTGAGGGAGGTTGACTCCCAGTTTCCTGAGAAACCGCCACACTGATTTCCAAAGTGGCTGCACAAGTTTGCATTCCCACCAATAATGGATGAGTGTTCCCCTCATTCCACATCCTCTCCAGCATAGGCTATCATTGGTGTTTTTAACTTTAGCTATTCTGACAGGTGTAAGATGGTATCTGAAAGTTGTTTTGATTTGCATTTCCCTGATCGCTAAGGAGGTTGAGCATGACCTTAAGTGTCTTCTGGCCATTCGAAGTTCATCTGTTGTGAATTCTCTGTTCAGATCAGTACCCCATTTTTTAATTGGTCCCATTCTTTTCTGCAGTTTTGTTTTATTTTGCTACTGAAAGTTGATGCATTCCACTCTCACCTATGAACGATGATACTAGTTTTCCAACTATCATTTGGTCTATTTCCCAAGGCACGTAATAGATTGTGACCATGTGTTATTTAACCTACTCAGAAAAAAGTCAGTCTTTATATTTAGATAGTTTCCTGCTATTTATAATTTCTTTGGGAATATTTTTACAATACTGTTGAACTTTATTAAAGGTGCAATCGCTGTTCACTGAGAGGATCAAGTAATTTCTGAACTTACCTGGACTTGTGTGATACATCATATTTGCTGAGGAAGCCTCACCTACCACAGTTTTGGAGGTCTGTGATTCCATGTGAGTAAGAGGGATGTGGGAAGCAGGGCAGCACTGGTTCTAGTTGGAACCTAATGGCTACTGTGGTCACTTCAGAGGAAAGACTCCAAAAACCTGGGTGCATTCAGAATCTCCAGGAACTGGTGCAGATGAAAAGGTGAATGATATCTTCCCAAACATCTTTTTAAAGGGAGAAACATGCAATGTATTTTTCACTTTTGAAACAGATTATTTAGAATGAAGGTTACAGAATAGTTAGGATAATAAAATATTTAGGATGCAAAGTCATATTTGCCTCTTCAATTGTGCCCCCATCTCTTTTAAAATTCTCTTGACATACTGTTTTCAACTCCCAAACTTCAGAAACTTCATCCACAGCTCATGGAGCTGGGCCTTGAAAGTATTCTGGCAAAGATTTTTTGTTATGATTGTTATATCATTTCATTTAAAATATGCTTTAACCTAATTTTGGGATTATAATATAATTATAAATGTCCACCCTTCGCATTGTTACATACATATAATGGGAACTTTTACAGAAGGTCACAATCAATCAAAATGCAGAATGTGGAGTTCAGCCCCAACTTCTACAACACAATCCCTGAACACAAGACTTAGGGATTGTTGCAGAAGAGAGAATGGAAGAGGTTGAAAGAGTCATATGAACAGGGGTTTTTCATGTGGGATTGTCCCTTTTGGAATATCAGAAGCTATGCCCATAAAAATATGATCTTTTAAAAATATTTATTTATTTATTTTGTTTTGGCTTGCTTTGTTTTGAGAAACAGTTTCTTTTCTCCATGTAACAACCCTGGAACTTACTTTGTAAACCAGACTGGCCTCAAACTCACAGAGATCCACCTGCTTGAGTACCAAGATAAATGGTGTGCACTATCACACCAGGCAAAAATATGCTTTGACAGAAATAAAATTCTATCAATTTTCCTCCTACCTTTCCTCCCTCTAGTCCCTTCCAGCTACCATCTTTTAACCCCCTCCCTCCCATGACCCCATGACTTTAAAGCTGAGAACTTCCTTTTGATTACGGTGACATGGGCGGTGGACATTTCTGAAGTAGTTTTTGTTGACCTCCTTCTGCCCCTTTGATATCCTAGAACCAACAAAACTCTAAACATCTTCCTTCCTGCGCTCTAAAAATGCTCTTCTTTAACTGCACACTTTCTTATGCCATATTTTCCCTCATTCCATCTTCTTCACAAAGAAATCATCCATTATCGCCAGAATCCCTGGCTGGCAACAGAACCGAGAGCTGCACAATATCTAAGCTCCATTAGCTGCAGCTGTGAGGCATTCAGTAAATACCTGTCAAATTAGCTTTGCTCAGTGGCTCTCAACATGTAAGATAAAGAGAAAAATAGAGCAATGAAATTTTAGCGTAGACAAACATGATGAAAAGGACAGGCACCATGGATGTACCATGCACCTGCTCTCATAGCCTCTGAATTTTGAGCTGATTTTGTATGGTGAGACTTAAAATGCATAAATATTAGCCTTCCAACAGTATAAAAAGTAGTCTTTAATATATACCTTGAAAATACAAGGCATTGATATCTTTATTCTCATTATTTATTTCATTATTCATCATATATCCTTTCAAATTTACTTCATTACTTTAAGAAAACTTTACTGCACTATCAATGAAACATCTTAGATAGAAGTGTCAATCCCAACACATTTAACAGAAAATAAAATTAAATAGCAATCTCTGCTTTTGAGAAGAATTTATGTTTTATAGCTATGTAAATATGTATGCGTGTTTGTGTGGATATATACACATGCATGCAGCTGCCTATGAAGACCAGTAGAGTGCAACAGATCCTCTGGAACTAGAATTACAAGTGGTTGTGAGCCACCAGGTTTAACTGCTGGGAACCACACTTGGGTCTTGTGTAAGAGAAGTGTGCACTCAACCACTGAACCATCCCTCCAGATCCAATCATGATTTTCTTATAGCCCAAAGAAGCATTGTGGACGTTCCAAGTGATTACTGTGAAAAGCAATACGAGCATATATTAGAAACTTTTAATCAATGTTTGTTACTGATACTCTGTAATTACTTAACATACAATGAATTCTGAAACTTAATTACTGAAATTGGTTTCCACAATTATTAAACCTATTTAGAAGTACTTAGTCACTAAATTTATTTATAGTTATTAATTATTACCTTAATTTCCACAAATATCTCATTGAAAATAATCAGGGTCTTACAGAGATTTAACATTTAACAGTATTTGCAATAACAAAGCATTCAGAACACTTTTTAAAATTCCAAGCTAAAAGACAAATCAAACTCTTTGTTAGCTGATAAAATTTCATATTGTTCATTTTAATTTTTCTTTAGTTTTCAGTGTTTTAAAAAGATTTATTTTAATAAGTCCAAGCAGATCTCTAAACAGCAACAAAACACAAGAAAAATGCACTATATGCATCATAAAAAATGTTAAAATGACTCCAAAAATACTACTTTATTTCTTCACTGCCTGGGTGCTGTCTCGGAGTTTTCGCTACGATGATGGTCTATATGTGGGTTTTGTTAATGGTGTTCTCTCCGTATTTGAGATGATGAAGAAAGACAACAGTGAGTGCAATGACAGCCTGAGCGACAGAGCAAGACTAAGTCATTTCCCTTCCCCAGCCTCAAACAACAACAGCAAAGTCATTGTTCTTTTCCACAAAATCAAAAACCAACCAAACAAACAAAAAAGAACAGCACTTGAGCAGGGCACGTACCTCAGTCCATTCCACAGGGTGTTTGATTAGCATGCATGAGAATCTGGGCTTGAACGCTAGCAGTGTGTAACTCAACATGGTGGCACACGCCTTGGAAAGACAGAAGCAACATCAGAAATCCACGCTCACCTTTGACTTCGTAGCAAGTCTGAGGACAACACGGACTGTACAAGACCTTTTATTAATGAACAACCCCAAATCCTTTCCATTTTTAAGCCCTTAAAAATTATTCAAGGAAATATATTAAGTTTTATCTTTAAAATGCTAGATATTATTTCAAAATGAATCATCTCCCCAAATGAAACCAGTAGTAAGATGAAGGGTGAGGAAATGGTTGAGATTTTTACAAGCTTTTCACAGTGACAGGTCATCAATCGCCATTTCGAGACGTTGCATATATGAAGCAGAAAGTGGAACTACTGAAAGTCAAGAAGATATTTCCATTGCTGCAGATGCTAGCAACGTGTGCCTTAGAAATTCAAGAGAACAGAAAACTTATTGAAAAAGAAAATCATAAAAAGCTCAGTAAACTGAAAGGTTAAACTTTAAAAAATATAGCATTGAAAACTTGATTGTACTCCAAGAAAAGACAGCCAGAAATAGGGACTGATGAGATTATATGTTAGTATATATACATCAAATCTATTATATACTATATATATATTAAATACTATTTTAGTGTTATTATTATTTATTTTTTATTGTGGAGCCTAGGTTGATCTCAACTTGTAATCTTCCCTACTGAAATTGTAGGCATAAACCACCACAATCAGATTTTGCTTTGACTTATGATAAAGGAATAAGTGAAAACAAAAACGTAACTAAATTTTTACCCCCTGAAATGTCAGAGGTAGAAGGTTGTTAAAACATGTAGACAATGAGTACACCTGTTTTTGCTCACTTTAAGGAAGCCATGAGTTGACTGACCTTTCATAGTTTCTAAATTGGACATTTATATTCGTGCTGTGACCTCATTTACTTATTTTCACATTATAGGAAATTTCAAGTACATCTGAAATTCTATAATCACATGGGAGAGGAATCCTATAAATGCAAACAATGTGGTAAGCCATTTAGATTTACAGTACCTTCAAGTACATAGAAGAAATACCAGAGCAGAACCAAATGGACTTAAGGATTGTGGGAAATCTTTCTGCTTTCACGGTTCTTTTAAACAGCACAAAAGAACTCACACTGTAGAGAAAACCCATGAATATAAAAAATGCAGTAAAATTCTTCAGCAGTTCTGGTCCCTTTCATATATATATAAGAGAAATCACCCTGGAGGAAAGCCTTGTGGAGGCCAATGATGTGGAAAAGCATTTGGCTATTACAGTTGTTCCACTACCTTCCCAAAGCATGAAAACAGAAAAATATTATGAGTATGGTAGGGCCTCATTCATTCACTGACATTCCAGCACACAAAGCCTCACCATCATGGGAAACCACATGTAGCACAAGGATGGAAGACACTGCATCTATTCAACTGAATTACTTAAATCAAAGGAAATTAAGAAATAATGTTTTGGCATATAATTTTCATTTAAAGAATTTTTCTTTAGTAAATGAGATAGAAAAAAGGTTTAATTATGTGATGTATGTGGTTTTTGGTAGGACATAAAAATATAAGTCCTAACATCCAATGAGTAGACACTCGACTCCCGTGACAGGGAAATCAAAGTAAAGTTGGATAGAAAGATAGGAACATTTGAAATGGGAGGACATGAGAAGGAACAAGTAGTCCTCATCGTCTTCAAAGTTCCTGCCAGCAATGAGGAAAGAAACCTAGTGCAATTAATCACTGCCCTAGGCCTTTCTAGTAATATCACCAGAAGCCCCATTTACAGGATACTAACATGGACTAGACCTCTTGTGCAAACTTAGTGTTACAGGTGCATAGCAGGTCCATCAAGGGACAGTTCTTTCCTCTTGGTGAACACAATGGAATATACCTCTGGCCTAACATTCCAATCTACCCAAAATATGAGAGTTAAAATCTGCGTAATTAATTAATTACCAGTTAAGAAGACTGCTCCTCAGGAATGTGGAAGCATCTAATTCCATGCTTAAGAGCCGGGAAGAATAGGTAACTATTTAATGCTGTAATGCCTGTGTCCTTCCACAAATCCCTGCTGTCTATACAGTCATTACAGAACTGCCATGAGGTTCTGTAGGATCTGCTTAGCATATAGAGTCTTCACTTTGTCTTTCTTTCTGTCTCTTTCTTTCAGATGCTAGGCTGAAGATAATGAGTGTTTCTCTAATATTTTGGACTTTTCACTCTCTGATGTCACTTTCTTTTTGCCATGTAGTTGATGCAGTCACAAGCCTTTATCTCTTCTTCTCCGCCTTTTTCCTTCAGGGAATTGCCAAGATTATGCCTTTCTCATGTTGGCACTTTCTTTTTAAACTCCACTAAGATTGTTCTGAGCTTTCTTTTGTGTACATTCAGAAATTATTTTATTAATAAGAATCCTGAGGAGGGACCCCAATTTGCCTGACAACACATGTTGTTTAAGAGGTAGCTTCCTGAAATTTTCAGTGACATTAGTAGTTTCTGAAATACTTTATCAGATGATAATCACTCTCAACATATCAGAGCCACTTAACTTCTATATCAAAACAGAGAAATTGGAGAACAATTTATTAATAAGTGTTGGAGATGTAATCTGAGAGGCAACAAAATGGTAGACCTGGCTATTACTGGTATATGTAACTGCAGCTCTCCACTGAAGATATCTGACTACTGGTTGTATCTTACTCTCTGGGACTCTCCCTTGAGGAGTCAATACCTAAACTTGAGCATGACTCACTTTCTATGACTCCCTTGATGACTTAAAAGCCCTACTTGGGAATTCCTTATTTTCTGTGACTCTCTTTCAGAGAAGTCCACACCAATGACCCGGAGTTTTCTCTTACTCTCTTTTTGAGGTCCTGCCTTTCTCACTTAACTCTCATTCTTAAGGCTATGTCAAAGTATCTTGAATACAATATCCAACTCTGTTCTAGCCTACTGGCTAGTCCTGAACTTACTTTTTAAGCATCAAAGTCGTTATTCCTGGTTTGACTTGAGTGAAGGTCCTGAAAGAATGAAAGGAACTTTCTAGGCTGAGGGTGGGGGTAAATGGACTCAGGCCTCTGTTTCATCTCCACTGACAAGAGCCTGACATTCAGACCATAAGCATTGATAATTGTTATTTCTTATTGATGAATATTCTATTTATTGATGTGGTGTCATTTTCTCTTATTTAAAGTTTTGAGTTGGACTATATCCCATATTTGAGACTAATTAGACAAGTTTTTTTTATAACTTCGAATTGTGTGATACGTGGATTCCCAGTCATTGAACCAAAGCTATTGGATTATTATTTTATGGCTGTGTGCTTCTCAGAGACAATATAGATAGTTGGTTCTGTTTTTAAATCCAATTAGTCTCTTTTTTCAAATTGGTGAGTAAATCTACTTATATTTAAGGTTACTACTAATAGACATTTGCTGTTTAATAAGTTTTTAGGTGATTTCTGGTTGTTTATGTTGTTAGGATTTCATTTACCACTCCATTTGCATTAGAGTTCCGCTGGATTGCTGTGTTGGGCATAATAAGTTTCTTTCTAGTTCTCAGTTCATTCCTTTCTTTCCATGGAATGTTTCCTATTTTATTTTCTCATGGACATGAATATCATCTTTTTGTATTTTGTATTCTTGTAAGTACTTTCTGAGTTGCTGGCTTGAGTATGATGAATTGTCTGAATTAATGTATGCTAATCTTTAGATGCTCTCATTTATCCATCATCTCTACAAAAACACGTTTGCTATGTATAGCAACATTGCTTAGTTGTTTACTTCCAGTGCTCAAAACATAGCAGTTCATACTTTTCTGGATTTTAGGATTGGTGAAAAGAAATTCATGTTGTTTTGATGTTTCTGCCTCTGCATGTAAGTTGGAATATTTCTCTTACAGCTTTGAGTAGTCATTCTTTACATTGTACTTTTTGGAATATTGACACTGATATGGCATTGTGGGTTTATTCTGTTTGTTTATACAAGTTTCTGCATACCTCTTATCTAGCTGTGTTGTGCAACAGATAACACACTACACTTATAAATGACTCTGATGCTTGGGTGTCCATTTCTTTCATTAGATTTGGGAAAATTAATATAATTTCATTGACTTAAAATGTCTAAGCCTAATTTAGCTCCTTTTCTACCCTCATGGATCCTTAGATTTGGTTTCTTCAACACAACCTAGAGTTTTTGGTAGTTATGATAAAGATCATTTTTCCCTTTATACATGTCCAAATGTTTTGTTATTGCAACCGTGTCCCTCTTCCTTGAAGTTTTTTCAGTTTGTTATTTTTTGATGATGCTTTCCACTATTGTTTTATTTGATTGATTGATTGATTCTTTACTCTCCAGAATTTGTTGGGTTCTTTTCCAAATTCTTAATTTCCTACATAAATTTCCCTCCCATTTTTTTTTTAAAATTTTGTCTCAAAGTTAGTATTTTGTCTGCTTTGCTCACTTTGTGGTCAAGGTCCCAAACTGATTTCCTTACTACATTATCTGCATAACTGAATACTCTGTATGATCATTGATCCTCTTGAAACGTCAGTCTCTGAAATTTATATTTGGCATTTCAGCTACTTAAATTAGCAGACATTTCCCCAAATCTAGTGGAAGAATTTAACACCAAGGTCTAAGAGACATTTGCACGTTCCAAGTGTATCCATTGCATAGCATAGCCACATAAGTGGCATTTGGAGATCCAGGCATAAAAGCAGAAAAGAAACTCACATTGCCATGGCATTACCTCTGGTTTGTGATGTCAGCAGCTTATGATCATATGGGTTTCCAACAGTGGATTTTGCCCCACATATTTTGTTTCCCTGCTGTGTTTTATGTATCTGTTGGGATGTAGATTTCCTTTGGTTTTCTTATTTTTTCCCATTTATTTCAAACTTTTGTTTTCTTGTTTATTTCATTTTATGTGACTCTTCTGGTGATGTGTCTTCACTTGTAATTTTTATTTTAGGGTAAAGATGGTAGCTGTGGTTCTCCTCGATGATTTACCCCCTGTGTTGCTGAAAAGACTCAGAAACAGAAGCAACAGGTCAGTGATTGTGGGAAAAGTAGTCTATAGGTTTTATAGAGGTAAGAATATCAATATTTAAGAAGTTAAAAAAGAAACAACTGGGGAAAGAAGCAAAAAAAGACAAAATAATAATGAAAGAGAAACACTATATGAATTAGAAATCTGGACGGTACATGTAAGACTATTGTGTGTGTAGAAATAAAGAAGAGAAAACATGTAGAAGATGGGTTAGGTTTAAAAAGGTTTGTGGTGAGATGGGAGTTAAATCACAATAATTGAAAAAAATTCAAGACTTTAAATAATAAAGTAAAATTTTAAATCTTTAAATTAAGAAACCAATCTAAGAAGAAGCAACCACGGGATAGGGAAGGTGTTATGCCCTTTTTACTTTTTCTCATTGAGAAGACAGGTTTTCTCCCTAAACTGTCATTGTTTATCATTCTCCTATTGAACGACAGGGCTGCTAGTGTCACCAGTTGAGAAAAATTATATCAGAGGGTCCTTCCAAATAAGGGCTTTTGTAGCAGTACACTTTGCTAGAATTCCCTTGGCTTACACACCACGATTTGCTCACTTCTAACATCCTGTCTCTTCCACTGCTACCATCACCAAGTTAGATTCTTGCCTCTCAGGATGTAGGGACTGAACTTTTCTCATTCAAGGACAGCCCCCGTTCATCAAAGCTGACTCTGACACTTGAAGTCACTTTCAATCATGCTTGATTCTTTAGGATTAAAAATGTGCTTTCCTAAACAAAGTCCTCTACATATTTCTTAGAAATATTTAATAAGTTTTTTTCAAATAGCTTGCATAATAAAATAATTAGATGGGCTAGCATACTCAGACTCTGAATTTACCACTTAATTCTCCCACATCAATGCACGAAGAGTGGGTTCTCTTCTAACTCCACCTGGATTTTCCCAACTCAAATTACTTTGAACTGAATGTTAGATGTCATATTAATTTATTTATTTCAGCAAAAGGGAAAAATTCAAAAGAAAAATGTGCCTAGACTTTGATCAACCTTTGATCAATCTGAAAGTCAATTTCTCTGTTATAAGTTCTGGCAAATTCTGTGGTTATCTCAGATAATAATTTAATGCTTTCAACCAAATCCAAAAACAAGATGAGTTTTTATAAGTTATCATATTTCATTTTTTGTTTTTTTATATAAAGCCTTAACATTTAACCTAGGCATGCCTCACAATTGTGACCTTTCTGCCTCAACTTCCTGTATGCTAGTAAAGAAATTCTTATATATTTTTAATGTGAAAATGTTCTTTTACATTAATTAATTTACTTCTAAATAAGAGATGTAATTATATATATGTATATATATATATATATATTCATATATGTTCATGTGCATGATTGCAGTGCCCACAGAAGCCAGAAAAGAGTGTTGACTCTCTTGGAGCTAGAATTACAGGTAGTTATGAGGCCCAATACTTGGGATTTGAACTCGGTTCCTCTTCAAGAGCATTATGTGGTCTTAACTGCTGCATCATACCTCCAGGGCTTATTTAACATGTAATATTTATTGGTTCCTGACTTAATATTTTTTTAGCTACGTTTTTTGAAAATGGATTATTTTCTCATACAATGTATTCTGATTATAGTTTCCTCTCCTTCTATTCTTCCAGTTTCTTCCCACCTTCCCTACCCTCTGATCCACTCCTTTTTTCATTTTTTGTTTCTCACTAGAAAAAAAAAACAGAATTCCAAGTGATAAGAACAAACATGGCAAAGTAAAATATAATAAGATGAAGCAAGTTCTATAATACTCAAGTTGGGTGGGATAACCCAACAGGAACAAATGAGTACCAAGAGCTGTCACAAGAGCCTGAGACTTACCCATTTTCATAATCAGGAGTCTAATGAAAATACTAAGTCAATAGTTACAACATATATGCAGAGGACCTGGTATAGACCCATGTGGAACCTTGTGTCTCTGTGAGCTCATATGTTCCTTGCTTAGTTGACTGAAAGGACCCTGCTCTGAAGTTCTCCATACCCTCTGGCTCTTATACTCTTTCCTCTTTGTTATCCATGGGATTTCCTGAGGATTTGATGGAGATGTAGAGTTTAGACTCTTTCTCCAAATATTTCCTGGCTGTGGGTCACTGCATCTGTTCCTATCTGCTCCATGAGGAATAATCTCTGATGATGACTGAATAAGCCACTGATCTATGATCATAACAGAATATCATTAAGAATCATTTTATTGATAATTTTTAGACCAGTAGTGTGTGGTTTTAGCCTAGGTCTCTGGGATGTCTAGTTTATGGTTCTTGATTATCCAAGCGTTGTTAGGTGTGGGTTCCTTCTTATGGAGTGGATATTGGGGAAATCAGACACTGGTTTGCTACTCCCACAAATTCTATTCCACCATTCCCTAGCATATTGTGTAAACAGAATAGAATGTAGGTCAAAAGTTTAGTGGCCGGGTTAGTGTCCAGGTTTCTCTTTTGGAAGCTGAGAGTACTTTTCCCACACCAAAATGACTAGAATGTAGGGCTCCATGTAGGCAACAACTCAACTTCTGCATATTCGCATATTCAATAAGTGTTGTGGGTATTATCCTCAGCAAGAGGACATTCCCCTCAGTTTAAAGATAACAGTCTTTTGTCTTAGCAACAGCCTGGGTGGTTGGGGATTTCCATAGGGTCCCTCTCCCTTGGCACAGGAGATGACTTTCTGAAACTAACACCTATAGTGCAGTCAGTACGATCAACAATTATTAAATGTGACCTTGTGAAACTGAGAAGCTTTTGTGAAGCAAGGGACACCCTCATTCAGAAAAAGTGGCAGCCTACAGAATGGTATAAGATTTTTACCCATACAACATCTGATAAAAGTCTAATATCCAAAATATATAAAGAACTCATGAATCTAGATAACAAAAGCACAAATAATCCAGTAGAAAAATGGGGAACATATCTCAATAGAGGAATCTCAAATGACTGAGAAACACTTGAAGAGATGTTCAACATCCTTAGACTTCAGAAAAATGCAAATACAACTACTTTGAAATTCCATCTTACATTTGTCAGAAAGGTGAAGATCAATAACACAAGTGACAGCTCATGCTAGTGGGGATGTGGAGCAAGGGGAACACTCCTCCACTGCTGTTGGGAGTGAAAACTTGTATAGTCACTATAGGAATGAAAATGGCATATGACAGTTTCTCAGAAAGTTGGGAATCAATCTACCTCAAGATCTAGCTGTGGCACTTGGGTATATACCCAAAGGACACTCCATTTCAAGGACACTTGTTCAACCATGTACACTGCAGCTTATTCATCATAGTCAGAAATCTGAAAAAAACTATATGTCCTTCAACAGAATAGATGAAGAAAATATGGTACATTTAGACAGTGGAATATTATTCAGTTGTTAAAAATAGACATGATGATACTTGCAGGCAAATGGACACATCTAGAAATAAATCATCCTGAGTGAGATAACCCAGACCCAGAAAGAAAAAATATGGCATGTATTCACTTATAAGGTAATGCACGAAACAATCCCATAGCAGTTTGTATTCAAAGGGTTATTTATTTGAGGGTAAAAACTTATAGAACACCATCCTACATGACTACCAAGAAAGGAGTCTAGTTGCTGGAGCAAGAGAGCAAGTTAGCAAGCAGAGGGCTGCTGCTGCTTTTTAAAGGGGAAGAGACCACGCCCCAGTGGGCTGGTATCTCAACGGCTATTGGCTGAAGAAGCTTCCGCAGCAATAAGGAGATATTAGTCATTAAGTAATTGATAACCAAAGTACAATCATTAGAACCAGAGAGGTTAGGCAAAGAGGGAGGGTCTAGGAGTGATGCAAAGATCTCCCTGATGGGAAGGAATAAAATAGATTTTACAGGCAGAGTAGAAGCAGATGGGGATGAGAGTAAGGGTATCAACTGCTAGCAGGTTGTGGTGGAGGGAGAAAGTAGAGAGAGAGATGGCTGAAAATGGGGGAATGGTATCTGGGGGCTGATGTGGAATCCTAGTGCAATGGAAAACTCCTGGAACCTATGAAGGGGATACTCAGTCTCAACTAACCTTTTTAGGTGAAGAAGCAAGACTGTCATTGGTGGTTATGAGTTGCATTCAATTGCTTAAAATTCTATTGCAATTTGTACCTTTAAAAAGTATTATAAAAATTATAGACGGATTTTATCAAGATCTTTTTGAGAAATGCTGTATATATTTGTATTTTGTCTCTGATTTAATATTTGTTTTAGAGATTTGACCTAAATCAGGCTTGATGTTTTTCAAAAAGGTAAATGTATTTCACATTTATAACTAGTGTGGTGTTTCCCTGGTTAGGGCCATGTTTAAATAAATTTGTTCCACACTATTTAATGCCACCTGCTTTGGGAGAGCAATGGTTGAAATATTCACTAATTATGACAAAAAACAACAGTTCAATTATTTTCTCTTTCTTCCTATATCATAAAAAATATTTTTTTAAACAAAACCTCATTCTTTGCCAGTGGTTGTGGTTCAGGGGCAAAACACTTTTTATAATACTAATACTACCTTTAGCACTAGGGGAAAAGTCCCTGTCAAACTGTTGTCATACTTTTAATAAGAAAAATAGACAAATTCCATATTCTCTCATAGTATTCCAATTATTTATTAGTTTTTAAAGTAATAAGTTGCTTTGCTACTGACTTCTTTTACTGACCAACTCATTTTTTTAATTCATATTTTATAACATTAATTCTCAAACTATAACTATCAGTTAGAATTGTATTCATAATTCCTAATGTTCTTAATATGAGTTAATAGATTTCCCATGTTATATTTCTCTTTTTCTTTAATATGTTATAAATAACTGCCCAGAATTATTTATTCAAGTAAATTATAACTTTATGAAAACTTCCTCAAAGTTAATTTAAGAAAATCTACCAGTGTTGAATTTTTTCCAGTTTTAAATATTTAATTGCTCAAATATTTATTGATGCAGTAATTTTACACAAGTCTTTTGGTTGTATCACATGATGATTTTCAAAGACATTGGGGCAAATTTGTTTCTGAATCAAAGAGTTTGAATAATAAAAACTGAAGAGAAAGAAAAATGATCACAAGATCTTTAAGAAAGTTTGTGGCACTTCACATTACTAGTTATAGAGTGTTCATTGATAACAACATCACTAGGAATCTGTTATTTTTAATGACTATAAACTATATGACATATTATGTCTATTAATTATTTCAGAAGTTGGTGTTTGAAATAAATGCTCCTTATTTTCCCTAAAAATTTCAACTCTGGTTTCTTTATTACACATAATACTATGACAGTAAGTACATTGTCTTTGTCTATGCTTTTGTTGATGTAATAGAATGTCTGAGATTAAATTGCATATAAAAAACAGGTTTGCTTTATAGTTCTGGAAGCTGGGAAGTCCAAGATTAGAAATCAATATCTCTGCCTTCTGGTAGAAAGCAAACAACCATACAGTTTTTGGGTTTGTGTTTTGATTTTTCATTCTTGGACTCTTTTGACTCTTTGGGAGCCTGCCATCTAGTTCCCAAATAAATCACATCGAGTCTTATTGTTTTTTTGAATGACTGGCCTTAACTTGGCTTATTTCTTGACAACTCTTCTTATCTTAAGTTATCCCATCCCTCTTTTTCCTTTGGGGTTTTTCTTTCTCTTACTTCTGTAATCTGACTTTCACTTGTACTCCATGGCTGACTGTGTAGCTATGTGGCTGGCTCTTTTGTTCTCATTCTTTGATCTCTTGCCACTTTCTCTCTTACCATTTATTACCTCCCTTTCTATTTATTAACTCTGCATGACAGCCCACCTATCCTTTCTCCTGACTCATTATTGGCCATTCAGTTTTTTTATTAGACCAGTCAGGTGTTTTAAGCAGGCAAAGTAACAAAGCTTCACAGAGTTAAACAAAGGCAGCATAAAAGATTGACACACATCTCTGCATCATTAAACAAATGTTTCACAGCATAAACGAATGTAACACATCTTAGAATGATATCATACAACGAAAACACATGTGAAAAAGATGTGTATGTTTATGTGTGTGTGTGTGTTCAAGTTTATTCTTGAGAGAAAGCAGATTCCAGAATTGCAATCTAATCATCTCAAAGTCATAAATCCATTTCAGTGGCTAGAATTCCCTGACACAAGAAAGCACTAGTTCTCTTGTAAGGACAAGCCTTTCCTGACCTCACAGCTCTCAATCACTGTGCTGGGGACCAGAAAGCAACACGACTTTTCCTGAGGTCAAACTATAATACACACTTTCAAATTAGTACTAGATAAATAACAGGATCCCAAAGTCCCAATTATCTGATACATTGCAATATGGATATCTTCAGAAATACTCTCTGTGTCTTTATATGTCTTGCAATGAAAAGTAGCAATAGTGACATTTAGATTTGATACCGAGGCAAACAAGCCTAAATAAGAGTAACTTTAACCAGAAGATGGTAGATATCCAATGTATAAATGTTGAACACTTTCGCTCACATTTCTATCTACATGTGTGCTCTACTATAAATTTAGGGGCCTCAGAGCAGCTTGGCTCATGGTGAAAACAAGAGCTACCTACATCCATTGGTACCATCACAAAGTGGTCAGTGCCCACAGCTGGATGGAACCAGAGCAGAATGACTTTTGATACATATCAGAACCTTTCTACCCCAAGTGTTGTTATGTCGTAATGGAGAGACAAATGGCAGAGTCAAATGCAAAAATTGATACTAGACATAAGAATAAGATTTAGGATATAGTAGGGAATTATACAAGTCTAGCAAAATTATGGTAGTAGTCTTCCTGAGTCCATAGCTTCACTAGTTCTGGTACTGACAGTTTAGAGTACCAGGGATGATTTCTCTCCAGTTGAGTTGGTCTTAAGTCCATCTAGACAGCTTTTGGTTACCACCATCATGTGAGCGCCACTTCTTGTACCTTTGTGTCTTTCTCTGAATGCTGGTAGACTATTTGTTTGCTCCCTGACAGCACTCCTCATCTAAGAAATCTCTCTCTCTCTCTCTCTCTCTCTCTCTCTCTCTCTCTCTCTCTTTCTCCAACAAACAGAGACCATGACAAAAAAAAGTCACTAGACACACTGCTGAGATCAAGAGATTGTGAGGAATCAAAACCCAATGTTTGCATCTATATCACAGATGCTGCATCTATGGCTCAGAGAATAATGCAGAAAAGAAGAGGAGGAGGAGGAAGAAGAAGAAAAAGATAAAGAAGAAGAAGAAGAAGTAGAAGTAGTAGTAGTAGTAGTAGAAGAAGAAGAAGAAGAAGAAGAAGAAGAAGAAGAAGAAGAAGAAGAAGAAGAAGAAGAAGAAGAAAAAGAAGAAGGTCTAATTACTTTTGGACTTTTGGGCTGCTTTGAGACAGGGGCATTTGTTCACTTCATACCAACTGGAAATTCACCATATACTACTGGCTTGACTATTGCAAGGTCATACTAACTCCCCTTCTCAAACCCTGGGATTATATACTTTGCTGCCATGCCAGGTTCATTCTCTTTTCTAGAAATGTTTGCTCAAAGCAATCAATTTCCCTTTGTTCTATCCAGGCTGCCCGGCTAGCTTACACCTGAAATAACAATACAGAAACTGTATTCATTCAAATACTGCCTGGCCCATTATCTCCAGCCCCTTATTGACTAACTCTCACATATTAGTTTAACCCATCTCCATTAATGTGTATCGCCACTTGACTATGGATTATCGGCATGAGTCTAACCAGTGTCTGTCTCAGGCAGGAGAACCATGGCATCTGCCACTCTGTCCTTCTTCCTAGAATCCAGTTCTGTCTACTCCGCCTATCTAAGTTCTGCTCTATCAAAAGGCCAAGGCAGTTATTTTATTCAACCAGTGAAAGCAACACATAGACAGAAGAACCTCATACACCAATAAAATATAATATTATAAGGAACCTATAACAATATTAATGTCAGGATATCATGTTTACATACTTCTTAATACATAAAAAATGTATGGTCAGAAATGTTGAACATAATATGCTCAACTTCTGATGAGCTTCTGATGCTTCTGAAATATACTTAGAGACTGGACTGTCATGGTGCATGCCTCTAATCCTAGTATTCTAGAGGCAGAAGAAGGCAGATCTCTGAGTTCCAGGATAGCCTGGTCTACAGAATGAGTACCTCGACAGTCAGAGGTACAGAGAGAAACTCTGTTCCAAACAAACAAGCAAACAAACAGACAGACAGACAGACAAAAAAGACAGAAAAGAGAAAAAAATATTCTTAGAATACATGCAAGACAACATTTTGTCCTTACCACATAATTTCATATGAGATTACTTTTTACTCTTTGGAATGAACATTGAGCCAATGAAATGCCAAATCCTGGAGTGGTTAAAGCTATAATTAGAAGCTGTGTGACACAAACCCTTTATTTGTCTCACCTAGAACCCTACTTCAAAAAAAAGTATATTGTGTATATGCACTAGTGTACTTAATTATATCTTTATCACAAGTGAGTCTTGTGTATCAGTTATGACAGTTAGATGCTGAACAGTTCTGCCTGTTCAATCCTGTAATGTTGCTTTGTATATCCATATCACCTATTTATTCTAAACCAGTCTCCTAAGGCTTCACAGCTTCCAATATATTCTACAACATTTTGCTATTTCTAAAGTGTCAAATAAAGGAACCACATTCATTTGCCTCTCTATGTTGACTTTCGTTTACCCAATGTCACTTCCTTTCAATTCATTCAAATTATGGGGTGAACAAAAGTCTGTGCCCTTAGTTACTGAGTGAGTTGTGTGAAACACATGAAGAATAGATTATTCAACCTTTCAATTCACATTAGCACTATTTCTGGATGTTTTAGCCATTGTGAATAAATATTAATATCTATCAATTAATATCTGTGTAGAAATTGTAGAAATTTTAGTGTGAGAATAGATGTTTCCCTTCATGAGAGACAAATATTCATTTGTACAAAAACTGAGTTTATAAAGAACACTCATTTTGTTTATAAGAAAATTCCAGTTGTCGTTCATAATTATTGTGCCTAATTATTGTGCATAATTACAGGCCTACCAATAACATATGAAGAATATTTCTCTATATATTCACTAGCATTTAAAACCACCACTTTTAAAAAGTAATCCTGATAGGTGTCTTGTAATGTATCACCATTTTAGGCAATACTTTCTTGAGTACTAAAGACGCCAAACATTATTTTATGTGCAGGTTCCCATTGGTGGATCTCTGTAAGATCTCTGTCCTTTCATTTTTATTTTTTTCCCTAATTAAATTATTCACTTTTTCTTGTACAGTTCAAAAATAATGAATCTTGCAATAATATGTGGTTTTCTAATACATTTTCTATTCTATAATTTGTATTTTTATTTTATCTCTAGATCAATATTCTAAAATGTTGAGTATGATTTATTAATTTACCTTTAAAGACTCATGACTTTGATATCAAATGAAAGAGTTGTTTGACTTTTGTCAGTCTCCTTGATTTTGTCTTAAGTTTTTTAATTTTGCACCTTTTATTTCTATCCATTTTGATGTAAATATTACATTCAATGTATAATATAGATAAGACTAATTTTTCTACGGATATCCAGTTATTTCAGACCCAGTTGGGAAAAAGAATCTTCTTCCTCTACTAACAGCTTCTGTCTCTTTGTGAAAATCAATTGACCATCTTTGGGAAGGACTATTTCTTGGTTCTCTGATCTGTTTCAATGATCAATATTTCTCTGCCAGAAAATGAATCCTGTCTTCATTTTTGTAAATATTGAGAAAATGTAGCACAATGATTCTTCTCACTATGAGGATCTCACATTTTTTTATGCTCTGTTCCCTTCTCTATGAATCTAAAAATTCTTTAGAATATGTTCATGTAAAGTAACTTGGTTTTGTATGCAATGATTTATTTGAGAAATGTAGACAAGATCACATGTCTTGACAATTATTGAACATATCACTGATGAACTGAGGCTACCCTTTACTTCTTCCATGAATATTTCATATTTTCATCAGATAGCCTTCCATAAAAATGTTTATAAATGCTTTAGAAGTACATATATGAGTTTTCAACAATTATCAGATTTGTTTTATTTTTTTTTGATTTATTTATTTTATACATATTGTTTTGCCTACATGAAGGTATCGTGGTGTCTATGGATTCCAGAAGAGGACATTGGAACCTCAGGAACTAGAGTTACAGGTGGTTGTAAGATACCATGTAGGTGCTTGGAACTGAACTAAGATTTTTTGCAAAAGCATTAAGGTTCCTCCAAACTGATGTATTATCTCTATAGTCATTTTACTGTGATTTTTATTAAAGCATGCAAATATTTTCATTATCAAAATAATTATACAATAAAACTAATCCATTTATTTTATGAAAAATAAAATATATCAAACTTAAAGGGAAAATAAATATTTATAGTATAAGAATAAAAGCAAGCATTTATGTTTCTAATGTAAATATGAAAAATAATATGTATTAAGTAAGAGTGTTTCAGCACAGAGCAAGACAAATTTCTTGCTGTATAAGATATGCAAACCAAACAATTTTTTTAATAACAATAGAATAGAAGTTTTGAATATAGGAGTCAATGTGGATAACATCAAAGACAAGTTGAAAGGAAAATTCCCAACTCAAACTCAATAATGAAAAATATTTTCTAGATAAAGCATTTTTAAATATACATAATTTCATAAATATGTCTCTATGTACTCACCTTTGTGTCAGGTAAAATTCTTAAATCACATGCTACAATTTTTAAATAAAAATACAGCCAAACATATTAGAAAATAAGTGTTCACATTTTCATAAACATATAAGAGATGGTATTAATATTTAACAAGAAATATCAAATTTGCTTTAAAATGTTTTCTCTGAAATTGCAAAAACAAAATACCCTTTCTTTTCAAGTGTTCCTGACACATTCATAATACTTGGCCCCATTTTTGGAAAAGTAAATAAAATCCATTAAAGTATATAAAATAAAACAGCTGTTGACAATTTGTTAAAACTAAAAATTGTGACTAGAACTTGAAAAAATTAATTCTTCAGAGTAATCAAGAAAAATGTGTATGTAATATTTAAATCTACATATGTATGTTAAATTTCATTTCAAAGTCTATTTCCATTATGTTAAAACATTAAGGTCCCATGTGACCCAGAAAGCCAAAAGCACAGCAAACATCTCTAAAGTAAAAAATGTAAATTCTGAAATAAAGCTTATCAACCCCAAATCAATACATTATGAACATTGTCTTCAGATATTTGTACAGAGTTGAAACTCTGAAGTAAAAAATAGAATTGGGTTATATCCTACAATTCACTCTTCACAGAATTTAGCCTAAAACTGGGTCACAATGTATGCTGTGTAGAGTGTTTAACACTAGGAGAACATGTGTATTTTTATTTGCTTGAAAAACCAGCATTTGAAGCAAACATAGCCAATGAAAACAATATATCTTTCTGGTGTGGGAGGTCCTTCTACCTGGGTGTTGCTTTTCTTGGTTAATGAATAAAGAAACTGCTTTTACCTGTTGATAGGGCAGAAATTAGGCATGCAGGGAAGATGGAAATGAATGCTGGGAGGAAGAATGGAGTTAGAGATACCATGGAGTTACTGCCACTAGAGATAGACATGCTAAAACTTTGCTGGTAGGCCACAACTTCGTGGTAATACACAGATTAATGGAGATGGGTTAAATTAAGATGTAAGAGTAAACCAATAAAAGCTAGAGATAATGGGCCAAGCAATGAGTTCATTAATACAGTTTCTGTGTGATTATTTTGGTTCTGGGCAGCCGGGGCAAACAAGTGGCTCCATGAAACATCTTTCATAAAAGACAATAAGATTTAAGAAGTCCAGAATGATCTAACGAGTTCTCTCCAGACCTTTGCCTGACCTCAGAACTGTGGTTTGGGGTAAGTGCACAAGAGAAGAGTAGAATATGTTATAAGGGCCTTGCATAGGACACTGATTATTCTCAGTCTATTTACCTTCAAACTGAAAGCATAATACAAGAGCAAACAGGCATTCTTGAAAGAAACATGACAGAATTGACATTTATGTCCTACCAACATGTCCAGGATAGTCTCAAAGTACTAAGAAACATAAAACTATCTGGCCTATTAACAATAAAAATAATAAACTATGTAGGCCAATTTTGAGATAATGTGTTCTAAAGCAATGCTTATATGGACCCTTAAAACTGCAAGAGAAAAAAGTCCAAAGATAAAATATTAGGAACAGAAAATAGATTCTATCCCATAAAATGAGATATCACAGAAGTGGAGAAGGATAATGATTTATGACTAAGAAGCATAAGCATTGAGTACATCTGTGATACTACCAAAAATAAGTTTATTTTTTTTCAGATGAAAAATATCTGAAAATTAAAAAGGATTAAGAAACCCAATTGTGAAGCAGGGCAGTGGTGGCACACACCTTTAATCCTAGCACTTGGGAGGCAGAGGCAGGCAAATATCTGTGAGTTTGAGGCTAGACTGGTCTACAAGAGCTAGTTCCAGGACAGGCTGTAAAACTACAGCAAAACCCTGTCTCAGAAAACAAAATGAAACAAAATAAAAAAGAAACCCAATTGTGTTAAGTAAGCATCAAAATTATGACAGAGGATATGGAAGGAAACTCTGGGGATCAGGCACATTTGATAGCCAGTGTTATAACACAATATTCAAATGCCCCCTGTTCATCCAAAAATGTGTAAAGTACATGAAAAAATAGAAGACCCATTTAGCAGAGACTATATCCTGAAAAAAGCATTGCTGAAGAAACCTAGCCACTGGAGTCAATTAGACAAAGACTTTAACTAAGCAGTCTAAAGTATGTTCAAGGAACTCAAGATACTATGAACCAGAGAAATCTGAATAAACATATTGATGAAGGCAGAGATAATTAAAAATGAATTCTAGAACTGAAAATAGTATAAGAAAGTGTGATTATACACAGTAGCTGACTAGTGATCTGTGTAGCAAGGATCGTTAGAAGGGCAAGAACACACAGAGCAGGAACTGTAAGCAAACCAGCATGGGCAATACTAACGAGCAAGATGATAAATGATATTCAAAGAACTAACGTCTAAAAACCTTCTCAAATCAGGGGAAAACATGGATATGCAAAGAGATGGACAACTTCATATTGGACACCAGGTGTATCAATAAATTCCAGATTGAATAAACTGAAAGACATACATAGGAAGATATGTTGTCTGTGCCTGCTGCTGTTAGAACAGCCAATTAGAATGATGAAATTTTATTGAGCTCTCTCCATTTTGAAAGCTGAGAAGATAGCAGAATTTCATCTCATAAAGCATTTCTACAGTTTTATGACAAGGCCCGTGGCAGAAGGAGTTGGAACAGTTCCTATAAAAGGTAAATATAGAGCTGTCTCATGACCTAGAAGTAACACCTCTGTATATGCAACCAAACAAATTTGAAAAGAATATTCAGACTAACCCTTGTATTACAACACTAATTACAACACTGAAGAGGCAATCAGAGCCCAACCTTATACCAACTGGTAAATGAATAAACCAACTGCATTACATACATACAATGAACTATTATTGAGCCATAAAAAATGAAGTTTTGATGCACGTTAAAACAATAAAAACACTATGGAATAAGAAGTGAGACGATGATATAGATAAAAAAGAAAGAGAAAGAAAGGAAGAAAGAAAGAAAGAAAGAAAGAAAGAAAGAAAGAAAGAAAGAAAGAAAGAAAGAAAGGAGAATTTACTAAGCATTAAAAATATAATCACTCAAATGAAAAATTAGTTGTCTTCAACTGAGTCTCATTGGGGTCACAAATCAGTCTAAAGACAAGGCCCAGCAATAGATGAGCTACACAAAAAGAATTCAGTGATATCATTGGAAATTTTTCTCAGGAATTTTTTTCTTTACCTTAGAAGTCTTTTGAGAATATGTTACAGACTCTAGTTTTGTGTTTATTCAGGATTCCTATGTGTAAGAACTTGCACAGTTTCTATATGTGTTTCTTGTACTTTACTTTCTCCTTCTTTCTTTCTGTTTGTGTGTTTGTTGTTTGATATCTAAAGAGAGACAGAAAGGGTATAGATTTTAATCGGAGGGGTTTGAAAAGGATTTTGGAGGAGTTGTTAGAGGGAAACCATAATCAGAACATATTGTATACATAAAACTCGATTTCATTGAAAAAAATTAGAAGAAAGCAAAGCAAAACAATATATAAAAATAAAAATGGAAGGCTACTTCAGAAATAAAGACAAAAAATAATAAATTTGAATGAAAATTAAAAAAAACTAGAGTAAATTGAAAAGCAGATATGTAGTAGCATTCCTACATACAAAGTCTCATGAATTATTTTTGTTCAAGGAGTTCTAAGAAATAAGTTGCCATGTATTCAGAGTACTGACCACATGAATTCATCCACACAATGTAAAATATGCCACTTATGTTATTTCTGGGGCTAAAGAGAACACAGAGTCTGACAAGAATCTTCAGATAAATGATGGGTTTTTTTTTCATTCTGATATATAGACTGCAAGTATTCATAAAAAATTATACTCTAACATATACTAAGCACATGCTCATTCTCGGCACTCCTCCAGATAAATTGAATGATCTTTATTATAAATGAGGCTTATGGGCAAGCCAGCATGAGTGCTATGAGCATGTTTGAGGTAGGCTACCTAAGCCATGATTTCTATATTAAAAGCATGTGTGTCAGTTTTGGTGTGTAAATGTTGAATCCAACACTTGCACATTCTAAGCATTTGATTTTATACTAACTTAAGCTGTAAACCACTTCAAAGTATTTTTGGTTTATTATATTTTTAAATTGAGGATATTTACTTGGAAGCAAATCCACTGTAAGATGTGAACATCAATTCTTTAAAATACTACTGAGAGACAAAATCCAGAATTTAATGAATAAAAAGACATAAACTCAAATGGTACACTTGGCATCATGTAGATGGAATTTTCACTAAATTAGTTAATCCATATTCTTAAAATATTTACAAATTTGTATTGATGGGTAACATATTATATATATATAAACAGATTATATATATATAGCAATATATCTGTATATCAATAAAACTTTATATGTTTGTGTCTGTGATAAATGCAAATAATATATATTATAAATGATAATTTAATTCTGTCCATAATAGTATATATACTATTTACATAGACAAATTATACAGCATGACTCTCATATTGTTTTAAATATAATACAAATTCACTGAAAAACCTTGTATTTTAAATAAACAGTCTGATTAATAATATATAAAATACTCCTCATCCACTGTTTTTTCTTTTTGAAGCAAGCAAAGCTAACTTTAGAAACCATAATAAAGACTGAACTCTAACTCTGACAATTTCAAGAACCATATAGTTAGTTGTACTCAATGCTATTAGATAGTGAAACACATAATAAAATCAAAGAGTAGAACATTGGAGCTGAGGTATGCGAGCATCAAGTAAGGACAAAAGACATAAAAATGTGCTGGAGAAGAGAGTGTGACATCCAGGTTGCTTTTCAGATTCAGTAGGAAAACTCCACCTACAACTTACTCAACATTGTAGTCTATCATCTATTAATTTGAAAACTGAAAAGTTTTAACTCAGGAAAACTTTTAAGTCTACTTCCCAGATTGTTAGTTACTCTGAGCACTAGTTTCGAGATCTTAAAACCACTGGCATTTCTATTGCTAGTTATATATGTTATTAAAACAATTAGAGCTTTGAAATTTTCATTGCAATTTTTTGCATTTTTTATTTGTATGCTGACTTTATATGTTATATTTATTCCTCCACAAAATTTTTAATCTCTTTGTTCTCAGATGCTTAGTGTCTATGGTTATAGACTTAATAACAATCACTTTTAAAAATCGTGTATCATATTTCCTCCAACACTGGTGATTCAGTGTCATAGTTTAAGCTATCTATTTGACACAACCTAAAGTCACTTGGGAAGAGGGTATCTCCACCAACGGAGCTTCCACTGAAAATTTACTGTTTATATATTTAACATATGACAAAATATGTTTGTTATATTTAACACAATATGAGAGCCATACTCATATAATTTGTATATGTAGATAGTGTATATACTATTATGTACAGAACTAAATTGTCATTTATGATATATCATATAATATTTATATGTATCACATATGCAAATGAAGATGGAAGTTATGAAATAATCCCACAGTAGCTCATAACTGAGTTTAATAAAGGGTTATTTATTTAGGAGTAGATTCACAGAGCACAGTCCTCTGCATGAATGGGGAACAGGAACTGAATTCAGAAGCCAGGAGAGATATGGAGAGTACACTTTACATCGGCACTTATAGTATAAGAGGCCATGCCCAAGTGTGCTGTCATCTTAAAGACTACTGGCTGAAGGAGTTCCTACAGCATACAAATCTATAAATTTTTATTGCCAAACAGAGATACTGCTATTTTGCATATCTTCACACCTGTCAGAATGGCCAAGGTGAACATCACTGATGACAACTTATGCTGGAGAGGTTGTGGGGTAAAGGGAACACTCCTGCATTGCTGGAGGGAGTGCAAACTTGGAAAGCCACTTTGGAAGTCAGTATGGAGATTTCTCGAAAAATAAAGAAACAACCTCCCTCAAAACCCAAAAATGCCACCTTTGGGTATATACATAAAGAATGCTCAATCATACCACAAGGACATGTGCTCAACTATGTTCATAGCAGCATTATTTGTCATAGCCAGAACCAGGTAACAACCTAAATGCCCCTCGACAGAAGAATGGATAAGTAAAATGTGGTGCATTTACACAATGGAGTATTGCACATCAGCAAGAAAATATTGATATCTTGAAATTTGCAGTCAAATGGATGGATCTAGAAAACAACATATTCAGTGAGGTAACTCAGACACTCATAAGCATAAAGCAATGAAAACTAGCTTATAATTCACAACCCCAGAGAACCTAGACAACAAAGAGGACCCTAAGAGAGACATATATGGATCTAATCTACATGGGAAGGAGAAAATGACAAGATCTCCTGAGTAAATTGGGAGCATGGAGTCATGAAAAAAAGGGGAGAGAGTAGAAGTGGAAGGAGGATGAATGGACAGGAGCTAAAAAAAAAATATAGCTCATTTAAAACTATATATACATACATGTATATGAGTATGGATTAACTAAATTAATTTAGTGAGGTATGTGATGTGCATACCTCAGGACTTTAGCCTATTAATCATCAGGGGGACAAGAGAGAACTTTCAGAAAATAAATGCCCTTTTTGTTTGTTTCCTTACACAGTTTCCTTCATATTTTTCATATGTAAAGAGTTTCTGTTTCTTAATATCTCCTTTATTTTATGAGACTAGAATATAATTACATCATTGCTAGTTTTTTCTTCCTCCAAACTTCCCCATATATTTTTCTTTTCTTTCTTTCAAATTCATGGATTCTATTTTTCATTGATTTCTCTACTTTTTTTTTGAGAAAGTTGAATTTTGATGAGCAGAATATAGCATTTCTCTCAAGAAATATTGCTTTGTGGCCTAGATGAAATATTTATTCCCTCTTCCATGTTCAGGGGGCAGGAAATCAGTGTTGTCATGGTGGTAGGTAAAGCAATTGCTGCTGGCCTTTCTCTCTCACTCTCTCTCTTTGTATGTGTGTGTGTTTGTGTGTGGATGACCCACATGCCATGGTCCTGCTCTGGTTAATAAATGATTCTTTAGATATTAAAAATAAGAAAAGATAAAAGTTTATAATGACTCCTGACATAGTGACACATAGTGACATTCCCATGTGGATGTCACTAGCCAAAGTTAAAACCTTTTTTATTTAGACAGAAAAGGGTTCACCGAGCATGGGGCTGGGGGTGGGATGGGTGTAAGGGAAGATGGGAAGGGAGAAGGGGAAGATTGGGGAGAGACTGAAGGAATGGGATGGTTAGGATGGAGGAAGGGTGGATATGGGAGCAGGGAAGTAGATATCTTAATTAAGGGAGCCATTTTAGGACATTGAGCCTATAATTCGTAATGCTAGAGAAGCTAAATAAGAAGATGAACCTAAAGAAAAGCATATAGTTATCCTACTGGATATTGGAAGTTGACAAAATTGCTGGGCAGGGGTTGGGAGCATGGGGGTGGGGGTGAGGTGAGGATAAGGGGGGATGGGGGGAAAGAAGGGAGAAGGGGAGTATGGGGAGAGCTTGAGAGAATGAGATGGTTGGAATGAAGGAGGGTGAATGTGGGAGCAGGGAAGTATATATCTTAATTAAGGGAGCCATTTTAGGGTTGACAAGATACTTGATTCTAGAGGGGTTCCCAGGTGTCCAAGAAGATGTCCCTAGCTTGTTCCTTGGGCAGCAGAGGAGAGGGTGCCTGAACTGGCTTTGTCCTATAGCCACACTGTTGAATATCTTGCATATTACCATAGAACCTTCATGTGGTGATGGATGGAGATAGAAACAGAAACCCATATTGGAGCACTGGACTGAGCTCCCAAGGTCCAAATGAAGAGTAGAAGGAGGGAGAAAATGAGCAAGGAAGTCAGGACACAAGGGGTGCGTCCACCCACTGAGATGGTGGGACTGATCTAATGGGAGCTCATCAAGGCCAGCTGGACTGGGACTGATGGAGCATGTGATCAAACCAGACTCTCTGAATGTGGCTGTCAATGAGGACTGACTGAGAAGCCAAGGACAATGACACTGGGTTTTGATTCTACTGCATGAACTGGCTTTGTGGGAGCCTGGTTTGTTTGGATCTCACCTTCCTAGACCTGGATGGAGGGGGGAGGACCTTGGACTTCCCATGGGGCAGGGAACCCTGACTGCTCTTAGGACTGGAGAGGGAGGGGGAGGGGGAGCAGGGAGAATGGGAGAGAAATGGGAGGTGGGGAGGAGGAAGAAATGGGAGAAAATTTTTAATAAATAAATAAATAAAAAGCAAGAAAAAAAGATAAATTAATCGACGCTTATTTCTAAATAAAGTAAGACTATGTCTAAGCTAAAAGAAAAAAAGGAATAAATCATCAAACTGAAAAAAAAGAAAAGAAAAGGGGAGATGATGTGGGAAATCCTTCTGTATATGTGTTCCTTTTATTGGTTAATGAATAAAGAAACTGCTTAGACCTACGACAGGGCAGAATATATATAAGAAGGCAAACTAAACTAAATGTTGGAAGAAAGTAGGTGGAATCAGAAAGATGCAATGAAGCTGCTGAGGGAGAAAGATGCCTTTGGCAGTGTGCCAAAAACTTGTTGGTAGGCCATGACCTCATAGTGACTCACAGATTAATGGAAATGAGTTAACTTATGATATAAGAACTAGATAGCAATATGCTTAAGTGATTGCTCAAGCAGTGTTTTAATTCATATACTTTCTATGTGACTATTTTGTGTCTGGGTGACCAGGAAACTAACATGCAGCCTCTGCCTACAAGGCACATTTATTGTTACTATTTTTAGGGCACACTATAGTGAGTCTTTCTCGGTTCCATCGACCAGCTCCCAGATAACAACGTGAAGACTTATTATTAATTATGAAGGCTCATTCAAATGTTAGGCTGGTACCACTAGCTCTTATATCTTAAAATAAGCTGCATCTATAAATCTAAATTTTATCCCATCGCTTTTTACCTTTCTTTCATTCTGTATGTCCAACTCCTGTGTCTTGTTGTCATCTCCTGGCATAATTCACTTGCCTAGATTCCTGTTCCCTCTCTCTCCACAGAAATCCTGCCTATTCTCCCTGCCTAGCTATTGACCATTTTTTTTTATTACACCAATCACAGAAACACATTTTGACATGGTACACAAATATTCCACAACATTTTCCATTTTTTGTTTAAATAAAAAGAAAAGGTTTGAACACTAACACAGTCAAACTATGTACAATTAAAAACAATTATGTGAGAATTAAATTTAGAATTTCCAGTCTATCTGCACTTGGCACATTAAGAGAAAATACTCTATTATATATCATATTTTGATGAATCTATAAACCACTATTATAACTTGTGTTATCATCCTACAAATACAATTTTAAAGCTCAAAACATCTTAGATAAACAACTTAAGCTTTTATGTCTCTCAACCCTATATGTTTTACACATCTGATATAAGTTTCTTTTCTGAATTTTGTTAAAAGAAAAATTGTAACTCCAACTATCTATTCTTCAGTCACTTGAAAGACTTGAGAAGGATATTATATTACCTGAGTAAACCTCAAGTACAGAGAAAGCAACTTACCAATCTATAGAAATGGCAAAGACATTTGGCTACCAGGACAGTGAACAAAGGAGAACAAAGGTTTGTATGAAATGTGGGCGCATCCATCTTTGGCCTACAAGTCTAGAATATCTGGTAGATTCTTCTGAGAAACTGAATTTTTAAAGTACTGTCTTGACAAAATTCAGCAGTCAGTTTTATGTGTCCTGTTTGTCCAATTTTGACAGAATACTGTCAACAATCAAGGCAAGAGCAGTTTCATCCACAATGGATTGTTTTGCTGCATTGAATGCAATCTACGTATGGAGGTTCTTCAATATCCATCATCCTTTTTTGAAGTAAATTGGTGCTGCCAGAAGAAGACATATCTCAATGTCATGAAAACTCTTGTTATTAAAATATTTTAAATAGATTATATGTGTTTATCAAGTGTATGAAGAGCATCTATGTACTTAAAATATATCTGTTTGACCTTGTAAGCATGTCTAATATGCCTATAAGTTTGATTGTTATAAATTACTATTTACCTGTCATTTTTATTATCCTTCAAAGCTTTTAAGGATTAGAACTTAAGCAAGAATATAAGCAAACATGGAGTATAACAAAACAACTTGAAATTTTCATCAATATACAAAAATGTCTTAAACAAGAATATATATATACGTATATATAATAACAAAATAGCTTTAAATTTGTATAAATACACAAAAATCCATACCAATGTAAATAGCTTGAGACTGATAACTGCTTTTTGAGTTTCAAAGTAGATTCAATCATTTATCTTTTTATCCTATTATTTCATAACCCAACAAATGACCAAAAACCATCTATTCTACCTCCTGGGATGGTGGGCATTCTCTAAACTGTGTCCTGTTTTCTGGGGATGATGGCATCTTTAGGGGATCCTGAGAAAAATGAGTTATTGAACAAGTATTGGGAGAGATAGCTGTATTCTTTTTGTTTAGTCTTTGTGTGATAGGAAATTGTAAAGCTCATATGAAGTCTTGGCTGGCATAGTCTGTGAGGCTATACCATCTCAACTAGCAGGTTTGAAGTTGTTCTGGTTGTATAATTTTGAGCAATTTTGAGGAAACTATAACTGAGGTATTCTGAGAAGTTGGATCATTTGGACTACTTGCCTTGTCATTATTCATGTCTGATGGTTTTATTCTGAAAATATATAAACTTTAATGATAACATACATACATATTTGTATTAAAAGAAGTATGAAATGTGCAGTATTCATAAATCAGCTAAAGAGAAATTGTTTTATGTTTGAGTAGGTAAAAGACAATGGTCAGCAGTATGAGTCTGTTTAACTGTATAACCAAACTGTTATGAGGACTCTGTAGCCAATGAAATTCATCATGACTCATCTTTTCTTAAAACTGCTCCCATGTAGGGAGATCAGCATACACATCACCTGTCCTGTAGTCTTTCCTGGCTTCCTACCTCACATTGCCAGCCAAGATTTTCAGGTAATCCTCCCCAGTTGAACCTGATCTTTTTTAAAATTCTAAGGAATTTATAGACTGTAGAAACAAAAGTACAACCTCTCCCCCAAGACAATACATATCCTGACTTCTATTCTGAAGCCAAGACATCTCTAAAGTATAGACTGGTTTAATTCATCAGTCCCTTTATATAATCCAATGTCTCTCAGCAGCTACCATTCATTTGTCACCATTTAAAAGTCAACAAAGCAACATATAGGATCCAGATACCCTGTGTATTTCCATTATTTCATGGTGTATATATATAATTTTATTCTTTATTTGTTTACTTTTTAAAACCTATTTATTTAATTATTTTTATAGCTGTCTATACCCATTTTTTTCTTTAGCACCTAAAGAAATTTTCAATCACATTGTAACCTGTTTAGAGGTTTTCTTGGCATGAATCTTGCTTTTTATTTTATTTTATTACATTTTTTTCAAATCTGAAGCATTCTCTGACTTCCTGAGCCAAAGTTTAAACTGCTGTAAAACTGAGATTTCTGTCAAATAGCTGTGGTGACTGAGTCTGTCCCCCTTGGTTTCCTGAGAGTTTAACCCCATGCTGGAAATATTGATAGGAGCCGTGTTTACAACTGCAGTTCTGAGAAGTTGTTGAAACAACTTTCTAGAGTCCCTGTGAATTGCAGCCAACTGTTGTGAGTCTTCACGAAGTAGCTCAGACAGTAACTGTGGCAGCAGGCGATAGCATGACTTCTCCATCTCTGCAGTTGTCCCATCCTTTAAAGTTCATAATAACTCACTAGTTTTCATAAGACTAGGACTTATTGGGGTAGTATTTGCAAATGAGAACTGGGGAAACTTAGAGGCTAGCATTGCCTTTGACACACTAATAGGCATCACAGCTATATGTTAATGAAAGGGCCACAAGTTCCTTTTGCCATGATAAGAATGACTCCCTTTTTAACAAGTAGTAATTTTCTTCAAGGCCCTCAGGGCATTTTGTCTAATGCCTCACATTTTGGAAAAACATTTTATAGTTTTACTTCTGCTAAGTTTGGGCCTTATAAAACATTAATTTCTATGTAAATAGTCTTTTTCTGTCCTGCCAGCAAGCTCCCAAACAATAACACAGAGACTTACTTATAAATTATGAAAGCACGACCTGAGTTTAGGCTTAGTTTAGGCTTGTCCCACTAGCTCTTTTAACTTAATTTAACTGCTTCTATTAATCTATGTTTGACCATGTAGCTCTTTCCCTTTCTTTCATTTTGTATTTATGCAATCCTCAGTTTCTTGTTGGTATCTCCTGGCACAAGTCACATGTCTAGAGTCCTCCTCCTCTTCCTCTCTTTTCCCAGAAATCCTACCTATTCTCCCTGCTTATTTATTGGCCATTTAGCTCTTTATAATAATACATTGATCACAGCAAAACATCTTCACATAGGGTACAACTATCCCACAACAGCCTGTCTTCTTTTGTCATCCAGTATCTATTCTAGAGTGAGTAGCATACTGACAATTGTCAACTATGATGGTTACATTCTGCTAAAATTATGAAAGAAATCATCATAGAGGATAATCTACAATTTAGGTGACAAACTGGTTAATTGCTTTTCCATTTGAGGACCTTTACACTCTCAATAGCCACTATGCTCTGGATTTTCAAGCACAGTGGTATTGAGAGACCCAGGCTCCAGCAGATTCAGTGAATCCATAGCCCTAGCATAACTCCCTAGTGATCTGGCAGTTACTGGCAGTTGGGATTTCCTTTAGGACCTAGGAATCCCCTGATATCATAGTGGGATGTCAATCCCAACCCCGAAACCCTGGAACTCCCCTAATCCCACTGGAAGGCAGTTGATCACAAGCCCAGAGCCTTAGAATTCCTTGAACTTCCTCCCCTATATAATCCCCTCTTCTCACTGCTCATGGTCTTTCCTGTCATATTCCTGTTACTGCTGTTGCTACCATTGTAACTGCTGCTGCTGCTTTGGATGAACAGAAGGAACTGAGTTAAGTAGCAATAAAGACCCTTTGCTTTTGTATTAGATATTGGTGTGAGACAATTCTGTATTCTGTCAATCACATTTTAAATAAATGCTGATTGGCCAGTAGCCAGACAGGAAATATAGGTGGGACAGGAATTAGAGGCAAGTCAATGAGAACAGGAGAATTCTGTGAAGAGGGAAGCTCTCCTCCACAGTCCTATTCAGACACTGAAGAAGCAGAATGTGACCTGCCTTGCTGAAAAAGATACTGAGCCATGTGGCTAACATAAATAAGAATAATAGGCTAATATAAGTTACAAGAGTTAATGAGAAGCCTGAGCTAATGTGCCAATCAGTTTATAATTTATGGAGACTTCTGTGTGATTTTCTTTGGGACCTAAAGACTGTGGGAACTGGGCAGGACAGAAACCCCAATAAGCAGGCCCTCTTGTTACAAGATATGGTCTCATGAAGATATTTTTGGGTCCCAGTGTTTGGGTACACCAGCTATCTGTCCTCTATAAAAAACAATGCATACACACAACAACAAAAAACACAAACAAATAACTCTCTCTTTTGTCTTTTCTGGGAAAAGTCACCCATCTTGTATTCAACTGTTCTTAGATATCCAGAGACAGGGTAATTATTCCTTTCTTAGTTGAATCAATAATGAACAAAGTATTCCAAGTTACATGAATAATTCTATTATAAAAACTGAAAACAGTGCTGAGAAACCCATTCATCTTATTTGCGCTCAAACTAGTCAATGATATTAAAAGACTATACTAATGAAATTTTTAGATGTTTGAGACCTAGAAAGAAATCTAAGGAATATTCTCTATGAGGAATGAGGATCAGGGTTTGGAATTTATTCCCTGTTTGGTGACTATGTATCTATGACGGAAATTTTTGTGATATGGTCTTTCTCTTCAGGAACAGTATGATCATCATGGGTAAACTGGATGCATTTTTGAAGACAGAAGAATACAGTGATGACTAGGTCCATGGAATTAATGCTAGATCTTTGGGTATGCCCTAGTAGTAGGAATGGGCAGCGGTAAATTTCAAATGGAGTTCTAGCCATTACTCTGCTCTGCTCCAACTCACAGCTAAACAAAGTCTTTGGAGATGTTAGAGCATATAGGAAATAGAAGCTAAACTAAAAGTGAGCCTTCATGATCCATCTACCATGAGGGAAACTTTGCTGTGGAGCAGCTCTTTTGGGATCATTCATGCTTTTGTAAGTAACCTCCAAAAATTAATTTTTCAACTAACTTGGACATAGAATCAGTACTTGGGTTTGTCATCCCTTGACTTGAGATGAGCACATGTTTTTTTCATATATTCCTGGAAAAACTGCTCATCAGGAAGCAATATTATAATAAATAGAGTTAATGAAAGATAATACTATGGCAATGCATTGAGGTCATGACATCACAGAACTCATTTCTTCTACTAGATTTTCTAAATGATCTCTTATGTAAAAATAGCAAGTGTTCTTTATTTTTAGTAACAATTTTTCCTATTATGTTTGATAAATCTACAAGAAAAAATCAAAATCCAAGAAATAGAAATGAGGGAATTGTCAGTTCCTTCAGGAACTGTAAATTATTAGTTATAAATGATTACAGAGTATGATGCTTGCACTGTAAAGGGGCTGTGAAAACCCACAGTTCTATTATTCTATGAGTCTTTCCACTCTCCATTGTCAAGATCAATTGATGCTATTATCATCTCATGCCAGGAACACTGCCAACACCCTTCTCCTCTCCCTGTGCCCTGCTTACCTTCCTCCACTTAGTTGTTACCACTGCAGCAGGAGACATCCTTCTGAAAAATAAGTCTGATGATATTATTTTTTTATTCTCTACCCCTAGCCTCTTAACAGGACAGAAAGCACTTCAGGTGACCTGAAATATCCACAGAGTTGGATGTTCAGTAAATAAGACTCGGTAAATTTCCAGCAGTTTATGGCCAAGAAAAATAAAAGAAAGCCCAATCCCTGGACAGGGAGTAAATTCTCTTCATTCACACACATTTCCTTACTATGCAGGAGATAGCAGAAAAGAAACTTTCAAACTAGTTATACGACACGATAGCTGTGCGACACCATTCCTGGGAAATGTGAGCAAATGTCTACTCACCCCAGACATAAAACTGATGAAAGACCAAAATAATTACACCACCAAACTGCATCTCGATGAACCAGTGAGTTTACATGGATGAAGGGCTACTCACAGCAATGTGAACAGCTCAAAGGCAGTTAGATCACTGAATGCCGACACTAGCACAGGTGATGAAACACACATGCTCTCTCCATTACAGGTCTCAGAGTCTCCTTGCCTCACAAGTCCTTACAGATTATATAACCTTGAAGAAGGAGGAAATCAAACAAATCTTTCAAATCTCCGAGACTTCCTAAGACCTGTGAGTTGTTTACTTCTTCCTATCTATAAAACGAGGGTAATGACAATAACAAAGAAATGTCATGAAATTAAAATTAAATCTGTAAGCAGTTAGTTCTTAGGTGCTTTCTGGAAAGCCTGTGGTTCTTTTAATTCAAACCTTTGTTCTTTTTTTTCCCACCTATGAGTATTTAGTGTAGCTTTGTGAGTTTCCTCCTACGATCATTATTGATTCTCTTGGTTTATTGCTCAGAAATTAGGAGATAGTGGGCACCCTGACTTCTCTTAGGACTGGAGAGGGATGGAGAGTGAGAGGGGGAAAATGGGAGGGAAATGGGAGAAGGGGAGGAAGTAGAAATTTTTAATAAAGAAAGAAATTTTAAAAAGAAATTAGGAGATAGCATCATACATAATGTTTAAAGGCACCTTAAAAAAATTAAAGTAGACTCGCTAGGGAGGTTGCACACTAAAGATTTGACCTCTTCTGGCATCTGGGCTGATTCACATTAAAGTTGCCTGGTGCAACAACTGAAGGAGAAAGAAGAATGCACTAATTAGTGCAAGAATAATTGCATTTTTATTTGTCTCTATAGAAACAGAAACAGGTGTGTGAAATGGTGTCTGACAAAGCTTTCCACAATCTCCTAACAGTATAGACTTTCAGGTTCTGGGAAAGAGTTGGAGTGATATGGACAAGCTTGTAACACAGATTGGGTAATGTTATTTTGAGCATAGTCCAGTAGATGTGCTAACTGTTCAAGCCAGATTTCCTGCGTTCATCTTTACTGAAGCATTAGTTAGGAACAGTTGAAATAATATTCAGTGGCACCAGGCACTCATGTGTGTATGACTGAAGTCTTCACTTCTGCAAGTTTCAGGATGGAGGTAACAGTAGTTGGTATATGATCATTTGTAAAGTTTTACTTGCATTAGAAAACATTTTCAGCTCCAAGTATCTGAGATCGAAACAATAAGCTTCTTTTTCCACATCCAAACATAGGAAACTTGCTGAATTCCATGTGTCCCAGCATCCTTTCTATTAACCAGATATAATCTACCTGTACTTTGGATGACCATAATGTTTGTTCTCCAGTTTTGACTCATTGAATATCAGAACTAAAAGAATAAATTATAGCATCTCATTTTAAGCACAAGAAAATGGGGAGCAAAGAGAGCATTATTAGGAAGATCACAGTGAAGTTTCTAAGACCTACCTAAGGACCTAAGTATATGTTGCAAAGTGTTACTTTCTAAATGATGCAGTGTGGTGTACAGTGATGTCAATGGCACAGATAATTTTGCTTTGTTTTTCCAATCTTTAAGTGAGTGTTTTATTTTCTAAATCATGCTGCTCTTTAAAATTTCAGTCATCTAGCACAATGCTCTTCACAGTTTCACTTTAACAGAGTTAATAAGAAATTAAGACCATGCAAGAGTTTTGATATTTCTTGATGAAATAAGCTCAGGGCTCTGCTACAATCTTGCCTTAATTCAAAAAAATGCTTACGAGGAAATCAACAAATACAACTAACATCCCAGAACAATAAAACATTTATGAAATAATCAATTTTAATTAATTTTCAAGTAATTGGAATTCAAAGTCTTTGGTTAAATCCCTGATCATTAATTCTGTACTGTGTTCAAAGTTTTAAAAACCAGGTGTATTGTCATGCAAGTGTAATCCATAAGTGCCTCAGCTAAAGTGGGGATATCAAATACTTATTGGGGAACACACACAAATGGCAAGGTAGAGAGCTGCCACAGGCCTTTGCTGTGTGTACACTGGGAGCTGTTATCAGATCTCTGACCACCATTCAAGAGAGTCAATGTTGGCAGAGACTGTTCTTTAGTTCCTGGTTTCCCAGAACTGAAATTACTATACAAAAACTATATTAATTGCAAAACTGGGCAATAGCTTACGCATATTTTCTAGCTAGCTCTTATATCTTAAAATTACCCATTTTCATTATTTTGCATTTTTCCATGAGGCTTGTGGCCACTTTCAAGGTTCTTAATGTTATCTGGTGTTTTTCTCTTCTGGCTGCTACATGGCATCTTCCTGACTGCCTACACTTTCTCTTAACATCTCTGATTAGGTTTCCTGCCTGGATTTACTCTGTTGTGCCATTGGATGAAAACAGCATTATTCATTAATCAATAAGAGCAACACATTTACAGAACTTCCCACACCATTTCCTCCTTTCTGTTTAACTAAAAGGGAAGGTTTTAACTTTTACATAGTAAAATTACATATAATAAAACAGTTATCAAGCAAGAATTACAGTTAAAACATTTATATCTACTATATCTTTTATCATAACTAAGGAAAACTCTAATTACAACTATCTATTCTTCAACTCCAAAAAAGACCCAAGAAGAATATAATATTACATAAGCTAACAGGAAGTGCATTATAAGCAACTTCCAAAACTCAAGATTTGACAGAAGCATCTTGCTGCTGGGACAGTCACCCAAGTTCTTCTATAATGTTGGCGCACCCATCTTGAGCCTACAGGCCTATAGCATCTGGCAGACTTTTCCATGAAGCAGGAAATTTCAAAGACTGTTCCACCTATATTGGCAGTTTGTCAGTAACTTTCTTCTGTGTCCTGCAGAATGTCTAACAGACTCTTTTTGTTCTTTTATTAAGTAGGAACCCCAAAGAACCATCTCACCTTTAGGCAAGTTCAGCAATCATTTTTCTGTGGGTCCTTCATGTCCAGTTTATATAGTATAACATCAAGCACTCCAGGCAAGAAAAGTTTCTTGCCCAAATGGCTAACCAACTCCATGAGGAGCTTTTTCAATGCCCATCATCCTTTTGAAGTAGATGGTGCTGCCAGGGCAGATGTGTCTCATTGTCATAAAAAGTCCTAAGTTCTTAAAACATTTTAAATGTCATATTCTGTAGGTCATTAAAAGATTTGAAGAATATATATTCATCTGAAATATATGTCTATATATCTAGAAAACCTAACTAACATGACTACAAGCTTGACTATTATAGATGACTATTTATTAACCTGTATTTTTAATTATACATTATATTTTTAGATGAACTGCACCAAAGCAATACCTTAATCAAGAGCAGAAACAAACATTTAACAAAATTGACCTCAAGTTTATATCAATAGACCAAAATCCATATCAATGGGAAATCTCTATAGCATATCCCCTATTAAATGTAAAAAAAGAATTTATAAACAATATTTGGAAATTTGGGCATAGTTTCCTCCAAACTACTTCCTGTGTTTAGTTGAGAAAAGTAATTTTTGAAGGTGTACACAGAGTCCTTTAATGGGGTCTTGGTACATCCATCAAATCACATTGGTGTGGAAGGAACCTACAGGTTCTCATCATCTGTGGAAACAAATGAAAAACCTCTTTTCCAAAACCACAAATTCTTAGACTCAAATTTTGATATCTAGATACCTTTAAAAAAGTACATGTTGATTTAACTTAGCAGCCCATACAGTAAAATGTCTCTCTATTCTTAGCACATTTATAGTCAAAAAATTCGAAGAGGACACAATAATATACATATTCCAAACTCTCTGTGTATTTTCTATCTTTACATGGCTTATTTTTCTGTACTCCTTTAATCTATGACTGTCTGTCCATTGTATATGTAAAGACTTTGTTTTATTTATTTATTTTTAAATGATTTAATTATTTTTATAACTTTCTGTACTCCTTTTCTTCGCTCTCCCAAGTCTACATACATTTATCCAACACTGTGACCCATTTAGAAGTCTTTTTTTTTTAATCTGAGTCTGTCTTTATTGTGTATCTGCAATTATTTCCTAATCAGAAGTGCCTTTTTATTGTTCAGCAGAATGGCTAGGACCAACTCCACTGTCTTGCCTGTTGGCTCTACCTCATCCAACATGGCAGAGGTCCATTCACTGCCTCTGAAGATGTCAGGTGGGAGTCACACTCAACTCCTCTACTTTGGTAGATAGTTGACCCATGCTACAGTCAAGTGACCTGCAGCACACTGCCCACAAACCCAAGTCAAGTGCTTAGCCTCCTAAAAGAGCCATAGTTCATGCTGGTAGCACAGACCAGGAAGTCACTGTTTCAAAACCATGCAAGGTTTTTTTTTTCTGCACCTCTCTTAAAGAAGGTGTCACAACCCTGTTCACCTAGAGTCCACCTACATGCATATATATATATATATATATATATATATATATATATATACATACGTGTGTGTGTGTGTGTGTGTGTGTGTGTGTGTGTGTGTAAAACATTTGTGGCTACCAAGAAGATGTGCTCGTCTATCATCTGTATGTGTCTAGAAGTCCTATTTTTTTAAATGCTTTTTTAGGACATATGTTGATCCACACTGCAGATGGTGGGTACCATTCTGTTATCAGAGGCCATATGTTCATTCCTGGCTACCCAGAATTGTAATAACTACACAGAAACTATATTAATTGCAATATTGTTTGGCTAATAGCTTAAGCATATTTTCTAGCTAGTTCTTACTTCTTTAATTAACCCACTTCCAGTATTTTATAGTTTATCCTGAGACTTATTGCCTACCAACAAGGTTCCACTTGTTTGTGAAGAGTTACTCCAAGATATTTTATATTATTTTTGGCTATTGTGGTGATGTTTCTCTGATTTCTTTCTCAGCCCATTTATCTTCCGTGCAAAGGAGGGATATTTATTTATTAGAGTTGATCTTGTAACTTTCTATATTACTAAAGGTATTTATCAGCTGTAGGAGTTCCCTGGTAGAGTTTTTGGGATCACTTATATATACCGTCATATCATCTGCAAATAATAAAAGTCTGACTTCTTCATTTCAAATTTGTATCCCCTTGATCTCCTTTTGTTGTCTTATTCCAGTAGCCAAAACTTTAAAAACTATGTTGAAGAGATATGGAGAGAGTGGACAGCCTTGTCTTGTTCCTGATTTTTGTCAGTCACTTTGAGTTTCTCTCCATTTAGTTTGATATTGACTGTCAGCTAGCTATTATGTTTATATTTCTTTTATTATGCTTAGATATGATCCTTGTATCCCTAATCTCTTCAAGACCTTTATCATGAAGAGGTATTGGACTTTGTCAAATGGTTTTTCAGCATCTAATTAGATGATCATAGTTTTTTTATTTCAGTTTATTTATATGATTCAGTTTATTTATAACATTGATAGATTTTCATATGTTGAATCATCCCTGCATCTGTGGGATGAGTCAACTTGATCATCATAGATGATTTTTTTATGTGTTCTTGGATTCTCTTTGCCAGTGTTTTATTGAGTATTTTTGCATCTATTTTCATGAGTGAGACTGGTCTGTAACTCTCTTTCTTAGTTGAGGCTTTGTGTCGTTTTAGTATTAGGGTAATTGTAGCCTCCTAAAGGAGTTTGGCACTGTTCTTTCTGCTTCTATTATGTGGAACACTTTGAGGAGTATAGGTATTAGCTCTTCTTTGAAGAAGAAGAACTCTGCACTAAAACCGTCTGGCCATGGGCTTTTTTTTTCAGTTGGGAGCTTTTTGATAATAGCTTCTATTTCTTTACTGTTTATAGGTTTATTTAAATTGATTTGGTTTGATCACCTGGTCTTGATTTAATTTTGGTATATGGTATCTATTCATAAAATTGTTCATTTCTTTCAGATTTTCCAAATTTGTGTAGTACAGTTTTTTTGTATATGACCTAATGGTTCTCTGGATTTCCTCAGTGTCTATTGTTATTTCCCACTTTTCATTTCTGATTTTGTTAATTTGGATGTTCTCTCTCTTCCTTTTGATTAGTTTGGATAAGGGTTGGTGTATCTTGTTGATTTTCTCAAAGAACCAGCTCATTGTCTCTTTCTTTATATTTCTTTTTTTGTTTCTATTTTATTGATTTCAGCCCTCAATTTGATTATTTCCTGTCTTCTACTCCTCTTGGGTGTATCTGCTTCTTTTTGTTCTAGAGCTTTCAGGTGTGCTGTTAAGTCGCTAATGTGAGATTTCTCACTTTATGTGGGAACTGTGTGCTATGAACTTTCCTCTTAGTTTGCATAGTGTCGCTTAGGTTTGAGTACATTGTGCCTTCATTTTTGTTGAATTCTAGCAGGTCTTTAATTTCTTTCTTTCTTTATTCCTTATCTGAGGGATGATTCAGTAGCTCACTGTTCAATTTCCATGAGTTTGTAGGCTTTCTGAGAGTAGTGTTGTTGTTAAACTCCAACTTTAAACCATGGTGATCTGATAAGATACAGGGGATTGCTTCATTTTTTTTTTTGTATCTGCGGAGGTTTGCTTTGTTGTTGAATATATGGTCAATTTTACAAAATGTTCCATGAGACACAGAGAAGAAGGTATATTCAAAATATGTTTTGGTGGAATGTTCTGTAGATGTCTGTTAAGTTCATTTGAGTCATGATATCTGTCAGTTCTCTTAATTTTTTTGTTAAGTTTCTATCTGGTTAACCTGCACATTGGTGAGAGTGTAGTGGTGAAATCTCCTACTATTAGTGTGTGAGGTTTGAAGTGTGATTTAAGTTTTAGTAATATTTCTTTTACCTATGTGGGTTCTCTTATATTAAAGACATAGATGTTTAGGGATTGAGACTTCATCTTGATTGATTGTTACTGTTATGAGTATAAAGTATTCTTATTGATCTCTTCTGATTTATTTTAGTTTGAAATCTATTCTGTTAGATATTAGGATAGCTACAACCATTTGCTTCTTAGGTTCATTTGATTGGAAAACTTTTTCCCAACCCTTGACTCTGAGGTAATACCGGTCTTTGAGGTTGATGTGCATTTCTTGTATACAACAGAAAGCTGGATTCTGTTTTCACATCTATTCTCTTAACCTGTGTCTTTTTATGTGTTAATTGAGTCCCTTGATATTGAGTATAACCTTAGCATATGACTCAATTCCTTACTCTAGTTCTTGAATCTTGTTACAAGCATTCAAGGCTTTTATATGGCACAGGGATACTTATGTTCATGGTATGTAGCTTAACATCAGTATAATGGCCATTACCAAAAATTTGATCTTGGGTGGCTTCAAAACCCATTGACTCTACCTAGAGGTTCAAGGGCCTTTGATTCCACTCTCCAAAAATCTTTTCCATTTTAGCTGTGGAGCATGTTCTAATACAGCTGAGACTAATTGATGCCAATCATCTGGAGCAATCTTATTTCTTGAAGCCCGTGTCTTTACTAACTGCCTCAATATGGTGAATGTATACCATAAGAAACTACTGCTTCCTTCATATCTTTTAGATCTTTCATATATATATATATATATATATATATATATATATATATATATAGGCTCCCATTTACATTCTGTGTATCCCTTTGTATTTACTATTTCCTGACTTTTTCAGAAATAGTAACAGGATAGATATTAGCAGCAGAACTAGAATTAGCTACAACTCTTTATAAGTCATCTTCTATTCTGAGAGCTACTGGTGATGTTAAATCTTTTCTATTATTTTTCATCTGTACCTCATATTCTTCTTTATCAGTTTTAAAAAGTTCTCCTATGGCTTGAAATCAATTTATCAGTGCTTTTTTTTGTAGAATTTGAACTTCTTTCTTCTTTACCTGTGAATATTTTTAATTATTTCATTAAATCAATCAACTTTTGCTCTCATCATTCACACATGATTCCAACTTTTAAATTTTTTTCACTAATGATATCTTCTCATCCTTAAAGATTATTTTAATGGAATGCAGATTGTCTTCCAGAAGTAATGTTCTATCTGCTAGCTTGTCATGACTCTTTGACAAATTATCATTTTCATTTTCAGTGGTATGAATTCTTTCAGCTAATTTCTCAGTACCATTCTGTAAGGTTCATATTCATTTGACATGGAAGATATTTTGCCTGTCAAATTATGATTATCATTTTCAGTGGTATGAATCCTTTCATCTAACCTCTTATTACTAGTCTGTAAAGTCTATCATTACTGTAAGTTTCTCATTTTGGCTTTGTTATTGAACCATTTCTTTAAGAATATAATAGGAAATATCAAACCAACAGCATCTATAGCTAAGAATGTATACATCACAGGCAGGTCATAAACCACTTCTAGAAATCCATTCATAGTAGAAATAGAAAGGTTTTTAAATTTTGGGATAGTGGTATTATCCGCAATTATCTTGGGAGTTGTTTACAAATTGTAATTTTTTATTTAGGTTTTTATTTATTTATTAATTAATCTAATATTTGTTATCAAATAACTTTTATTAAAATCCTCAGAAGATTGTCATAGGTATAATAATCTCGATTTACCAGCAAGTAGAGCCAGTGTTCAGGTAGCTGGTTCAAGTAGCTGATGAGAGTTAAGGTAGTAATAAGGATGTTGGTTAGTTGGTGTCACAGTTATGGCTCTGAGACAGAGAGAGAACAGGACCTGAATTACCTGGGAGACCTAGCAGAGTTGAAATGAATCATATCTAACAAATTTGGTTAGATTGGTTATAACCTGGGAGGGGAGACTGAGTGAAGATGGCAGCATGTAGAGTGACCGTGGGCGCTCCCATCAGTAGGCACACATAGCACACATGGTTCAATGGCTAACAGGAAGTGTCTGGTCGGTAGAGCCCTGTCTGTCTAGGAGGGATAGATTGATGATACACAGGTAGCCCAGAGCAAGTAATTTAAAACCTGTGGGCCAGGGAATGCCTTCCCATGCCCACTGCAACTATTCTCTGTTTGAACCTAGTGTCCTTAGGGTGCGTTGGTGGCATCTTAGCATTCAAAGCAACATGGTTGTACACCCAGTGTCCTGCATCACGCAGAAGCTCAAGGGGATCAGAAATTGCAGTGACCCATGAGCTGTGAGGTTGCTGGGTATTGCGTGGGAATCCTATCACCCATGCATTTGAGCTGGGAAAGTTTAGCCTGCTGCCTAGCTGGCCAAAAAGAGTTAGAGCTACCAGGTTCAGAGCTCAGCCAGTCAGAGTAGGCCCAGGGGCAGAGACAGTTGGACCTCAAAAGGAGATCCCAGCTTGGTGGACAGTGGCAATATGTGCAGGGTCCCATAGGCCAGTAGCTGTAACACCTGTGAAGGATTGCTCAAAGCTCTGGGAAGTTTGGTGGTCGTTTCAGTTGGGTGCCAGGTATTGCCATATGTAATGAATCCATGAGAACCAGAGTTAAAGGGGGTATCAAATATTTATTGGGGAAGACTCACATACAGCAACGTAGAGAGCTGCTGCGATCCTCTTCTCTGTGTGCATTCGGTGATCAGATCTATGACCACCACCCAAGACAGTGAGCACACTTCCTGTCTGTGCTTATAGTACCCCAGACCACACTCTAATGGGCCGGTACTTCAAAAGCTATTGGCTGAATGAAATCTGCAACACAGGTGCAAGGACTAGTTAGACGGTTCAAAGAGTTAAAGCCAAAGTGCTTGCTAGGCAAGCTCAACACAGAACAGCATACAAAGAGAAAACTGACTCTCCAATGTTCTCCCCTCACCACTGCACTCGTGCCATGACACACAGGCACTATCACACATGCCACACACATACAAATAATAAAAACTCAAAATATTTAGAAACCTGGAGTTCCAATTTCTGGTTTGAAGAGCATAAAATTGAGACTAAAGGCTCTTGAGGTAGATAACTCCCTCCTTTGATTCTTATCACTCATCCAAGCTTGTCTTTACTCAAGTTGATTTTAGAAAACATTAAGATGAAGTCACCAATGCTAAGGAAACCTTGGATAGTTTTGAATACACTTAGTCATAGAGATTAAAGTGCTAAATCCTTGCAGGCAGATTGAGGATGATTGAGACCTGGATGAGGAAAATAAGAGATCATCCCCTTTGACTCTTGGTCTTTGGTTCTTGCACAATGACCTCTTGCACATCGCCATGGTCAGTTACCTGGATGGATATCTGTCATCTGTCAACTTGATTTAGGTACTGTATTACTATCTAATAAAAATGTATCAACAGAGAAGGGGAAATGACTAATTGCCATGACTCATGTCCATTCTTGGTCCCAAGGAAGAACATTCATGGGCATTCCAAAGGAAGAATAAAGCCTGGCACCAGGATGTGGAGTGTCTGCAACATGAGAAGTACTTTGATACCATCATTTGGCTGAAGCCTGTGGTTTCATGTTTATTGTATTGATTCACCATATTTTATTGATTTCACAAATCAAGCAGTTAACATAGATACTAAGGTATCTTTTAAGTGCACTGGCTGTGTAAATCCTCCCATTTGAGCAAACTCTGCCTTTTATTTTCTCAAACCCATCATGCTCTACTCATTATTAGAAGTCAAATGTGGCCATGCTCTTTAGACTTTATTAAGTAGTACCCCACACACACTTACTGACACAAGTGTGCTAATTTTGATGCTAGAACTGGGTGAATTTCTCTCCCCAGACCCATCCCCATGCATAGATTGAACTTCTCTAGCCATACAACATGCTCACATACCTCTCTTTTCTGTGAATGTTTGAATTCTACTTCCCATGTGTTTCTCTTTGATTATCCAGTTAGAACTTAACCCAAATGCCTCTTTCTCTGTGACACTGGCAACCTTCAGTTTCCCTGTGCTTCCTGAAATCCTCCTTTATCTCATTCTTACTATTGACCTTGTGCTGTGATCTCTTCTGAGTTTTTATTTCTGTTGTATGCTAGCAGTAGAAATGCTAACAGTTTCTTTTTCCAATTCATTTATCTAGAACCTTCCATGTCTGTACTAGGTGGTCAGTGAATATGTGTTTATAAGCAAGTGAATAAATTGTGAGAATAGAGTCAATTCTATTCTTTAACAAGTTCAAAGGGTGCCATGGGGCAGACAGGAGGAGTCAGATTTCTGGACAATAGTTCTGAATGGCCAAGCAGCAGAGTTAGGATGTAATGACAAGATACAAAATGTCACTTAGTCCTATAGCTATCAAATCAACAGTTATTGAATCACACTTCCATGGGAAGGCTCTCATGATTTTAATAATATAAGGAAAAGGTAGTAGACATCAGATTATAGAAAAATTGCAAATATATAGTACAGTGTACCCAAAATGTTTTGAGTCCATGCTGAGAATGCTTCGAAACATAAATATTGTTTTGTTCCAGGGACGTGTTAAAAAGTTAAATGACACCTCCTCAGTGACATCTTTGTCCTTGATGAGTGATTATAATACTATCTACAAGTTCATATAAAATATCTAAAATAGAGTTCAGTTTTACTTTTCTGATTTTATTATCTTTCAGTGTAATGTATAATTCTTTCAAGCTTCAAAGCTGTGGGTGCTGAGAGCCTCACTAGTTCTCTCATCCTAGGACGGGGTTAATTATCCAGTTTCACTTCACCCTTGTAATGATGCATTATAACTTGTATAATGTGTCTCTTCCAATTAAATGTTAGACTCAGCGGTTTCTCAATTTCATTCCTGAATACCTTCTTAACTTTCGAGTGATTGCTAGATCCTTCCTCTAATAAATGCTGTATAACTTCATTTTAATAAATCCTGGAATACTAGCATCAGGTAACTAATAGCATAGACCAAAAGATCATTGTTAACATGTAGATTAAAATCCTAGGTATTAAAGATTAGTTTAATATCTTTCAACATCTAGGATACTAAGGCAGGGAGACAACTGCAAAGTCAGGACCAGCCTGATTTCTGGAACAGCCTTAGCTAGCTTCTGAGTGACATCCTAAGGTGAATCATTTAATTATTGCGTTTTCTTGGTCATTGTGCAGATTTTGTTCATTTTTTCTTCTGTTATGGTTACATGTTTTCATTTTAATTTTAATTCTAATAAGTAGTTTATTGATATGTTGTGTCATTTTTGAAAAGAAGAATTCAAGGAGAAGGAGTAAGGAGATTAAATTAGGGCTAAAAGAATGAGTTACACATATTATTAATTAGCTTATTTATGCTCTCCACAAAGGACTACTGTGTGTGAAGGAATGTGAAGCTAAACGGGCACACATAGACACACTCTTTATACCACAGGCAAAGTAATACACATGCAAGTATATGTGTGACTGCCAATTAAGTACCAAAGAGAAAGATGTTGAGCAAAAGAATTGACTGTGTTCTGGTCTAGAACAAAAACATCCAGCAAATCCTCTCTGAAAAGAAAATTCTGGAATATGTGGTATAATACCACAGGGATGGTAGCAGGAAAAGCAAGGAACATTGAGCCAGAAATATGTTGGGTTGATTCGAGTTATAGTGAATTTGAGTGTTCTTGGCATGCCACAACTGCTTAAGAAAGGCATATGAAATTTTGTGAAATTATAAAGGTGTATTGTGCCTGGAAGTTCCTGATAATCTTGGAAAGAGTTTAATTCCTTTTCAAGCATAATGGAAATACCATGAAAGATTTAAAAATGAGAATGAAATTTATACTTTAAAATATCTGCTTAGATGCTCTCTAGACAGATATGCTCTATTATGGTTTGAAAGAACACAAAAAGACCTAGGAAATTTTCACACACACACACACATGCACGAAATATATATTCATATATGTTATGAAATACATACTGGGCAGCCTGGATAAGATTTGTTACAGAAAACAAGAGATTGAAGTGTTTACAAATTTCATCAATATAATGACCCCAGGATGTCATTGTATTGATGGCTGCTATGTGGGAAGCAGGGAATACAGTCCCAGTAAACAGAATGAGTGCAACAATCCCCACTATTATCTGCTTTAATGTTATGTTTAGAGAGTTGCATCGAGTAATCTTCACTGGATTTGGTGTCATACTGTTTGGGTATCATTGATGGAGACTGGGCTTATTTACTTAGTTACAATAGCTGGTTTTGAGATAGTTTTGCAAACTGTATTATGGTATTGCTGTGGGGGTGGCATTTAGAATGACTTATAAGGTTTAATGAATGCTGGAAAGGAAGAGAACAAAACAGTTTGCCTATGTTTATCCTGTTGATTCATTTACCCAAGAACCATAGGCAATGCTCTATCATATTTCTTACTTCTCATTATGATGCTTCTTTGGTGTTTCTAAGCTTTAGAGCCTGACTCTCAAATACTAATGCAAAGAGCATAAGCAGCACGGCAGCGCCTTTCTGCATTGTGGCATCCTTTCCAAGAACAATCAACCTAAAGTCTTTTGTAATGTCAGAGATACAGAAAATAAGTAGGGCACTTGACATTGTCTAACTTTCTTAGCCATAAACATGAGAATTAAAACTGAAAAAACAAAGTCTAGCAACTCCTTAGAGGCGCCAAAGAAAGTACTGGAAATGCCCTCCACTAGGCATTCAAGTGAAATAGGGTCCAAATACAGCTATCCACCACCATTTACTTCCCTGGTTATCCTGGGCAAATTGCTTTGTGAGGTTCAATTTCACCATGCTAAGAGGACAACGCTTATCCCTGCCTAGTCTAGCTGGTAGCTGAAGCATGAACAGAAGAACACACTACGAAGTACGTCATGACCTATAACATACACTTGATATTATTATTGTACTGCTTTTACAATCACAGCAAAACGACAGATGGAAATCAGTGAGTTTCTTGCAGAAAGGTAGCAAGGGTAGCACCATGCTCATAGACTCTTGCGGCAAATGTGTCAGAACACCATGTTCTGAGTACACATGCCACTCGGGGGTCTGAGCAGGAATATTTTCCGATATATGTTCTATGAGATGTAGGATCTTTGCAAGGTGACACAGCTTCAGGAGAGGGTGTTGTTTTTCGTATTTTTCACCAGCTGAGGTGAGCAGGGCAGTTTTGAAAGCTGGCATAAGGCCATGCAGCCACTACTGAGCAGTCCTTATTTCAAACCTTGTTCCATCACGGTCAAAACACCGTAGGGTTGTAACTGCTGAAAGGGAGCTGCACTGACACAGCTTCTGGTGGGAAAAGTCCTATTGTTGAAATGTGATTAGGAAACCAAAGGCACATTTTTGTTCTCTGGGCTGTGTCTAAATGCAGTGAATGCAATATTGTGCTTTTGAACGACTGGCTGTAAAATCACTGGTAGAAACATACTGCAGACGGCAATTAATTACCACACAGTTCCTGCTCCATTACGCAGTGAAGATTGAAAATGATCCTGCTACAAGAGTACACCAGGAAATAACAGCATCCCCAGAAGCCTGCCCTCTGCTGGTCAGTTCACTGGCTGGTCCTTGTTAAACAGGGACATTTCTCCAAGATGCCAATGGGGTATTTTGAACATTTTTATATTTATGACTTTATTACTCTGAGATGTTTGGGAGTTTTAATTTTGTAAAGCCCACCTGCTGTTTCTTTATTAAAATCATAGTTTGGATTCATCAAAACTCTGCTTTACAGTCAGGTCACATACATCCCATAAAGCAGGATACTGGAGTTTGCTCTGGCTCTAGAATGAGATTTATCTAGTAAAGATGCACACTGATTTATATGTGTGCTTACAAGTATGGCACTGAATTAAAATATGATAGGAAGTGGGAATGGTTCATAGCTTCCTGAATGTGATCATAAATAATGGATTTCACAACCAAGGTACTCTGTTTAATATCCATGGTAATCTCCACCAATAAGTGTACTGGGGTCACTCTGTTGCTGGTACCTCTGGTGTGGTGGTTTGAAATCAAATGGCTCCAAAAAGGAGTGCACTATTAGGAGGTGTGGTCTTATTGGAGGGAGTGTGGTCTTGTTGGAAGAGGCAGGATGGCACAAGCCTTTAATCCAGACTTTGATGCTACAGGGCACACCCTTAATCTGGGCCACACTTTCTACGGGAAGTGTGTCCTTTGGGGAACGGGCTTAGAGGTCTTTTTCTCAAGTTTTCTTTGGTGTGATAGTCAGTCAACTTCCTGTTGTCTGTAAGATGTAGGACACTCAGCAATTTCTTCAACACCATGCTAGCCTGCATACAGCCATGCTCCCCACCATGATGAACTGAACCTCTGAACTGAAAGCAAGTCACCTCAAATAATAATTTTCTTCATAAGAGTTGACATGGTCATGGTGTCTCTTCACAGCAATAGCAAATCCTTTGTAAAATTGGTACCTCAAGTCCACAATTCAATTGACTGCTATTGTATTTTATGCACACCACACCAAAGCACGTGAATTCTCTGAAGTGAATGGGATAAAGAGGATGTTTCCAACAGTATCAAGATTTCTGCCCTCAAGATAATGCGAAAGAGCTGGCTTTGCCTTCTCCTCTACAGATTTTTGAAAGAGAGGGAGGGCTGCAATATAAGGCTCAAAGAGAATGTCTCACATTGCTAAATCTTCTCAATAGAGAAAACTGAATATTAAAAGAGAATATAGACAATGTTCTGGGAATAATATACATATACATATGTTCAAAATTAATTTGGAGTCTATTTTCTCCTCAAATGTTCTTTATGAAATGCCCCATAGAACGGATTATTTCAGAGAATTGCCAAACCAAATTCATACTCAGTTTATTTTACAGTAACTTCTAAAAGCTAATATTATTTCATTAATAATGGAACGTAATTACATACCTAGAGGAATGAAACACATGAGACAGACATGGTTATAAATGCAATCTGATTTCCATTGAGGTAGCTGTCACAACCAAGATGTCAGGAGGCATCCGTCTAAGGGAAGAGCGTGTAACCACAGAAAGCATCAAGGCAGCTTTCTAGCCTTTGTGTATGGCACATTGGCATCTGCACGAAATCGGGCAAAAGGCAAAAATATTAGGATAATCAGCCCTGGATAGAATCTACTATGATTGTTTTGTTTAACGTGTTGATAAACTTCCTTTTAAATACTCATGTTGATATCTACAGATTTGTACTACACTTAGACTTCAGCAGAGAAACATCTTCCCCCCCTTTAATTGATTTTTATTGAGCTCTACATCTTTTCCTGCCTCTCCTATCCCCTCTTCAACCTTCCCCCAAGGTCGCCATGCTACTAATTTACTCAAGAGATCCTGTCTTTTTCTACTTCTCATGTAGCTTAGATCTCTGTAAGTCTAGCAGAGAAACATCTTACTGCAATAGGCAGTAGTTAACACGGTAGTTAACTCACAACTGGTCACAGTGCAGAGAGTAAGTGACGGGAGTGCTTATCCCCAAATAGACATTAACATCATCTTATCGGGGATGCAGGGAATATCCCAGAAGATGGGGCAGAGAGAATGCAAAAACCAGAGGATAGGGAGGCATTTGATCAAAAGTTATCTCTTGCATATGACATGTCATTGTACTTAAGGACTCACTTCAGTTGTAGTTTCTTACAGAAGACCTGAATAAGACTGCATCCACATTTCATCATGTATGGATTTCATGAGTCTCCACTCTTCCTTGAAGTATTATTGTTTGTTAAGAGCTGCTGGGAGAAAGAGGAGGGTCACTTTCTTTAGTGGTTTAGCCACTTTTAAACTGCCAATATTTCAGTAAACAAGTTCCCATTGATGCAAATACAAGGTACCCTAATTAAACTCAATAGGTCATATGCAAAAAAGAAGACATGAAAATAGTGTGAAGACTGGATTGAAGAAGGGTTTTAGAGAAAGAAACAGGGAAAAAGAGAGAGCAACGAGGGGTAAAAACAACTAAAATTCATTATATAAATTTAGGAAACTGCCAATATCAAAAGAAAGAGCAGTGGTTGTTAAGAGGTCAGTGGAGATGGGACAAACGATAAATTCACAGTGGCGTATGGGAAAATTTGGAAAGTTGAAATTATTTTATATGATACGATTATCTGTGGGTGCATGGCATTATGCCTTTGCCAAGACCAGTAAAATTTTACAGCATAACAAGTGACTTTGAAAGCAAAGCACCTATTTTTGTCAATAATAACACCTTGTTAGTGGTCCATCAGCTGTCACAAATGCACCACAGTTATGGGTGAGCTGAAAAATAAGGACATCCAGTGACAGAAAAAGGGGGGCCTGGAATACGTGGGGCGTCTGCTTTCTGCTCAATTTTTCTGTCAGTCTCCAATTGCTCTACGAATGAAATTCATTTTAAAAAGACAATGTCTTGATGCAAATGATCCTCTAAAATCCCCTGGCAAAACAGTTTATTCTATCACATTCCAGATGTTATTACTGAAACTCAACTATTAGTCAGTAATAGAAGAATGCAGGGAACTTCTGACACACTAAAGTAGTATGTCTCAGACACGGTCACCTAGTAGTTAACAGAAGCCTAGAGGTAAATGGACAAGTTTGTCCCTAGACTCTGGAGATGTTCTGTTCAATACAGTAGCTGTTAGAAACATCTTTGTGGTTTGTCCTAAAAAGGATATCACTCACAGTTTAGGAGATCTTGAAGGGGCATAATTGGGAGGAAGAAACATCTTTAAAAAAAAAAAACAGGAAAGATAAAGGATATGCTGCTAAGTTTTAAAGATTACGAACAAGTGTACTTTTCTGATTATGTTGTTTCAATTATAATGTTTCTCAGGCATAAAAATAACTTGGATTAAACTTTTCTATTTTGCTTGTCCATAATGTAAGTTCCTGGATGCTAAATAAAGAGCAAAAGCATCTCATTCCCTGTGGGCAACTTTTAAGAATCCATAATCTTAACCACTTTCCTAAGTGATTATTGTTTAAAAGGTTATGATTTCTTTCTTTGACTGAAAAAATAACCAGTTTTAAAACACTGCATGTATTTATCTGTTTGCTGACAGAATATGCCTGGATGCACAAGACTATATAGGATCATAGAAGAATTAATGAGGAGACAAAGCCTTCTTCCCAGGATGTGCTTCAATGAAAGGGAATATTACATTGTAACGGATCAAGATATATGTAATATGAGAAAACGTTGACAAGTGGTGTTGTAGCTCTACAAGAAAACATAATATAATAACAAATGGCATATGAATACAACATTAATTGCTATTGTAACATGAAATGCTGCATTCCATTGGGTTATGCAAGAGAACGACTTTATGGATTTTCCATATTAAGTCTTATGTGCATCATAAAGTCAAGATGTGTGCTTTTAAATACTGCTATGTTCTTTAAATTTAAGTTTTAACAATCATACCATTTGATATAACTGTCTACTTCTTCAAATGTAAAATTGGAACATGCTAAGCATTTCTTCCTTCTTGGTTTAGTCTATTGTTAATCCAGGTTAGGTTGATGTTTAAATGTCATGTTGAGAAGTATAAAATGATGTCCCGCTATAAGATCTCAGAATATTCTCAATGTGAAAGTGACTCTTCGGGCTGGGAAAGGGCTCACAATATTGGAACTGGAAAAGGGATATGGAATAATTCACAGAATTTTCTCCATTCTCCCACACTAGCATTCAGAGTTTTGGTGATGACTTTTTACTTAATAGCCGTATTAGAAGGAATCAAATTATTTGTCTAATTACAAAATCAAATAACCTGCCCCTCCTTCTAATTACCATTTGTTGCCCCGGTGTCACAGTCCAGTGGGACAAATGGAGCCTGAAGAAGATGGACTACAAAGGTACTTTAAACCATATTTTCCACGCATCTGTGTTTGTCTAAGATGAGCTAAATAGAAAGCATCCACCCAGCATTTCTCAGTGATAAAAATGTGGATTTTATCTAAGTGGCCCATGAAGCTGTTTCTGCACTAAGTGCTCTCTAGTGTAGAATCATCATTAAGGGAAAGACGGTGGAATCACTTGCATCATAGGTGTAAGTACCTCTTAATTAGTTTAGAGAACTAGTATAGACTTCACTTTAGTCTCCTATGCCCCCAAAGATTTACCCCAATTCTTAGGTATGTATACTGCTCAGAAAACTAATACATCCACACCCCATATAGATATGTCAGAGAGACTTTACCTGCCTTTGGAGGACAAAAGAAGTTGTGCTACAGGATAGAAAAATGCTAGAATTTGCATGTACAACTTTGCTTATTCCATCTCGGGTGGACTGCAAAGTATTTCACATACTGTGGTACTCATCATCCCTGGAGTCCAGGGTGAATGCAGAGGATCTTACACAGAACCTTCGTAACTGAGCATAGCATCTCCTCAAGTTAGCCTCAGCACCATGCTATATTTAGCTACTAATAGCCCAGAAGTCTGATGTAATGGTGATTTTATTATTATCATTTTCGGTTACAATAATACTACAAGCTATGGGACAAGACTAACCTCCTCTAATAATTGAGTTCAATGCTTCTTACTTCTAAATGAGATGGAAATATCCACCATACAAAACTATTGCAGGAATACAGGGGTACACATATTTATGGGTACAGATGCACAGTTGTCAGCTTCTATAATCAAGTTTACGGGCAATTATTATGGGGAATACTCAGATGTGCTCTCTTTGTAGCTATTCATACAGGCAGAAATATCTGCTGCCAGTTCATTTTTGGCTAATGACCTATCTGTCCTCTAATAGTGCCCAACACAGTAAAAATAATAGGCCTTGGTATCAGTAACTGCGAGCTGCCAAAAACAATCTTGGATTTTAATTCTATTTAAAGAGAAGGAGACAAATCATCTTTTAAAATGAATCTTTCTTTTCTATGAATGAGGCAATTTTTTTATTAACTTATAAAAATTTCTACTTCCTCCCCTCCTCCCAATACCCTCCCATTCCTCCCACTCCCTCTCCTCCTCCCTCTCCAGTCCTAAGAGCAGTCAGGGTTTCCTGCCCTGTGGGAAGTTCAAGTTCCTCCCCACTCCCTCCAGGTCTAGGAAGGTGAGCATCCAAACAGACTAGGATCCGCAAAATTAACCCAGCATTCTTTGTTCTAATGCTTCTTGTTGGCAGCTGCCACCTGTCCGGCAATCCTGTCCAGATCTCTCTGTCCCTGAGGTGTTAGTTTGCGGCCCCCATCTTGGTCCTTTCCCACCATTTTCAGACCCTCCAGGGCTTGGAGAACACGGCGGGCCACACTCTTGGAGCCTCTGCTGAAGTGGCTTTCTCTGCTGTCCTCCATAGATCTTAGTCATGAAGCCAACCCCGGGACCATCACGCAGGTACAAGGTGCCATGCTGGAGAAGCTGCTCGTGTGTAGAACCATATCTCATTATAGGGGGCAAGCTCTTTATGTTGGCCAGCTTGACTGTGTTCACCCATTCGGGGACTTTCAGCTTCCCGGACTTTTTGAGGAAGGCTGCCAGAGCTCTGATGAACTCCTGCTGGTTAATATCTTTTAGAATAACTCCAGGCATCATGCAGCCTCCACGCTGCTAGCCAGGGGAAAGGGCTAAAATGAATCTTTCATTGGCAAATGAATCAATTTCTGGAGCCTTAGAGGATAGGGAAAATAGCCAAATAGATAAACCCCAACATTCTCAGATAGACAGACAGCCCCATCAACACAACACCAGGAGAAAATGAGACAGATCCAGAAGAAGGAAAATTTAACAAGAAAACAGATCCAGAAGCTTCAAAAAGTCAATAATATGAGAGAAAGGGGAAGCGGTAGAAATGGTTCCATCTCAAAAGACATTAGGTAGACACATAACTCTAATGAGATATAAGAACTTTGAATCTTAATCCAAAAATTTTATACAATATGCTTTTGAGAATACTTCTGAAAATTGGGAAAGGAACTGATTTTTACTAATTCTTAATTTGGAGCCAGTATTGTTAATAATCACTATTGTTAAGGCCCAAGTATTTAAATTTATCAACATGTCTGTAATGTAGTCTTAAATTACCCTGGATAAATACACTAACAACTTGATAAAACACAAAACAATGAAACACACAGAAGCACAGTGTTTGTACAAAAGAATAAACATGCAAAGCACATGTTATGCTCAGCACAAGCTGACCCTAAGGGGTAGGTATTCATTACTCTTTGAATCAGCTGGATGTTTGAACATGGCTAGAACAACGCAAATGAAAAGTATTATACCACCTCAGCTTGACTCCTGACCTTATTTCTGACCCATATAGCCTTGGCTTAGTGACTTAATCGTTTTGTACCTCACATTCATCATATATAAATAAAAACATTATCAGTGTCTTTCTCAGAACAGTGTCATAACTGTTGCAGGTGTGAAAATCCACATGCCCTTCACAGTACAATGTCTAACATGCACCATGTTCTATGAACAGTTTGGCCTCTAGTGCAGAAAAGTGCTCAAGATACAGAGCTGAAAATTGTAGGTACCCATGTCTTTTTCCCTTTTCTTCCTGGCGATTTACAGGGCTGTTTGACCTCTGGCTCCCTGGAGATTCTGCACTAGCACTGGCTTGAGGGTATAGTTTAGAAAGAACTTGGCTCTCTTTTGTTATGGTGATTCCACCTGTAAACAAGGTTTCAGCTGGGCCACGCCTGCCTCCCCCCGCAGCTGATTCTGCCTGAGGCACCAGGCACCTGTCATCCTATTCCACTGCTCCTGATGGGAGGGGGTTGTGCCCTTTTGCCCTCTTGCCCACTGGTATAAATATCCGACTTGAGTTTAATAAAGTGGCCATTTACTCTGTGGTGAATGAGAAGGTCTCTTTGTGTCGTGTGTTTAAACCCTTAGGACAATCGTCCATTCTCGTGGACTTGGTTCGGTAAAGTGCGCTCCTGGATTGGGCCTGGGTATCCACAGAAAAGTGCAGAGGCTAACAGAAAACTGCAAGAGCACCCCGAATCAAGTTTCTCTTATGACTGCCATCACTAACAAGCTACCATCTCCACAACTTCCTAATGACACCTGAGGCAAATCCAGTTCTAACAGATTTATCAGAGATGCTCCACCATGCACAATGAGCATGGAGAACCACAGCATCCTGGTCATGGGACAGGCAACTATACGTCTGAGTTGCAGGCCCCACCCTCCCATTTTTTGTCCTGTTTTAGCTTTCTGTACCTTCTTGGTTTTGATCATAGAAACTTCAATTTATGGTGAATTTACATATGCATTGAAATTGTTCCAAATATTATAAAGTCTCTTAATGTGTTTGGTAAAGCAACATGAACCTGGTGTCTCATCCTTCTCACTTCTGGAAATGAAACTGAGTGGGAATGAAATGACAGAAAACTTTTTCTCTGTTTTATTACTTGGATCTGAAAGGGAACTCACTTGTACATATTACCAAATTTGTACCAGATTCCCAAAGGGATAAACCAAAGATCATTAGCTCTCCAAAGAATGTGAATATTTAAGAAATGTCATTGGCTCTGGGGGAATACTTCTTAATTTAAAAGAAGTATTGAGATATTATCAGACTATAAAACATATGCAGAGCTGCAAGGATGAGTAAAATTACTTTGGAAAAATCATTCAAAGTATAAAAGAGGAGAATACATTAAAAGGTCAGAAATTTAGTTTTCAATGGCTAGGAGAGGGGCATCAGAGACTGGGAGGAGGGAATTCTTTACAGATAGCACTGTATCTGCAGGATAGTGCATCCAAGACCCCAAGAAGACAACAGTATCAGTGAGCACAAGTCTTTGTATAAAATCACACATCACACACTACTCACTTGTAACTGGAACATACTCTCCCAAATCATTAAGTAATCTCTAGATCCTTAAGGTGATATAAGTGGTATAAATGTAGAGAATATATTGGGTCCCTTAAGAAAGGAGACTATTATTTGTGTACAATACAGATGCAATCATTTCCAAATATTTTCAATACATGGTTGGTTGGCTGGAGATAAATCAGGATGACTCTCTCTCTCTCTCTCTCTCTCTCTCTCTCTCTGTGTGTGTGTGTGTGTGTGTGTGTGTACATAGTATACACTCAGTGCACATGAATGCATATCAAAATATACACACCATAGACATCATAGGCACACAGTAAAAATCATAATATATGTAAAATTGAAATGTTTGAAAGCTGAAGTGTTTTATAGAGAAGGGATATCTCACACTATACAAAAATGAGCATAAGTTAGATCAAATATTGGGTTTAATCAATAAGATAAAGTTGATAATGGTAAGAGGAATTTTGATAGAACAATAAACACACTGGAATCTAATGGATAGATATAAGCAAATTACAGAAGTTGGGAAATTTATATTCGATCTTTTCAGTAATCTAGACATAAGTATACATAGTATACACAGTATATACATCTTACTGTATGGTGCATTGGTAATCCACATAAATCATCTTAAACCAACACACACGAGCTGTGTGCTTTTCTCCTCCTCCCCCTCTAACTCACTGTTCTCTAATATTCCATGAATCAGTGCATGTTGCTAACCATGCATTCAGTATTTTATATCAAAGCCATTCACTTGAGAAAAGAGTGCAGGCTGAGACTTTGAAAGTCCCTTAAGTACTAAGTCATGCAGGAAAGAATGATGACTCCATTTTCTAGTTACTCGTTGCTGGGGATGAAGTGACTTCTGTTAGAAAAAATGAGGGATAAAATCATTTTGTCATATTTCTTAATATGGTATTTTTGCCATATAAGGATAGGTTAAGACAGGATTGCAATCTCAAGTTCATAATTTGAAGAGTGGGAATCTTTTAGTGATATCTACTCGTGTCTGTGGAAATAACTAAGTATTTTTTTTTATCATCTAATTGTGGTAACCTTCCATCCTTTCATTTGTGTTTGTCCTGGACTTCTTGTGTACAGTTATTGCCAGTGAAAGATATACATACTTTAATTTTGTAGAAAAATAATTAGCCTCCAGATGCATGAATTAAGGACTAAAAAATGCATGGAAGTTAGACAGCCTGAATCAGTTATGTAAGTCAGTGCTTTATTGGTATTGCTGTGAAGATACATAAAGTACAAATTGTAACTTGAATAGTGTTCAACATAAATGCTTGTGTCTACTTTTTAGATTTTATTTTTAAAACTTTATTTGTATATCTGTGTATGTATATGCATGTGATACAGTGCCCCCACAGAGCACAGAAGAAATGTCAGATCCCCTAGAGCTAGAGTTACAGGCAGTTGGAAGTCCTCTGATGTGGCTGCTGGGGACTGTACTTGAATCCCTCCTAAGAGCAGTACTTGCTCTCAAACCTTGTGGTCCCTTTCCAGCCCCTAAACATAACTTCTTAATTTTCTACATTTTCTCCTTTACTTTCTGGATATTTCTGTTCAGAAAGTAAGTTTTCCAAACTTTCATTGTTATTGTTACTTTATACTGAAATTGAAAAGTATTAGATTGGATGAAAGATCACTTGTCCTTCTGGGATGGAAGTCAAAATTTGAAATATCTCCTCTGTTTGGTTTGACAGAGGTCATGTCTGTCTGTGACCTCACAGAGCTTCCTCGTAACCTCTTCATTCATTATTCTGTTAAGTTGACAGCATTCCTTCCCATTAAAATCTACTTACACCTCTAATGAAATGTATTAAAGTTAATAGTTAAGAGCTTTGTAACCATTTTCTTTTTCGTTGCAAATCTGAGATTTACCACTTGGTTTCTAAAATATGAAAATTACTTATTTTCTCTCCATTTGTAAAATAGAGATAATATCATATTTTTTCCGTAAGAACATTTTGGGAATTATTTCATTGGTACTTGAGAAAAGTAGAATGTTTTAAAGAACATTATAAACAGAGCATTATAAATGTGCAATAAATGTCATATATCACTGTGCCAAAAGTATATGTAATGAAGAAGCCACTTTGCTTCACCAATCTTCCTAATGTAAGCCATAAAAAGAATGATTTTCTCTACAACCCAAATGAACATGCTCTCAAAACGAACAATTTCATATCCTGAAATCTGCTACTTAAAAGCTACAAGATGCTCAGCTCATCATTACTACAATTTCCTTAGCTATGAAACCACGTTTGGATATTGAGGGTCTTTTCACATCTCTACAATTAATATTTTTAAAGAATCCAGAGTACAGATGTTCATTACATATTTAGTCATGTTTGCTGCAAAATGATGACTGAAATAACAGAAAATGTGTGAAAAAATTAAAATAGTTTTAAAAGTTATCCACTTTGTATCAGACAGCATTGCAGGCAATTTTCATGTATGAATTTTGTAAATATAACTCAATATTTTAAATGTTAATGGAGAACATCATTCTTCTATTTCAGAACTAAACCCCATAATATCAGTAATTTTCCTAAGTAGTTAATAAATATTTATTTACTCTGTGAGAAATTAAATATTACCTTGTCCCAAGATCTGTGTTGAACATGCAATATAATAAGAAAAATCATAATGACTTAATATGTAAATGAACTTTTATTTATGCTCTATCAAATTTTCACAAATTGGGTGGTTTTAAATAGCACACATTTGTTAGCAGGTAATTGTGTAACTCAAGTATTGAGTTCTTTAATTCTCTATCATGGATCTCATTAGGCTTAGCTGAGGCTGTGTTGATCCCTGAGGTTCTGGTTGCTTGACTATTTTAGTATCTGAGGCTGTCTGAAACCAATTACTTATGGTCTCTTCCTTAATCAACAGAACCTACAGCATTATTATTCTCTGGTTATCCTCCCACAGTTACCATTGCTTCTACACAGCACAGCTATGAAGATGGCATCTGAATTTGAAAGATACTCAAAGCTAAAACGTCTCCCTCAAAAGCCTACCTACCTCCTTTGCTGTAAAACATAACACATTAACAGGTTGCTAGGATTAGGCCACGGCCATCTTTGGGCACCAATATTTTATCTTCTTAAAAAATATTTTGTGAAAAAAGTAAATCATTTTCTTGAAAAAACACCATAAGTAGCTTCAAAGATAAGCCATATTCAGCTAAAGACGTGAGTAGTGATACATTTTATGAAATACCTGCAAATAGAATATTCAAAGAATCCCTGAAGTTCAATCAGAACATGACAAAAAAAGCTAATCAAAATATGGACATGTTAAACAAATATTTTAGAAAACAAGAACCATATATAAAACATAGCACATAAATATTAGTATAATCATTAGGCAAACACAAATGTGACTCATGACAACATGTCACTGTCCCGATGTAAGGATGAGCACAATAGTGATGGCAATCACAGGGTAGTATCTTATCAGATAGTCATTAAATAAAAACAGGAAATAGCAGCTATTAGTGAGGAAGCAGGACACCTAGACCTTCATATTACTGAGAATGAAAAGTGGCACACTTGTAAATACATGGTCTTAACTTTCAAGCAACAAGACAGGTTTGTATGTTAACAAATTAATCTTTTATTCTGAGCATTGTTTTACTGTATTAATATAGTTTATCAGCATTTTTACTGAAGATGTTTTCAGTTATTGATGACTATGAAAAATGCTGAATTGCAACATTTCTTGTAGAATTTTAAAAGTGGTCTTCATTTCTCTAATGTCAAGTAGCAATGGGAAATAGGAGCTGTTGCTTGAAATTATGATAATGACAATAGTCCCTCATTTCAAAGAAAATATGTTTAAAATAAAAAAAATGACCCATTACAATGTTAGGGCATAAATGGATTAAATAGTAACAGGAAATATTTGTTATCCTTTACTTAAAATAAATGCATATTTGACAAATCATTTCTATGTGTATAAAACAGCAAGAAACACATACACAATTCTCATAAATATAAGTTCAGAACCTTCACTGTAGCACTATTAATAAAAGCTCCAAACTAGGATCAACTTAATTGTCCAACATGTTGAAAACAATAATGTTCCATGCAGTAAAATGTTATGTGAAAACAAAACATAATACATGACACATGTGGTGGCTTGAATTAGAATGACCCCCATAGGATAATCAATTTAAGTGCTGATTCTGCATTTCGTGAAACTGTTTAGGAATGGTTAGAAGGTATGTGCTTTTTGAGGGAGGTGTGATGTTGTTGGAGGAGGTGTCACTATGGGTGGCTTTGCATTTTCAAAATCCCTGCTATTGCCAGCTCTCTCGCTCTCTCTCTCTCTCTCTCTCTCTCCCCCTCCCTCCCCCCTCCCATACCGTGTGTGTGTGTGTGTGTGTGTGTGTGTGTGTGTGTGTGTGTGTGTGTTTGTATGTATGCGCTTTGTGCTTCTGTATCAGAATGTGAACCCTCAGCTGCTGCTCCAGGCCATGTCTTTCTGCTTTCCTCCATGCATGCTGCCATGTGGGTCTGGAACTGTGACTACCAAAAACCACTGTCTTTTATAATATGCCTTGGTCATGGTGTCTCTGCAGAGAAATTGAAAACTACCTAAAACAACATATTACTTAGAGTAACTTGAAAGCCTTCACAAAAGATTTTAATTAGAAGAAATACATAAATCAATGTTTTTGTTTCTAAATATGATCATAACATAAAAATATGTGGTTAAATAAAGGTGTTTCACTGGCTTTTGTAACACTTTTGATAGCACATTCCATAATTAATTCAACTTTGATAACGATGAGATCCTATCTTTTTTTAAAACTGTTTTATTGAGCTATATATTTTTTCTCTACTCCCTTCCCTTTCTCATCCCTCCCCTTCTTTCTTCTTCCATGAATCACATGATCCCAATTTGCTCAGACAATCTTGTCTTTTTCAACTTCCCATGTAGATTAGATCCATGTATGTCTCTCTTAGGGTTCTCTTTGTTGTCCATGTTCTCTGAGACTGTGAGTTATAGGTTGGTTTTTCTTTGCTTTAGGCCTAAAAGCCACTTATAAGTGAGTACATATTATATTTGTCTGGATTATCTCACTCAGTATGATGTTTTCTAGATCCATCCATTTGCCTGAAAATTTCAAGATGTTCTTATTTTTTTTCCATTGTGTAGTACACTGTTGTGCAAATGTACCACATCTTTATCCATTCTTCAGTTGAGGGGCATTTAGGTTGTGTCCAGGTTCTGGCTATGACAAATAATGCTGCTATGAACACAGTTGAGTGCATGTCCTTGTAATATGATTGAACACCCTTTGGCTATATACCCAAAAATGGTATTGCTGGGTCTTGAGGTAGGTTGTTTCCTAATTTTCTGAGAAAACTCTATACTGATTGCCAAAGTAGCTGTACCTCCAGCAGCAATGGAGGAGTGTTCCTTTTATCTTACTTCCTCTCCAGCATAAGTTGTCATCACTGTCTTTGATTTTGACCATTCTTATTGATGTAAGATCTCAAAGTTGTTTCGATTTGCATTTCTCTAATGGCTAAGGATGTTGAGCATTTTCTTGTCTTTCAGCCATTTTAGATTTCTCTGTTGAGAGTTTTCTATTTAGGTCCGTACCCCATTTTTTATGGGATTATTTTTTTTTTGATGACCAATTTATTGTGTTCTTTGTATATTTTGGACCCTATCTTAAATCAATGAGACTTTCAAAATCTCAATGGATGAATAGAAAATGTAGCCTGAATTCTGTGAGTTGGTGATTATATTTACAAATTATTTTATAAGAAAAGTAGTGTCTGAGACGGGCTGGAGGAAACAGAGTTCACATGATTCAGGTAAGGACCCTACCTCATGCAGCTTTGAACATGAAAGAGAGAGCTATGAATCAAGGTCAGGCAAGACAATGAGCTTTTCCCAGAAACTCATGAAGGAATGCAACCTCTCCAGTGCTAGGATGCTCCCCCAATGTAAGGCACCACAAGCAAAGGGCTCCAGTACCAGGATGTTCATCCAATGTGAAGCAACTCGTATTTGTGAACTGGGACATTTTGACAAAAAAAAATTATTGCTTTTAGTAACAAAGTTTTAATATTTGGAGACTAACATACAAGTAATAAGTATGAGGACTAGGAAAAGTTAGAGTGTTCAACAAATTTGTTCAGATACCTACATTTTATAGCCAGCAGGGAAATAGTCACTGTCATCAGTGCACAAAAGCAAACACAAAGAGAAACAATGCTGATTGTCTAGCACATTTGGACAATGTTAAAGAATTGATTGCATTCATTATTATTAACAAGAGTATATTTGGATCCTCTAAAATGTTCACATTATGTGGTTTAAAATGTTAAGACAATTTCTTAGGGTAATTATTAGACAGCATTAAATTTGAAATTTCAGATCATTGACTTATCAAAACATTACCAAGTAATTCTATTTATTGAACCCATTTTAAGGTACCAAGAGATCCATTCCTAAGGATGCTAAACATTACATTTGTGCAAGAATGAGAAAACTAAAATTACCTAAATAAGTTTTCATAGGTAAAATACTTTTGTGAAGTGACATTTTTGTAATCATTACAAATAAGAAATCAGCATGCAGTCATACTAAAATAGTTATAAAATATACATTTTCAAGAAATAAAATTATTCTAAGTATGTATATACACAATATAGTAGAAAAATATGATCATGCAAATACATATATGCAGACACATAGTAAAATGACTGTAGTCATATTAACCAAACCTAATTCTCTCTGGAAAAACTGGAATGCTTTTTAAAACACATATGTGTATACATGCATGTGTGCACACACACACAGAGGAGAGAGGTGTAAATCAAGACTCCATATATGAGAGAAACCATGCAGTATTTGCCTTACTGAATCAGTCTTATTTCATTTAACATAATGTTCTTCAGTACCTTCCATTTTTCTGCAAATAAGAGAAAACCTCTCTATGAATGCATACCACATATATCTTTATCCATTCTCCTGTACAGACACTTAAAGTTGTTATATATATATTTTTCTTTTGGGGGGGGGCTGTTTCGAGACAGGGTTTCTTTGTGTAGCTTTGTTGCCTATCCTGGAATTAGCTCTTATAGACCAGGTTGGCCTCAAACTCACAGAGATCTGCTTGCCTCTGACTTCTCCCGAGAGCTGGGATAAAAGGTATGTGCTACCACTACCCGGTAGTTGTTGCATTGCTTAGGTACTGTAAACAGTGAAGCAGTTAACAGGGCTTTGTGAGAGGATCTTCATGGTGTGCTAACTTGGAGTTTTGGGAATATATATATTCCCAGGGAATATATACCTGAGAATATTAGAGCTAAGTGACATGAAAATTCTCTCATGATGGTTTTCGAGAAATTCCCACACCAATGTCCATAGTGGCTAGATCAGTTGATATTTCCACCCATAGTGTATGAACATTTTGATTTTTTCGCATTCTCATCAGCATTTCTTATCATTGTTTTCTTGTTAATTATTATCCTTAGTTTTTGATAGTAGCAATTTTGATTGCGGTGGAATGGAATACTAAAGCAGTTTTAATTTACATCTCTAAAAGCAAGTAATTTGAACAGTTTTTTTTTTCAAATATTTACTGGCTATTTGTATTTTTTTTGTTTGTTTTAAGAATTATCTTGAATTCATTACCCACTTGCTGAGTCAATAATCTTGACCTTTCTTGATTTTTGTTTTTTTGTTCTTTTAGTTCCTTAAATATTTTAGATATTAACTCTTGCCTGCTTTTGCATTTCTAAATCTTATTGATTTATTTGTTTGGATATTTTTGTTTTACTTTTGGCAACTGATACTTTGTCTTTATACTATTGTCAAATTGGGAGCATAGGCCCAGCCCCTGGCTTCTATCCCAGCCCCCAGGCCTGGTCTGGACTCCAAATCCCAACAGGCCAGGTCCTGATCCCTCCCTGGGGGTGGGGTCAGGACCACTCCCCAGGGTATTTAAATGAGTTCCCAAAAGAGGAACATGTGGTCCCTTTTCCTTCCTCCCAGCTGGTAGCATTTGCAGGGTTTCCTGGTTTCCCCCTTGAGGCTACCTGAGAAGGCAGAACTCCCATTAAATCTGGATATTTCTTAATTCGACTTGTTTTGATTTGGTTTGATTGGGAATTTTTTGTCGGCAGAGAGCTGGCGTTAGGAAATAATACTAACAACTATGGATATTGTCTCTTTTGCAATCTAAAGGATTCTGCTTGCATATAGTCATTTTTGTAAATTCTTGAGGTCTTTTCAACTATACTACCATGTAGTCCTTTGCAGAAGGTCTGTGACTGAACATAAGACTGGAAATGCTTTTCTCTTTAAGTTTCCATGCTTCGAGTTTTAGGTTAAGATCTTTGATTCATTTTGAACTGGTTTAGGTACAGGGTAGAATATAAAGATTGCATTTTATTCATCTGAATTTTGATATCTAGTTTTCTTATCCCCATTTTTAGAAGAAACTATGTTTTCTCAATATGTATTCAGAACACCTTTTTCAAAAATTAGGTGGCTGTAGCTGGATGGATTTGCTTCTTGATACACTATTCTATTAACTTGATCTCCATGTCTGATTCTGTGCCAGGAACGGCATGTTGGTTTTGTTAGTATGGCTCTGTAGGACAATTTGTATTGTGATACCTCAGAACAGCTCTTTCTGCTTAGAGCGGCTTTGATACTTGCAGTCTTTTGTATTCTGTAGGTGAATTCTAGGAGATTTTTTTTTCTTGTTCCTTCATGAATGCCCTTGGTAGTTTTATGGAGACTGCTTTAGTCCATAAATCACTTTTAGTAAAACAAATTTTACTAAATTTTATATTAATTTTTGACAATCCATGAGCATGGGCACTCTTTCCATAATGCAGCGTCTTTCTCAAATTCTTCCTAGAGTGCCTGAAAGTTTATAGTGTTGATATCTTTTACTTCCTAAGTAAGATTATTTTCACAGGTATTTTATTTTATTTATCTTCAAGTTATTGTGAATGATCTGTTCCCCAATTTCTTTCTCAGAAAATCATTATTGTTTTATAGAAATGCTACTCTGGGTGAGTGTTGATTTTGTTTCTCGTCACTTTACTGTGTGTATAAGTTCTAAGAGTTTTTTGTACAAGCTTTAGGATCACCACATTTTCTTTATCTATTCCTTTGTTGTTAGACACCTAGATTGGTTCCAAACTTGGCTATTGTAAGTAGTGCTGCAGGAAATACTGCTGTGCAAATACGTCTATGACACATATATTTAAGGAACATCTATTCTGATTTCCACAGAGGTTGGGTTAATTTCCATTTCCATAAACAGTCAAATAGTTTTTTTTTAAAGCCTCCCAGCATTCCTTACTTTGGTAAAAGCTAGCAGAGTAATTCCACTTTTATTGTTGATTTTGAAGCAGAATCTCACTGTAATCTGGGATGGTTTTGAACTGTCTTCGCCTCACAAGCACTGGGATGTTGTTCTGGACTACCACTTCCATTCTCGTTATGGTCCTCTCTTAAAAAACTTTCTCTAAAGGCTGTATTGGTTAAACATCTTATGACTTGGTTGTAATTCTTCCTAATCATTGGAATGAGAATTTTTTGATAAAGCTGTTTCCCATACCAAGAGATGGGAAATAGCAGAGAGGCTAGGATCCAGTCCCAAAGGCCCTTTTCCTTGGACAGATTTAAGTAATTGAATGGTCTACAAGGAAGGGCTGTTAAGTTGAGTTTATCTGAAGTCTATTCTTAAGTTTTGAAGAATATTGAGTTTGGGGTGAAATACCTTCTATTCTTTCTTAACTTATCTGAGTTATTTACTTTGAAATCTAAACTCTAAGATTTTCAATATCTTTCTCCTTAAAGGTAAGCTTTAAGTTTGGCCTCCTGTGATGTCAACTGATATGCTAACTGAGTAATTGAAAGGGTAATGGTTTTGTTCCCCTTTTATTTTATTTTTTTAATTTATTTATTTATATATAGTTTATAGAATTCTGGGCACCAGATCTCATTATAGATGGGTGTGAGTCACCATGTGGTTGCTGGGAATTGAACTCAGGACCTCTGGAACAGCAGTCAGTTTTCTTAACCTCTGAGTCATCTCTCCAGCCCCCTTGTTCCCCCTTTCATAGCTCAACAGCAGATACAGCTACAGTAAAATACAAAGAACAACCAACATGAAAATATATTTAGAGAAAAAGTAGAATTCTTGAAAAACAGCTTCTCAGAGTACGCCTGACATTCATTATAGGATGTTTAAAAGAAGATTCAGAATTCTAGATGGGAGGAGGCTCAGAAAAGCCATGATCAGAATTTCACAGTAGTTGGAACAACTGCAAAGTTAGGTTGGTTTTCCGTGTTGCATGCCATATCTCAAGACACTCTTGTCAATCACATTTCGACTTTTCACTGCTAAAATGGTGCTGCTTGGAATGCAAGGCACTTGCATATCTCAGTACTTGCATTCAGAAATGATCGTACTATAAGTAGCCACATACGTTTGCCAAAAAGGTTGCAATTATTAGTCATTTCTGTATGAAAACAGCAGGCTAAGCTTTAAAGTCTGGATGTAAGCGTTAAAGGCTAAATTTACATACTGAAGATTATAGATCTGTTTCAGTTTTTGAAAATACCATCACTGATGTGAAGCAAGTACCTGAAAATAACCACATTTTACACTGAGCCTTCTGCAAGGATGATTAACGGATGAGAACTTCAGTCCTTGGTTACATTTATCCTGAGCTTTCTTCAGTCATATTAACAGGCATCATTTTCCTACCTACCTCTATGTCTGAACTAGCATCCTCACCACTAACTGCTAAAGCCTTCAGGAATATATAAACTTAACAAAACCCCACCAACTAAAAGACTAAATTCTATTGTGATAGCATCTGAAGCTTACAGCTGAGATTTTTGTCTTGCTGCAACCCTGGGATCTGATGTCTCTACCAATGTATTTAAAAGGTGTCTTGATTTATGCCTTTCCTTGCTTTACTATAAAAACTTCATCAAACTGTTATCAAGCTAGAACATGGAGCTTTGGGCTAATGTGAACCTGCATTCCCTGACTATGGTCACTCATATTTGGCTCCAGAAATAAGGATCTCTTATGACCTTTGTGGTAAGAGCTATGCATTTGCATTGTTAATAGGTATCAATAGATTTATTACTTGGCATGCTTTGTACCTCAAATGTATGATAGCACTATTTAACCAGATATGCAAACTGGTCATTGAAGCTGTTTCTGCCCAAAAAGAAACTTAAATGTGCTCTGATTCAGATAAGAGATGGACAAAATCTATGAAAAACATAAAGTGTCTTCTCTTACAACTGTATAAATCTTCTGTGACTCATCTAGAACTATTATCTTGTCCCAAGGCATTAATCTCAGAGATCAGAATATGTGAAGAAAATATCAGTACCACTGATATAAGTTGTTTTCCCTTTTATAATTATGGCTTTGGATGAGGAAAATAAATATAAAATTAAATTTGAATTTCTACTTTAAGAAATACTGTGCTTCATTAAACAATTTCAAAATTCTTTAGAACCTTAATTCATAACTAAACTCATTATGCAACCTCATTTGCAACTTTCAAACTATTGGCTGGTTAATTAATATTTATACAGATTCATATCTATAGTCTCTCTAGATGTCATTGACAGATATAAGCAGTGTACATCCATTAAAAGAATGTCATAGTCAAGGTGAAAATTCTAGGGACTTTTGTCTCCAAATATTTTTACTTAGTGCTATCAGGCAACATGGAAATTTTTGTTTTATAAATGTGGCTTTTTTTTTTACAAACATTTTAGAGAAAACATGAGAAATGAACTAAATGTCTGGTGATGCTTCTATCATACTGCAGCTGCCAGGTTCTCATTTACATAGTATTTGTACAGTATTGTATTGGATTGGATTTTTAACAGATGCATGGAATACTAATCTAGCTTTAGTACAGTTTATAAAAAGGGCTGACTTTCATGCATTGCAGAGATCACACAAACGCTTTGTCAAATATGTATTTTATCATGGAAATTTAATATAATACTTTAATGAGCATAATTTATAAATCTAATATTGCCTTTTAGTGAACATTAGTGCTTTTATCTTAATAGTTTAATCATGTATAATATACAAAATTAGATATAAAATTATCTCATACTATAATATGTTCATAACAAAGTCATATCTATTGGCAAAGAGCTAATATTTGGTAAAAAGCTTATCATTCTAATGGAAATAATAGCTCACCCAAATATTGTAAAAATAGGTCTTCTATGAAGCAAAACCATGATGCAATGCCATCACATGAAGACTAGTCCTTCAATTTTAAAAATAATTAAATTCTTAAGTTTGTTTTAAGCTTCTGTAGAAAATACAGACCATGAATTTTTTTCTTGAGCACTTAACAATATCACATTTTAACAAATTAATCACTTTTTAAATAAAAGATATTAGTTGTCTCTTTTCTTGGAAATACCTAAAAATGTAGACCTTTTGTCTGCCTCTTACACAAAGAGTAACACAAAAGCTTATCAGATGTCCAATACTGTTGTTGGGGGGAATTGGCATCTTCTTCATTTCTATCATGAAATAAAAAATTAAAAGAAATATGTTCAATAAACACATAATTTATGATTATGAATGTGCATTACAGCATACCAAACTATATTCACGAGAAAAGCATTGTAATAATCTAATAAAAGGAACTTTGATGCCATATCAATAGCGGTATTTTGAAATTACTAATATAATTATGCACTAAAATCTTTATTTACACCTTAGTACAATCTTGCTTGACAACCTACACATGCTAAGGAATTTCCACAAGACAGTTGTATTGGGATACTTTTATATTTAGTTTTCTAGACACAATCAAAATGATAGATACTGATTAAAATAAGACATTTTAAAAGATGTGTTCTATTTTTGACTGTGTATATGTATACTTCAAACATGAAGAAAAAGATAAAGAAAAATCTAAACACACAAACAATAATGCAGGCCACACAGAATTGCCAATGAAGAACCTCTCTACCAAGGAAATTTTCCTGAGCTTTGCGGACCATATTGAACAGGTTATGATTACTCAGCGAATAGTCCAACTAGGACTTCAAACTGACAGGTGCTTCAAATGTAGACTTTTTTTTTTACAATATGGTACAGAGAACACAAAACAAAACCAAGGGCCACAAAAATATAACAGAAGCTTCAAAAACCATAAAAACAGACAAATAGAGTATTTTTCACAAATAAAATAAGAGAAGAAATAGTCATTTTCTTTTACTAATTCATTAGAATTCACTATATATAATCAGTGCTGAAGGACAATGGAGGGAATCCTAGGATAGGCATGTTCTAACAGCTGCCAGGATTGGACCAATATCTTATCTGTGAAGATAACTTACTACAATAGCCTCTTGGAACCCTTTCTCCCAAAGGATTTGCTAGAAACCAGGACAGCCTACATCATGTGGAATGGGGTTCTTTTTCCTCAGTTGGTTCGCTCAAGTTGCTACCAATAACATATGTCAATACAAAAACACAGGCCTCACCTCAAAGAGAGTAACACTCTGAATGTGACTGGCAATGAAGGTTGACTGAGAAGCCAGGGACAAAGGCACTGGGTTTTTATTCTACTGCATGGACTGACCTTGTGGGAGCTTGTTTTGTTAGGATGCTCACCTTTATAGACCTGGATGGAGGGGGGAGGACCTTGGACTTCCCACGTGGCAGGGAACACTGACTGCTCTTCAGACTAGAGAGGGAGGGAAGGGGAGCTGGTGAGGGGGAGGGAAAAGGGAGGCGGGGAGGAGGTGGGAATTTTTAATAAATAAATAAATAAATAATAACACATAACTTATTCTGCAGCTAAATATGAAGAACAACAGCTGAGGAAAACAGATTTGGGTTGCTACAAATTCCATGTTCCAATTTTGAAGAAATCAATACATCTCAAATTATGCCACAAAATATAAACAGGAGGAACATATCACAATTCATTTAATGAGACCACAGTTACTATGGATTAGGTATAAGCCATACAAAGACATAACAAGGAACAAAATTACAGACCAATTTTTTGTGCAGATATATGCAAAAGTACTCACTAAGATACTTTCAAACTGATTCCAAAAACACATTAAAAGTGTCATCTAGCATGATAAAGTAGACTTAATACCAGAGATGCAGGAATGACTCAATAGACAAAAAACATCAATAAATATAATCTACCATATAAACAAACACAGAAAAATGGCCATGTGATCATCTCACTAGATCTAGAAAAAGTCTTTGACAAAGTCCAGCATCCCTTCATGATAAAAGTACTGGAGAGATTAGGGAAACAGGGATATACCTCAACCTAATATATGGGTTACATAAAGTCAATATCCAACATCAACATAAATGGAGAGAGACTCAAACAAGCAATTAAATTAAAACTAAGAGCAAAGCAATATTTTCCACTTTCTTCATACATATTCAACATAGTATTTGAATCTTAGCTAGAGCAATGAGGTACTGAAGGAGATAAAGGGGGATACAAACTGGAAAGTAATCAAAGTATCATTGTTTTGATAGTATATATTAGTGACCCTAAAGTTTCCACCTGAGAGCTCTTACAGCTGAAAAACACTTTAGGAAAGTTGCTGGATAAAAAATTATCTAAAATAAAAATAGTAACTTTCTTATAATCAAATGGCAAATGGGCTGAAGAATAAATCAAAGAAACAATATCTTTCACAATAGCCTCAAAAATATAAATATCTTAGGGTTATTCTAACCAAGTAAATGACAGACATATGAAAAAAAAACTTCAGGTCTTTGAAGAAAGAATTGAAGAAGATATCAGAAGATGGAAATATCTCCCATGCTCATAGATGAGTAGGATTAACAGCAAAAATGGCTGTCCTGATAAAAACTATCTCCATATTCATTGCAATCCCTATCAAAATTCCAACATAATTTTTCAAAAATCTAGATCCTCTGCTTCATATGGAAAGGCAAAAAACCCACGATAGCTAAAACAATCCTGAACAATGACAGAACTTCTTGAGGTCTCACTATTTCCCATTTCAAGTTGTACTATAAAATAATAGTAATAAAAACTATATGATATTGACACAAAAGCAGACATAGTGTTTAATGGAATCCCAGTTGGAAACTCAGACATAAATCCCCACACTTATGTACAGCTAATCTTTGCTGAAGAAGGCAGGAAAAATGCAGAATCTTCATCAAATGGCATTAGCTAAAAGGATGTCTGCTTGTAGAATGTCCAAAACTCATTTCCAAATGCATCAAAGGCCTAAAAATAAAATTAGATACCCTGAACCTGAAAGAAGAGAAAGTGGAAAACGACCATGAACTCACTGGTATAAGAGAAGACTTTCTGACAAAAACACTTATTACCACTGGCACTAAGATCAATAATTAATAAGCTGGACTTTATGAAACTAAAAGGCTTTTGTGAGGCAAAGGGTGCTGTCATTCAGACAAAGTGGAATCCCACAGAAGGGGAGAATATTTTCACCAACTCCACACTAAAAAGAGTACTCATATCCAAAATATATAAAGAATTCAACAAACTTTTATGAAAAAAGACAAATACGTCTATTAAAAACGGGTGAACAGATCTAAAAAGAGAATTCTCAACATAGATAACTCCAGTGACTGTGAGACACTTAAAGAAATGTTCAACATCATTAAAATCAGGGAAATGCAAACCAAAACTACTTTGAGATTCTTCTTACATCTGTCAGATTGCCTAAGATCAGTAACATAAGTTATCATGCTAGGAAGAATGTGGAAAATTGTGAACACCCATCTATTGGTGGGAGTACAAACTGGTATAGTCACTGTAGAAACCAATGTGTAGAAGTTACTCAGAAAGACAGGATTTGATCATACTTAAGATCCAGCTATACTATTCTTGTCATTACCCAAAGGATGGTCCATCCTACCATAAGGACACTTGATCAGTCTTGTTAACTGCTGCTCTGTTGATAATAGACATTATTAGAAACAACTTAATGTCCCTCAACAGAAGAATGGACAAAGGAAATGTGGTATGTTTGCACAGTGGAATATTATTCAGCTCTTAAAAATGACATTAAGAAATTTGCAAGCAAATGGAAAAAGCCAGAAAAAAAATTATTCTGAGTACAGTAACCCAGAACCAGAATGATAAATAAGTATGTAATCACTACTATGTGGATATGAACTATTGAATGAATTGTAGCAAGCTACAGTCTGTGTCCTTAGAGAGATTACGTATAGAAAAGAGACTGGACTCTGTGTCTCCTTGGGAGGTGCAAAAGGTATAGATTTTATTGGTATTCAGGAACAGAGGTGTTAGGAACAGGAGCATAAGGTGGAGAGAGGAAGGGAGATTAAGATGCAAGAGGGAACGAGGGGAAAGATGGATAGAATGGAGGGACATTTGAGGAGATGTGTGGAAACTTAATACGTGGGAGCATTCTAAAATATATGAAGCCCATTCGAATGAGATCTCTAATAATGAAGAAGATATAGTCCCGACTAGTCATCTCGTGTCACCAAACTAAGCTTCCAGTACTAGACAACCAACTGATTTGTTGACCAAGGGGGTTCTAGGAAAAATGACAATAAACCAGACTGTTATCAAGGCAATATGTTGATTTCCACAAACTGACAACAAGGTATCTTTCTCTGCTGGGGGGCCATTTTCCAGTAGTTCAGGACTCAAAGGGAATCCATGGCATCAGAATATACTATGACTTTTTATCTGAGGGGGTGAAGAAAACACACACACACACACACACACACACACACACACACACACACACACACACACTCCTGATGGTTTTCCGTTAGACCTTTCCTTTGTTTTTTTTTTTGATTTTGATTTTGTATTCTCTATTCTCTTTTCTTATCTCTATTCAGAAATGTCCCTCTGTCTTTTTTAGTGTTTTCCTTCTAACTCTCTCATTATTCTTTCGTATTCTCACATTCTCGATGTTTTCCTTCTAATTCCTTCTCTCTCTTTTATGATATTTTCCTCCTAATGCATTTTAACTCTATCACTTTTCTTTTGCTTGTAGCTTATAAACCACAGCAAAATCTTTCAGACAATACAAAAATTACAGTGTGGCTACTTTCTGTTTTTCTAGTAAATGTATACAATGAATATAAATGAAAAAACTGAATGTTTCTCATATACCTAACATGATTAAACAATTTACATATTACAAGTAAAAAACAAATTATTTCAGGAACCCATGGACATTTACACCCAAGCAACATGTTATAGGTTAACAGTGTGTTAGCAAGAACGATATTCTTTTTTTAAACGCAATCTTTCCTCATTTTACATAGCTATCCCCATTCTACTCCCTCTCCTCCACCTGCCCCAACCTTTCCCTACCCCACCCCTCATTCACTCCTCAGAAAGGGTAAGCCTTCCCATAGGGAGTCAACAAAGCCTGATAGATCACTTCAAGGCAAGACCAAGGCCCTACCACCATATCTAGGATGAGCAAATCCCTTCAATGAGAATGTGCTTCAAGATACCTGTTCAAGAACTAGGAATAAATTCTGTTCCTACCACCACTGGCCCAACAGACTTCCCAAGCCTCCCAACTGTCCCCCACATTTCAGTGGGCCTTGTTTGGTCCTATGCAGGTTCCTCCACTCTCAGGCCAGAGTCAGTGAGCTCTCACTGGCTCAGGCTGGTTGTTTCTGTAGATATCACCATCACGGTTTTGACCTTGCTTCCTTCTTTCTTTCTTTCTTTCTTTCTTTCTTTCTTTCTTTCTTTCTTTCTTTCTTTCTATCTTTATTTATTTATTTATTTATTTATTTATTTATTTATTTTTATTATCACTCCTCCCTCCCTTGGACTGATCTCTGAAAACTTAGTCCAGTACTTCACTGTGGATCTCTGTATCTGTTTCCATAAGTTTCTGGACGGAGGTTCTATGACGACAACTAAGGTAGTCACCAATATGATTACAAGGGAAGACCAGTTTAGGCATCCTCTCTATTGTTGCTTGAAGACTTTGCTGAGGCCTTCTTTGTGGATTCCTGGGAATTTCCCTAGAGGTACGTTTCTCACTAGCACCTCAATGGCTCTCTTAACCAAGATATCTCTTTCCTTTCTCTCCTGCTCTGTTCTTCCCCCTTCTTGAGTATCTCTTTCCATCATGTTCTCCTCCTCCCTACCTTCTTCTCCTCTCCCTCCCCTTTCACACTCCCTTCTCTACTTCCCACACTGATAATTTTTTCAGGAGATCTTGTCTGTTTCTCCTTCCCATGGGGGATCCACATATGTCTCTCTTATGGGACCTCCTGAAACTGAGAAGCTCATGTATGGAAAGCACATCCTCACTAAGACAAAACAGCAGCCTACAGAATGGAAAAAATATCTTCACCAGTCCCACATCGGACTGAGGATTGACTTGCAAAATATATAAAGAGTATAGGAAACTAGATGTCAAATTACCAAATGATCCAAACAAAAAATAATGTACAGATCTAAACAGAGAATTCTCAACAGAAGAATTGCAAATGACCGAAAGACACTTAAAGAATTGCTGAACACCCTTAGTCATCAGGGAAATTGTAAATCAAAATGACTTTTAGATACCATCTTACACCAGTTAGAATGGCTATAATAAAAAATATCAATGATAGTTTATGTTGGAGAGAATGTGGAGTAAGGGGTGCACTTCTCCATTGCTGGTGGGAATTCAAACTAGTACAGCCACTTTGAAAATCAGTGTGGTGGTTTCTCAGAAAATTTGTAATCAATCTACCTTAAGACCAGCAGCAATACCACTCTTGGGCATATACCCAAAGGATGCACACTCATACCACAAGGATATTTGCTCAATTGTGTTCATAGCAGCATTATTCATAATAGTCAGAACCTGGAAACATCCTAGATGCCCCTCAATCAAAGATTGGATAAAGAAAATGTGGTACATATACTCAATGGAGTACTACTCAGAGGCAAAAAGCAATGACATCTTGAAATTTGTATGCAAATAGATGGAACAAAAAAAAGCATTCTATGTGAAGTAACCCAGACCCAAATAGACAAACATGCTATGTACTCACTCATAAGTGGATATTAGACATGAAGCAAAGGATAAGTATCCTATAGTCCATGATCCCAGAGAAGCTAGGTAACAAGCAAGATATTCTTTTACTGGTAGACAGTGTTTTGCAGTTACAAAGAAAGGGTCAAATACTTTATTACTTATCTTGAAAGATAATATTGTGAGAAATCTTTAAAGAATCAGAAATCAAATTTTATATATGAAAAAGTCGCCTCTACTTTAAATCTTTAAGGTACTTACCCCCTATCAAATTTTTATATCAGGAGATTGAGGGCAGAAATGGGTAAAATGAATTAATCATCACCTTTGGTCATCAACCAATCCTAGGAAGAAAAGTGTGTCATCTAATTATAATTAGGCTGCTTTGTTCTTTTTCCCTGGCCTTAAAACGTTCTTCATTCAACTATATGCCTTTCTTAAACTTTAGATTGTCTACTTGGGTTTTTCACCTCAAAGTTATTTGACAAAAACATCTTAGTCTAACTTTAAGTTATTTTCAAAGGTTTCTTTCAGCTATGATGCGCTATGAAACTTGTAAACACATCTTCCAACAATAAGATTAAAGGAATTTAAATTAGCTGGGCTACTGGGACTCAGTTGTTTTCCTTATTCATTAACCTAAGCCAAGTCTATATGGCTCCTTGATAGAAACTCATCTTTCCTAGCTGTGTGACACTTCCTCGTTTTATTTTTTATCATCAAAACTCTGTTTAAACTAACATTATTATCATCAATTAGACAGTACATTTTAAGAAGAAATCACCTTCATAATAATCCACAGGTAAAATGCTCAGCAGGATGAGGTGTTTCCATTTGATAAATACACTATATTATAGGCAGTGGGGATCTCCCCACATCCATTCACACCATGCCAGATACCAAAGAAAAAAGGCTGCGGCAAATATGTAAAAGCATGGTAGAAGCAAAATACACTTGAGTCTGTGGTATTGGGGCCTTGTCTATCCGAGATTTATCCATTAGGGATTTACTTCTTGATGGATCAATATCCTGAAGTCAATTGCCATCTGTTGCTCCTCTGACATGGCTACTATCAGGAGCCATTGTTGAAAAAAACACACACCCAACTCATTGACCATAGAGAGGCCAGCTGGTGTCTACATAGAATCTTCATCCTCACTTTCTAGTGTCTTTGGTACAGGAAAATCCTCTTCAGACTACCAAAAGAGAAACATAAATGCAAACCGAGTCATAAAACCTTTGATCCACAATGATATCCTATCTGCAAAATATGCTAGGACAATAGTGGCACAAAGTTGTGGGAGTAACCAACCAATGTCTAACTTGACTTAAAGCCTACTTCATGAGACAGAACTCATACCCAACACTGTTTGGGTAACCAAGAGCCAGAGGCTAGAGATCTCAGAGACCTAGAGTAAAGTCATATACTATTTACCTTTTTGAAAAGTAATAATCAAATGTCACTTCATAATAGTCTTCTGTAATGATAGATCAGTGCCTTATTCAGTCATCATCAGAGAAGCTTCCTTCTGCAGCAGATGAGAAGAGAGACCCACAGACAGACATTATGCAGTCAGAGACCTCAGAATGGATAACTCCAAGTGGGATATCTCCATTAAATCCCTCCTGCAGAGCTCAGAAAACCCTATGGAAGAAGAGGAAAGAGTGTGAGAGGCAGAGGAACAGGAGGACACCAGGAGAACAAGGCCCTCTAAATCACCTGAGCAAAGCTCATATGAACTCACAGAGAATGATGTAGGAAGGATGGGGCTTACATGGGTCTGCTCCAGGTCTTCTGTATACGTTTTAGCATTCAATTTAATATTTTTATGAACTCTTGAGTGTGTGATCAAGTGACTCTCTGATTCTTCTGACTTCTCTTTTGTTCTTCCCCTTCTATTGGTTTGTCATGTACAAGTTCAATAAGATGCAGGTTTTTTGTTTTGTTTTGTTTAATTACATTTTATTTTATTAAGTTTTGCTGTTTTCTTTTAGACGTCTGTTCTTTCCTATGAAAGATGAAAGGGGATGGATTTGGATGAGAAGGGAAATAGGGAGTAACTGAGATGGGTAGAGGGAGGAGAAACTCTAAACAGGATATAGTGTATAAAAAGAGAATCTACCTTCAACAAAAGTGGGAAAAGAAAAACAGACACGTGACTGTAAGAACAGTGAATTTACATACTTTAAATTTGTCTGGTTATGATCTCCACTCAGCCTTGCACTAGGCTTGAAAACCATGAAGACTCTCACCCCTTGTACTTATTATCACTGATGCTTTGCAGAAGCAGGAAGTGAGGGGCTGGGAAGAAATTCCCCGATATGAAGTTGAATGTTGAAGGCATGTCCTTGCATGGACATAGAACCTCTCAGACAAGAACACAGTCATTAACTTCAGAGTTGTAAGGAAATGGTTTTTGATCACCAGTTGACCTCTAAACTAAGAAGGGATGAGAGTGACTTTTTTTTTGAGACAGAGTTTTTCTGTGGGATAGTCCCTAGCTGTCCTGGAACTAGCTCTTGTAGACAAGGGTGGCCTCAAATTCACAGGGATTCACCTTCCTCTGCCTCCTGAGTGCTGGGATTAAAGGTGTGTGCCACTACTACTTGGCTGAATCTGTCTTTTAATGGGAATAGAAAGTACTCCTGGGTTGATAAAAATCTTCTGAAGTTAAATACCTGTTAGGATTACCTAACATTTTTTGGTTTATTAAGTACTGCAAAATTATAGTCTGTGAAATGACAAATTCAAAAAACAAATTCATAAGAATTCTGTTTCTACTGCACCAGGCAATGTTAACAAATTGATGAAACAATGGTGGATATTGGGTAATAATGTGGATTTCTTTTCTTATAAAGGGTAAATTTGGAGGAGTTTTAGCTTTTCTCTATTCTATCTTCACAGACTAAATGACATCTGCTTTGAAGTGATTGACTAAAAACAGAATGGTAGTAAGCACCTGTAAAATCTGCCCTTTTGTTTCCTTTGCAACTTGGAATTAGTTCAAAGAACCAGCAGAGTATTCAATGACATCTGCTACCGAAATGCTAGTAAAAATATATACATTTTAATAGACATGATCTTCTAAGGAAATAGGTTATTGTCAACTTTTAGATAAAGATATTGGAATCATATAGATTACCTTGTATACCCAAGATCAAAAACTCTAATTCGTTCAAAAGTAGATGTTAAATTAACATATTTTGAACCTGATTATTTCTCTACCGATTACCAAAAGTCTTTCCTCAGCATTCACAAATTACACTCACCAATGCAGAAATGCAGTGGGTACCTGAATTGAGACTCATCACAGCCACTGTGTTGTGTCTATCAACACATACAGGCTTTATAATTTATACAATGGTAAAATGTACGGAGAGTGGGTGTTGAAGACGACATATCATGATGAGATAAACATAAGATCCCTCAATTTAATTTCTATCTGATTAATTTCGGTAAACTATAAACAATTGCTCTCCATAGAAAAATAAGAGAGTCAGAAAATGTGTATCTCCACCAGCATGAACTTTAGAGCCGGGGTTCAGTGGCCTTCAATCCTTTCTCTATGGAAATATTTTTGCAGTTGAAAGACAGCCAGGTTCAGACCCTAGGAATTCGTGACTCTGCTAAATCTACGAGGAAAAGCATAATTCTGGAAGTTAGTCTTGGAAATTGTCTCTGGTCAGTTTGCTCACCGTGGAACATCCAAACGGAGGGAGTAGATGCCAAGTGCCTCCTGGGAAGTTAGCTCTTGACTGTTCACCTGTCGCTTTTGGACCCTGCCTCACCTTTTATAATTGGTATTGGGTAAATTTGTTTCCTACTTTTAGGAAAATGGAACTCAAAAGAAGATGTTTTTTTTTTCTTTGAAGTTCTTAGCCAGATGGATGGACAATGTAGAGAATTTCATAGTTGGTGACCTTCGCTGAACACAAATTCTAACTGGTCTTAATAACAAAACCTCAGAGTCATCTATCAGGGGTGAGAACTGAAGGATCAGAGAAGCAGAGCGGCAGCCACTAGAGTTCTTACCCCTACCAATGTTCAGACTGAGGGGCGATCCTGTCTCTATGAAACCTCAGACTAAATCTGAGCTCGTGTTTCCTCCCACCTTATAGTAATCTCTCTTCCCAGTCACATCACTCCTGTATTCACGTTCCTAGTGCTGGGATTAAAAGCATAAAACCCCAAGTTTTGGGATCACCTCTGTGTGAGCTCTGTTTCTCTTTTAGACAGATTCAATCTCATTTAATCCAGAGTGTTCCTGAATTGACAGAGATCCCTCTGCCTCTGTCTTCTGAGTGCTGAAATTAATGGAGTCCACCACCACTCCCTGGCTGGCCTCTAGGGCTAACTCCTGACTTAGCTCTGTATTCAGATCTTCAGGCAAAGTTTATTCGTTGTAGCATAAACAAAATATCACTACACTCTGCTTGCTGTTAGCTTTGCTATCTTGAATCCAGCACTGTTCCTGCACCAGTAGAACCCTCGCCATCATTTGCTCCTCAAAAGTTTCAATGCAGGGCGAGTGTTTTCCAGGGCTGATCCTAGGGGAAACCCTGTGTCTTTGCGGCCCTTTTGCTTTGCTCGGTCTGCCGGCCTCCCCATGTCCTAACCATTATTTTTGCAGTGTTTACCTCCATGACCATCAGCATTCCAGAAATATGAAGATGGTAACTTTACTGTAGGATGGCCAAGGATACCTCGAGTACTTTATATAAAAAAAGAATTGTGTCTCTCACTGGTGAAGTTAATAAAAAAAAGTGAAAAGATAACTTTGTAAAGTACTGGGTTCTTAATAGCTTCCCATAGAAGTTGCTACATAGGGAACCGTACAGTAAGCACATAGCTGTGGGCTAAGCAGCGATTGAACTGAATAAAAGCTATGGAGGTAATAGATTCAGGAGAGGGTTTCTCTGGGGCTTCGAGGAGGGTATTTAGTGTTCTAGAAAGGTAATATCTGGAGTGTCAAGGACTTAAAAGGAAACAGGAAAGAGGAAAAACCATATCTTCATGTGCCAAACTGTGTAACCACCTAGAACTTAGCATTATTCTCTGACAATTCTGGTCTTAATGCATAGTTGGATTCTATCATGTGCATATTAAAATCCCTCCAACATTTTAAAAAGTTTAGAATTAAGGAAACCTGGAAAAACATACTATTTAGGTTTCAAATTTATGGTAATTTATGCTTAAAATAGCGAGTATTATGCCATCTTCTTTTAAAATATTTCACAAAAAGTGGGCTAGGGAGATGGCCCCATGGTTAAGATCACTTGTTGTTGTTGCAAAAGACTTGGGGTTTTTGGTTCCCAGCACCTACATGGCTCACAACAATATGCAACTCCCATTTCAGGGGATCTGGCTTTCTTTCTGACTCCATGAACACCAGGTATGCATATGCTGCATATACATACACAAAGGCACAACAGACATATTCATAAACTAAAATAGGTAAACCTAAAAATAATTTTAAGTTTATGAAAGCCCAGCACAAATTTAAAAGTCCTAATGCTTCCCATGTCTGGCTGGAGCAGAGACTTCCCTTAAGAAAAACTATTGTCTTTATTTCATGATGTGCTACGATTTTTCTCAGAAGAAGAGAGAAGTTTAACAGCAGCATTTTAAATTATCTGTTCCAATATAATAATTTTAGTTTTATAATTTATGTTTACATACAATTTATTAGAGAAACATTCTAATAATAATAGAAGATATATAATAAAGATTGTTTCAGCCATGATTTTCTTCGTAAGGTCTCCAATGGCAATCATCCAATCTTGCCTGACAGAGACAGTACAGGATACAGGGAATAGAGTGAGAAAATGTATACATTATTCACTGTTGAGAAATACTTCCAAAACTTACACCTTTTAAAATAATTGTTAAATATTTTAAAACAAATCTTCAACTATTCATTTAAGATTACGAATTGTATAAGGTCATGTTTCATTAAGAAGTGTTTACTAATGAATATTAACATTAAGATCACTAACATAGCTAACATAGACACACTTATTATCTTAGAAACTGTATTTCATATCGTGAACTTACTTCTAAGTAGCTGTTACTATGGGTGTAGTTTCAATATTGAGGCTCTTTCTGTGTGTATCCATGCTAAAATACAATTTTCATTTTGTATGTACTGGTTTTTATATTTTTTTGTTGGTGTTGTGATGAATGTGTCTGGTGTACAGACTTGATAATTGGAATGTGTGTGGGCATGAGGATGCATGAGCACTTGTCTGAGTCTACATGTGGTGGACAGAAATTGATGTTGACTGTCTTTCCTCAAATTTCTCTTTACCTGACTTATTGAGACATGGAGTCTCATAAATCTGAAGCTCATGGATTGTGTAGGGTGACCAGTAAGTGAGTTTCAGGAATAGTTCTGTCTCCACAATCTGTTGTGCCTTGGGGAATCATAGATTATTTGCTGGAGATCCAAACTGTTGTCCTCATTCTTGTGATGTGAGCACTTTACCCACTGAAATCTCTCTACCCCTGAAATCAAACTTTTAGATTTGGAAATAAACTGTGAAACAACTCCACAAAGTAGTTTTCAACTTGATTTGTTTATATAATTTTTCTAATACTGTCCACTATAATTATCATTATTATTTTCTAACAAATCGCCATTATTAGATTTCCTGGTATCAAGAAGGAAATGAAGATGCATACAGGGGGCATAAGCTTGTCATCCCAGCACTGAGACCAGCTACCAAGTTTAAGACACCCATCTAGATGTGATCCTGGACAATAATGAAAGATGTAATGAAATCCACCAGCCTTGGACTTCTAGCAGAGGACCATCGGTGGGGTGAGTTTCCTTCGGGCTGTGGCAGGGTCCCGGTGAGGAGGAGCTTGGGTGTTCCCCGACCCCATAGACGCCCAGGTCGCCCTGCAGTGTTGGCTACCCCCTCCCGCCCGCCATCCTAGCTCCCATTCAGGTACGAATTCCTATATTTCTCCCTTCCTCCTGGGGCCATAAAATTTCCCCAGCTCAGCTGCCTTGCAAGCTGGGCCTTGGCTGTAGGTGCAGCTTGGCTCCAGGCAGTTCCTGGGTCCTAAAGGCCTCCCTGAGGACAGGTGGTCCAGGTGCCAGCTCAGCGACATTCCTGACTAGCAGGGGCCCTGACTTCTAGCAGAGGGCCTTCTGTGGGGTGAGCTGGCTTCGGGCCCTGGCAGGGTCCCGGGGAGGAGGAGCTTGGGCGTTCCCTGACCCCATAGAAGCCCAGGTCGCCATGCAGTGCTGGCTACCCCCGCCCGCCTGCCATCCCAGCTCCCATCCAGGTACGAATTCCTATATTTCTCCCTTCCCCCTGGGGCCATAAAATTTTCCCCAGCTCAGCTGCCTTGCAAGCTGAGCCTGCATTGTAAGCGCATCCAGGAAAGAGGGAGTGCCTGTGCTTCAATAGCCTGCCTGAGGAAAGGTGGGCATTCTGTCAGTGAAGTCCCTGCCCAAGAAGGGAACCTGACCCGGTAACAGAAGTTCCAATAGAGAACATTTGAAGTAAGAGATGGGCAGACGCCAAGGCAAGACCTCATCCAACAATCTGAAAAACAACATGAAAACACCAGATCCCAAGGACCCTACAACAGAAGGGCTTGAACACCTTAACCCAGAAGAAGTGGAAAAAAGTGCCATTATGAAAGCAATAGAGTCCCTTAAACAGGATATGAATAACTCCCTTAAAGAATTGGATGAGAAATATAACAAAAAGTTTGAAGAAATGAGTATAGAAATTGATGAGAAATATAACAAAAAGTTTGAAGAAATAAGTAAATTCGTGAATGAGACCCTGAGAAACCAAGAAAAAACAATCAAACAAGTAAAGGAAACAGTGCAAGAATTGAAAACTGAAATGGAGGCAATGAAGAAAACACAAACGGAGAACCGGCTGGATATGGAAAACCTAGGTAAACGAGCGGAGACTACAGAATCAAGCATAACCAATAGAATACAAGAGATAGAAGAACGAATCTCGGAATCTGAAGATACCATAGAGAAAATAAATGCTCTGGTCAAAGAAAATGGCAAATCCAACAAATTCTCTTCACAAAACATTCAGGAAATCTGGGACACAATAAAAAAACCAAATCTAAGAATAATAGGGATTGAAGAAGGATAAGAACTGCAGATCAAAGGCCCAGAAAATATATTCAACAAAATTATAGAAGAAAACTTTCCCAACCTAAAGAACGATATTCCTATGAAGGTTCAAGAAGCATACAGAACACTGAATAGACTGGATCAGAAAAAAACATCCCCTCGCCATATAATAATCAAAACACAAAACATAAATATTAAAGAAAAAATTTTAAGAGCTGCAAAGGAAAAAGGTCAAGTAACTTATAAAGGTAAACCTATCAGGCTTACACCGGATTTCTCTATGGAAACCATGAAAGCCAGAAGATCCTGGATAGAGGTACTGCAGAAACTAAGAGACCATGGATGCAAACCCAGACTACTATACCCAGCCAAACAATTGTTCACTATCAACGGAGAAAACAAAATATTCCAGGATAAAAACAAATTTAAACAATACGTAGCTACTAATCCAGCCTTACAGAGAACATTAGAAGGAAAATCAGTACCGAAGGAATCCAACATTCCCAACACGGCCTACAATAACTCGAACATCTAGCGACCATTCACAAGCACAAATCAAAGAAGAAAAACACTTACACTCTACTACCTAAAAAAAAAAAAAAAATGACCGGAGTCAACAACCACTGGTCATTAATATCACTTAATATCAATGGACTCAATTCACCAATAAAGAGGCACAGACTTAGAGATTGGATACGAAAACAGGATCCAACATTCTGCTGTTTACAAGAAACACACCTCAACCACAAAGACAGACACCTACTCAGAGTAAAGGGTTGGGAAAAGGTTTTCCAAGAAATGGACCTAAGAAACAAGCGGGCGTGGCCATTCTAATATCTAACAAAATCGACTTCAAACTAAAATCAATCAGAAGAAATGGAGATGGACATTTCATACTCATAACTGGAACAATTCATCAGGAGGAAGTCTCAATCCTGAATATCTATGCTCCTAATATAAAGGCACCCACATATGTAAAAGAAACTCTTCTAGAACTCAAGGCGGTCATCAAACCACACACACTAATAGTAGGAGACTTCAACACTCCTCTCTCACCAATGGACAGGTCAATCAGACAGAAACCAAACAGAGAATTGAGAGATCTATTGGAGGTATTGAATCAAATGGACTTAACAGACATCTATAGAACACTCCACCCAAATAGGAAAGAATATACCTTTTTCTCTGCAGCTCATGGAACCTTCTCGAAAATTGACCACATACTCGGTAACAAAGCAAACTTCCACAGATACAAAAAAATATTAGTAACTACCTGTGTCTTGTCAGATCACCATGGAATAAAATTAGAATTCAACAACAATGCTCCCCCCAGGAAGCCAACAAACTCATGGAAACTGAACAGTCAACTACTAAATCACCCCTGGGTCAAGGAAGAAATAAAGAAAGAAATTAAACTCTTCCTTGAATTTAATGAAAACAAAGACACAACATACTCAAACCTATGGGACACTATGAAAGCAGTGCTAAGAGGAAAGTTCATAGCACTAAGTGCCCAATTAAAGAAAACGGAGAAAGCACACATTGGAGACTTAACAGCACACTTGAAAGATCTAGAAAAAAAAAGAAGCTGATTCACCCAGGAGGTCTAGAAGACTGGAAATAATCAAACTGAGGGCTGAAATCAACAAAATAGAAATAGAGAAAACAATCCAAAGAATCAATGAATCAAAAAGCTGGTTCTTGGAGAAAATCAACAAGATTGACAAACCCCTATCCAAATTAATCAAATGGCAGAGAGAGAACATGCAAATTAATAAGATCAGAAATGAAAAGGGGGACATAACCACAGACACAGAGGAAATTCAGAGAATCATTAGATCTTACTATGAAAGTTTATATGCCACAAAGTTGGAAAATGTAAAAGAAATGGACATTTTTTTAGATAAGTACCATATACCAAAGTTGAACCAAGACCAGGTGAACAATCTAAATAGACCTGTTAGTCGCGAAGAATTAGAAGCTGTTATCAAAAATCTCCCTACCAAAAAAAGCCCAGGACCAAGCCGGGCGGTGGTGGCGCACGCCTTTAATCCCAGCACTCGGGAGGCAGGGGCAGGCGAATCCCTGTGAGTTCGAGGCCAGCCTGGTCTACAAGAGCTAGTTCCAGGACAGGCTCCAAAAACTACAGAGAAACCCTGTCTCGAAAAATCAAAAAAAAAAAAAAAAAAAAAAAAAGCCCAGGACCAGATGGTTTCAATGCAGAATTCTACCAGAACTTCCAGGAAGAGCTAATACCTATACTCCTTAACGTATTCCACAATATAGAAACAGAAGAGTCATTGCCTAACTCCTTTTATGAAGCTACAGTTACCCTAATACCAAAACCACACAAAGACACAACCAAGAAAGAGAATTACAGGCCAATCTCACTCATGAACATCGACGCGAAAATTCTCAATAAAATACTGGCAAACCGAATCCAAGAGCACATTAGAAAAATTATCCATTATGATCAAGTCGGCTTCATTCCAGAGATGCAGGGCTGGTTCAACATACCCAAATCTATCAATGTAATCCATCATATAAATAAACTGAAAGAAAAAAACCTTATGATCATCTCACTAGATGCTGAAAAAGCATTTGACAAAATTCAACACCCATTTATGATAAAGGTGTTGGAGAGACTGGGGATACAAGGATCATACCTAAATATAATAAAAGCAATATACAGCAAGCCGACAGCTAACATCAAACTGAATGGAGAGAAACTCAAAGCCTTTCCACTAAAATCAGGAACGCGACAAGGCTGTCCACTCTCTCCATACCTCTTCAATATAGTGCTTGAAGTTCTAGCAATAGCAATAAGACAACATAAGGAGATCAAGGGGATTCGTATTGGAAAGGATGAAGTTAAACTTTCGTTATTTGCTGACGATATGATAGTTTACATAAGTGACCCCAAAAACTCTACCAAAGAACTCCTACAGCTGATAAACACCTTTAGTACCGTGGCAGGATACAAGATCAACTCCAAAAAATCAGTGGCCCTCCTATACACAAAGGATAAAGAAGCAGAGAGGGAAATCAGAGAAGCATCACCTTTCATGATAGCCACAAATAGCATAAAATATCTTGGGGTTACTCTAACCAAGGAAGTGAAAGACCTATTTGACAAAAACTTTAAGTCTTTGAAGAAAGAAATTGAGGAGGATACCAGAAAATGGAATGACCTCCCCTGCTCTTGGATTGGGAGAATCAACATAGTAAAAATGGCAATTCTACCAAAAGCAATCTATAGATTCAATGCAATCCCCATCAAAATCCCATCAAACTTCTTCACAGACCTTGAGAGAACAATAATCAAGTTTATATGGCAAAACAAAAAACCCAGGATAGCCAAAACAATCTTATACAATAAAAGAACTTCTGGAGGCATCACCATCCCTGACTTCAAACTCTATTACAGAGCAACAGTATTGAAAACAGCTTGGTATTGGCATAAGAACAGAGAAGTCGACCTATGGAATCGAATAGAAGACCCAGATATTAACCCACAAACTTATGAACACCTAATTTTCGACAAGGGAGCTAAAGGTATACAATGGAAGAAGGAAAGCATCTTTAACAAACGGTGCTGGCATAACTGGATGTCAACCTGTAGAAGAATGAAAGTAGATCCATATCTATTACCATGCACAAAAATCAAGTCCAAATGGATTAAAGACATCAACATTAATCCGTCCACTTTGAACCTGATAGAAGAGAAAGTGGGAAGTAGTCTACAAGATATAGGCACAGGAGGCCTCTTCCTAAGTAGGACCCCAGCAGCACAGACAATAAGAGAAACAATGAATAAATGGGATCTACTGAAACTGAGAAGCTTTTGTAAAGCAAAGGACACTGTCAGTAGGACAAAAAGGCTGCCTTCTGACTGGGAGAAGATCTTCACCAACCCCTCATCAGACAAAGGTCTGATCTCCAAAATATACAAAGAACTCAAGAAACTAGGCACTAAAACTCTAATTAACCCAATTAAAAAATGGGGTACTGAAGTGAACAGAGAATTCACAACAGATGAACTTCGAATGGCCAGAAGACACTTAAGGTCATGCTCAACCTCCTTAGTGATCAGGGAAATGCAAATCAAAACCACTTTGAGATACCATCTTACACCTGTCAGAATAGCTAAAGTCAAAAACACCAACGATAGCCTATGCTGGAGAGGATGTGGGGTGAGGGGAACACTCATCCATTGTTGGTGGGAATGCAAACTTGTGCAGCCACTGTGGAAATCAGTGTGGCGGTTTCTCAGGAAACTGGGAGTCAACCTCCCTCAGGACCCAGCAATTCCACTCTTGGGAATATACCCTAAAGATTCCCTAACATACTACAAAAGCATTTGTTCTACTATGTTCATAGCAGCACTATTTGTAATAGCCAGAACCTGGAAACAGCCTAGGTGCCCCTCAATAGAAGAATGGTTAAAAAAGGTGTGGAACATATACACATTAGAGTTTTACTCAGCGGTAAAAAACAATGACATCTTGAATTTTGCATGCAAATGGATGGAAATAGAAAACGCTTTACTGAGTGAGGTAAGCCAGACCCAAAAAGAGGAACACGGTATGTATTCACTCATAAGTGGATTCTAACCATAATTAAAGTTCTTTGAGCCTATTATTCGTGATCCTAGAGAAGCTAAATAAGAAGATGAACCTGATGAAGATTATTTAGCTATCCACCAGGAGGTAGGAAATAGACAAGAGTCCCAGGTATCCTCGGGTGCATGGGGGGGTGAGAGGGTTGATGGAAGGGGAGAGGGTTAGAGAGAAGGGAGTAGGGGAGGAACGGGGAAAGCTCGGTGGCCTGGGATGGCGGGGGGGGGGGGGGGGGAGGGAGGAAGGATGAATATGGGATCAGGGAAGAATATATTTCAACTAAGGGAGTCATTTTAGGGTTTACAGGAGACTTGATTATATATGGGATCCCAGGTCCAAGGAGAAATCCCCCAGATTGTTCTCTGGACAGAGGAGAGGGTGCCTGAATCGGCCGTGGCCCATAACCATACTGATGTATATTTTGCTTATCACCATAGATCCTTCATCTGGCGAAGGACGGCGATACAGTCGGAGACCCACATTGGAGCACCGGACTGAGCCCCCCGAGGTCCAAATGAGGAGCAGAAGGAGGAAGAACATGAAAAACGAAATCAGTACTGCGAGGGATGCTATCACCCACTGATACAAGGGAACGGATCTAATGAGAGTTTACCAAGGCCAGTTGGACTGGGACTGAACGAGGAGGTGATCTAACCAGATTCTCGGAATTTGGCCGGATTCTCTGACTGTGGCTGGCCCGAAGTCTTTCTGAAAAGCCATTGACTATGATACTGGGACCTGTTTCCTCTGCATATACTGGATTTTGGGGATCCAGTCTGTTTGGACACTCACCTTCCTGGACCTGGAGGGAGGGCGAAGGAACTGGAACTTCCCACAGGGCAGGAAACCCTGACTGCCCTAAGGGACAAAGAGGGAGGAGGAGAGGGAGTGGGGGGAGTGGGAGGGTGTTGGGAAGAGGGGCGGAAATGGAAACTTAAGTTTAAATAATTATAAGAATAAAAAAAAAGGAAAAAAATAAAGCTACAATGCAGTGTGGCTACCTAAAAAAAAAAATCCACCAGCCTTTGTAACAGCTTGTTTCCCCAAAACCTGTTGTTATGAGTCTGAACACAAGTCCTTTCCTACAAGACAGTGCAGTAACCAACAATCGACCTTGCAGTGTAAGCTGTAAAACCAACAATCACCTTCTGAAACTTCAGAGCACATTTTCAAGACTGCTTGATTTTGGCATCTCCCAGATTGCATCCCCAGTAACCCTTGAGTGACTACTAATTCCCTTTGTCCATCACCAGGCTGATTTTATCTCAGTCATCTCAAGATTCCAGTTCATTTTAGAAAACTCTGACAGAAAAAAAATCTTTCTGAATTTGTAAATTACAAGTGGGGAGTTTTAAGTCTCTAAGATATTTAAATGAGAGGTGCTGTGTAGCCTTTGGACTGTGTATCTGTGAAATAAATGTTGGTTAGACACAGAAATATATACTAATGGTATGAGGGATGCTGATCTATTAGATTGTCTTGAAACTGCAAGACCAGGTAATTTTAATGGACATATTAACACACATTAATAACCTGCATTCATCCAGCTAAAGAAGCAAAGGTAATGTGATATTTAGTATTCAAGAGACTCTAACAATGTGGTTGTTTAGCTTCAGCATCTCTGGTCTTCTTTAATGATCTGTTTACCACACTCGAATAAGAAAAGAAACAAAGGAATGAGGCATGGAGGAGGGCAGAATGTTGGCAAATACCTCTGAAGTATTAAACTATACAAAGTACTTAAAAGTACTTTAAGGAATAGCAATCTAGTTTATATTCAATTTATTTCATTTCCCTACAAAGCCCTAAGGAACATATTCCATTTGTTGCACAAAAGCCAATTACAGTAATGGGCTGTTCATAAGAGTTTCCAGATTTCCGAATTAGTTCTTACTATTTAACAGTACATTTTCAAATGGCTGTGAAGCTAATCATTTCTAATTCTTCAGTAACTATGTTTATGGGATTGGCAGAAAAACTATGCCATTCTCTTAGTGTTCAGTGTAGACCAACATGAATGAAAACACACAAAAGGAGAACAAAAAAGGTCATTGAAACAGAAGTACAAAGACCCATTCCTGGTAAGAAGATTTCCTGTGGAGATATCAATCATTAAAATGCTTTTTAAAACACTCCCACTGGAAGAACAACTCCACTGCCAGCTTATTCACATCACCAAGGAAACATGACCCCAGTTCACTTAATGATGGATGCTCAGGTAGAACGGCAGGGTGATAAGTGGGATGTTGTTAATGGAAAGGAATGGTAGATACCAAGGAGCCTGTCCCAGTTCTGGCTCTCTCTGCTCCCTAGAACAGTAGTTCTACATACTTGAAAAAAATGTACCTTTTTCTGGCCTCTGTGTTCTTCTCTATAAAATGGAATAATCTCATAATTATGATCACTTTAAAGAGATGTAACTGAAGTATAGAACATATAATATATGCACTGGAAGAGTATATGCCTTAGTGAATGTTCATTCTTTCTTTCTTTATTATTCTTTTCTCATATATGGGCCCCTAAAGCCTAATATAATTTTTTACTTTGTAGCTCAGTGATTTCCTATCCTGGTGTATGAGCTATATTCCCCTCTGTATAAATCTTATCAAAATGATCATTTTTGCATAAATCTGAAGTTTGAATAAATCGCCCAGTGTTTCTCAGCAGGGCTACTACTTTCTTGGAGGTGGTGGTAGAATCACTGTGCTTACTTTTGTAAATAATTTCTAAATGCCACCTTCTAAATGAGAATATGAAGCCATTTGTTGTCACATTCTGAAACAATCAATGAGTGTTTCTACACATTTCAGTCACATTGCTGGCTACCCTATAAAGAACCACCAGATTTTAAAAAACCTGACAAGAGCTAGCCCTTCCTACTTTGTCTGTGATTTCACTTATTGGAATGAACATATTTATTAGACAGCTTTAATAAATTAAATTTAGTATGAAGTTTATTTGGGGTATAGTTTCTTCTTCCTTTATTATTAGAAACAAGGTTTGTCCCAGGGAATCAAGTAAGTATATGAATATGTGTGCATTATGAACACTTTAAGACATTGATATGTCAATTGTTTTGAAAATTTAAATAATTGAAAATAAAATAAATAAATAAGTAATGGTATAGATAAATTACAGTTCTCTTGACTTTGCTGTCACTGATAGAAGGTCTCTATTTTGTCTATCTTTGTCACATATTTCTTTATCCAAGATTTCCAGGCATTTTAGACTTTCAACAGAAATTTTGTAATTATATACTGTGATTTTATTTGCTGTAATACAGTAATTTTATAGGTACCTTGAAACTGAGAATCTAGGATTCCTGCATCAGTATATACATTTCAAATGATAGGGTGCTATTGGTTACCCAAATGCCCTATACTATCTAGATTTTCAATATGTACAGAATGTTACATGTATTTTGTGGTATTGAGATCATAAAAAAGCTTAGAGTGCCAAAGATTTATTTAATGTATATTTTTAAACAAATTTAATGACAATTAAAATATATGGAGACAAGGGTATTGCATATTTCGTTGTGAGACTAGCCTTTAATGGAGTCATGTCTACAACCTTGTAAAACTTTTTTTTATAACTTTGCTGGACCTTTTATGTGCTTTATATAATGCCAAACTATAAATGCAAAAACTAAGCTTAATAAATATTAGATAGCTTTAAAATAAATAGATATAAATATTCCACTTACGCCTAAGAAAAATCTATAATTCCTGCTATCTCCCAGGAGGTTCGATCTCCCTCTGTCTGAGAAGCTATAAAACCATAAAAACAGTAATGATGGATGGAACTATTTTGGCACCAGAAGCCAAATGGCAGTGATCAAATGTGGAAGTCTTATAGTTGGCATACTAGTCAAACAGTTCCACTGAATCTAAGAATGGCATCCTTATTCATGTCACCTAGCTCTCTACATCCCAAAGAATAGAGACACTATTATTAAGACAACGGAATGATGACACACACACACACATTTATACACACATCTACCTTTGTGAATACCATTAGTGAACATATTGACTGTGACACTTGTGTAGCTTAAGTTCTCTAAAGAAGTGCCCATCTGCATCAATGACTTTACTATTGATCTTGCCTGACAAAAGCATTGTGAATATGGAGAGACGGAATAGTGTAGATTAAGAGCCAACACTACCTCGGGTTGCCACAGGCCCATCACTTGCCATTTACTTTCAACCTTTGCATCTTATTTAAAATTCTTTGGCCATTAGGCAAACTCTGGGGAAACACTACTGAGCGAGGCAGACCTCTAGCTTTCTCCAAACCTAAATCTAAGAAAGTTGTAAAAGGTTATCTGATATCTCGAGACAAGATTTGTCAATTTGTTGTAGACCGTCTCCCTAATGCACCAATCAATGCATGTATATGTGGTAAATTGTGCTTTCTCTGCAAAATATTGCATAATCATTTCACAGCAGAGTTATTTTAGGGGACATGGCTATTTACATAGTCTCAGAATAAGCTATTCTCTGAACTTTTTGATGAACAATTATTATTCTACATGAGCACAGAGTGGTCATAACATGGTGCAATTGTTATTTTAATAGTCAACTTGATACAGTGTATAATTACTTGAGAAAAGAATCTCAAAGAGTGATTGACTAGATCAGCTGACTGGTTTCATTATGGTATTTGATGTGGGAGGGCCCAGCTCACTATAGGCAGCACCCTTTCCCAGCTGGAGGACTCTAGACTTTTTACTTATAGAGAGGAGCATGAGCACTGAATAAAACATGTGCACATCCATTCTTTCTTTGGTCGACATTGAGTATGGACAATCTGTTTCATGTTCTTATCTTGAAGTCCCTGCAATGATGGACTGTAAACTGGATTGTGAGCAGACTCAATATTGCACCACTGAAAGTTTATTTTGTTGAGGTATTTTATAAAAACAATAGAAAAGAAACTTGTACTCAGAGGCTGTGGTAACATATACAATAGAGTTATTTCCTTCAGTTATACCTTAATTAACCCTCATACGATAGATAAATGATATATGGAAATTTGAAAAGAAAGAAAGGGAAGATAAATAGATCTATACACACAATATATTAACAAACCTGTAGTTTTATAACTTTTTTCCTAATCAGAGTCTTGTACTCATTTTTGGTAATATATGGTGTATGAGCATATTTTGAATAGACCTACACACCTTACTTTATCATGATGTCTTTCCTTAAGGTTTGCTTTATACAGTTTATACAAATACTGTTTAACACTTGAATGGATAAGACATATCTCAAATTTTAAGTAATATTATTCTTGAATAATTTTTTGAAATTGACAAAAATGTGAATGGTCACAATCTAATGCTCATATGAAACCGAGTCAATATTAGAAACAAATTTGTCTTGAAGTTAAAATACTAGACATACTAGTTTTTGAGTTGTTAGCATTCTCTTTAATGATGAAAAACTAGTTGTTAATATTATAGCTTCTATTGGTATCTTTTCAACAACTTAAAACTTAAGAAAAGATTTCAATTTGCTGCCACGATATTTTACAATCAGACGCACAGAAGAGAACAGTATTGTGATTATCATTGTCCAATTATAAATTGAAAGGAAGTATCATCTTTTAGCTTAATGAAGAGTTAATATGTAAAAGTATATGTTTAGTTCACCTAACTAGATTATATTTGTGATCTCATGTGTATGTGTTGTTTTGATGTTATTTACCCTTCTTCTGGAACTTAACATCTTTTTTCTGAATTATTACCTAAATATCCAACCACCTAAATCAACAATCTTAAAATATAAATATTTTTCTAAAACTCAACAAAAATTCCACCACTCTATGGATTTATAGGATGATGAAAAGCACTTGATAACCTGAAGCTAAGTTCCAGGACCCACATGATAGAACTGGGGAACCAACTTCAAGTTGTCCTCTAAACTCCACACATGTACCATGGAATGTGTATGCATGTGCTTAGCATATGTGTGCGCACGCACACACACACATATATACACACATGCACGCACACTAAATATGTAATTTTAAAAATGAGTTATTTTTAAAATTGTTAACTCCCCAATTTGGTAAACTTTTACCACACTAAATAAATTGTTAAAGTACATTAATTATAAGGTGAGTTAATATAACATAATTAGCAGATTAGGGTAAAAGCAATTAAAAACACAAAATGGGAATATTTGCAATATTACTATTATTTTTAGAAATATGTATATACGTGTATGTAAGTTTTATTAGGTTAGGTTTTGATAAAGCAGTAACATTCAAACAATATAGACTTCTTGTTTGTAGCTCTCAAAAGTCAAATATTGAAGAAACATTTTTAATTAAAATGCAATTTGTTCCTGTGGTATTGAACTTCCATGCAGAAAATTGTTATGAACTCTGAAAATAATCAAACAGCAGGAAATTGAAGGCACTGAAAAGTAAAGAGAATTAGACTGACTCTAGCTGGGTGCCCACACTATGCGGAGGGAGGTTTTACAAATTGATTCCCCATTGTCACAGCTTTTAGTTTGGGCAACAACATTTAACATGGTATCGAAAATGACAAAGAGGTCATGGCAAATACCCCCATCTTTGGTGTGGGTCACCATTAGTCACTACTAAGAAAATAGAAGAAACCCAGAATGGAAAGAGATAGTGAGGATTCACTGATTCTGCTTATTCTCTAAAAATTATGGAACTCAAAACAAATTACATATGTACAACCCAAGGTAGTGTTGGCTCTTAATATAAATAATTTCATCTCTCCATGATCACAGTGCAAGGTCAATAGCTATGCCACTGAGTGGTTGGTATTTCTTTAGAGAGCTTAAGTTACAGAAGTACCATAGTCAATATTTTAACGAAGATATGCATGTTGGTGGTTGTTTCTGTCCTCATTCTTTTGTCTTAATAACTGTGTCCCCTTTCTTTGGGATGTAGGGAGCTAGGAGACACAAGTAAAGATTTTATTCTTAGGTTGAGTGGAATTTCTTGACCAGCATGGCTGCTGGAAGCCTTCCTGCAGAGGGCCAAGGGGCTAGACAGCAGGTGACAATTAGTGTTCGATAGGTAGACCCACCAGAAAAATGACTCTCTGTTGGGGATCCCCAGTATGCAGAGTCTGCGGGGTCACTCTCTGTGGAAGTCTGTCTCTAATTTCTCTCACACACTGTTTTATTTCCTCCTGAAGAACAGCTATGTGTGTTTCCCCACTGCCTGTGTGTTTATCTCTTGTATGTATTCCATCTATTGGGCACACATATAACTGTGGATGGTCAAGAAAGGGATTTTAGTTTAAACCGTATAATTTTTAAGAATAGAAATAATACTAAGGCATTTTTTGTACTAATATAGGAAAACAGTAGTATCCTCAATTACAAAGACAGCTAATTTTAGACAATAAAAATTCAAAACCATAGGTTGCCTCTGGAAATAATTACCTGATTGTCCCTTGAGGCAAATATATGAGGTCATTTTCCCAGGTGTTTATTGCTGAATCAAGGTCAGAGCTAGAGATAACTTTAGTATACTTAACTTTCTCAGAAACTGACTTTTATTATTATTATTATTATTATTAATATTATGCACACAGTGCTCTGTATGCAGAGGGAAGCCGATCTCATAACAGATGGTTGGAAGTCATTCCAACATATGGCTGCTGGGAATTGAACTCAGGATCTCTGGAAGAGCAGCCAGTGCTCTTCACCATTGAGCCCTCTTTCCAGTTCAGCAATTGACTTTTTGTACATAGTCTCAGTTTATGCTACAAACTCAAGGTTCAGCCAACCAGCTGTTTTCTTTCTGCCTGAGACCTCTAACTTTAGGCTATGTGCATGACCAAGTGTTACTCCCTGGCCAGTCATCTCGGTCTTCTTAACCTGAGAGAAACTGAGTGACTTATTTTGTATCACATAGAATGGGTTGGGCTCTGAAAATGTAACATATTATTGTCCTGAGGGTAGTTGTGAGAGGAGTGGTATGTAGAGCTATGTAGAGAGCTGGTGTGGAAAGAACTGGGCAGAGATATGAGTACGAGTGAGTGTGTGTGTGCGCGTGCGTGTGTGCATGCCTGCACACTTGGTGAAGGATATAGCTGAATGGGCAGCGAAAGGAGGCTTGAGAGGTGAAGAAGAAGATGCATGAGAGAGTGAACGAGTGAGAGACTGAGTGAGAGAGTTAATGAGTAAAAAGTAAATGGTGTAGAAGAAATGTGCATGTATGTGTGTGTGTGTGTGTGTGTGAGAGAGAGAGAGAGAGAGAGAGAGAGAGAGACAGAAAGAGACAGAAAGAGAGGGAGGGAGGGAGAGAGAGAGAGAGAGAGAGAGAGAGAGAGAGAGAGAACTGTGTTGTGTGAAAGAGCTGCTGCTACGTAGCGGAGCTGTGCTTAGGTACTTGTGAATGGTGAGTGAGCTATGTAAATGAGATGTATAGCTATGACTGTGTGGAGATTTGTAACTGTGTGGAGGGAAGGAAGATGAAGCTGCGTAAAAAGAGGTGTAGAAGAGAAATGGATGTAAAAGAAAGATGTGTTGCTATGTAAAAGTATATACAACTGTGTATAGAGATGTATAGCCATGTAGGAGAAAGATGTATGTATGTAAAGAGAGATATGTAGCTGTATGTAAAGAATGTTACTGTGTGATGACAGAGAGATTTCCAGAGTGGATTTTTTTTAAGATGAAAAGAAGAAAGTTAAGGGGGAGGAAGGAAGGTGAGTGGGGAGCAAAGGGAGAATGGGAGGAGGAGAGGAAGTGTAAATTTTTGAATGAAAACAAACTAAAAATAATCAAAAGAGGGAGAAAGTTACCATCAGAAAGCACGTGTTTCCTTATTTACCCCCATATAGAAAAGTACAGCCCTCACCACATTCATAGCTTTTTTTTTAACATCCCCTGGTGCTGACTGGAGGCTGGATTCCCCAGTTAACAATACCTTTCCCATTTGGTAACTCATAAATATAGGTGATACTTTTATATTCAGTAGGTTGACTCTCCCTAATTTGTGGTCTAGAAAAAATGCATCGGCAGAAATTATCCAGTAAAAAATGTCATGAACATGGTTGTTGACAAGAGAGAGCAGTGCAAGGTGTGTGTGTGAAGGGGTGTGGGTGTTTGTGTGTGTGTGTATGTGATTATGATAAAATCTTATTGTGCACATGTATAAAATTGTCATAACTAAGTATAATATTTTATATAGTCAAGATACTATAAAATTGTGAAAGAATTGTTTTGAATTAAAATAAATTTGAGGTAACTTATCTAAATGTTCTAATTGAATGACTTGAGCAAACTTTATTTTCATCCTGGTAAATTTACTATTTGTCATCAGATTTCACAAATCTTTGGCTTAACAATGTGTGATCTATCAATGTTTAACTGTAAATATATAATTAAAACAGCATGTCTTCTTACAAATATTGCACAAATTTAGGCAAAATGTCTTGAATGTTGAGGAGTGTTTGCCTATAACTCATGAGATCCTAAGTCTTATTTCAATAACTGACAAAATGCATGGGAAACTTATCCAATTAGTAAATAACAAATGTGCACTAATTATCGCACTAATATTAAGAGGATATGGATTGACCTTACTTAATATTGCAATGTATGTTTTATTAGAAAAGAACATGCACAAATAATTATAAATCTTTAAGTCCTTTAAATACTTGTTTCTAAATAGTATTGTAATGCTCCAGTAGATTCAGAGCAAAAACATAAATACACTTTTCATCCATCTCTAAAAATGTCCATATCAATAATTCTGCTTAGTCTTTTAAGGGAGAGCAATGTTTGAGGTGGTTTTGGTTGGCACTCTGACAAATGGCCCTTGTCCATATGCAGCATTGAACTGCAAAGTATCTGACTGTTCATTCACCACTCAGAAAGCTCTCTGACAGCAAAAAGCAGCTGCAGAGGCCAGACAAGCACAAGCTTGGTTTTAATAGGCTGAAGGAAATGCCATGATTCATATCCAAGGTCCTTTTGCAGCTTGTCTCTTTTTCTAGCAAGGTTCCAGAAGGCAACTACTTCTCTGGAATAACAGATGCAAGCAGACTGAGAGCTGTCCTTCCTCTCTCCTGTGTACTTAGGTCAAGGCTGATCCCTGGGGTGTGAATGAATTCATATAGGGCAATAGACTATCACATAAATAAAACCAGTGAACCCTTTAACAGATCTCTTCTGAAGGAAAAAAAAATTGTCACATCATTGGTCATTGGATCAGCATACAGCACGAATATCTCTGTAGAACCAATGTTTCATTAAACATGTTTCCTGCACCTGACATAATTAGCGGAAAATGTCAAAAATTTAATTGTTCACTAAGGTATGGCACTTGAGAATACATCTGATATTGAACATCTGATCAACATGGGAGGTGGAGGAATTGGCTTTGAAGATGAAGTTTGCAGATGGGTTGGGAGAGTGGAATGGGAAATGTTAAAGAGTAGTTTCAGTGGTAGAAATGAGGAATCAGCTTATTGAGGGGTTTGAAAAGAAATTTTGTAGGTGAGGTTAAAATTCTTTGACTACAGTTTTTATCTTCTATGGACTCAGATTTCTTCATTTTCAGAATTAGTGAACTGGAATTGGATTTGCCCTGTGATTGTGGAGGATTGTCAACATGTTCAGTCCTAACTCACATCTACCTATTCCGAGGCAATGTGACAATGAACTCAAGCCATTTCTCAGGGATTCATTGTGAGGTCTATTGACTGAGGGACCACATTCTAAATATGTCAGATAGTGAACAATAACCTTCCTAAATAGTCCAAGTTTCTGAAAGATCTCTTCTAACAATCAATATTCATGGTATCTTAACGTGGAAGGTAATGAAATCAGGACTGGTATAAAGATAATGAGCTAACATTATTTTTATTCTGTGGTACTTGAAAATTATCATAATTGGTTTAATGTAACATAAAATTTTAAGTGAATTAAGTCTGGTGGGTAAGTATATATAAAGGCAATGGTGATGTTAGAATAAATATAGCAGACATAGTAGCTAGTGTTAGAACTAGTTTACGTAAAAGCAAGAAGGCCAACACTGAGTTCTGAATTCTCTCTGCTCTCTCTTTCTCTCTCTTGTGTGTATGTGATAGGTAAACATGGAGAGAGAAACTCACAGCAATTCTGTGTAATCTGTGAATGTATGTCTTCAATACTGTGAGTGTCCAATGTACATAACACAAAGCCTTTGATAGATCTAAACTGACCCTCTACTATGTCCCCCTGGTTCTCTGGGCATCTCCTGTGACCCACTTATTCTATAATATATCCTTATCTGTATCTCAAAGGTCTACTGTAGTTTTCCAGAGTATGTTTGGTCTTACTCGGGAAACAAACAATGAGAGGCATTTATGCCAGGGAATTAAGATGTAAAGACAAGGGATTCAACTCCACATATAAACATTGTTCCCTCTCTTACCATGAGAGAAATAGCAAAGTACAAGTTAGTTACTATTTTTTTAAGTATCAATAGGGAGCTATCCTTTGCCTGTCACCTCCCCCAAAATCTAAAACCAGTCACATGCACAGAGACATAGAATCAAGAATTTACTTAATGAAGAACAATTGCAATCGTAAATAGAAATAATTTTAAGTGTAATGAATTATAATTTACTCAAGCAAAACAGCTGAGAAAACTGAATCAGTGACAGAGGCAAAGCACTTGTCAACTTAGAAATCTATATTCAATTTAAGTATCTATAAATAGGGAAAGAGAAATAGAAATAATCATCACCAACAAAATTGAGAAATTTCTTGACAACGAAATAGCCTTGATGAAATGCAAAAGAAGCTCCTTAGGCAGAATAAAAATTATTTAGATGATGAAATTACAAAGAAAATTGGCTGGGAATAAATAGATAATACAGTTTCTCTCTATTAATTTACCAGCAACAAGGTACTAAGTCATTAAAGTGTGTAGATGATAGAAATGAATGACAGCTGTACCATTTGAAATGGAAGGCAGAAACTGAGAATACGATTATCCCTTGGTATTTCTGGGGGTTGGTTCCAGTATTAGTCAGGAGGGCCAGAACTTACAGATGCTCAAATTATACAAATGGTTTAGCATTTGCCTATGAATTACCACTTGTTCCTGTTCACTTTGAAATATCTTAAATTGTTGATAAACATTATACTAAGTAAAAGTTACTTACACAGCTGTTACACTGCCTTTTTAGGGGATGAGGATGTGGGGAAAGTTTTTATACTCAATATAAATGATTATTGATGTTTTTGGTAATGGTTGGTTGATGTTGTGGTTGTGAAAACACAGATGTAGGATGTGAACACTAAAGACCAAATAGATTCTGTTACATGCAAGAATCGACACATTATGCAATGCAGTATTACTTTATCGGAAGCTAGACCTAGATGATTAAATAAACAGCATAAAATATGTGTCACACCTAAAACACTTTAAATTATCTAATTGATATGCACATAAAATTTGATGACATAAAATATTCAGTTAAAATCAGAAAAAATGGAGAAGAAAAAGAATCAGACGCCTCAAACAGAAAAGTGTCAATTATTTGAACAATAAATTCATATATGTACTAATTGCCTTAAGTGTGATTTAAATATATCTACTAAAAGATAAAAAAGGAATGAACAAAGCAATACCTACCACTACACATTTTTCTAAGAGCATGCCATGTTAAATGTAAATAAATACTCATATAGTTTAAAACTAAATGGATTGAAAAGTATATCAAGACACTCTGTTTATTTTTTTTCTTTATTTTTATTGAGCTCTACATTTTTCTGTACTCCCCCCACTGCCTCTCCCCTCCTCTCTTCAACCCTCCCCCAAGGTCCCCATTCTCCCAATTTACTCAGAAGATCTTGTCTTTTTCTACTTTCTACTTCCCATGTAGATTAGATCTATGTAAGTCTCTCTTAGTGTTCTCATTGTTGTCTAAGTTCTCTGGTATTGTGATTTGTAGGCTGGTTTTCTTTGCTTTATGTTTAAAAACCACCTATGAGTGAGTACATGTGATAATTGACTTTCTGGGTCTGGGTTAAATCACTCAAAATAATGCTTTCTAGCTCCATATTCCTGCAAAATTCAAGATGTCGTTATTTTTTTTCTGGTGTGTAGTATTCCATTGTTTAAATGTATCACTTTTTTCATATCCATTCTTTGGTCGAGAGGCATTTAGGTTGTTTACAGGTTCTCGGTATGACAAACAATGCTGCTATGAACATAATTGAGCATACGTCCTTGTGGTAAAATTGAGCATCCTTTGAATATATACCCAAAAGTGGTATTATTGGGTCTTGAGGAAGGTTGTTTCCTAATTTTCTGAAGAATCTCCACACTGACATCCAAAGGGGCTGCACCAGCTTGCATTCACACCAGCAACGAAGAAGTTTTCCTTTTTCCCCACAACCTCTCCAGCATTAGTTGTCATCAGTGTTTTTGATCTTGGCCATTCCTAAAGGTGTAAGATGGAATCTCAGAGTTGTTTTGATTTGCATTTCTGATGACTAAGGATGGTGAACATTTCCTTAAGTGTCTTTCAGCCATTTTAAATTCCTCTGTTGAGAGTTCTCTGTTTAGGTTTGTACTCCATTTTTTAAAATTGGATTATGTGTTCTTTTGATGACAAATTTCTTGAATTCTTTGTATATTTTGGAAATCAGATCTAAATCTGATGTGGGGTTAGTGATGATCTTTAAGATACTTTTGAAATAAATCTATAATCACCAAATTGGTTTTATACAAAGAAGGTTTTAGAGAATCTTAAGGAATAAAAGGAACGTTGCTTCATTAAAGGGGTCAGCAATGAAAGATACAGCAGCCCTGAACATGTGTACATATTACAAGGAATGAAATTCAAAGGAGCAAAATGATAGTGTTGAAAGCTAATAGACAAAGCCATTATTAGAGAGGATTCAGTTCTAGTATATAGGTCATTGACAGACAACAAAGAAAGAAAATCGTTAAGAATATAGGTGTCTGGGACAACACTATCAATCGGTTCTATGTAATTGACATTTATGGAATACACCATTCAACAAAAGCAGAGTGCACATTCTTCTTGAACATTCTAGATCATAAAACACTTTTTAACGAACTGAAAAGAATATAAATCATACTCACAGGCCCTCAGTCTGCAGTGACATTAAACTGGAGATCAATGAGGGAAAGAGTTTTAGAATATAACAAACTACAAAATTTAAAGGTCACTTTTATAAATCAATGGGTAAAAGAGGAATTCTCAACAGAAAATTTAAAACATATTTAATTAAGTAAAATGACAGGAAAAGTTATGGAATTTTGAGGGTCACAGATAAAGCAGTGCTTGGAAGTTTCATAGGGCCAAACACATATGCTCGCAAAGAGGGCTATAAAACCATCGACCTAATCTTCCATTTTGGAAACTACAGCAACAAAACCAAATCCAGGCCAATACTAAAAGAAGGGAGTAAATGTTTTTTTTTTAAAAAATAGAGCAGAAATCAAAGAACAGAGAAATGACTCATTGTAAAGGTCAATAACTGATTCTCTCCTCAGCCCCACGATTAGAAAATAAGAATAATTAATAATCAATACCAACTTGAGGTTTGTTAGAAATATAATAAAGGTTTGAAACAATACAGATGAACTATGCATCCTTGACAGATTCAAGTTACTAGACTCACTCATGAGGAAACCAACTTCCTAAATAGTTCTGTCTCTGAAAGGAATCAATTTATCCCAATCAGTACAGTGTTTGTATATCACATGTAAGTTTTGGGGTTTGAACATTGGTATTACATAATCTAGCCATGATAATTACATGTTCATAACACTGCCACTAGGGAAGTAAAGGTAAGTAGGTCAGAAGTTATATAACAAATTCCAAGCAAACCTGAACTACCTGAGATCTGTCAGGAAATCAAAAACTTTAAGACAACGCTTTACTATATTAACAAACTAGTTCTAAAAGTTATGTTAAAAGGCAAAGAAAGTGCAGTTCTAGTAATGAAGAACAAATCTGGGAGAATTAATATCACCATACATGATTTAAGGCTACTTTGATTAATGCATCAAGATACTGGTACAAAGTAGACAAATATCAGTAGAGCAGACCTGAGAACCTAAAACCAGACCCACAAAAGGTAGGCCAGTGATTTTTATGAGGTTTAAAGATTATTGAAAAGAAATATGACCGTGTTTAGAACAAACAGTTGAAAAATAAATCCTTTGTACAAACCTTACAATATAGAAAACATGAATTCAAAATATTTATGGTTGGTGTACAGCTCAGTGTAGAGTACTTTTCTAGCACATAAAATGTACTGTATTTGATTCTTTGATTCTATAAAAGCAAATAAAAGAAAGGAAGGAAGGAATAAAGGAAGGAAAGGGAGGGAAAGAAGAAAAGAAGGAAGAAAGAAGGGAGGGAGGGAGAAAGGAAGGAAGGAAGGAAGGAAGGAAGGAAGGAAGGAAGGAAGGGAGGGAGGAAGGGAGGAAGGGAAGGAAAGAAGAAAAGAAAGAAGGAAAAAAAGCCAGGAGGGAGAAAGGAAGGGAGGAAGGGAGGGAGGGAGGGAGGGAGGGAGGGAGGGAGGGAGGGAGGGAGGGAGGAAAGGAGGAAAGGAGGAAAGAAGGAAGGACAGAAGAAAGGAAGAACGGACAGACAGACAGACAGAAGGAAGGAAGGGAGGAAAGAAGAAAGGAAGAAAGGAAGGAAGGAAGCTCCAGGATGCCTCATAATCTTACCCAAAATAAGGTAAATACAAAGCTGGCTTGAATCATGCTTGTCTGGACCTTGATTTGCTTCCATGTCCTATAGTAAACACTGCTTGCTCATATAACCAGGTGGAGTTCTGAACCGCTTCTGAGTGATACAGAATTAATGAATTGCTCTACATTCATATAAATTCAGCTTTAATGCACAACATACCCATGATTTTCATTTTAGTACTTTACAGCTTTCAAAATCTACAACTCCACAAATGAATAGACCTACCTCCTGCTTAAAATCTTCTTTCCCTTCAGTCTCTTCCATCTCCGCATATGGTTCTTCCCCTTCATGCAATCATTTTTGGACAGGTTCAACTATATAAAAGACAAACAACGATTAAAAAAAACCCACCTAAGTTCTATGTGAACAGTCCTAGAAAGATGAGTACTTAATAAACCTACATACTTAACAGCACTGATGGTCAAATGATGGCTACAAAAGGGGCATGTTTCTCTCTTCCTTTAGGTAAGCAGTCCCTTTAATGCCTAGTTTGTTTAATGAAAGAACTGTGGTTTAAGCTTGCTTAAGGATTTCTTTCTCTTTGAGTATAATGAACCCAGGATCTGAAAGATCTCACTTTTTATGCTAAGTCATAAGTTATTCTTTAGATGCTTTCTCTCATTTTTCTTTTTACAGATAAGAAAATAGAGTTTGTAATCTATAATGAGGTTCCCAAAGCATCTCAGAGCATAGAGACCGCCATTTTCAAATCCATCCTCTTTTTTAATATTCTCCTACACGTTCCCATGTTTCTCCCAGACAGTAAGAAATAGCTTACTGTTAAACCTTAAGAACTAGCTGCCCCAAGTAGGGTAAACATATACACAAGTAACATTACATGAACTAAGTACAATAAATATGTAAACATATATATATATATATATACACAATCTATAGAAAATATTTTATAACAGTGTGTCAATTTGGGGGGTTTTAGATAATTCTCTGCCTCTTTTAATTAGTTTTATCTTCTGTGTTTTTATGTATTGTTCCTTTTCTTAAGAATCCATTTTATACAAAAAGTATTACTTAAAACCTTACAGGAGTCACAGTTTAATCACGTAGTTTCCATACATTTTTCAGGTTCCAACAGTTATATTTTTAAAAATGTCATTATTTATTCCTTGGGAGCACATAGAATGCATCCAACTATATAATTATAAGAGGAAAATATGGGAACTGAAGAAATAGCTCTGTAGTTGAACACTTGCTGCTCCTGGGATTGATTCTTCGTACACACATGGTGGCTCCAAATCTAGAAAATACCATTCTCTCCTCTGGTTTCTGTAAGCAAACAGAGTATGCTCATTCTTCATTCTTTTGTCTGTTCTATACCAATCTCTATCACGAGTTTTCTTCTCTTCATCCAAGTAATTTGTTCTTTATCAATTTAACTGATGATAGCATAATTTCTATTGTTCAAAAAAATCATACTGTCTTATAATCCCTTCCCATAATTTTAAGATACTAATGTCAAAAATATTGCCTTTAACATATTGAATATCACCATTACTTAAGCATATGCTTAGTTTTAAAAATGATTTTGTGCTTCACATTCTACACGCCATAGCTTCAATAAGAAGATTTACTCTATTCTCTTGTGTTAAACTGTGCAGGCAAAACCTACTTCGGTTTGGTATCATGGGGCTGAGTAACTTCCTTTCCCTTCAGGTCAGAGGACTCCCACTAAGTCCTTTTTGCTTTTGATAAAAGTGGATTTTATGGACATTCACAAAGTTTTTGTTCATTCAGGAAAGTACTCCTGATTTCTGAACAGCATCTTTGCTGCATGCGTTTAGCAGGCATGTTGTGGGCTAGCCCTGCCCTGTCTACTTCTACAGCCTCTGCCGAGAAACTGCAGGTGTTCTTCAAACACTTCCTTCTGGGTGATGAATTATTGTCTTTTTCTGCTTTCAAGATTAGCTTTGTCTTTGGAGCAGACAGTTTAATGATAATCTGTCTCCCTGTGTAGTTCAGTTTGAACTGACTTGGCTTTCAGTTCTTAAACTTTCATTTTCACGTTCATTTTTTCCCCTTCAAATTTGATAAGTTTTTGACTGAACTATGAGCAGCAGATAAGCAATCAGTGTGCTCATGCTTGAGCAAGAGCACGTCTCACACTCCCAGCTCTGCCCTGTTGCTTTGTTCTTTGGCTAGGGAAGAAGCCTCATGGAACAGTTTTATTAGAGTTTAAAATCCCAGACTGGCAAGGTGTATGCAGCTGACTGAAGGAAGGAGATGGATAGATAATATTCACCTCACATACATGTTTTTTTATTCTCTCTCTCTCTTTCTCTCTCTCTCTTTCTCTCTCTCTCTTTCTCTCTCTCTCTTTCTCTCTCTCTCTCTCTCTCTCTCTCTCTCTCTCTCTCTCTCTCTCTCGTGTAGTGCAGGTACATAAGTCAGTGTACACACACGCAGAAGCCACAGAACATTGTGTGTCCTCCTTTATTGCTTACCCCTTTATCTCTTTGAGAAAGGATGACTGAATTGAATGAAGCTAAATCTTGCAGATTTTTCATCTGAGCTACTTGCCTAGTATATCCCAGGGAGGAGAGGTGGCTGCCTCCACCTCACACTGGATCATGAGTCATACCTAGTTTTCATATGGATGTCGAAGATCAGTCTATACTTGAGTCCGTATGCTTGTACAAGTGCTCTTATCCACTGAGCCATTTTCATAGCCCTTAATTTTCTTTCTTTAAAAGACTGATTTTTATTTTTGTATATGAGTGTTTTGTCTGCATAAATCTACCCATACCACGTGTATACCTTTGCTTCCAGAGAAGTGAGAGGAAGAAGCTGTGGCCTATGGATTTGGAGCCACCATGTGTGTGCTAAGAATCCAACCCAAGTCCCTTGAAAGAGCAGTAAGATCTCAACCACTGAGCTCTTATAATTATATGACAGTGTGCATTTGCATTCTGTGTGCTCCCAAGGACTAAAAATGATTGCATCTTTTAAAACATAACTGTTGGAACCTGAAAAATATGTGGAAACCATGTGGTTAAACTGAGGCTCCTGTAAGGTTTTAAGTGATATTTTTTGCATAAAATAGGTTCATTAGAAAAGGAACAATACATACTAAACACAGAAGATAAAACTAATTGAAAGAGGGAGAGAAGTATCTGAAAACCCCAAACTGATGCATTGTTATAAAGTATTTTCTATAGACTGTAGGAAGAAAATTGAAAAGAAACTATATTGGATTCTTTTGTCATTTTTGACTTAAAAAATGAATCATTAAATCATTTCTTCTAAGACCTGATTGAAAAACAAATGCTAAAATTTTATAAGTTATAATATCTTCACTTCTGTTAATGTCATAATTGGGTTCTATGTGAAGCTATAGTTTCTACAGGTCTCAGTTTATAATTCAGGTAAATTTCTAGACACTTAAAATATGTGAGTAAGTGAAGGACTGAACACATCTTTAGCACTCGGAGCCATTATTTCTTAGTTTGCATTAGGTAATTACAAAGGATAAAACCCTCAATATCAATTCCCAGAGGATGTTGAGTTGACATTTTGACTATTCCCCTGTGATAGGGAAGAAGTTTTCATCAAATTGCCTAACAGTATTACAGTTATGATATTGTCAACATAAATAAATATGTCTGCTTTCTTTCAGTCCAGTGATATTAGGATGTAATTTTCACTTGAGATTGTTGAATTATTTTTGAATGTTTACCCGGGAAAAATGAAAGACACTGTTTTCCTCAGAGGTTAGAACCGCTCTTTATCCATACCACCTTAACATGTACATGGCCTCATGACAGGCACCTCTCCTTAGCACCTTATAATTTTTATAAAATACTTGGATGTGTCTGTAAGCAACCCCTTTAGTGACTCAGTTTCTTCAGTGAAATTGTTGAAATCTGTGACTTCATGTGCTCCAATTCTGCTCCATGATTGTTTTATTTTCCACTTCTTTTGAGTTTCTTTTAAAGTCTATGCTCATAAAATTAATATACAGCAGAGTTGATTTAAACATATTCTTGGGACTAGTGTTTTGAAGTACATTTGATTGAATTTATTATTTCTCCAGAGGAATTTTTTATCTTCAAACCAAGTGCGCTATTTATTTACTTTATATTCCCAGAGAACGAAAGCAGTTTTACTCATGAAAAAAAAATAATGAAAGAAAGAAATTAAATGGATTGTAATTCCTGATACAATCCCTTTCTAATTTACATATAGTATTCCTGTAATGAATGTAAAATAGGAAATTGTCTATGTATTGCTAGAAACTAAGAGACAAGGGATTACTATTAAGCAGCACCAGTGTGCACATACCCACAGGAAAGAGTATCACCTGATTGCCAGGTTCTACAATATTCTTTCTCCTTTGCTCAGAAGTGTGGGTATCTATGAAGAGAAAAGAAATTGGATTTTATATTGGAGTAGTACACAGATGGCCATAGGGGAAGGCTCAAGACATTGCCCAAAACTTACCAGGCATCTGGTTATGATGGTGTACTTTTGTTATCTGAACATTCTAGAGATAAGAGAATTGTCACAAAGTTTGATAGCAACCTGGTATATATTTTGAGTTCTAGGCCTACTGAAACTTATACAGTCTCAAATAATCCAAAGAATATTCATTTGAAAAAAGCATGCTTAATGACACAAAGCATTTTAAACAGAAACTTGTGACAAATATAGTTAAAAGTTTCATTGCATGCAAAATATCTTAATCATAATCCTGCCCTTTGTCTCCAAAGACACATCTCCCAAGGACATAAATGAAACTAAGAAATGGTAACTTTAATATTAATTAATCATTCCTCAAAAATTTATCTCATTTGACATTGGCAATGAAAATCACATTGACCTAAAAACTCTAAGTAATCTTGGAGAATTGTAATTGCAGAACTGTAAATGCTGGTTTTGATCTGTTAGAGAAAAGCTGTTGCGGTGGCTGCTTCTGCTACTACTGCTGCAGAGGTAGAGATGGATTCCCCCACTTCATTTTAAAGTAGATCTCCAATATAACAAATTTTATCCCACTTGCATCTGTTGCTATGTTATGATTCTGCCATCCACCTCAGGAGATCCACATAACATAAGCTACTGTTTTCCTTTTTGTCATCTCCATCACAAATTCAAAACCATAAGCAGAGAAATTCAGTCGTGAATTCTGGCACCTCCAGTGTGTGTACTCATGCCTTCGTGTTTTCAAAACACCTTGTTTATGACACCAAAGATTCTAAATTGTATCATAAATGTGCTGAATATTCATTAAAGGATTTTGTGACAGAAAATGAAAAATACCACATTTGTAGCTTTCAAGTTCTTTGGCTAATGGAGACAAACAGAGAGTTTGAACTAGAGAAATGATTAGCTACAAAAATTAGCTATAAATATTCATACTTAGTTTCAGAGTAAAATTGCATATCACCATAGAACCTTCATCTGGCGATGGATGGAGACAGAGACCCACATTGGAACACTGGACTTAACTCCCTAGGTCCAAATGAGAAGCAGAAGGAGGGAGAACATGAGCAAGGAAGGCAGGATCAGAGGGAATCTTCACCCGACGATGGATGGAGATTGAGACGGAGACCCACATTGGAGCACTGAACTGAGCCCCCAAGATCCAAATGAGGAGCAGTAGGAGGGAGAACATGAACAAGGAAGGCAGGACCATGAGGAGTGCGTTCACCCACTGATATAAGAGGACTTATCTAATGAGAGTTCACCAAGGCCAGCTGGACTGGGACTGAACGAGCACGTGATCAAACCGGATTCTCTGAATGTGGCTGGCACGAGGACTGTCTGAGAAGCCATTGATAATGGCACTGGGACTTGTTTCGTTTGCATGTACTGGCTTTTTGGGATCCTAGTCTGTTTGGATGCTCACCTTCTTAGACCTGGAGGGAGGGGGGAGGAACTTGAACTTCCCACAGGGCAGGAAACCCTGACTGCTCTTAGGGCTGGAGAAGGAGGAGAGGGAGTGGGGGAAGTGGGAGGGTATTGGGAGGAGGGGCGGAAGTAGAAACTTTTATAAATTAATAAAAAAAAAAAGAAAAAAAGTAAATCTAAGTATACATAAACATACACAACCTACTGATGTGCATAAACTACAATTCTAAATGTACCTAAGTTCAAAGTATAAAACTCCATGAATGTAGATTGCTAAACCTTCTGGGAAAAAAAAAGGACTTTTTGTGACTATTAAGTAGAAAAAAAAGGATTCCTTAGATCACAAAATCATTGCCCATAAACAATTGGGCTAAACTACATATCATCAAAACTAAAATATTTTGTATTCAAAATATGCCCTTTAGAAAATGTACCTGTATAGTAATTTATTAAAGTTGTTCTTGTGCTTTATATCTTCTTCTACCTCCAAAACCCAGCATTTACCAAGAGTTAATTTTTTATTTGATTTTTAAAAGTTTTGTTAAAGTGTGTGTGTGTGTGTGTGTGTGTGTGTGTGTGTCCCTGTATATGTGTGTGCACATGTGCATAGTGAGTGTGTGGTGGTCTAAGGACAACTTGCATGAATTAGTTTCTGCTTTCTTCCATGGGGGACGGGTCTCAGGGCTTAAACGGAGGTCATCAAGCATGACAGAAGGTGTCTTTATTTACAGAGCTCTCTTCTTATCCCTTGATCTTATGCAGTTAAGTTATATTTATCTAAAACAAATATGAAAATCATAATAGCTATAAATTATCAATTCTGTGATGGGATATCCTTATGGTCATATTATCACAATTGTTACTGGTATTCTTGATCTTTACTATAATCAATTGTATATTAAGATAATGCAGCAATGGATTCTGTGACCTGTTGTTCATTCAGAACTATAGTTTTAAAATTAAGTTCATTGTTGTTATTAGTAGCTATTTAAAAGTAAGTATACTATTGTATTGTTATTTCTTCTGGATTTGAGGGAAAAGGAATCAAAAAGTCTCCAGAAACAAAGGATACTTACTCGCAAGACTCAGGAAGCAATCTTACAAGGATTTGGAAGTATATAAAACTTATTATGCTCAAGAAGTTGCTGACATCTACAACCTGGGAGATTCAGAGGCTCTCCCTCAAGCTGTAAAGGAATGCCTTGAATCAGTGAGCTCCCACTAACTTGAGTCAGCTTTTTCTGTGGGTATCGCCTTTGCTCATGATATCATTCCTTTCTCTCTATTTTGGACTCCAGGAGTTCATCCCAGTACTTAGCTGTGGATTTCTGCATCTGCTTTCATCAGTACTGGATGAAGATTCTATGATGACAATTAAGATAGTCATCATCTGGCTCTCTGGAGCCCATTCTCTATGAAATAATACCTCTCTCAGCTTAGTTACAGGGGGGGAAGAGATTGGTTCTGCCTCAAGACATTGCTTACTCCTCATGTAAGGCCTCTCTGAGGAGTGTCTGGGGGTGGGGTGGGTTGAAGATGGAGAAGTGGAAGGACAGGAGGATGACAAAACTGGGATTCGTATGTTAAATAAGATTGTTTTAAAAACATATTTTAAAATTACCAAAAAAAAAAAAAAACCAGGAAAGCCTGGAGAGGAAAGTCCCCAGTTCCAGCTTGGGAGCTATCTGCAAGTTATGCATGGGGCTGAGACTCAGTTTTTGTGAGTCATCACTCCCACCAGGATGGAATGTTCAGAAATGAAGATGTCTTTGGCCCATCCATCTCCCTGTAAGCTCTTCTGTGTTTTTGTAAGTAACAACATTAAGATCATTGGTTTGTGTAGCTAGATTTTGATAAAAATAATTTCTTTATTTTATTGTTCACTCCCTCTATGAAGCAAATAAATGCTTGTTCACATCTCTCCAACAGAAGTCACATAATAGCTTTAAACAAACAAAAAAGCTGTCATCTATAGTCTGTTATATGTGGGGCTAGACAGGGGAGGATCATTCTGTACCTTAGGCTGTACTGTAATTAACTATGTCTCAAACTCTGGGTAATCTTCCAGCTACAGCCTCCTCAGTGGATGGATTAGAAGTGTGGTAGATATGTATTTTTTTACCTTTTTTATGGTGATATAAATCAGTATTTTCCTATTAAAAGTTTTATTATTTCCTTAAAACTATTTAGATAACCAGCTCACAAATAACAACATGGAGACATATTTAATTATAAAAGCCTTAGCTTACACTTATTTCTAACCAATCTTATAACAAATTAACCAATATCTTTTAATCTATGCTCTTTTATATGGCTTGTTACCTTTGCTCTGCATTTCCTCTGCACCTCTGCATCCTGCTTCCGCTGCACCTGGCTTGTGACTCTTTCTTCCTCTCAATGCTTTTTCTCTGCCCAGAAGTCCCACCTATCTCTCCTGCCTAACTATCGGACATTCAGCTTTTTTTATTACATCAAGCACAGTAATACATCTTCGCAGTGTGCAAATATCCCACAACTGTAATTAGTACATATTATAATTGAATACTCAGAAACATAATGTAAAGATTGTGATTATTCTATTCAGCTCTTGTCAGTGTAGAGAAGTAGTCCACCTTATCAAAACAAGAGAGTGTGTGTTTTACAGAGGATCTTTGTAGAGTTCTGATAAATGGTGTTTCTCTAATCCTAGACACACCAGCAGTAAAACCATAGCAGCGTGGAAAGATTGAGATGAAGAACTGCTCTCATCAGCAGATTTGCATATTGTTAACAGTAGATTAATTCAGTGTTTGCTAGTGGCATAGTGTGGGTGTCATAAAACTATTTTTACGCTTCATACAGATGGCTTTAAATCAACAATTTGATTTAAAATATGAGCCTCATATTTATGTTTGAGTGGCAGGTTGTCATTTCTTCTTAATACTATTCTCATATTCTGTTTTATTAAAAAAGTGTCAACTCATAGCATATACAGATGAATAAAATCTACCTCAAGTTTTCATTAAAATATTTATGAAGGATTCAGGAGATAAATATGGCATCAGCTTAGAAGGAGTCAAAACACGGACTGCAATGGAATAAAAATGGGGAGTTCTACTCATTCAAACAAAAAAATTACAACAAAACAATTTTTGTCTGTAATAATACTTAGAAAAATTTCAAAAAGCGAAATTTCAGGTAAAAGTAACACGCCATATTACAAGGGCCATCTGTTTATCAGTCATTGTTGTTGAAAGTGAAAGGAACATGGGGACATGCAAGGAGGACAAAGAAATGTGCCTGTCCATCAGAAAATGGTTCTGCACTAACTTCCATTTTGTTTGGGACAAATTCCTGTTGAGAATACCAAATATATGACCAATAAGCTTTGTGACTTTCATGGAAGAAGATACAGTTCGGTCTACTATTCTTCATCTTCAGGTATATATCAATATGAACACTTAAAAGCACATAGAAAATTCTCCCAAATGTCTTCAAAATCAACAGCTGTCAAAGAAACAGTCAGGGACTATGTCTATCACTAAACTCAGATTATTGTATTTCCTGAAAAATTCTCTTACCTGGACACAATAGAAAGGAGGGATTGAAAGTTAAACCAGAGTTTTGTGCATTGATGTTGATTAACAATAACCAGGGAAGTTGCACTTCTGAGAAGATATAAGTGTGCTTGATTTCTCTATTTCCGTCCACCCCAAACAGCAATACAAAGAGAACTCAGAAAGATGACAAAAGAATGGACTGCTAGGAAATGCTGAAACCCCAAAACAATATGTTAATGAGTCCTAAGGGGCCTCTTTTGAACTCTATTGTAGTGGGAGGCCACTTGCTCAATTCCTGGCCACCCAGACTCCTGAAATAACCACATAGAAACTGTATTAATTAAATCACTGTTTGGCCTATTAGCTCTAACTTCTTATTGGCTAGTTCTTACATATTAATTTAATCCATTTCCACTATTTCATATTTTACCATGAGGTTCATGGCCTACCAACAAGGTTCTGGCATGACTGTCTTCAGCAGTGACTCCATAGTTTCTGTCTGACTTTACCTCCTTTCTTCCAGCTTTCAGTTTAGTTTTCCCCACCTAGCTCTGCTCTACCCTATTGCAAGCCTAAGACAGCTTTTTTATTTTTTATTAACCAATGGCATTCATAGCATAGAGAGGAGAATCCCACATCACTCTATGTCTCTGACTTGGCAGTAAAACAGGCAATTACTATTAAATACCAGAAGGACCATGGATAAAAAGAAGAAATTTAATCAAACAGGAAGCAAGAAAAAAGCTATGATCACATCCTCTCTACCCTGCAAGTTGAACATAGCAGTACAGATAATGTATTGGCAATAACTATTGTACTTCAAGCAAACTATATAGAAAACTCATACCCAAAAATACATCAACCAGTAAATACAAAGGAATAACCCAGATCCACCACAACACTTCTGAAAACTAACAAAGCATCACTATTCTTCCTCGCACACTACAGTAGCCAGAAAAGATGAAGGTGAGAGAAGAGCGCTTGCCTTCATAATTAGTCACCAAAACACATGGAGATAACAAGAGTCACTGCCAGCAGACCTGCGGTGTCTTTGGGTTTTCTTATGGTGTATAAGAAGACTTTGGGGAGTGAAGACATTCACCATTTCCCAGCTATGAGACCAAACTCCTTGCACACTGTCTCTTCACTCCATCTCAGAAGAAAGCTAAGAAAGGGCCAGTAAGGGATTGTTAGCCAGAAATGCATCTCTGAGAGGTTAGTGGAGATCAGACACTGGCTCATACCCAGAATCAATAAACCAATCTTATTTTCACTAGGAGAAAATAGGGAGCCTGTACTTGCATCTCCACCTGTCAGTAGGAAAAGGAGTTTCTTTCTTTCCCAATGGCAGGTTTCATTGTCAACTAAAAACAAGAAAAGATCCAAAGTCTCATAACACCCAGTATTTTCAAGTTTAAATTTCAGAATTCACTCATGTTAATAACCAGTTAATTCTTGGACTGAATGAATGACATGATTAATTTTAACATCAACATAGAGGAGATGTTATACTTATCTGATGTTTTGCATCAACCATAGTGGGAAAAAAATGTTTCAAAGAGCAATCATGAATATTTATTTGATAAAATAAAAATAGAATATCTTAGCAAACACCAAACGCTATGCGAAAGAAACAAATGCAGAATTTAAAATTAAAAGCAGAACTAACAGGAAAACTGAACCCACAGCTGAAGTTGGAGGTTCTGCCTCCCTTTCTCAACAACCAATATAGAACTAGACATGAGGCCAATAAGGATACAGAAGAACTCAAACTCTCAATAGCCCTTAGTGTCAAATCCGCACCAACATTAGTATCACTCTGCTAAACAATGGCAGCCTTTTCCCCCACAGCAAAAAATCATATCCTAAAACATCGTAAAGCAAACCTCAAAACATATTAAAAATAAGTGAAGTCATACAAATGTGTTCTTTGATTTCAGTGGCATCAAACTCAAAATCAACAATCACAGTGGGCCATGAGAATCCCAAAACATTTAGAAAATAAAATAATTCTCAATAACCCAAAAAATGATGAGAAAAAATGAAGGAGAAAAAACCCTACATTTATCTAAATGAAAATGCAAAATACTACAATGTGTAAGATACTATGAATAACACAGTTTAAGAAATTTTTAGCATTAAGTGAATGAATAAGAAAGGAGAGAAGGATTCCTTACTGACCTAACCTCTCATCTCACTAAGTTAGAATACAAATAAACCCAAACCTGAGACAAAAAAGGATAAAGGTAATTGCAACCATTAGTATCAAAGTGGAAAGTGACAGATATAATCAATATTAAAGAACTTTTTTCTATAGAAAGGACAATAAATGTGATGAAGTTCTGTAATGATAAAAAAGATTGAAAGGTTAGACCCTTTTAATAGCAGCAATAAAGCAGAATCACTCGGCAAACATTGAGATTACTACAAATGAAGTAATATTAAAGCTCGCCACATGTAAAATTGACACCCTTGCTGAAATGGACTCAGAACAGCAGCAGCAGCAACAACAACAGCAACAACACACACACACACACACACACACACACACACACACACACACTTGCACAGTATTAAATACATAATTCAAGCAATTTCATTAGTGAATTCTATAAAATTTTTAAAATAATATACCTTGTCTATATTTCTCCAAAACAACAAACTATAGCATCTAAAGTTCACTAAAAGCAACTAGCATCCTAATATTAGATACCACAATTAATAATTTTTAAAAACTCACAAAATTATTTCTCATTGCAGTCATTTTGAATGCCTTAGTAATAAACTCCAATTCACCAGTAGTGCATCAATGTTACATTAAGAAAAGAAATCAGAGCATTCCCATTTCTTGCCATTTAACCAAGAATGTACCAAGATTTGAATTCTGTACTTTATAATTTTTGTGTCTTCTATCTCTTCTATGTTTGTTATATGACTCTGAATCTGTGCTTTCCTGGAGACTGTCTTAGGAATGGTCCCTGTTTCTGTGTTGTATGTACGTGTATGTATGTGTATTTATGCCGATCTGTCTGTCTGTCTGATAGGGGACTGTGTTTGACTGTCCATTACCTTCTCAAACATAAAGCAAAATAATCATCTTCTCCTGGCTTATGTGCTTATGTTAATGCAGACACATATGTTACCTTTGAAAGTTCACTCGTTTTCAGGACAAGGGGACCAGACACTAATGATAATGGGGAGCAGAGATGATATAGCCTTTCACAGTCTCTCTTTTGTAGTTTCCTCAAACTTCTGCATTCAGAGCAGTTTCAAGGCTACTGGCAAAGATGGTCCAAATTCACAGACTATTCTAGCCCAGACTTGACCATTATCTTAATAGTCTCAGTGTCCCCCCAAAATGCTAGTGCCCCCAAACAACAGGAAGCAGTCTAGAAAATGTGACACCCACGTTTCCAAGAGGAGGGATGGAAGGTTCTGGGTCATTAAATGGGTCATGAGTGTTTATCATTATTTAGGGGGTTCTTTACAAACTTATTGATCATGGTTAAAAAAAACTAAACATAGGAGATTAGAGTCAGCGATCTCAAATATTTTACTTTGGTATATATTTTTGTATATTGATATGAACTTAAGGTTATTTTATTAGAGTATATTATACATATGTTTCTCCTCTTATTTAAGGTATGTACCTATGCAACATATTTAACAATATAATGTAAATTTCTGTCCTTAAAAATTATTATTACAAAATATTTAGGATAGTAAAGAAATGTAATTTAGTAGCTAATCACCTATGAAAATAAAACTTGTAGTCATGTTAGGTTCTCAAGGTCAAACAGAGATATATTTTGATAGCTAGATGGTTTCCAATCCCTTTAAATACCTACAGAATATGCCATTTAAAATGTTTTGTTAGCATAGGGATTTTATGACCATGAGACACATCTCCCCCTGGCAGTACTGTTTGGCTTCAAAGAAACTGTGTGTAGCTTGCTTTCAATGTGACAAAACTAATCATTAGGGCAAGAAACTGCTCTTGTCTTGACTGCTGACAGTATGCTGTACAAACTGCACAATCAAGACACAAAGGGAAAAGATTGTTTAACTTTACTAAGGTAAGGCATGTCAGTCCTTCAAGTTTCAGCTTCACAGAAAAGTTGACCAGACATTCTACAGAACAATCAGAAAAGTGACTGCAGCTTTGACAAAACAAGATAGTACAGTCCTTCCAAATCCCTGCTTCACAGAAAAGTCTTCAGATATTCTAGGCCTCTGGGCCAAAGATGGACGCCCAAATGTTGCTTAGGAACCTTAGCATGACTCAACAGGAAGCCACATTTTATGGTCATTTCTTAGTTTTGGAAGTGACTTACACCGTGCTTCCTCTATACTTGGGTAATATTATATCTGTCTGATGTTTTAGATAAAATCAAAGACTAGATAGTTATAGCTTTCCTTAGTTATAATAAAAGATAAATTAGGTGCAAAATTTTGGACTCATCAAGAGAGAAGAGATTATGATTTATATTCTCTAGATTTTTCAAATAAAAATGGACTAGTCATTGTAAACATGAAAAGTTGAATTGCCAATAGCTAGGCAGAGTTTTGGGAGCAGGGAGAATGCTAGGAAAAATAAACGGTGCCACCAGCCAGATAGAGAGGGAGCAAGACATGCAGGAGGACAAGCAAATGTCACAAATCATGTGGCAATACATATTTGATTTGAAATGGGTTAATTTAAATTATAAGAGCCAGTGGACCAGCCTAAGCTATCAGCTGAGCTTTCATAATTTAAAAGTCTCCATTTTATTATTTGGGAGCTGACTGATCAGAGAAAAAAGACTCACTACACAGTTACTGTATCAGCAGGCATAGTTTGCATTTTGTCAGTTTTATTAAACAGTAAATATGCTACCACCAGAAAGCCAAATACATATATGTGTGTGTGTTATATGTTATATATAAAATGCTAAACTGGCATGTTAATATTTATAATACTATTTACATGTTATATATTACATATTAAATACTCTATGTATTAAACAAATAATATTAATATATTTATAAATAAATATGAAAATATTTATAATATTTCCCAGTATGAAAAGAACCCATATACCTCAAATGAAGTAGTAAACAATGTGGATACATTGCCAGGGATTGATGAATAGTGGGAAAACAAAGAGTAAGTAGCAAACAAAACAAGCAAAAATAAATCCAAGGAAGAAATTCAACAAATTTGTAGAGGGTAGGATTCCACAGCATTGTGAAAATAATCATGCTTTAGATATGGAGCAAAAGAAATTATTATTAGGGGTTAAATAAGACTTTGGAATAAAAGATGAGCAGGCATAACTCTAAAAGCCTGCCATGATAAATAATTTTGTTGATGGAAATATTCTATAAATATTACTTTTTTATTTATAGTGTTGGAAGATAGTTTAGAAGTTTCTATTGGGCAAAACTGGGCAGTGGATGCATCTTTCTCTAGAATATTCTGCATATTATGCTATATTATTTCTCATAGCAACATTGACAGTTATAATTATCTTAAAAGTTTAATTTGGAAAATGAAGAAACATCTGGGGAGATAGCACAATTTGGTGAATTAATACTTAAATATATATGTGTTATATATAGATGAACAATCATGAGTCTCTGTGTTTCATACTCAGGACCCATGTTTTTAAAGAATGCCAGACAAGATAAACAAGTACATACAGTTCAGGCACTTAGGAGGTAGGATCCCCTGGGGCCTTAATGGGCAACCAACCAAGCCTAATATGTGATTCTAACTTCCTATGGAAAGACCCACTCTCAAAAGACAAGGTAGATGACATCTTAGAAATAGCACCCAAGAGGGATCTATGGCTCCCACATGCATTTCACATGTGCACATGTACAGAACAGTGAACACACATTGCTATATTAAACATCTCCACATTCAAACACAAAATAAACAAGTATCCTTTTACATAACAAATTAGAAAATGACTGTGATGGTTATTCTTAAGTGCAACATAACTGTATAAAAAGAAGATCAGAGATTAGTATAGCACAACTCTAATTGTGTTTGTGAGTATATGCTCAGAGATGATTGGCATGTGGAATAGTTACTAAGGGTAAAGATCAGCTCTGAGTGGAGTGTGGGTGGCACCATTTAATCAGTGTGTGTGTAAATGTGGGTGTATATATGCATGTGTGTGTGTGTAAAATAACAATTAAAGAAAATTCAATTTCATGAATATGAAACAGAGTAGAGATTGTGAAAGAATATGGAAGCATGAGAGAAACTGAAGGGAGGGAAGGAAAAAATCAAATAATTATAATCTAAAAAATAAAAATCATGATAAAAACAAGTGGGTTGACCTTTGAATAGTATATCAGAGCTATGATTTGTGAATGATTTAGGGACAGAGACATCTCTTACTCAATATCATGTCACCAAATCACAGTCTTATATCGGGTACATAACAAATGTTTGTTTTATTTTTTAATTAAAACTTTCCACCTCCAACCACTTCCCTCCCCATCCCCCCACTCCCCCTCCCCTCTCTGTCCAGTCCAAAGAGCAGTCAGGGTTCCCTGCCCTGTGGGAAGTCTAGGGTCCTCCCCGCTCCATCCAGGTCTAGGAAGGTGAGCATCCAAACAGACAAGGCTCTCACAAAGCCAGTACATGCAGTAGAATCAAAGCCCAATGCCATTGTCCTTGTCTTCTCAGTCAGCCCTCATTGTCTGCCACATTCAGAGAGTCCGGTTTGATCCCATGCTTTTTCAGTCCCAGTCCAGGTGGTCTTGGTGAGCTCCCATTAGATCATCTTCTCGGGCACCCCTCACGGTCCTGACTTCCTTGCTCACGTTCTCCCTCCTTCTGCTCCTCATTTGGACCTTGGGAGCTCAGTCCAGTGCTCCAATGTGGGTCTCTGTCTCTGTCTCCATCCATTGCCAGATGAAGGTTCTATGGTGATATGCAAGATATTCATCAGTGTGGCTATAGGATAGGGCCAGTTCAGGCGCCCTCTCCTCAGCTGCCCAAGGAACAAACTGGGACTAGTGGTTTTTTTAAAATCCTTTTGCTGATTTCATTGAAAGCAAAATCATTGCATGGATAGAGGCAGAATCATTTTTGTGAGTGAAGAATGGAAAGGAAGTGAGAATGTAAACTGATTTTCAGTGGTAAAACTTGACTCCAAAGGTAAGAAGAGACAAAAGTGCAGGACAGGGAAGATTGTTCTGTTAGTAATGCAAAAGCCACTATGAGGATCTGAGTTCTACTCCTTTATCTGCATAAAAGGCCAGACATCATGACACCCACTGCAATCTCGTTGCTGGGGAGACAGAGATACGATGGTTTCTGGACCTTCAGGTGCTAGTGAGAGACCCTGTCTCCAAAACACTGTGTATAATTCCTGAGGCGATACACCCAAGATTGTCCTTTTATTACACACACACACACACACACACACACACACACACACACACACACACACACCTACATGCATTACCTGTGTACATACATGCAGATAAACATATACTCTACACAGACACACAAGTCTACGGTACATTTTTTATTATGCTCTCTATGTGGGTTTTAAGATGGAAAATATTCACCTAGTCATCTTTGATAGTTAAAAGAACCAAGTGAGACTAGAGAAAGATAGAAGAGCAGGAGAAAGGATAAGAGGCAGATATTAAAAAGAATTACTTAAGGTGGTGAAACGGATGCAGATGTCTGTAGGGGAGTGTGAGATATGCTTGCCTGCTGTTCTGTATTTTCCTTTCAGATGTAGGTGGATTGTGCCCTTCTGAGAGAAGTGAAAAAAAATCTCAAGTCTGGAAGAACTGGAAACATACTCATCCTTATTTGTGCATTCCATCATATGTTCATGTATTGAAATATTGCAATATCCCAGAAAAAAGATGCAGGTTTTATTTTTCACTTCAAAGTAATGTTCTGGAATGGGTGGGAAATGAAAATACAAACTGAGATGTCTTCATGCACGGATTCCTCTTAGACATTGGTTGATCATTAGGTGTGCAATGCCTTTGTCTTCCTGAGTGTTCCTCCCATTTCCTTGGGCTTTTCTTCAACCTTAAATGATGCACCTCCCTCTGGAGCCAGGCTTTCAGCTAATGCTAACAGAAAACATACTTGGGCGGCATTTAAATGCCTCAAATTATTTCACAAATCACATTTAATCAGAACAGTATTTCTGAGCTTATAAACATGTTCTTTTTCTTTCCTTTGGAGACATATTCAACCAGTCTGATGTTTCCCAAGGACAAAATAAATGGGAGAGCCTAAGGATGAATTTGCTCCCTTACCTTTGCACACAAACTCTATTCAACACAGAATATCTTAGGAGGAGATTGTGACCTATTTTTAGACAGACACTTTTGTAAATTTCATACACTGTGGTAGAAGAATATTTTAAGCCCTAATTGAACTAAACCATCTCATTACCTGGCTGCACTGACCAATGAGTGTTGCCATGACAACGAGGCAATCAAGTCAGCAGGTCCTACTGTGAGAATTTTCTATTCCAGACATTTTATCAAGTTCTATCTTGCTCGTCCCAAACACTTAGTAATCAGCCATGGAATAAAGAAAATGATTTAGTGGCATAGAAAACAGGTTCCATGAGGGGAAAAGAGAGGTGGAGGGTGTGGGAAAAATAATCTCATGTCAAAGTATGTTAACATATAATTATTAAGAAAACATTTTTAAATATGGTAACACCACATTAGGTTTTTCAACAACAAATTAAAACCTTTAAATGTATATATGTATATATTAATTTTATCATGTTAAAACCTTATACACTTTCAAATAGAAATCAGAGTTCAATCAAATGTGGCAAACAGCCCTGCACAATTGATCTCTAAGATAATTATAGCTTGTTCAAATGAAAGGTTTTGTGCCCAAATATAACTTAGCGATGGAAGGAGACTGTATGCTAACAAAGAACATTCTCAAAAACAAAATCTAAGATCAAGATTTTAAATTCGTTTTAACTTACATCTCAAAATGTAGATATAAAATGATAGAACAATGCTAAGACAGTAAATAATCTTAAATTTCCATTTCTTCTGCATGTTCATTATGGCTGTTATTATCTTAGTTTAAGGGAATATGGATTTTAAAATCCTAATGCATTATGGATTTATAATTAAGAACAGGTTAAAAAAAAGGGGGAGCCCAAAACAATATAAAACAAAAAGCCAGTGGTTCCTAATCCTCTCACCTTTTCCAATTTATTGGAAGAAAATTGCGTACAGTATGTGCACATGACAGGACCTCAGAAGGGGTGAAAAGTCCTGCATAAAAGCAGTATTCAACTAACTAAGCTAACGCACACCTTGAAAAATTCCCATTAAAATTTACAAGAGGATACATTAAAACGTAACCCAAAAATGAAAGGCCACACTGCCCGACCGATACACAGAATCTAGAGTTAATTTATTCCACCTAAACTATGTTTCACAGCTGTTGGGTTCAAACCCAGGGTCTGTGGTACTCTAAGAGAGTGCTCTATCATGAAGTTACATCCTTGGCCTTTGAATTTTTCACAGTCTTGCTGTGGGACTCAAGCTGATCTTAAGACATGACAGTGCTGGAATCCAATGGGTCACCGTGCCTAGCTGCTAGCAGCATTTTATATGCTACAAGGAGAAGTGGTTTATTTGTTTTGTCTTACAGGTGTAAACCCAGACTCTAGGTAGCTCTTGCTATGTATCATCACTGTTACCTGAAAAGGTATTTGAAAAAAAGTTAAAAATCTCCTTTAACGATGGAATACCAAACGTCTTCCCATTTAGAGTATGATGTCATGGACAGCTTCCGAGTGACTAGATCATCACAGATCCTCATCTTAGTGGATTTGGGGTGACTAACTAGAAGATAGATGCTACCAACCTGTCCAACCAGAATAAGAAGAGTCTCCCTCACTCTTTTTCACGATCTCTTACAAATAGTTGGGTTCATAGCCAGTAAGATGCCACAGAACGAAAGACAGAGAGGCAAGTATCTTACCAAACAGCAGACAGAAGCGGTGTAGATTACAAAGTACAGGACCCACTCTTGGTGGCTCATTTAGATTTTCATATTCTAGATAACTGCTCCAGTTTGGATGTTGACTGACCTATATAACGTAACCATTTCCAGAAAGGAAAACTGGGAAGAAATTATTTTACTATTTCTATAGGACACAGAATAAAATAGTTTCCATTTCTCTTCCTGCCTTCACTTTAAGCACCAAAAGTTACCTGTTGTTTGTGAGCTTTGGCCTTCCCTCTGAACTCAGACATTCATTAGGTGAAACTGCTTTTACAAGATCGATATTAATCTTGCAGTTAATAATTTTTTAATGTTTCTGGAATCAGTTTTATGAGACAGAAAATCAGGGCGAAGGGCTGCATCTTACTCATGCTGCCTTGGTCAATCTTGCCAATCTGAGAAAGTAGACGCCCAGATGGCTTCAGGATTTACAGTAACAGCACTGTGGTAAGAGTCCACAAATACTTCATTAGCTGACTTGTCAAAATTGGGTCCTATGCACAATTCAGTATGCCAAGTTCAGACGGTTAGGTTGACTTACAGAAATTCAAAATATGGCATGAGCACGTGTGATTTTGGGGGTGTGCTTTATGAGACAGCCTACTGAATTAGAAAAATATAAATGTAAAAGGAAGAAAAGCAACTAAATTAAAATTAGCAAAAGAAGTAGTGAAGCGATGTTGTAAGACAAGGGACCTCTGCAGATGCTGCACTGAATTTGTTTTCTGTGGCCAGCTACTGCTGAGCTTGCAGCCTTCCCTTAAGTTTAGTTTGCTTCCCTAGAGAGATAGCTTCTGTATCCGAGTTAAGGATAGGGGTGGCCTATGTCCACTTCTCGCTTCACCTCTAGGACCCCATCAGTGCAGACCCATGCCGGCACTATGTGTGCTGCCTCAGTTTCTATGAGTTCATATGTGCATCAAACCTGTTGATTTAGAAGACCTTGATTCTCTGGTGTCTTCCATGCTCTTTGACTCTGACATTCCGTTCACCTTCAGCTCTTCAGGGTTCCCTGACCCCTGATGAGAGAGATTTGATGAAGACACCTGCTTAGGGCTGAGGATTCCTGAGTGCATTTTTGTGTGTATATCTGTTTCTTGTGCCTTTTCTTGGTGTCGCTCTTCTACGTGCTAGTATTACCATATTCCAATGTGATTGGTTTTGTTTTGTATAATTTGATTTTATTATTATCCTATTGAAGCTTTTTGTTTTCTAATGTGAGGCAGAAAGGGGGTGGATTCGGATGGGTTAGGAGGTGGGAAGGCATTGGGAGGAGTAGGGAAAGGGGAAACCATAATAAGGATTAAGATCTGTTTTCAATAAAAAGAGAAAAAAGAAATAAATAGAAAATCTGGCTTCTTGGTCAATAAAATCTGTGGAGCTGTATTTCTGATTTTCAGGGAAAAAATTAAATTCTCAAGTTTGCACTATTCCTGCACACACATTTCCCCATTCTTTGTACTAGCAAACTTCCCAGAATACTAGAGGGCTGTCTTGTAGCAGGCAGCTTTTTCAAAGCCATCTCCCTGAAGATCTGTCTCTGCTGAAGAGAATTAGCTGGCATCATCAAAAACTGTCCTGCAGTTTTGATCGATTTTCTTCAGACATGAGCTCAGATTAGAAATGTGTCTTCCCAGATACTGCAGCATGTGATTTCTCTCATAGGATCCTTGTGAGCCATGAACTTTGGAGACCCAGCCTGGCAACTGGAGTTTCTGTTAGTAATACATCACCAATTTTCTTGAAATCATGGCTGCAAACAACTGCTTCAGCGTTTGTCTCCCAAAGTAAGAGAAATGACCTTAGATGTATTAGCACAACTGACATCATTTACCAGTCGTCTAGCCTCTCTGAGGCTAGTGAGGTTCTTTTGTGTCCTAGAGCCTCTTGTCGCTGCAGAATCACCCACCCATAATTGTAGCAAGTTCTTTTATCAGCTACAGGATACTTTGGGTTACATGTCACTAAAGTTGACTAAACTTGGTGTAGTCTCAGTGTTAGCAACTTGGTATTTCCAACAAATGATAGAAAGTATGAAAACTTATTTTCTCCTGGAGCATTTACTATTCACCAAATATAAAATATAACCAAAGAGCCATGAGGTCACGTGAGTGATCTTAAGAATAAAATACAGTTACCATTTTATAGACGGAAAAATCAAGCCTACTGACTGACAAATTTATAACCACCACACAAGAGAATAAAAACAGTTTTCATGGCTTTACCTATTTTCAAGGCCCCAGTATTCTCTCTAATTGTGAAGTCAAGCTCCAGTGTCTGGAAAGAGGAAGATCCTGGCGGGGCAGGGTGTTTGTTGAAGAAGCTGTTAGGAGTCTTAGTCAGGAATAGACACACTTTCTTCATTTGTAGATACCAGTAGATAGCCAGGCACACACAAGTATGCAATGCTTTCTATCGCTGTAGTACACAGCACGGACATAAGAAGGAAAAGGGCTATTTCAGCCATAGGTTATGGTTCTGCACAGAAGGAAGTCAAGGCAGAAATTTGAAGCAGAGAGCAATTGAAGAAAACTGCTTACTGGCGTACTTCCCCTGGCTGGTGTTCAACTTGCTTTTTATACACAACTCACCTGCCCAGGAATGGACCCCTCTCCATCAAATACCAATCAAGAAAAATGCCTCACAGATATGCCCACAAGCCAATCCAATTGGCACAATTTCTTATCGCCGTTTCCAGGTGACTTTAGTTTCTGTCAAGTTTGCAAAAACTAACAGCAAAGATGTATTACTTGAAATAATCTCATGTACATAGTGAAACTTGTACTTATTCTTACTTACATGTGTAAGGCTGTCCTTTTGGACACAGAGACTACAGTCATGATTATCAAAATGAGGAAAGGACACAAAGAAGGGGTTCAGAGAGAGTACTTAATAGGTACAAAGTCATAGCCAGAAAACACTAATGTACATAAATGTTGTACTACCCAATAGCTAATTTTTTTTTCTTTTTTTTTTCTTTTTATTTTTATTTTTTATTTTTTTTTTAGTAAATTTTATTAAATTATAAAAGTTTCCATTTCCACCCCCCCTCACAACACCCTCCCACTCCCCCTACTCCCCCTCCTCCTCCCTCTTCGTCCCCCAGGGCAGTCAGGGTTTCCTGCCCTGTGGGAAGTTCCAGTTCCTTCCCCCTCCCTCCAGGTCCAGGAAGGTGAGTGTCCAAACAGACTGGATCCCCAAAATCCATTATATGTAGAGGAAACAGGTCCCAGTGTCATAGTCAATGGCTTTTCAGAAAGACTTCGGGTCAGCCACAGTCAGAGAATCCGGCCAAATTCGGAGAGTCTGGTTAGATCACGTCCTCTTTCAGTCCCAGTCCAACTGGCCTTGGTAAACTCTCATCAGATCCGTTCCCTTGTATCAGTGGGTGATAGCATCCCTCGCAGTACTGATTTCGTTTTTCATGTTCTTCCTCCTTCTGCTCCTCATTTGCTTAAGGTCATGCTCAACCTCCTTAGCGATCAGGGAAATGCAAATCAAAACCACTTTGAGATACCATCTTACCCCAATAGCTAATTATAACTAACAAAACTTTATTGTGGGATTCAAAACACAAGGTAGGATATGAGAGTTCTTGCCACAAAGATGTGAGAAATGTTGTCAACATATAACCAAAATACCATGAGTTGACCATACATAATATATAAATACGTCAAAATTCTCATCTACTCCATAAACATTCACCTATTATGTCAAAAACTCCCTTCAAAAGAACACAATGTTTTCAGAAGATTTGCATCAACTTTAAGTTGAAAACAATTGCCCAACAAGAGAAGAAGAAGCGCTTTGTGGGTAATAGTACTGGGTATACAAGCATGAGGACCTAATTGGGAGGTCTAAGCATTGAAGTAAAAAATTCAGGCATGGCCAGATGTATACCTGAAACTCCAACACCGGGAGTTGGGATAGGTAACGATAAGGAGATCCAGAAACTTAATGAACAATCAACATAGTCAAAACGGTGATCTTCAGTTCAATGAGGGACCCTGTTTAAAGGGAATATGGCAAAGAGTGAGTGAGGAAGACATTCAATGTCTTCCTTGGGCTTCCACATGTACATGTAACATACATAACACAGAGGCACACAAATGGTAATTAAGTTCTTTATTTTGTGTTGTACCCAACACAAATGCATCATAGAATAAAGGACTTAATGCCTCCTATAATCACATGATTCATTGAATTGTCTGCTGAAAATGAAAAGCAGAATTGTTATGCGAGTGTGCATTTGCGTTCTTGCAAAATTATGTCCTAAGTCAAACTGTCATTAGTTAGTTTCTGCCAGTCTTCTTCCCTGCCCATTTAAACACAGGTGGAAACTGTTGCCTATCCTGCCTATCATAGGTCTGCCATTGGAATAGCTTCATCCACCAAAGTGTTAGATTTTAAATATCAAGGGAATCTGTAGGTTTCAGGAAGAACCATTCCTATACTGTATCAAGTACATCTGCTAACAGAAGACAGATGTGTCCAAGTCCAGTGCACAGGTCCATTCTAGCCAGGGCTCTGGCAGATGTCATACACTTCTCCAAAGTGGTGAAGTATAATTGCTGCTGACTGGAAAGAAAGCAGGTGTATTTGCTTTGAGCTGTGATTCAAATGGTGCGACTTCACTCAAGTAGGCTAGCCCCTTGAAGTTTCAGTCTGTAGCATTCACAGTACAAAAAATATTTAACGATATTTCTTCAAAGAGCAATTGGTTATTCACATAAGCAGTCTAAGTAATTCAAGCAGAAATATAAGAGATATATGATTGATTATGTCAGAAATCTCCCAGCTAGATAGTAAAGACAAGTCATACTCCACAACATTGTTTCTCTCCTTGATTAAAAGAAGGCAGTCACTAAATAGTAATACTTCATCTTCCACCATTGCTCTTACAGATTGTTAGAAGGTATTTAGTAATTGGTGTCTACTTGGGGAAGGTCATCATTCTTAATCTTCCTAAATTCTTTATTAAATATAAAACCAATTGAATGGAATTTTCCTGTAAATTGTTATCGGCTAAGTTATTAGGCCTCAGTCATGCTATCTACATCCAGGGTGCTTGTTGTCGCTTAGTATTATAATTGTTAAGTTATGAAAATAATGTATATGTTTGGTGCTAAGTCAAAACTTATCTTGCAGATCTATTAGCAGATGAGACATCAAAAGGAGATTATTTATGATAAATAAATAAATAGATAGATAAATAAATAAATAAATGGAATAGGGATGGGGAGATATCTCAGTTAAATCACCTTTCTTGTAGATTTGAGAACCATGAGGAGCAGAACCCATTTTTTTAAAATGGTAGCTATGGTAGCATACACTTGAGGTTCCTGGCCTGAGGAGGAAAAATCAGGCATATCACTGTTTCTCAATGGAGAGTCACCCTAGACTACTGAGTTCTAAGTAAATAAAATATTCTGTTTGTAGAAGAAGAGTTGACAGTACCTGAGGGAAGATACCAATTATTGCTTCCTGGTCTCTACACTCATCTCTCATATGCACACAAGTGCACATGTAATCCTCCCTCTAACACAACGCACAGCCCATGTAAACACATACACAAAGTAAACACATATATAAAGAATAGAACAAATATTATCCACGAACAGACTTCTGCATACTTTGCAAACAAGGATGGTCCTTTCATAATATAATCAGTGATAGTCTCATATTTTGAGAACCTCATTCATCAGAATTTCATATTTTGCTTATGAAGATATCGGAGCGAGTCTGTAAGTTCTGCAGTGGGAGTTGTCTGTTTCTGTTTCTCTGTGTGTGTGTGTGTACACATTTCCCTTTGTTTCAAGACATGTCAGTCCAGCTAAAGAGTTACTGGGCAAGCATACCAGAAACTGCTGAAACCTATGGCCTTTCTGGGTCTCCCAACCACTTCTCCATTGCCTGGCCTCATCGTGTAACCTGGGGAGTGAGTGGGTCTTTTCTGATAACCATGGTCTTTTGATATTTCCTTTTTATAAAGCCCTCGTGACATTTTCAGAGACAAGGAAGGCTGATTCTGAGCAGTGTCAGCCGCTCTTTATCCCATATCTTCACAGCCAGGAACTCACTAACAATTTTGACCTGAAACAAGCCCAGGACCATTCTAATTTTTCTTCAATTGCAGAACAGGAAAAGATAAAACATAGTCCTCAGTTGACACAATTTTGAGGTTGCTTTTGACTCATCCCCATATGCTTTGGCAGATCCATCTTCTTCAGAGAGTAGTTGAATTTCCACAAAGTGACCACAACAATCAATAATTGATGCTCACCTGAAGACAGGTCAAGTGGGGCAACTTTAAGATCCTCTGCTCTTGGCATCTGCTAAGCAACCACATCTCAAGGACAAGTATTTGTTTGCATGTTTTCAGAATACAAATAGTGCTCAGTTCAGGATTTCAGCATCATCCTTCAAGAATTCCAGTTCAACACAGCTCTAAATGGGAGGTCTCCATCAAACATCATCCCTGAGAGTTCAGGGAACCCCAAAGAAGAGAAGGCAGGAGTGTGGGAGCCATAGGAATAAAGGAAACTATGAGAACAAGGCCCTCTAAATGAACTGAGCAATGTGTGTATTGTGGCGCGCCCCCTGACCAGCAGGGGAAGAAAGACCACCGACACGAGGATTCTTCTCTGATCACGCTTTATTGAAGCACTTCTTGGTTGAGGGAGAGCTGGAAGTGAGGGGCCCCAAGCTGGGAGGAGTGGCGGCTTATATGCAGGCTGAAAAGACGTTCCCCTCTAACAGGACACTAGTCAGGCTAGGATTGGTGAAAAGCTGTTGCTGGGCAAACTAAGGCAAAACTCGTGCCAAAAATAGAATTGTTTATCTTGTTTACCACGCTTCTCAGCGCCATCTTGTAATGGCAGATCTCAAACACGTGTGGATCCCCACAGTGTATGACCTCAGAGATGGAAACAGCAACCATAGGGCCTACAATGATCTACAACAGGTCGTGTGTGTGTGTGTGTGTGTGTGTTTAAAAAAGAAAACAAACCATCTTTTTGCATTATACATACTAATCCAAGTTCTCACTCCCTCACCTCCTCCAATTCCCTCCACACAACTACTCACCCCACCTCCATCCAATGCTCAGAGGGTAAGGTACAAAAAAAGGTCCAGAGCCTTCCCTACTATATCTAGGCTGAGCAAGGTATTCATCCAAAGAGAACTGGTTCCCAAAAAGCCAGTACATACAGTAAGGATAAATCCTGGTGCCACTGCCAGTGACCCTTCAGTCTGCCCCAGTCATGACTCTATGTATACATTATAGCTCTCAGTTTAGTAGTTTTGTGGGTATTCCAACTGTGTGAACAGTGGGTCCATGATTCTTGTGCCTTCTGTTGTGTCTCTTTGCTTTCTGTTGATTTGCCTTGTCAAACTTAAACATGATGGTTTTCTTTTATCTTATCATATTTTACTTTATTATTCTTTGAAGCCTGTTGTTTTCAAAGGAGATACAGAAAGGGAGACAGGGTAGGGAGGAACCAGAAGAAGTAGAGGGAGGAAATTGTAATCAGTATGCATTGAAAGAGAAAAGAATCTAAGTTTAATAAAAGAGAAATACATATGCATTGAAAAAGAAGAAAATCAGTTGGGTGGTGCTGGTGCATGCCTATAATACCAACATTCATGAGGCAGAGGAAGGAGGATCTCTGTGAGTTTAAGGCCAGCCTGCTCTACAGAGCACATTCCAAAGCTACAGAGAAACAGAGAAACACTGTCTCAGAAAGAAAAGAAAAGAAAAGAAAAGAAAAGAAAAAGAAAAGAAAAGAAAAAAAGAAAAGAAAAGAAAAGAAAAAAGAAAAACCCAATTTCTCTCTGAAATTCTGGGTTTCAACCACACTGCTCTGTCTGCTCCAAAATCAGTGCTCCTAGCTGGATTTGCATACTGTTCTGAAGCTCTGTGCATACTTTCCAGAGACAACAAACTGTTCAGTGTCAGGGTTGCTTCTGTTCACCCCAGAAATTCTGCCCATTCTCCTTTCCTGTTAACTCCTTGAGTTCATTGCAGTCATCCTGGGGAATATACATCTTACTGGCTAGGGTACAAAGACAGAAAAAGGAAAGAATGCAGAACAAGCCAGCAGCCCCTGGATGACAAATCTCCCCAGGAGACTCTGCCCCAGCTGGAGCCAGCCAAGCCTAGCCTTTCTGGTGACAGATGTCCCTGGCTGCTGCCACAGTCATGTGGCTTGTGACATGTGTTGAACAGACCTGTAAGGTAACTCTGTGGCCTTGTCTTTCTAACTCCCCAGGGAAGCTAACTTTCCTGGAGATAGCATTAATTTATGCAACTCCTTTCCACAGGCTCTCTGTCACTGAAATAATAATGCGGACCTTTTCTGTGTGACCCATGAAGCTAGGTTTCTTATCTGGAAAATGGGAGGTCCATACTTAGAGTCGCTGTGAAATCAAACTAAAGGTTCAGTATTCCTACTCTGAAGCTTTAGGGATTGGGGTGTTTCCAGTATTGATAGATTTTGGGATATTTATCTACATGTGTAAGATATACTCAAGTCTCCATGCTGGCACTCGACATATTTGGAATTTTGACAAAGTCTTGATGCTTGTGTTGTAACGCGTGTAATGAGTAAGAGCACTAAAGAATTATGGCTTTCATTCCTTTGTCACTTTATTGTTTGGTCCTTATCTGTCATAGGCTTGTCTCCTGGTATTCTCAGTTCTCATAAAAGTATACAGACTACTTACATTGTCCAAGTACTTTTTAATATTCAAATTGAGACTGAATGTCTCAGCACTTTAAGTCACTCTTTTAACTGATGCTTTGCCTTTCTTCTTGGAGAAGAAGATCTCATATTGTAGCAGTAGAGTAAACCCTCCCTGGCATTCCTGTTTCCTCTTCATCTTCCATCACTTCCTATCTTCTTCCTTTCTCCTCCCCTCTTCATTTTCCTATCCACCTGCCTCTCTACAATGTCATTACTGCATTGTCATTGTGTCATTAATGACAATGATAATAATAGCTATCACTTCTAAGCTGTCTATCATATACTATAAGCTGCTTTGGGGGCTTTTTCTTTTGGTTTTTCAAGACAGGGTTTCTCTGTAGCATTGGAGCCTGTCCTGAAACAGTTCTTGTATATCAGGCTGGCCTCAATCTTACAGAGATCCATCTGCTTCTGCCTCCTGAGTGCTGGGATTAAAAGCATACATCACCACCAGCTGGCATTATAGTATAAACTGCATTTCTTAAAAAATATTATTCCTAAAGACTGAGCCAGTGACCTGGGCTGGAGCAGACCTGGGGCAATGAACACCACAGGAGCAGGAGCGCATCCATAACCAGAGACATTGGCGGAAACAGGACTGGGCCAGTGACCTAGGCTGGAGCAGCCCTGAGACAGTGAGCTCTATAGGACTGGTACTAAGCCAGTGACCTAAGCTGGAGTGGGCCTAAGATTGCAAGCGCCATGTAATCAGAAGCAAATCCAGATCAGATTTTAAGAAATGACTGGCTCATTTTCATATCTATTATCCTGCACCTCCAAAGCCTCACAAGACATCACTTCCTCCAGGAAGCTGAGGCTGATCTGTGCCAATGTGACTGCCAACTTACATTTAGAATCATTAGTAAATGCAGCTATCCTTTCCCACACAGTGGAAAACTAGAAATCTTTTCCAATTCTAAGTACAACTGGATGGTACATAATAAACAAGCTTCGAATCAAACACAGTCACCCATCTGTAGAGACACTTGTTATCTCAACAAACAAGTGATGTACTCACAATTGACTCCTGCAAACTTGTCGAAGTCCCAATCCTCTGCCAAGAACAGAAGCCTTTGCAGGAAAGATTCACTATGAAGATATATGACAGTTTGGTAGCAATAAGAAATCTTACGTGTGTAAGATCCAGTTGCAGGGGCTTTTGTTAATTAAACAATCTCAGGAGAAAATGGAATTCTAGTTTTAAAAGAGTGGTGTGAGAATTGCCAGTCCCAGCTCACAAAATTCTTATTCTGGGTCACCATTTACATAGGACAGTATTGTCTAGACAAGTAGTCGTGTACAGGTATTAAATAGTTTAGCTTTTCAATAACAAAACATATTTCCTAATGCATATTATATAAATATCAAGTGCCATGTCCCTCCCCCCGCCCCGTATCCTGATATCAACATCAAAATGTAAGTTTATAGAGGTGTAACCTCTCTGAATACAAGTAATTGCTCATACCCAGGACCTGCAGTCTTCCACGGAAAGCTTTGGGTGCTACCACTCTACATAAGGCATAGCTCTCACAGAGTCACACATACCTGTATTACATTATCTATGGACAAACAAATTGTAGGTGACACATCATTGCCTCCTTTGTTCTTCTGCTGCAACCTCACTACCTCTCTGCCAGGACTTCTAGCAATGGTGTGGAACAGTTGTTTTGGGTCATGGACCTGCCTCTGCCACAACTACAGTCATTTCTGTCATTCTAAGATCCATTTGTCAGGGCGACCAGCACAAATTGGACATGTATCAAATACTCATGGTTTTTGCATAAGTGACTGAATCAATGAATAAATTAGAATAAGAAGATTTGCGGATGTTCACTGTAGTCAGCAGCTTTCATTGTGGTTATTCTGAAAAAAATAAAAGTAAGCAAGAAAGGGAAATTTGCTCATACTAGAGCCCATAACATAGTACTTGGCAAAAATAAATAAATAAATAAATAAATAAATAAATAAATAAATAAATAAAATGAATAAAATAAACTGGAGTCTCTTCTAAAGAATAACACATATATGACTGTCTGTTATGAAAGAAGATAATGTAATCCTTGCAGAGTTGATACTGTTAAGGTAAGCTAACCACAACACTGGAGAAGCCCAGATGGTTGTGATCAACTGAGCCATGTGACAAGCCTAAAACGGAAATACTGTAGACCTTAATTCAAAATTCTCAGCTTGGGGAAAGGCCTCCCCAGTGTACTGCAACCCTTGCTAACCCTCTCAACTATGCCATGCTGATTGTGGTGTATTGGAGCAGAGAGCCTAGGTCAGTAAACAGTCTGTCCATGCAAAGCCAAGGCTGCTCCTTTCCACCCCGTTTCCCTTCAAAGACTCATTCTGTCCTGACCAGGCACACAGATCAGCCTTTGGCATTTACTGCCTGCCCTAGAAGGAAGGACAAACTCACCCTGTCTGATTTGTATTCTAAAAAGATGCACAATTGATTCACAAACCCTTGGTGATACTTAACAGGACAAATGAATCATTTGCTTAACAAATTACTGAGAGCTTTGAGGTCAAGTAGCCTGGGTAACCACAAAGGGCAGAGAAATGCAAGCCAGTAACACAGATATTGGGGGCTTCTCCATCTGAGGGACAGCACCAGCTACTGTTACAACTCTCAGGGGATTAGGGTGTGAGCTTCCTCAAACACCATACAGCACACATTTTACTAACTTAATCTCAGGATGCCCAGCAAGATGCTTCCTGGATAATTTGGGCACCTATGAAAAGCCGCCTCTCTTCTCAGCTTCCGCTTGGCTCCAAAAGGAGGGAGACAGGCATCTCTCTATAGACTAACAGCCTGCAGAGAAATCTTGCCAGTGTTAGTAATTCCTGTAAAACCCCTCAGTAAATACCACCCAGGCCACACTGAACAGATTGAAGCCAAGCAGCTCAGTTCCACATGACTTCTTTTCTCCAGTTGGTTATTTTTGTAGTTCAAAAGGAAGGAAAACACCAGTAAACAAGATTCATACCAGCCTTGACTTACATTTTTATAGCTGATGAATGGAGGTTCTATTTTATTTAGTTGTTAATTTTTTAAGGATAAAATAACTCTAGCTGCTGCATTTGGAAGAAGCCTTTTATGCCAGTCAGGGGCTAGTAATAATAATAGTAATAATAATAACAATGATGATGATAATAATAATAATAATAATAATAAGAAGAAGAAGAAGAAGAAGAAGAAGAAGAAGAAGAAGAAGAAGAAGAAAAGAAGGAAAGAAAAAAGTGAGTAATAATCACAAAACACACAAGGTACTTAACTTGCTGTCAAACCCAAGTCTTCTCTCCCTCATGCCCAAACCTTATCTCTCAAAATTTCTTAACCCTGAATACCAAGAATTGTGAAAGGGTCATCAGCAACCAGTGTCCTAGGAAGCATATCTTTATGACTCTTTCATGAACATCAAAATGAAGAAAATAAGGGCATTTTAGTGACTACAGTGAAAAATAAATGGAGAGACAAGAGAAGAAAATACTGCCCATTAAATATGTACTTATTTAAGAAATCGAAGACCCTTCAGCAAGGAACAAGTAGAAGCTATTCATTCAAAAACCAACATCAGCCACCATTGTTGTGGGTGACAGATACTGATAAACAGGCAGAGAGGTGGTGTTACAGAAGTTTTCTGGGCCATTAAGGATTTGGACCTCACCTCCTGTTTCTGACAACAACAACAAAAAATTTAAACATCAAATTTTCTATTTCTTAAGTGTTAAAGTACCACATATAAGAGCTTTGTTGGAGCCAATAAGGGAAAGTTTCTTCCTCCTGGACAAAAGAATGAAATACTTCTTCTGGCTCCAGATGGAGAAATGAACATTCTAATATGCACCAAACATTACAGTAGTGCAAACGTTATCTCCTACTTTAATGGTTCATCCATCCATACCTGCCAATCTTCTGTCCAAGAGACCACTCTTTAGAAAGGCTGGTTCACCTAAAACCATGTAAGGAGAAATGAGGAATAATTACTGCCGAATGAAATAATACCCTTACCCCTCTCCCCCAAAACCTCCTTTGGTGCTCTATGCAAAGCTTCCATCATGTAGCACCATGGTCTGTCTCCATTTCTGAGTTATTAGGAGAAGAGCTTTCTCTTTATCATCACAATAGTCCTCGTCTTGAAGAGAAGACACCATTTTCCCATTTCTCAAAGGAAGAAACTTCAAGATGATAAAGTTGTTCAGTCGCAGGACTAGGATTTGACATTGGACATTCTGAGTCAGGAGCTCATACTCTTTCCACAGTACTTTGCAGTCATATTGACTGTGTTATGACTGTGCGCTTCTAGAAGTCAATGTTCATACCACCTACAGGGACAATTATGAGATAGTTCAGATCAGGTAGGAATGATCTTTTTAATTTCAGCATGTTCCATTAGTCACATTTCAATATAGCCTGCACTTCTAGCTTAAACCAGGGAGAATATACACCCAGGTTGTCATTCAACGTCTGGTTCTAAATGACTTCAATGACTAATGGTGTTAGAGATGCCTGTTTTGAGGCCATTATTATCAAAAATACAGTCATTAAAACTTCTTTTTCTGAATCTGGATGACCTCATTTAAAATGTTTTTTTCTAGTTCCATTCATTTGCCTGCAAATTTCACGATGTGATTGCTTTTTACAGTTGAGTTATACTCCATTGTACCAAATTTTCTTTATGCATTCTTCAGTTGAGGGTCATCTATACTCACTCATAAGTGGATATTAGATGTAAATCAAAGGATAACTAGACTACAATTCACAGTTCTAGAGAAGGTAGGTAACAAGAAGGACCCTAAGAGAGACACATAGATTGTCCTGGAAAGGGGAATTAGATGAGATCTTCTAGAGTTCATCCAGTAACTAATGGGACCAGAGATCTACAACCAAGCACCAGGCCAAGTTTAAGAAAGTCAATCAAAGAGAGGGAGGAGGAAATATACGAGAAAGGGAGGTCATAACTATGATGGATGAATCAAGAGAGACAGCTGAACCAAGCTGCCATGAACTCTATACTGACAGTTGTGGAGCCTCACCGAACTAGGCCCTCCATATGTGGGAGACGGTGATGAAGCTGAGTCAATCTGAGGAGTTTTTGACAGTAGGACCAGGATCTATTTCTGGTGCGTGAGCGAACTTGTTGGAACCCATTCCCTATGGTGGCATGTTATGCTCAGCTTTATTGAAAGGGGAGGGGCTTGGTCCTGCCCCACCTTAATGTGCCAGACTTTGTTGACTCCCAATGGGAGCCCTTACCTGTTGGGAGGGATAGATGGAGTGGACGGTCTCAAGGGTAGGCAAGGGGGGTCAGGAGGAGGGTTGAGAGGGAAAACAATAGTTGGAATATAAAATGAAATTTTTAAAAATTAATTAAAAAACTTTCTTCAACCAAAAAAAATGAAGATTTTTATATACTCAGCCCTGCCTTAGGTTGCATTAGTTGAAAACAGGTAATATCCCTTATTTCAGTTTAAGAACACATACTGAAGGATGGGGCTGCTCTAATGCTGTATCTGGGGAACTAAAAGGCAAACTCAAGGTATGTAAAATATTATGTTAATGAGAAAGTTTGACAAAATGTGGACATTTTCATAAGACCAGACACTGTTCTCCCCCAGATAAATATCCTAAGTATTCATGGTTTCAACAATGCAACAACAGCAACAGCAGCTACAATACAGTACTTAGACCTAAGGCTATGGACAGAGGATTTTGAGACACTGATCAACACCAAAGAAGAATCTTTTGTCCAGCACAGCTGTCTGCAATGCTTCTGCCATGTTTGTTCATGTCTCAGTTTCTATGAGTGGAGTTCCCTTCAAGGTTCCCTAAAACAGATCAGTCACGCGGCATTGCTGAGAAGAAGGATGATGAAATGCAGCATCTTTGTGTTTGTCTCTCAGTTCTAGACATCTAGAGGAGCTCTCTGCTTTACCGTTTACTCTTAGCCCCAGAACACAGAAGTAAGAATACAGATATTGAAACTGCTTAAGATATTTAATAGGAGACTGGGGCAATAACCTAGCAATTATGAGCACTGGCTGTTCTTTCAGAGAACATGGGTTCAATTCCCATCACCTATAATCTCACATCACAACCGTCAAAACCATCTTCTGGCCTCTGAGCCACAAAGTACACATGCACATACACACACACATACAGGCAAAAGACCCATATGCATTTTAAAAATGAAAGTTATTTAATAGCTGGGTAAAGAAGGTAAGCCGGCTATTCATTTCTCTTTTAAATTTTGTTTTCTTAATTTCACACAGGCTAAGGGCTCTCTTGCTGTGGTCCAGACAGTCTGGGGTTGAATATGAGTCTCAATAGTGGCAGAGGAGCTGAGGTGGACATACTAGCATCAGTGAGGATGTAGTCTGCTAGTGTTTAGAATTTAAATGAATTTCATTTGGAAATTAGCTCTATCATAAATGATTATTTTGAAAACCATTAAACAAAACAAGCTTTAGGGGAGCCATTTGACTGTAACAAATATTAAAATTTTACACCTGTTCTTAGTATCACCCAGGGAAAAGAGAAGACGTTTCCAGGAAAAAAAAATCTGTTATAGCTTGGATCTTAAATGTCCCTCAATGACTCTGTGTTAAAAGCCTTTTCCCTAGCTCCTGACATTATTAGGAATTGTGGGACCCTTTAAGAGTTTGAGCCTGATGGAGGGGAAAGGGTGGGAATGAGTCATTGGGGGAAAAATTAGACCTAATTTCTTTTCCTTGGTATGTGTTTCTTGATCCATGTGATGAGCAACTTTCCTCTAGAGTGCTATCCCTTCCATGATATCTGCTTCACTATGGGCCAAAATGACAGGACCAAACAATTACTGAACTCTGGGCCTGAAAGATGAGAGAATCCACTGTACAAAGCTATCTCTTGATTTCTGCACAAGCATGCCTACTCATAGACATCACACACACACACACACACACACACACACACACACACACACACACACACAAATAAATATATGCTCCAAAATTGTGAGTCAGGAGAAATCTTTCCTGTCTTTAACTATCAGATCAGCTGCAATCAATCTAAAGTGGGGCCGATGGCTAAAGGTTACCTCTGGATCTTTTAGATTCAATGACTTTACTAAAACTCTTGTTTTCTTTCATAGACCAACAAACATGACCCTCTGCTGAGGCAGTGGCAGGAGAGGGAACATGCTAAAGAGAGTCAGGCGTGTCCCTCCCTTCAGCTATTACTCTAGCACTTTGCATGGTCAGTGACCACGAGTCTCTAAAACTTTAAGTAGACCTCCAGAGAAAAGAGAGAAGGAAACTTCCTGCTCTCCTCCTGCCCAGAGGAACAGACCCTATGGACAAGAACTCTGTTAGACCCTCCAAGTCATCCAGGCCTAAACGAGTACAGATTTTATAGTCTGTAAAAACATGAGATTATTTCTCTTCAAAACTGAAGCACATTTAAGACTTTATTTTCTTCCACATGCACTTGATTAAAAATACTGTCTAGGTCGAGGGGAGAGACAGGGAGGGGGACAGAGAAAAATGTAGAGCTCAATAAAAATCAATTTAAAAAAGGTCAACCTTAAAAAATAAATAAAAAAAAACACTGTCTATAATAGAGTGGAGGAAATGTGGAGCGTAGCTCCTCTTCCTCACAAAACAAGACTGATTGGTATTTGCTACAGTTAAAGTTACACCTACTCTAGCCTTTGACTTCCAGCTTTCCATAATTGGGAAACAGTCACAAGCAGAGTCTGGAGAAAAATTTCAACAGCCCCCATCCCTTCTTGGGCCAAACTTCAAAAGTTACTGACTTATTTTTCTTGATTTCTTTTAAAAAGACAGAAAAAGTAGATGGTGACTTCAATACCTCTGCTCCAGAAGGCAGAATTGGTCCCTAAATTCAAGAAAATTAAAATATATCTTTCATAAATCGATAACTTCTCTCATAGTGCTTAATTACCAGAACACAAAGGTGGAGGCTGTCAATTGGATCAAACCACCTACAGGGGAAGGGAGAGATTCTACAATCCCACTGCCACCCTTCAACATTGACTTCCTTCCCATAGGTCCCATGGATGCTAACACTGTGATACCTGTAGTTATGGCTACCCCATAGCCCCTTGCTTTTTTGAGGTTTTTTTTTTGGGGGGGGGAGGGGTTTAGTTTGGTTTGGTTTGGTTTGGTTTGGTTTTGGTTTTGAAGATAGGGTTTCTCTGTGTAGCCCTGGCTGCCCCAAAACAACTCTGTAGTCCAAAGCTGGTCTCAAGCTCACAGAGATGCACCTGCCTCTGCCTCCCAAGTGCTGAAATTAAAGAAGTGAGCCACCAAGCATGGCTACCTTTTTTGAGCTTTTGATATAAACTTAAAAATGAATTATTGCAATTCCTTTCAATATTTGTAAGTTACTTTTGAGGAATTTCTTTTTTTCCGTCTTATTCAAATGTTTTTGTTCCTTTACATTGTTCGCCATGTCTCTTTGTGTATTCACCTGTTATTTTATTTTTAAAAGAAGGTTTCCCTGAAATATGTACTAAACTGTCCTCTTATTGTAGGTTTTCTTTTGGGTAATATCAGTTGCCTGTGATTAACCTTTTCCTGAAAGTATTCAATTGGTATTAAAGATTAATGGTAGCTTTGAAAATTTCTTGATAGAAGTTAAATGCCAAAGTTTATGCAATGCTTAATATAAAGTTAAAGTTCAAAAATTAAGGCTAAATATGGTGGCACACAACTGTAATCTCAGGCCTTGGGAGACAGAGAAGGATTGCCTCATGTCTAAGCCAACCTGGTCAACAAAGTAAATTGCAGGCCAGTCTAGGCTACAAAATAAAACTCTGCCTCAAGAAAAGTAAGAAAGTATCTCAATATCACCATGATATACACTTACTTGCCTCCCTTTTACTTCTGCAGTTTAACCATGCCCACCTTGCTTTTAGTCTTATAATCAGGTGCAGAATACATTACTTTGCCTGTCGTAGGTTATTGCTTAAGCATAATGCTATGTATGCTCTTTAAGGTTTTTAACTAATTTTCTTCATTTAGCATCCACAAGATCTCTCATTGCCTTCCTGAAATGTTTCAGAATCTTTAAAGGAAGCAAAAACTCAAAACACTCTGGTTTCATGCATTTTGGATAAGGAATATTCAACTTACACCTATCATAATTTGTCAGTGGACATGCTGTGTGCTGGTTTGCCAAATGTTTACCAACCTTTGTTACCAGCATAGCTTCTTGTGGGTCTATGTCGGCATAGCATATCTTTGAGTAATAGTACAACATATTTCATGGATGCATTCCTGAAAGGAAAAATAGTAAGTATATAAGCTACACTTTAGTATAGTCCCCCTTTAGATGATATTAGAGAAAATTCACACTGTTGTCCTAAGGAACTTGACTCAATAATTTATCAAGAAGGGATGTGCTCAAGGAAAAGGTTTAAAATTTCTGCTCCAGGGCCCAGTCGAGAATATAAAACATGGCACAACCACGAAAGAAAGTGAACAGGCTCTCGTTTATAGGTCTATTATGTCTCAGACAATTTATGTAAAAGGAAAATAAAAAGCTGAACTTAGAGGAATCTAACCTTGAAGGTCAGTTCCAATAAACTGATACATCCAGAACACACAGTCAAACTCAGTGCTATCTTCCTGGTCTGTGCTGCTCCGTCTTCTACCCTAGAAAATAAGAACACTCTGTTAATGTTAAGATGAATAGCATCTTCTAAGAGCTTGTATCATTGAAGGATAAACTAACTTGAAGTCCTACCAGATATATCTCAAGAGGGTTATGAAACCTTTTTCTACCTTTTAGATGTTCCTCGAGAGGTTAATTATGGCATCTTAACAGAGTTCTGTTTTCACTGGAACTGCCCTAGCTCTTAAGCTGGTGCTCCCTTCTTTCTTTGTAAAAATAGTTTTTAGTACATTTATGAGCTTGTGTGTGAGAGGGAAGGAGGGGCACACTCATGTTTCAGCACGAGTGTGGAAGTCAGAGAACAAGTTTCAAGAGTCAAACTTTTTCCTCTTCTTATGCCATATAGGTCCATGAAACTTCAAGTTTCAGGCTTGGTGGCAAATAATTTCACCCACAGAGCCATCTCACCTGTCCTAGATGCTACACTCTTGAATTATCTAATGATGTAAAGCCCTTTAGGTCAAATCCAAAGAGAAGCAGAGGTCAAGAGTCTGGAATGGATAATCTAAGCTAGGGTTTTTATAAGTATTCAGTATGAAAGAAAAACTGACAGTTACTGGGTAGCTTTGCTGAGCAGCCTTCACATTTATCTCTGGTAAATTCTGATAATGGAGGTAGCACTTGGAAACCCACCATTTTTCTCTTTTGTTTTACTTCGTAAAAACTTTTTTTCATTTTTCTTTTATTGAAAATAGATTCTTTTCTTATCCAGTTTTTCCTGATTATAATTCCCCTGTCCTCTATTCCTCCCACTTCTTCAAAGCCCCTGCTTCCCTTCCAAATCTACCTGCCTTTCTGTCTCTCATAAGAAAAGAATAGGGTTCTAAGAGGCACCAACCAAACACAACAAAATAAAACATAATGACATAAAGCAAAAGCCATCATACCAAAATTTTACATGACAACCCAACAGAAGAAAATGAGTCCTACGATCAGGAACAAGACTCACTCATTCTCATGCCCAGAAGTCCCATAGAAGTACTAAGCTAAAAGCTGTAATGTATACATTGAGAACCTGGTGTAGATATGTGTAAGCCCTGTGTTTGTTGTTTCAGTCTGTGAGCTTATATACACTTTGCTTAGACGATTTGGAGGGTCTTGTTCTCTTAGTGTCCTCCATCCACTCTGGTTCTTACACTCCTGCCTCCTCTTCCTCTGTATTCCCTGAGCTCTAAAGAGAGGGATTTGATGATAACATCCCAATTAGACTCTTTCTTGCTGTCTGTGGGCAATGCCTCACTCTGTGTCTCTGAATTTGTTGCCATCAGCTGCCTGAAGAAGATTCTGTGCTGATGACAGAATAAGGAACTGATATAGTAGTATAGCATAATATAATTAGGTGTCAATATGTTATAGATACTTTTTACAGACCAGTAGTGTTTGTTTAACCGTAGGTCTCTGGACTATGTACTCTCTGGTTCTTGGTCACCCAAGCAGTGCAGAATATTGGTTTCATTCTGTGGAGCAGGCTATAAGTCAAATCGGCCATTGGTTGGTTACTCCTACAAGTTCTATGCCACCATTACCCGAAAATATCTTTTTTCTTTTTAGTTAATAAAAAACCAAAATATCTTTATTCATTGTACATACCAATTTAAGTTCCCACTTCCTTCCCTTTCCCATTCCATCCACATATCCCCCACCTTACCCCTATACACTCTTCAGAGAGGGAAAAGCACATTGCTTTGGGGAAGGTCCAAGGTCCCCTCTACTATATCTAGGCTGAGCAAGGTATCCTTCCAAGGAAAATGGGTTCCCAAAAAGCCAGTACAAGTAATAGGGATAAAGCCTGGTGCCACTGCCAGTGGTGGCCCCTCTGTCTGCACCAGTCATGCAACTGTAAACCACATTCAGAGGGATTAGTTTGGTCCTATGCTGGTTCCTTCCCTGTCCGACTGGAGCTGATGAGCTCTTTATTAGCTCTGGTAGACTGTTTCAGTGGGTGAACCCACCATGGTCTTGACCTCTTTGCTCATAGTCTCCCTCCCACTCTTCAACTGAACTTTGGGAGCTCAGTCCAGTGCTCTGATGTGGGTCTCTGCCTCTGTTTCCATCAGTTGTTGGATGAAGGTTCTACGGTGATATTTAAGATATTCATCAGTTGGACTACACAGCAAGGCCAGTTAGGGCACCTTCTTCTCTATTGCTTAGGGTATTAGCTGGGGTCATCCTTGTGAATTCCTGGGAATTTCTCTAGAGCCAGGTTTCTTGCTAACCCCATAATGGCTCCCTCAATCAAGATATCTCTTTCCTAGCTCTCACCTCTGTCCTTTGTCCATCTCAACTATCCCATTTCCTCAAATTCTCCTCACCTTGCCTTTCTCTCCTTCCCTTTCCCTTCTACCCTTCCTTCCCCCCCACCACGCCTATACTCAAAATTTTGCCGGGTGATCTTGTCTATTTCAACTTTCCAGGTGGCTCTATATATGTTTTTTTCCCCTAGAATTTACCTTGTTACTTATCTTCTTTAGGATCATGAACTATAGACTCAATATCCTTTGTTTATGCCTAGTATCCACTTATGAGTACATACCATATTCATCTTTTTGGGTCTGGGTTACCTCACTCAGAATGGCTTTTCTAGTTCCATCCATTTGCATGCAAAATTCAAGATGTCATTATTTTTTATTGATGAGTAGCACTCTAATGTGTAAATGTGCCACATTTTCTTTATCCATTCTTTGGTTGAGAAAAACCTAGGCTGCTTCTAGTTTCTGGCTCTTACAAATAAAGCTGCTGTGAACATAATTGAAAAAATGTCTTTGTTGCATGATTGAGCATCTTTGGGGTATATGCCCAAGAGTGATATTGCTGGATCCTGAGTTATGATGATTTTCAGTTTTCAAAAAAACCACCATCCTGATTCACAAAGTGGTTGTAAAAGTTTTCATTCCCACCAGCAATGGATTAGTGTTCCCCTTACTCAACATCCTCTCCAGCATAAGCTATCCTTGGTGGTTTTGATCTTAGCCATTCTTTTTTCTCACCCATTTTTTAAGACAGGGTTTTCCTATAGTTTTAGAGCCTGTCCTGGAACTAACTCTTTTAGACCAGGTTGACCTCAAACTCACAGACAGGTGTAAGATGGTATCTCAGAGTTGTTTTGAATTGTATTTTCCTAACGGCTAAGGGTGTTGAACATTTCCATAAGTGTATTTTGGCCATTTGAAATTCTTCTGTTGAAAATTATCTTTTTAGTTCTCTACCTTATTTTTAATTGGTTTATTTAGAATTTTGATATCTAATTTCTTAAGTTTTTTATATATTTTGGAGAACAGCCCTTTGTCTGATGTGGGGTTTGTGAAGATCTTTTCCCATTCAGTAGACGGCCTTTTTCTCTTATTGACTGTGTCCTTTGCTTTACAGAAGCTTTTCAGTTTCAGGAGGCCCCATTTGTTTATTGTTGTTCTTATAGTCTGTGCTACTGGGTTATATTTAAGAAGTAGTCTCCTGTGCCCATGCTTTGAAGGTTACTTCACACTTTCTCTTCTATCAGGTTCAGTGTGGTTGGATTTACTTTTATTTATTTTTTGGTCTTTCTGTTTTTTTTAAATTTTTTTCTTTTTTTCTTGATATTATTGAGCTCTTCATTTTTCTCTGCTCCCCTCCCTGGCTCTCCTCTTCCCCCTTCTATCCTTCCCCAAGGACCCCATGTTCCCAATTTACTCAGTAGATCTTTTGTTCATGGGGATAGATGTGAATCTATTTTCATTCTTCTACATGTTGACATCAGTTATGACAGCACCATTTGTCAAAGATGCTTTCTTCTTCCATTGTATAATTTAGTTGTCAAAAATCAGGTGTTCATAGGTGTATGGATTAATATTTGGGTCTTTGATTTGATTCCATTGATCAAACTCTCTGTTTTTATGCCAGTACCAAGCTGTTTCATTACTGTAGCTCTGTAATAGAGCTTAATGTCAGGGATGGTGATTCTTCTGGAAGGTCCTTTATTGTACAGGATTGTTTTTGTTCTCCTGAGCTTTTGTTTTTCCATATAAAGCTGGTTATTGTTCTTTCAAGGTCTGTGAAGAATTGTGCTGGGATTTTGATGGGAATTGCATTGAATCTATACATTACTTTTGGGAGGATTGCCAATTTATCATGTTGATCTTACCTATTCAAGAGCATGACAGATCTTTCCATCTTCTGGTATCTTCTTCAATTTCTTTCTACAAAGACTTAAAGTTCTAGTTGAATAGGTCTTTCACCTATATGGTTAGTGTTACATCAAGATATTTTATGTTATTTGTGGGTACTGTAAAAGGTGATGTTTCTCTGATTTCTTTCTCAGCCCATTTATCATCTGTGTGAAGGAGGGCTACTGATCTTTTTGAGTTGATCTTGTATCCTCCCATAAACTGAAGGTTTTTATCAGCTGTACGTGTTCCCTGGCAGAGTTTTTAGGGGTCACTTGTATATAATATCATATCATCTGCAACTATCAAAGGTTTGATTTCTTCCTTTCCAATTTGGATCCGTTGATTTCCTTTTGCTCTCTTATTGCTATAGCCAGAACTTCAGGAACTATGTTCAAGAGATATGAATAAAGTGGACACCCTTGTCTTGTTCCTAATTTTCGTGGAATTGCCTTGAGTTTCTCTCTATTTAATTTGATGTTGGCTGTAGGCTTGCTGTATATTGCTTTTGTTATGTTTAGATATGTTCCTTGTATCCCTGATCTCTCCAAGACCTTCATCATGAGGAGGTGGGTTTTGTCAAATTCTTTTTCAGTAGCTAGTGAGATGAACACATGTTGTCAGGGTTTCTGTCTGCCTGGTTTCCCAGTCATTTAGCTCCAGAGAAAATCACACACAGAATCTACATTAGATATAAACTGATCGGCCCATTAGTTCAAGCTTCTTATTAACTCTTGCAAGTTATATTAACCCATTATTTTTATCTGTGTTAGCCACATGTCTCAGTACCTTTTTCAGCGGAGCAAGTCATATCCTGCTTCTTCAGTGTCTGGACAGGACTGGGGAAAGATGTTCCTTCTTCCCAGACTACTCCTGTTACCCTTGACCCACCTCTTCTTCCTGTCTGGTTGTCCTGCCTATATATCCTGCCTTAAAACATAATTGACAGAATACAGAATTGTCCTGTACCAATCATAGTTTATTAATTAATTAAATAATTAATTAATTAATTTCAGCTTATTTGTATGATGATGTATTACATTGATAGATTTTTTTTATATGTTGAACCATCCCAGAATCTGTGTGATAAAGCCAACTTGACCATGGTGGATAATTTTTTTGATGTGTTCTCTAATTCAGTTTCGTGGTATTTTATTGAGTATTTTTGCATCCATGTTTTGTGTTTTGATTATTATATGGTGAGGGGATTTTTTTTATCTAGTCTATTTGGTGTTCTGAAAGCATCTTATACCTTTATAGGGATACCTTCCCTTAGGTTCGGAAAGTTTTCTTCTATGATTTTGTTGAATATATTTTCTGGACCTTTGAGCTGGAGCTCTTCTCTTTCTATCCCTACTATTCTTAAGTTTGGTCTCTTCATGGTGTTGCAGATTTCCTGAATATTTTGTGTTAAGAATTTGTTGGATTTAATGTTTTCTTTGACCAATGAGTCTATTTCCTCTGTAGTATCTTCAGGACCCGAGGTTCTTTTTTCCATCATTTGTATTCTTGCCTCTGTAGTTCTTGTTTGTTTATTCAGATTTTTCATATTCAGAATTCCCTTCATTTGTGTTTTCTTTATTACCTCTATTTCAGTCTTCAAGTCTTGAACTGTTTGCTTCTCCTCTTTTTTTTTCTGGTTTTCTTGGGGTTTTTTTTGGGTTTCATTAATTTCTTCCAATTTTTGTTTGTCTTTTCCTCCATTATTTTAAGAAAGTTTTTCATTTCCTCTTTAAAGGGTTCCATCATTTTTATAAAGCTACATTTAAAGTCATTTTCTTCTGCTTCTTTTGGGTTAGAATGATCAAGTCTTCTTATTGTGTGACCCACTGTGTTCTGGTGTTACCATGTTGCTCTTTAGGTTGTTGGAGGAATTCTTGCATTGGTGCCTAACCATCTCTTCTTTCAAGTGAGGCTGGTAGTGTCTTTTCATCTTGGTCCAGTCCTTGCAGTGGCTGAGTGTTTGGGAGGTTTTTTTTTTGGGGGGGTCTTCTCCATACTGTCGATATCTGTCTCAGAAAGTCTCTGAGGTCTCTATAAGCCTGCTCTCTTGTTCTTCCCTCATGGCTTGCTCTCTTGGTGTTCTCTCTTGGTCTCTTCAGTATTTTTAGCAAGCCCTGAGTTCTTAGGAAGAGTGTTGCCAGTAGCTTGGGGGATCCAGTGGATTTTGGTGGAACCTACCTGCAGGAAACTCTCTGCTGGCTAGCTAGAAAAGCCTAGGGAGTTGGGACAGAGGCCTGGGGTTTGGGCCCACTCTGGAGGTCCTAGAGAGTCAGGAGACCCACTGCATGGCTGTTCACTCACCTCTTAAGTCCCCTCATTTTACTGAATATTTTTTCATCTATGTGTATATGGGAGATTGATCTGTAATTCTCTTTATTTCTTGCCTCATTATGTGATGTGGTTCTGAGGGTAACTTTTTCCTTATAAAATAAACTGAGCTTTGTTTTTTCTGTTTATATTTTCTAGAGTAACATGCATGCTACAAAAGCGGGGCAATAAAATTCGTAAAAGAGACACTCCTCTAGCTGAAATCATATATTGGCCCTCAGGTTGTTAGTGGGGAATTTCAGTACTCCATTCTCATCACAGGACAGGTCTTCCAGACAAAAACTGTACAGAGGAATACAGGAGTCAGCACACATTATAAAACAAATGCCATATTATTCTTTATGCTGTTTAATGTATTCTAACACTGCTGTCTACCAATCTCTTCCTCCAATAGGGACTTGGGTCTGCAGCTCTACTGGTTGCTCTTCCTTCAGGTGTAGTTAGGGCCTCTTATTCCAGGTATAATTAGGGCCTACGGCTCTGGTAGTCACTGTCCCTTCAGGTGCAGGTGGGATTGGTGGGTCCTCTGGTCTCTGTACCTCTAAGTATAGGTTGGGTCAGTGGGTCTGTTGGTGGTTAGTGCAGTAGGAAAATGGTTGGTCAGAGAGAATGCTGCTGCCTGATCACTGGGGGAATCATGGGTGGGGAGGTAGGTAACTAGTGTCTAGAGAGAAGACTCTCTAACTGAGATATTGGTCACTCTCCTGTCCTTCCAGGTTCAGGTGGGGTTAGTGGGTCTACTAGTCGCTGGTGTGGTAGGTGGATGGTTGACAGGAGAGGATCTCATTCAGTTATTCGAATTGGAAAAGTATAGAGTACAGGAAATGAAGTGAGGTGTTATACCACATGCCTGTCATTCATGCATTCCAGAGAGGTGAGTATCAAATTTGAGTCCAGCCTATACTATAGCTGCAGTTGCAGACAAGCCTGGGGAATTGGTGAGACTTTCTCCTAAAGACCAACAAAACCAAACAATTTATATATCAATAAATTCCTTTAAAAGGTACTTTTATTTGGAATTTAAACAAAAAGAAATTGAAACACAGCTGTAACGTCCTCAGTGGGTTCTATTATGTCTATGAGACAAAGTCAGTGTTGCAGCTTCTATTTAGACCGAGGACTCTATAAAAGCCGTGTTCTAAGTTCATGGGTAGCTTTTTTGTTTTTTGTTTTTGTTTGTATATTTGTTTGATTTATTGATTTTTTGAGACAGTATTTCTATATGTAATAGTCTTGGCTATCCTGGAACTAGCTCCTGTAGACCAAGCTGGCCTCAAACTCGTAGAGAACCACCTGTTTCTGCCTCCCAAGAACTGAGATTAAAGGCATACACCATCACTACCCTGCCTATTCATGGGTAGTTTTATAGTTTGTGTGAACTTATGAGCTCTGACTGCCCAGTGGTGATAAGAGCTAACAGTCTAAAGGTCTGGCTTAGCTACTCATTTTTCAGTTGTTAAACATAAATAGTCTTAACCAGAGAGCAGGTTGGTTGGTGCTTATGGTGCTGTAAGACACTTTACGGAACAAGTACCCATGGCCTGTGTGTCACACCTTCTTGCCCATGCATGGGGTGTAAGAAGCATGACTCTACTTTGTATTATGGATTTTCACAGCCGAAAAAACTCTTAGGAGAGTGGTCTCTCATATTTAGCCCATATTTTAAATTCTTTCATTGTGTCATGGATTGTAGAAATGGGATGAAAACAGCACATGCCCACTGAATTAAAGCAGTTATGTCTCTTTAGCCTGTCCCAGCCGCTGACTCACAGACTGTAACTCAATTCTGAAATGTCTGCCGAAAGTCACACATCACAACAGCACCAGAGGGTGGCTGGCAACTACCAAGAGACATGACAGACACTTGTTCTCTCGGCCTTGAATGTCAAATCAGTCTTCACTGTCACATCTGTCTGTCTGCACTTGGCTGTGCAGTGAGAAACATAAAGTCTGTTGAGCTTCTCCCGGAGAAGCTGAGATGAATCCACTCTGCTACAGTGTGTACTTCTTCCCTTAGCCCTCAGGAGATGCCAGTGGATGCTGTCTTTGGCACACAGGGAGGCAGGTTTCCCTTAGATGTTCTGTACAAACACACCAGGGGATGAATTTTCCCACAGAGAGAAGTCTGTAAAAGTTAATGCCTGCCTCCTTACCACCTCTTTATAATAGGGATTATTCTGCTTCCTGGAGAGTAGAGTGGAATGGTAATTACTGAGGAGAAAGTCATATACACCCGTTCTCTTCTTTTCCTCCTCAGACCAGTTGATGAGAGCTTCACTAGGCTCTCATGTGTACAGCGCCATCCTATCAGACATGAAGAGAGCATTTATTACTCAAGCCCATGTTACCAATTCTACAAATGATCACATCGGTCACTTTCTGAAATAAATAACATGCCTCTATATTTTACCTTTCAGAGAGCAAACAGTATTTTAAGCACCTTATGCAGAATAACTAATTTCTCACAACAACTGAACAACTTTGACACCATTAAGAGTTCTGCTACGGAAAGACAAATCACGTCACTGGGAACATGCAGTCAGGTGCTGGAAGCAGGGCTCACACCCATTTGCTATATTATTGAACAGTTTGTTGTCTACGTTGCTTCAGAAAATAATGAAGTTATTTGCAAATTCCGGATATTTAGGGAAAGACTGGGAGGAATTTGGAAGTCATTCAACTTCGGCCCTCAAAGCATTTGTAAATGCTTGGATTTTTTCCTTTCCCTTGATGAGATGCTCCCTCTGGGTGGTGAGGAATACTGAAGATTACATTTCAAAGGTGAAATCTAGTGAAGTCACCTAGTCAGATGGATCTGTGTGAAACTGCAATGCTCACAATTGAATAGCTCTGTGGTTTAGATGAGAGTCACAGTTATTTTTATTTTTTTTTTTAATACATACCCTATTCAGGCAATTTCTGGTACTTCATATGACACCTTGATAGATGATAAAATTCCATCTTTTACTTCAACTTTCTTTGATATTAAAGCAAGTGGGGGCTTTTTCTTCGCTTGCATTTCCAGGCCTGAGAGTCTAGACACTAAGTATCCAGTGATGAGGTAGGGGTCAGGCATCCAGGCATTGGCCTGCAGTTTTGGTTAAATAGAAGGGCACAAAGGTTACATGAACACTTTGCAGAGACTGAATTTATATAGTATAGATCCCTGACTCCTGTTAATAATCAATTGTTCCCCACTGAGATCAGACTGTAGCCCTAAATCAGAGGGAAGACAGATCAAAGCTGGTCCCCTATGGCTTCCTCCTTGACTTATGCATACACTGCAGAAGTGAGCACCTCCAGTGACAATCTGTGGCTCCTTCCAAAACCAACTCACAGAAAATACTGCACACCTAAGTGTAACTCAGAGTTTTTCTACTTGGGAACCTCCTCCACAGTTTAGTTAAAGAGCAATAGCTGTGTGAGCAAAGGATGCTTTGGCAAAAACAGACTCTATGATTTATAATAGGGAAAAAGAAAGAAATGAGTCTCCTGATACCAATAGAATGTAGGCAATTGTAAGCAGCAGTAAGCATTTTGCCAGATTTGAAGCAAGAGGAACCTGGTCCAGAGCTTAGATGGCACTGTTGGTGTTGTGAATAGATCAGTCTTCTATTTTCTCCAGTGGGACTTTCCAAGCCCAAGCTTTGGCCTTCCTCAATATTTCACATCCTCTTCTGCACACCGAGAAAATGGACCCTCATCTTGCTGTACCAATCTGTTTGATATAACAAGAAACTCATTCTTAAGGAATCTTTTCCTAAATTCCTAAATGTGCTAGAAGAAAGTGAATGTGTTTATGGACAACAGTTTTCTCCAATAAAGTCCTAAGCAAGTGACATGAATGACCTAAAGGGAACCTCCATGTTCTCTGTGTATGTGCTAGAAACAGTCACTTGGATCAAAGATTCCATGCACAATTATTTTCACAGTGGTGCTGGCATCTCTAAAACTGAAGGATGTACACTGACTCCTGGTGTTGTACCTAAAGATGATACTAGAGCCTCTCAATAAGGTTGTGAGATGCTTTCTCCTCTATTTGAAACAGCTGTATTCTGGCCACAAGCTCCTCAAGTGCTCTGAGCATTGGTGAAAAGGCGACCATTTCTAAGCACAAATATGGTGTTGGAAGCATTTACTAATGTTCCAAATAGGTAGCTCCCAATGGTTCAGACACAGACAAGAACTATGTATCTTGAAGTGCAGGTTACCGTCCCAGTCCCTCCAAACTCAGAAGATGTGTCCCAGTTTGGGCGCAGCAGGTTAATAGTCAGAAGGTAAAAGGGCAGAGGTTTCCCATCTCAAGTCTGGTGCTATTGCTTCACATTGCACAATGGGGGCTCTAACATGTGAACATCAAGCATTCCATGGATGTGATATTAAAAAAATTAAAAGGGTCTCCAGGCGCAGGCTTTCCTCTGCCCTATAACACACCATAAACTGCTATATCCTAGGTTCTTTGCTGCAGACAAGTGCAACATTATCTTCAACACTGATATGATGCCAGACTCTCTGATTGAAGAGACAGGAGTTCCCAAGTGCTCTGACAGAACACAAGAAGAGAAACATTTCCAAAGACCATTCATTACAATGCTGCCAAAAGGGTCTCCTGTGATCTGATAGAAAGGTAGGACAGAGCCATTGACACCAATTTCTTCTTAGTAACCTTCTCTCCTCTAGGAGTAAGAGGTGTGTTTCTGATGGTCCTGACGAGGTGATCTGATTTCAAGCAGGAAAACAAATGCCTCTCCAAGTACAATTCAGGATGAGACACAAGTTTCCAAGTTTGCCTCCTTAACGTGAACAGTGGTACTTTGTGTCTCACTTAGCCCTTAATGCTGTAGCGCCTCCCAGATGTAAAGGTCAGCCACAGGGCAGTCAAAGCAACCCCAAAGCTGCAAGTATCCTTTCAAGCTACAGATACAGTAAACGAAAATGAGCCTGCAGTGATGTGGGCCAAAGCCGAGTTCCTGACCCTCAGTTTTGAGCATCCCAGTGAAAGCTCCAAATACAGAAGTAGCGATGTCTGGGCTTAGAGAGAATGCTGAGGATATAACCAAATGCCAGCGGATACTGGCAGCGATACTAAAGTGAACTATAATGAAGGCAATCCTCAGAGGCTGTCAAAGAGCATTAAGCTGCAAAAAGGTGTATGCAAAACTTGGGTTGGGTGGGAGGACACTATGATTCTGAAAAGACTTTTCACATTTAACAGCTTCAGGCTGTTGTCTACCAGGAAAATCAAAGATGATTTAAGAGGTAGCTCCTGTTGATGCACTAAATTGTTGGGTCCCAAGCTTTCCCTGGCTCCTCGAGGTGCTATGCAGGACTGTTTACACAACCAGTCTACCTTCCTGTCCTCTCCTCTGCTCATTCTACTGGCTTGGGGAATTAGCATAGAGAACCTTATTCTCTTTTGGTATGGTAATTCCACCTGCAAAGAAGGGTTCTCATGGTGCCTACTCTGTCTGCCACTGCAGCTAGTTCGGCACCCCCTGCCTGGAGGCACCTATCACACAGGTGCCAGGCTCTCATCGCTTTGTTTCCACTCCCGGCTGGGAGGGGGTTCTCCTCCTTTGGGCCCTAAGTATATTAACCCGGAATTTTGCTGAATAAAGTTGACATTTACCTTTTGGGCAAATGACCCGGATCTCTCTCTCTCTCTCTGTGTCTGTTTTTAACTCCTAGGACATTGTTCCAAGCTTGCGGTACGATATGGGAGGCATGCAACCGTATGGAGGGAAGGGATTAGCAGAATTGGGTGGAACACTAAATGACTGTGTAAACAGTAAGTGGATGTTAATTACAGCCATGGCAATGCAGATGCTGGAAGGCAAGTTCATGGAGCAAGGAATCAGCATGGGAGATAGAGGAATGGTTCTTACTAAAGGCATGGGATGAGAAGAAGCTAGAAATCTAGGAAGGAGGCATGGTGTCCATATCAATCTCCACAATCCCAATGGCAGATTGGGAAAGCAAATCTGTAGAAAGGAGATACATCTGAAGTGGAGGCGCCTGGGAAACACTGATAAATAGGCCAATAAGACAAGGACACCAGGCACAGTGGCTTCAGGCTGCTCTTCTTTAGAGGCCTTCAAAGATCACCTGAACTATGATTTCCAAAAAAATATAAAGTCCAAAGTTATTCAAAGCTGTTTACCATAAATGAAGCCAGACTGGTGGTTATGTTCTCCACCCTGTCTAGTCAAGAGGAAGAAAGGTCACTCCAGATGAGATGAACTACAAGAGATGAATGTCCATGTTGGTTAATCAAAGTCCAGAGAAGACTGATAAATCATGTGTGTTACCATGTTAGTTGTGAAGGTAAATGAGTCTGGGAAAGCAGAGATGGGCTGACTGGCAAACATGGGCTTCACTGTAAGATTGGGACTGGAAGGTCTATAAGAAGCTGGTAAACAAATCTTCACACAAATCTCTACAATAGTAAGGGTTGAGCAAGTCAAGTCATTGGGAAGTGAGAGGTCAGAAGTGAATGTTGTAACTGAGATTTGGGGACCTCAGTGAAATTTTTTAATATAGAATCTAGGATATGGGATTAATAGACAGAGAAATTCAAAAGGAAGTAATAAAAATGAACGAGTTAGGAAGCGTGCAGTTTCTTTTATAGTTAGTATCTGGTATGCAAGAAGGTACAAGGACAGACACAGAGGAGACCCTTGCGAGGGGGTCAACTGTGTCAGATCCTGGGCATGTCTCTGCAGATGGAATCTACAAGTGAAAATGTCCAACGGCAGAGAACCTGATGCCTCCTCTGCAAACCAGGGTACCAAAGCCGCAGGTCATGTAATACTACAATATATGGTGGGCTTAGTGTTATCCTCCAAGATAACTTCGTACTTGGTTGACTCTCAGCTTTCTTCTTCAAACACAAGTCCCACCAGTGACTACACAATGATGCTTACACTCAGCACAGTATGAAGAGCTCAGCAGCTGGGGGAGCCTGAGTGACACTGAAATCTCCCTCTTAGGAAGCCTCCAACCAGAAAATGTCGTTGAAGAATTCCTCTCTTACAGACTATGGAAGCTTTTATCTCTTTGGCCTGACTCAGTGATCTAGCATGCTGGGGATGACCACTGTTGAATAAAGCTCTTTAGCTACCTAAGAATTGCTTTAAAAAGAAGCTTTCTGTGAGAATTTAAAAGTATAATGAAATGAATTTAAATGTGCTACATAATGTCTTCATTTCAAACTTTCAGGAAAAACTATCTTAAGGGTGGTAATAGAAATTAATCAACAACTGCAGACAATTGCAGAAAACTAACAGATAGGCAAAAGAATCTGGGAAAACATCTAAAATTTTAGTATTCAAACCATACTTTTGTTAAATAAAGGAAAAAGGGGGAAGAAAAACATGAAATTATAGAAAATTAAATTTAGTACTCCAGTTCTGTAGTAAAAATGAAGAGATAGGTAGGTTGGTAGGTAGGTAGGTAGGTAGGTAGGTAGGTAGATAGATAGATAGATAGATAGATAGATAGATAGATAGATATTCAGATAGACAGGTTGATGTCAGGTTCTAGAGAACCCTGCATAATACAGACTCTATGCCTTATTAATACACACACATATATGTTACACACAAATATCTCAGTAGACTTATGAAATTTGATATATAATATATATATATATATCATATATACATGTGTGTGTGTCTTATTCATCTTAGTATATTTGATGGCTATTCCTGTCTGACAACTTGAATATATCTGTAATGAACTATTATCTACAAATGGAGGGCACTTTTGTGATCCAGATCTTGAGGCAAGAAGACAACATGACTAATATCTAGACCTTAAGGCTCAAAGGCACACCTTTAATCTGGGTCACACCTTCTGCTGGAAGCCTTTGTAAGAACAAGGGAAGAAGGAATGGTGTGTGTTCATTCTTTACCCATTTGACTTTGCCTTGTCACCGCATCAACTCCTCCTTCATCTTTATGATTCCAGAATATACAGAAGAGCAGCTGAGATATCCAACCTTGTGGGTCTGAGCAGCTGCTGGATTCTTGGACTTTCCATTTACAACCATTGCTCGACTGCAGCCTGTAAGTCATTGCAATAAATTCCCATATGTATATGTGTCTATGTGTGTGTGTGTATTTCCATGTACACACATATGTGTGTGCAAATATATTATATATATATGGAGAGAGAGAGAGAGAGAAACAGAGACAGAGAAAGAGAAAGAGAAACACAGAGAATGAGAGAAAGAGGGAAAGTGATTCGATCTTTAAGTCCTGTTACTCTAGAGAACCTTGCCTAAAACACTCTATATGTTTTATTATACTCCATAATAAAACAGTATGACAGATTATATAGCATAGACCAAAAGAAGTTTACTTTCCAATCATTCTAGAAACTGAGAGACTTAGCTGAGAGTTAATCATGGGCTGGTCCAATTAAGCACTCCCTTCCTTCCTAGCAGAGTGCCTTCCTGCTGTATTCTCACACAGAGGAGAAAAAGAACATGTTCTCTTTATGTACATGAACAAGTTGCATCATATGAGGCCTACCTTCATAGCTTCCTTTAAACCTAATTACCCCCTAAAACCCATCTTGAAATATCATCATTTTGGGGGCAAAATTTTCATCTTATAAAAATTGGATATTGGGATGAATTAATTCAAAGTAATTCATAAATATGAGATTAGATATGTTTGAGTGAGACCTTCTAAATTCCATTGCTTAAGAGTACTATACGAGGGTGTTCCTGTAGCAATAAGCAAGGCTAACACCTAGTTTTTATTTTCTAAAAGCACAGGGAATCAGAAGTATTTCAAATGCTTGTGATTTCATTCTGAGCAACGAAATGCCAAATGCATCTGAAGTATCATGTTGTATCAAAAAGTAAGGAAATGTTCAAAAACTAGTGGAGAGCCACCAGCAATGCAGGAGCCATAGCAAAGGGAAGAGTGTATATCTAAATATTGATAGCAGGTTAAATTTAAAAAAAAAAAGAATGATACGTTAGTCTTTGGCAACATAGAAAAGAGAAATATGTCTATCATATTCAAGCACCAAGTCACACACCTAAAAAGGATAATGAAAATTAGGAAACCATCACTTCCTAACAATCATACAATTTGGCTTCAAATTTTCTTATCATACTTGCTTCACTTTATTAGATACATGAATCAGTATGAAAAGAAACCTATTTCTTTTCAGAATAGTCCTCGACACCAGCATTCCCAGAAATATTTCAATGGTGGATATTTTGTAGACTTACACAGCCTTAATCTAAAATTAGTTTATACTAGTAAAGAGCCAAACAGGTCATAGAAAAAGAAAGCAATATCGAATCTTCTCTGACAGGTGTCAGTGAGACAGTAAAGATAAAGTGAAGGATGGCCATAGTAATGAAGAACAGACCAATGACATGACGTAGGCCTGTAAAGGGCACACAGACTCAGACGGCAGTATGCAGAGAAGGAGTGGCATCTTGAACAAACTTTAATCAGGCTCCTCTGCGTCTCCCCAAGTGACCTTATATTTGGCCCATGGAGCCCAATATGAAAAGAGAATCTTGCTAAGCCATTTTACCCACCTTGAAAATCAAACATACTCCTTTTATCACTTTGCTATTTGTTTTGTCTCTTCTCCGCCCTCAACCCAATATCTCATCAATGTGAGGGCATAGATTTCTTCAGGTGAGATTCAGTTTTGATTAAAACCTCAGTGACCTGTGTAGTAGTTTGATTGAGAAATGTCTCTTGAAGGCTCAAAAATTTGCATACTTGGTCCCTAGTTGGTGGTGCTGTTTGGGGAGGTTCTAGAACCTTCAGTACGAGTGTTGGAGAACGCCCATCACTGGAAGTCAGCTGTCTACTGTTTATGGAATCACTCCACTTCCATTTGTCTCTACTTCCTATTTGTGGATAGAAATATTCCCTTCCTGTTCCTGCAGCCTCTACCACATCTCCCTACCATCATGGTCTCTCTCTCTCTCTCTCTCTCACACACACACACACACACACACACACACACACACATCATGAATAGATAAGGAAATTGTCTTAAAATATAGTGTTCCTGTAAAATTAAATTTCTGTTTAACCTGTTTGTGAAAAAGAGGTAAAGAATGTTTGTGAAAAAGAAGTAAAGAATTTTTCAGCATAAAATGTTTTTAAAACATTTAGATTGTCTAACTAACTTTACAGTTAAGAATATTTAATATTAGAATTATATGACATGATGTTTTTCACAAAAATGTGTCCATCCACATAGAACTGTTTCCATGGGAACTTACTGTTACAAAATTTGTGATGATAATTTGACTGTGTACTTATTTATCTTGTCAAAATTGTCTCAACAGAATTTAAAGACACCATACATTCTTTTAAAAATAGAAATGTAGATAATGACAATTCATATTACAAACACCACTTTGTAAATAAATTTCCAATGACTCTAAGCATAAGGCAATGTGTGAATTTTCCATGACACGAATAAACACACACACACACACACACACACACACACACACACACACACACAAATAAAACAAATTTTGGCACCATTTGGAAGATAGTATAAGAAAATATTTTTGTGCCCCATTTATATAAAAAACAAAAAAGCTTATATAAAATAAACCTAAAAGATAAAGTAAAACTTTTTTATGACAAATTCATCGTAAAAGATAAGAACAAAATTTGCAGAAAAATTTTAAAAAGTATATATACAACCATTTTCTAAAGAATATATGTAAACATTAGACTGAGTAGATTCATACATGCAAGCATGAGGATTTTAATTCTCAACATCCCATACAAATATGTGGGCAGGCAGAAAAAGGAGAATCTCTGAGGTTTGCTAACAGCTAGACTAGCCAAATGGGGAAACTCCACATTGATAAAAGAAATGCTTCAGAAAAATAAAATAAAAATAATGATAGAAGGCAATTAAGAAAGGAACCAAGTGTGAACCTATGACCTCTATACATAAACATATACACACATAAGCATATATACACATGCATATACGAACAAACAAAAAAATGTAAAAAATTATTAGATTTTAATTTAAAAGGCAAATCTTGCATAACTCATGTCCCATAGCTTTCAGTATAATTCAACATAAGTGCACTGTCCCCTCCAAAAATATGGGAAAGAACTTAGTCAACTCAAGATGAGAAAAAATAACCAGATATTTTGAATTCCTTATATTAAGATTAAGTAAAAGCCTGATCTGTCTAAATGTTGCCTAATATTTTAAACAAGTAGAAAGGTCTTGTCCCCAATTGGAGAGTTTTATGTTGGCAAACACATCCTGTAAAGATTTGAAAACTATTTTGGGAAGTTGAATACTGAACTGGAACTGACCTGAAAGCTTCCTTCTGAGGACTAACTTTCATGGTACCAGAAAGTACCACATATGCTTCCAAAGGAGGGAAGCAACCACCTGTCTTACCCAGCTATCATGCCCTTGAATGTCAGCAATGATCAACATGACACAATAACTCCAAGGATACTTTAGTAATATACTTATCTTGGCAGTAACCAACAGTTTTTTAATCAGATTTCCTTCTCAACAAGAGGAAAACTGACTGGAAACCTAACCAATTCCCCAGGTGTAGTGAAGCCATGGATTTTGGAGGTATCCTACAACCACCCACTTGTTGACTGATGTTTTCTGTCCCCCGGTCCTGCAACCATTTAGTCCCAAAGAAATACACATAGGTCTACATTAATTATAAACTGATTGGCCTAGTAGCTCAGACTTCTTATTAACTCTTATAATTTATATTAGCCCATAATTCTTGTTTGTGTTGGCCATGTGGCTCGGTACCTTTTTGGGCAGGGCAGTCACATCTTGCTTGCTCTGTGTCTGGCTTCTTCTCAGTCTGGGTGATGACTATAGACTGAAACTTCCCTCTTTCCAGAATTCTCATTGACCTGCCTCTACTTCCTGTCTGGTCACCCCACCTATACTTCCTGCCTGGCTACTGGCCAATCAGTGTTTATTGAAAATACAAGTGACAGGGTACAGACTATTGTCTCACAGCAACTGTTCTACTAAACCAACATCATCCATCACTACATTTTAAATATTTATCCTTATACCCACTGATAAGGGCAGTCCTTACCCTTCATCAAGTAACCTTTGCTTTGAATCACATGGAGACCATTACCAAAAAAACCCAAACCTAATCAAAATGCAGAGTTATGGATCCCAGTCTTAAACTGATACATCTATAACACAGCTCCCAAATCTGAGGTTTAAGGATCATTGTGAAAGACAAGGTGGAAAAATTATAAGGCACAGAAGATCAGGAAATTTGCTGTAAGATTTGTCTCCTAGTAATTGCAGACACTACACCCACAAAATCTTACCAACACTACTGGCTAGGTAAACAAGAGCTGAGCAAGAACAGCACCAATAGATGTGCCAAAGTGTATGGCAGAAAGACTAGCAGGAATCAGCTCCACACAAAGAACTATAGGAAACCAAGGATTTCTGAAAGCGGCGGGAGAGAGTCTTTCCCAGGGAAGAGTACATCAATTAGTTATTCAATAACAAATGGTCAGCCCTGAAAACACACACACACACACACACACACACACACACACACACAGCTAACATTATATAAACAAAGCAGGATATATTTAAGAATATATATGTGTGTTCATATGTGTGTGTGTGTGTGAATGCAGCAACAATTAATTTAAAAAGAGACCATAAATAAAAAAGAGAGCAAGGAGTGGCATAAGGGAAATATTGGAGAGATTAAGGAGAAGAAGGAAATGATGGAATAATATTATAATCTCAGATAATAAAGGAAGCAACTAAATATGAAATCAAGTATATCTTTCTAAAGGCAGCTTTCACTCAGAAATTTTGAGACAAGGACAAGGCCTGTGCTCATATTTCCTCCTTGTCCTCAGTTTCACACCTGACATTCCCATGATGCTTTCTCTCCTTTTCAGGTACAAATGTGTGGTACAGTTGAGTTTGTTCATCACAGCATGTAAATAAGTACTAAGTGTGTGAGTGGAATCCAATGCCTCTCCAAGTGTGGAGTTATAGAACTAAGTAGACTTTTGGTTTATGGATTTTTTTCATGTCAAGTTTTCACCACGCATTCTGCATCCTGAAATAAAATTTATTTTCATAAATATACTAAATAAAGTTCTCCTTTGTCCGTGCCATCTTTTTTCATAAAATGTTGCATGAGATCAACATCTAGCCAGACATTACAGAAAATGACAATTTGAATATCATCAGAATCTGTAAGAACCAAAGCAATTGTAAAGTAGAATTGCTTTTGCACACAGGAAAGAAATATTTAAGTTTGTATTTCTTTCCTTGTTTCCTATAAGAGAATGAAATCAGATGTACTTAACTTAATGATAGACAGCAGCTAGCCACTATTTTTTTGTTTGACAAGCTGTCAAGAATTTGAGGTCACTATTAAGTCACCTTCACTTTCTTCTTCTGGTTAAGTGATTCAAAGCTCCTTCTGCAGAGTCAAAAGACCTAAACACAAGAGAATGTACTAGAAATGTCTACCTCATGGAAAACAAGTGTGACAGATATTTTTAGAAACAAGCTTACTTTTTATTTTCCCTCTTTGATTGACCAAGGACAGCTCACTTCCTCCTGCTTGGTTGTAGGTGTAGGGACTGACTCCTATCCTACACCACACACTTTTCACTCTACCCCTTGCCTTTATATGCATTAAAATTGAGCTTCCAATGCATTTTTCACCTTATAAAAGGCATTTGTTCACCTAGCAGTTGATTTTCAAGCTTTATTAGAATTACAGAAAATGCATTCTCCACTCTCTAACACAAGCATGTTTGACCTTGTCAGCTCTGCTGACAGCCTCATCAGCCTTGACTTAGTTGGAGGTCAGTTGGCATGATCACTCCATCTGAAAAGAGTTTGTTGGTCATCTGTATTTCACTATTTATCTACTAGGGAGATGGGACACAGGAAGTGTAACAAGAAGGGGAGCTGGCTTGTGTGTGTTTATGTCCTGTCCAGTTCCCCCAGCTGTTTAGTCCCAGAAAAAATTACACTGAGATCTTTATAAGTTATAAAGCTGATTGGCCCATTAGGTCAGGTTACTTATTAGCTAATTCTCACATCAAGATTAACCCATTTTTCTGATCTATGTTCACCATTTGGCTCAGTACCTTTTTCAGTGGGGCAGCTCACATCCTGCTGCTTCGGTGATCTGGGCAGGAGTGGGAGGAATCAACTTCCTCCTCCCCAGAATTCTCCTGCTCTCTTTGCATCATTTCCACTTCCTGTCTGGTTTTCCCACCTACACCTTCTGCCTGGCCAATCAGCGTTTATTTAAAACATGATTGATAGAATACAGACAATTCTCCTGCACCACATTCCCCAAAAATGGACTATGGATATTTTCCTTTCTTTTCTTTTTTTTTTTTTTTAAAAAAGGGGGGGAAGTGGTGCGGGAGAATTGTCTGTATTCTGTCAATCATGTTTTAAATAAATGCTGATTGGCCAGGTAGGAGGTATAGGTAGAAAAACCAGACAGGAAGTGGAAATGATACAAAGAGAGCAGGGAATTCTGGGGAAGAGGAAGTTGATTCCTCCCACTCCTGCCCAGATCACCAAAGCAGCAGGATGTGAGCTGCCCCACCGAAATAGGTACTGATCCACATGGCTAACATAGATCAGAAAAATGGGTTAATCAAGATGTGAGAGTTAGCCATCAATAAGCCTGACCTAATGGGCCAATCAGCATTATAACTGATAGAGATCTCTTGAGTGATTTTACTTTGGGACTAAACAGCTGGGGGGAAAGGGCAGGACAGAAAAACCCAAACAAACAGACCCCCACTCATGTTACAGGGAAGACCAAGGGTTCTGGAAATAAAAGGCTTTTAAAAAGAAATCGTGAATTTGAAGGGGAAGTAATTCTGAAGAAGAACAAGATTTTGAAGGGTTTGGGGTTTATGTGTATGTGATTTTAAGTATGTGTATGTATGTGTGTGTGTACATGTGCATTCATGAGTGTATGCTGATGTGTGTGTGTTAAGTTATATTTTCTGTCTCAATTACCCAACTTTTTCTCAGGTTTTTCGATTAATAGCTGTAAATCAGAGGCATCTGACTTTATAGTATGGTTTAGTAATATGTTGAATTTGAATATAGTTTCTGATACTAAAACATCTCAGTGAAAACTAGGACCTTTCAGATTTAATTATTTTATTTTCAAAAAGGCAAGGGATAGTTGCATTAGCTTCTCATAAGTTTCAAAACCCATTTAAAATCTATTAGATCATTACACCAGTTAAGGCCCTCCAGAGAAACCAAGCATTTACTGTCATATGCCATACTATATTACATACACTTATACAGTACAATTACATGTACTTATACATATACACATCTAAAAGGAGTTTAAATGGAGTTAACCTATAATGGGAGACACAACGTTTCCCAGATATCAGGTATGGATTATCTCTTTACAAGTTCTTTGTCAGTGGGATGTCATTGAGTCCTCCAAACATCACAAGTCTCTGACATTGTTCTTTGTTTCTGTCTTAGCTGCTTTTCTGATGTTGTGATAAAACATACTGACCAAGGAAGCTTACAAAAGGAGGTCTTACTTTGGGGCTTACTGTTCCAGAGGGTAGGACCCCATCACCATCACTTCAGGGAGCATGAGCAAGGAAAGCATGGAGCAGCACCTGTGAGCTTTTATCTTGATCTACAAAGAGAAAACAGTGAGAGCTGTCTCAAAATAGTCTTAATCCTTTGTAAACTCAAAACCAACCACCAGTGACATACTTCCCCCAACAAGGCCACAACTTCCCAATCATCTATCATCTGGAGACAAAATATTCAAATGTCTGAGGTATATGGTGGGCTCTTCCGTAAAACCACCATATTTACCCGCCAGAACTTGATGATAAGACCTTTCTGCTGAAGTTACAACAGGCTTAAGTCATAGGACATAGAGATAGCAGATCGCTAAAGCCAGGAAGCATCATCCTTGCTGGCTATATTTAATAGTATTGAATGACTCTATTCATACTACCAGAAGGGAAAAAATAGCCAAAAGTCATACATAGTTGTAAACCTCATGAGATGCCATAATGACTGGCCTAGAAAGATGTGCCCATGGGTTCAACAGTGGAATAAATATTATGAGTGCAATCAAACACTTTAAAGCTGCACCATTGAACGTCCTGGGACTATTGCACACATGAACTCAAAGTGGCTGGAACTACATTTTTTAAGACCCGTTTCACATCAGGCCAGACAAAATCTCAACTGCATGAAGAAGGGTTTCCTCCTAGAGGAAGAACTATTGGCAACTGATGGCTGCTGGTCATTCATATCCTTCATGAATATGACCCCTAAGAGAATGTCCATGTTCCAGTAGATGGCCTGCAACCATGCACATAAAGACAAAACTAAGTGGACTTAGTGTTGCTCTTGTTGTTGTTTCTTACACCACAGGAAGTAGGGAGAGAAAAGTAGAGTAGTGGGGAATGAGGAGGAATTAGAGTGAAGGGAATGAGGGGTGGAGGTAAGTTTGATCAAAGCACATTAAATGAGTATATGAAATTTTCAAACATTAAAAAATAATAAAGACTTTATTCTAGATCCTGAAGATGTACCCAATTGACAGAATATTTGTCTAGGATCAAAATCTCAACTGCATGAAGAAGGGTTTCCTCCTAGAGGAAGAACTATTGGCAACTGATGGCTGCTGGTCATTCATATCCTTCATGAATATGACTTCATGAATAAAGACTTTATTCTAGATCCTGAAGATGTACCCAATTGACAGAATATTTGTCTAGGATCCATGAAAACATCGCTACAACTGTCAATACAACATGAATGAAAGCAGTCATGTTGGTACACGCTAGGAATTCCTACACTCGACCTTGGGAGGTGAAGTGGAGGCAAGATCAGAAAAAAATTCAAGGTCACTTTTAACTACACAGAGAATTTGAGGTCAACAAGGACTACATGAAACATTGTCTCAGAAAAAAATTCTAATTAAAAACAAACTTGTTACAAAATATTCATTATAAATAAAATAGAAACTAAAATATTTTTAATTGATAAGAATATTATAATATAGGGAAACAATCAAAATAATATAAATACACATAATTATATATTTCAGAAAACAAAATATGAAGTAGCAATATTTTAGCTAAATAAGACAGACAAGAAACAACAAAATCTTTCTATATATATATTAAAACATACAAAATTATTTATCTAATTTTATTATACGTCGGCATATGGATAGATCCTTACTAATAATGCGACTAAAAATTAAAAATAAATTGATAATATCAAAAGTTCTTTCTTGAATAAACAGGATTATAAGCAGAAATGTTTTGATATAGCTCATCAAAATAGATAAATAGAAAAAATATAATACTTTGGGAAGCTTAATAATCCAAACAATCTTACGTAGATACATCAAAGAAACAAAAAGTCAATTTCCGTAGAAGAATTAAAAGGATTTGCTCAGATTAACAATCATATAAATGATCAATTCCACACAATAATAGTAAGATTAAAAATAAGTACCCCTACATAGTATTTTGTTTTATTTTTGGTGACATAACATTTTTTAAAAAAGGAATAAAACCTAGAGTGTGGTTTTTGCATATATATACACTGCTTGACCCAGGGAAACATTTGCACAGGTTCATGGAGAAGTGCAGTGATTTATCAGGACACTGTCAAATAATTATTTTTAACAATAATCCACTGATGAAACTACAATCATCAAACTTTAGTGAATCTGCATTGCAGGATGTTTCATAAAATATATGAAGAAAAATAATGATCCATTTATGCTGACATGAAAATACTTTCAGTGAATCTCTTTTCCTCCTGCAAACTTTCTATTATTCTCTAAGATTGGTCTGTATGTGCTATGTCATCTCTTACCTCTGCCTTATTATGCACTATATTACCTGACCACTTAACTCCATTACCACAAATACTAGTCTGCATGGCTTGTAAAGGCTTAAACTTTGACCCTCACACTACTCTTCAGTCAGTTTCTTCATCTTACTTCCCCTTTTTCACCATTTAGCCATTAGGGTAGCATAAATCACCATGGGGGTCACAGAATGATTCCTTCCTAATCTACAAAATGATCCCAGAAACCAATAGTATCAACAGAATAGCCCTTGGCTTTTAGGAACCATGTAAATTTGCTCCTGAAATGAGGGCAGAGTGTCCCTTCACAGAGGGAAACACCTTTTTACTGGGGTAGCTTGTGCCTTGGCTCAGAGAATGCTGCCTCAACTGCATTCATTGTCTGACTAGGGTGACTGTAACTGTAATCCAGTCCAGCTTGGCACCCTTCTTTCTGATAAACACTGTCTCTCCCTCTCAATGGAGCATTCCTACCCAGTGATTACAGATTTACTGGGTTTCAGATTTGAACCAGGACAGACATTAGCTGGTTTGCATCTTGACAGTGTGGAAGATGCTGAGTCAAGCATTTTATCCACTTTATATAATTTAAAATCTTTATGGGACGAGATATCCTCATTTCAAGAGTCAGTGATAGCAGAACAGAGGATAAATAGTTTGTCTGTGAATTTAATACTATCGTTGATTTGATCCAGAGTTTTCTATGCCCTATGTTTCCTCCACAAAGCTATTAAGATATACAAACACCTGAAAGACAAGGATAAATGTTCAATTTCATTGTTAAATTCTGGTCTGTATCAAAAAGCTCTGGCATCATCTCTAATTGTTCTAGAAGTGCAAAATTTCCATGTAGATGTGATTTTCCATCTTAAAATATAACTCCAATCAGATAGTTTTGTGTTCATTAAAAACACCAATCAATGATAAATGGCAAATTTATTGATCCAGTTGCCAAGAAGATAACTGTGCACAGATTGTGTTCCCATGAATGGTCACAGAGCAAAAGGTTACAGCAGCTTATGGAAGAGTGGGATCAGTTACATTTGGGTACCTGAAATTTCTGCTGAAGATGTTCAGTGTAGCGTGAGGGCCTGCTTGTTTGGTTTCTGTCCTGCCCAGTTCCAACAGCCAGTAATCCCCCAAAGAAAATTCACAAAAAGAGTCTACATTAATGATAAACTAATTGGCCCGTTAGCTTAGGCTTCATATTAGCTCTTACAACTTATGTTAGCCCATTATCCTTATCTATGTTTGCACATGGCTCAGTACCCTTTTTAGTGAGTCAGGTCACACCCTGCGTCTTCAGTGGTCTGGGCAGAACTGGGAAGAATGGGCTTCCTCCTTTCCAGAATTCTCCTGTTCTCCTCGCCCCGCCTCTACTTCTTGTCTGGTTGACCCGCCTATATTTCCTGCCTGGCAAATCAATGTTTATTTAAAGCATGATTGACAGAACATAGACAATTCTCCCACACCACTTTCCCCTCTTTTTTTTAAACAAAGGAAAATATCCATAGTCCATTTCTTGGGGGAATGTGGACGTAGTATTCCAGGCTACTTTTGGCTGGTTGGAGGTACTGATAATCTTATGGGTTTCCTAACAGATATTTTTCAGGTTGTCTTCCTTGATCAATCCTGATGTTTCTTAACTCTGAATAAATCCAGAGCCTTTCATTTTCTGTGGAAACAAAAACAAAACCTCTTCTCCAAGGTCATATGCCTTTCGGCTTCAATTTTGAAGTCAAGGTATTTTCAAAATATCTATCTTGGATTAATTCAGCAGCATTTATAAGCAAGTATCTTTTAGCACCTTTTCCTCCTTTCTCAGCATTCAAACAATTCAAACAGAGCATAATAACATACAGCATCCAGATTTTCTCTGTATTTTTCATCTTTACATGACTCTATTTTAACCTCTATTTCCTTTGTTTTTACTTTTAACTTTTGGCTTTTTGAGACAGGTTCTCTGTGCATCTTTGGCCTGGAACTCCCTTTGTAGACCAGGCTATCCTTGAACTCTGCCTTCCCAGTGCTGGTATTAAAGGTGTGTGCTACCACACCTTGAATTTACAGAGATCTGTCTATCTCTGCCTCCCAGGCATTGGGACTAAAAGTGTGCTATGACACCTTGAAGTCACAGAAATCAGTCTACCTCTGTCTCCCAAGTGTTTGGATTAAAGGTGTGTACTACCACACCCAGCTACTCTCTTTCTTTCTTTTTTGATTTTAAGGACTTTAACCTTTTTCTTTTCTCTCCCAAGCCAGCATATATTTTTAACACAAATAAACCATTTAGAGAGTTTTTTTTCCTTTGAATCTCTCTTTACTGTATATCTCTCTTTTTCTGACTACACAAGACTTTAATTTACCAAGCAATAGGGGTAGGATTAAAGCCATGGCTTTGACAGCTGGATCCAGCCCATTCCTTAGCTTTCTGCAATTCCAGCCTCATGGTGGAGGTACCGGATGTAGCCATGTTTATTGCTACAACTCTATGGCATCTCAAAGTCCCTGCCAGCAAGCAAGCTGCAGCAATGTACTCACAAACCACATTCAAATGCTTGGTAGTCGGACCACCTGTCTGAAAGAGTCGGGGTTTGCCCTGGCAGAACAGCTCAGAAAGCCTCCATTTTAAAACCATACAGCCTTTTTCCTACTACAGCTGAACACTGAAGAGTACGTAGTTAGTTTTTTATTGACACTGTTTAAGTGTTTCTTGGCAGGACCTCTTAAAGGAGCTGCAAGGCTTTACAGCTAAAGCTGAGTTAGGAAGCCTCTCTTGGATGAGAGCATTTGCTTGCCTCTAACAAGCAAAGCAGACCTGAGAAATAGCTGCTACCAAGAGAACATGCTTTACTCTATTCCTTCCCAAGCTTTCTCAGGTTTTCTACAGATGCAGTTATCCAGGTGGGTGCCATTCTGTAACATGGAGTCCTGCTCAGTTCCCACAGCTGGCAAGTCCAAAAGAAAATCACACAGAGGTCTCCATAAATTATAAAACTGATTGGCCCATTAGCTCAGGCTTCATATTAGCTCTTATAACTTATGTTAGCCCATTATTTTAGTCTATATTAGCCACATGACTCAGTACATTTTTTAGCAAGACAGGTCACATCCTACTTCTTCGGTAGTCTGGGCAGGACTGGGAGGAATGGGCTTCCTCCTTCCCAGAATTCTCCTGCCTCTACTTCTTGTCTGGTTGAACCACCTATACTTCCTGTCTGGCCAATTGGTGTTTATTTAAAACATGATTGACAGAATACAGACAAAAGAAGATAACTCTGCACAGATTATGTTTCCATGAATGATCAGAGTAAAAGATTACAGCACCTTATGGAAGAGAAGGATCAGTTAAGTTTGAGTACCTGAAATTTATGTTGAAGATGTTCAGGAGGAAGTGTATGGAGGATAATAGGATATGCCAGCATGAAGGTCAGAAAGATACCCAGGTTGGAGATGTATATCTACAGTCATTAATGTCACATGGAATGTAAAGCAGCATTAGCTGTATCTTTTGATAAAGCTTCACATTGAAATGAAGCAGCTTAAGCAGGGTAGGATTTTTTTGTTGACTCACAGCCCATCATTGTAGGGAATCCATGGCAATAGGAACCTTCATGGTGGCTGAAACTTGAGAATAAAAATAATATCTAGGAGGAACAGGAAATAGAGATAGGGCAGAGAGCAGGGCACACACCCTGGGACACATTTTCTTCATCAAGGACACCTCCATCTCCTAAATATTTTACAGACTCTCAAAACACCATCGTCAGTTGGACATTAAGCGTTCAAACACATGAGGTTCTGTCAGGTATTTTATATCTAAACCTCAAGAGATTAGGATGTGAATAAAGTTAAAGAAGAAAAAGTAGATAGTCTGGACACCAGCGAGTGCAAGTTTATAATTCTAATGAACTCTTTGTCCCCAAGATTTAGGACTAGAAACCACATTTAAATTATATAGTTCAAAATGAAGAAAAGACCTCTAGCAAATATTGGCTTTCTTCATAGACATAAATGGGGTCTCAAGTATATCATCCTACTCTTGTCAGGAGTAGTAATCAAAGAATTTACATACCTAAGCACTTGGGGTATCTCAATCCCCAAATTCCACCATTTTCAGAGTTAATAAACATGTTAAGAGTAAATGCCCTGGACATGTTCAAATTGTAGGATTGTTAACTGCATTTGCAGTCTAAAACACATCAAGTTTTGATGTTAAAAATATAGAGAGAATGAAAGTAGGTAGCTGTCTTCAATTATAGATGTCATGGGGATTTGATTTGCCTCAGTCCTTGGAAATAGCCGCTGTGTTCTATTTTTCTCCCACTGTCACCAAGCAGACTTGAATTTTGATAAGAAAACATAAAACTAAAACAGTAAATCAGAACTCTCTCAGAAGCTTCTATGATCCCTTTTCTGCATCATTCCTAATAAATAACTTTCCTCAGTCATAGTACTAGAACAAGATCTGAGGATGCCAGGATTGGGTGGGATGTCAGGGATGGCAGTAAAGAAGCTTCTTGATACACAATAGACTTAAACTTCAGTAAACTCTTTTTAAGTGGAAAATGTCATCAGTTGGTAACAAATTGATACATTTAAGCTACCAAACAAACTAGCTTAGCCATTTAAAACACTGCAAAATACAGGTTTTAGCCCTGGTGATTGAGTGGCTGACAGGCAGCTGTGACTCATTGCTAATGCCCAGCACTGCCGCAGTTTACTATGGTACTACTTATGAGAAGATCAAAATACACAACTTAAAATATGGCCTCCTTTGATTGGATAAGTATCCATTTCTTATCATATGGCTGAAATTTTTAAATTGAATAATTGTAAGATGGGGACTGTCCTTTTGAGGAACACCGTGGTACTTTCAGCACAGAAATCCAGATGTGCGACTGTCTAAATGACATTTCAGTCTGACCCAGATTCCTCTCTGGACATCTGCTGCTACTATTTTCCCACTCTCGTCTTCACCTTATTCTTCACCTCAAGAGCCGCTCATCTCTCATGGCCCAATTTAAACATTTACTTTTCACTAATGTTGTTTTAACTTTCCAAATTAGCTTTGATCAATCCACAGCAATCTGTGCAGAAGCAGTAGAGCAATTACAACCATTGCTGTGAGGATGAAGTCATCTGTCTTCTCCACAGTGCTGAGCACAGGAGCAGATTCTGTCTTCCTCATTGTGGGCTGTGCGTAGTGGTCCCTAAGGTCTTGATTGCGTTCAGAGGCCATAATACTTGACAGTCTGACACACGTGTGTATGCTTGTCATACTGAACATTTACACTCACACACACACCAAATATATCATTTTCTTCATGTTCAAATTTCTGTTTTCTTTATTGTTGAGCTGACATTCATAAAATAAAATGATAAAAAGTAAACAAGCAAAAACAAGAATCTCTCTTCAAATCTTAAAGAGATTTCAACACGTTGTTCTGAAAGGAAAAAACGGACACCATGTTTGTCTTTCATCCAGCTTGAAGGGTAATTTGTTTTTTCCAGAATCATCATTTTTTTTCATCTCTATTGAACTTAGGCCAATTGGGAATACACATGTGCCAGTCTAGTAGTCAAAATCTATTGTGAAACACTAATCAGTAAATGAACCTAGCTCTCTCATTATATGTTCATACCATAAATTGGGGACTCAGAAGTCAATTGCATATATCCAGAAAAACTGATGTCTGGCTCAGGTGAAGTGTTTTGCTCCTGAGTCTTTATCTCTGCTGCTATCAGTAAATTTACAACTACAGAGCTACTGAGAAAATCAAATATTTTTTTTCTATCATAACATTTTTTTTCTTTTGAGACAGGCTTTCACTCAGTATCAAAGGCTGGCCTAGAACTTGCTATGTACTCCAGGATGTACTAAAACTCTTGGCAAAAATTCTACCTGAGTTCACCAAGTGATGGGATTAAGACATGAATCAGGACACTCTGCTAAAAATAAATGATCAGAATGTGGAAATAGTGGCTCTCTTTTTAACTAGCCTGATCCCTAGCACTGACTTTAGGGTTTCATCTGTAGACTCTTCTATGCATGTCTCTGTTGTGGAATGCTACTTTACCCACGCGAAGATGTGTTACAATTGTTCATGTTTAGGAATAGTATCTTAACTATATAAAGGTGTGTTGTGTTTATGCTGCAGTTGTTTAGCTAGGCAAAAATGTGTTACATTTGTTTATTCTGCATTTGCTTAATTATGTAAAAATGTGTTGTATTTATTTCACCTTGTCTGCTAAAGGCACCTGATTGGTCTAATAAAAACCTGAGTGACCAGTAGCTAGGCAGAGAGAGATAGGCAGGGCTGGCAGGTAGAGAAAATAAGTAGGAGGAAGAATCTAGACTTGAGAGAAGAGAGAAAACAGAGTAGAGAATGAGGGATAAAGAGACAGAGACACCTGGGCCAGCCAACTACAGAGGAAGTAGTGAAAGTAGGACATACAGAATGAAAGAGAGGTAAAAATCCCCGAGGCAAACCATAAAGAGAAATTGATTAATTGAATTTACAAGAGCTAGTGGGACAAGCAAAAGACAAGGCAGAGCATTCCTATCTAAGAAGTTTCAGAGTCGTGGTTTGAGAGCTGGTTAGTAATCCTACTCTACATCTCATGTACTTTCATTTCTTTAATAGTTTCATTTCCCCATAGTCTATTGTTCCACACTATACAGAACCTGAACTAAGAAAACAACACAATTTCACACCCAACCAGCTCATTATTATCATGGCTCTTACAAATTGCACTCCTTAGAAAACAGACTCCAAGGTAGAAATTAAAGAACAGGGAATTCCTAGGATATGGTTTTGGCATTGATATCTACAGAAGGAAAAGAAGCCAGTTGGAAGGAGAGAGCTATTTGATTACAGCCAAGTTTCATGTGAGGTCTACACTAAATTCTGAAACTATCCGGATACCTCAGTGTAGTCCTGAGTAAGACAGTCATTAAAATCCTTATATCTCCTTGTGGACCAGTTGTACAATTAGGTTGCCACGAGAAGAATGACTGGTTGTGTGTTTAATTTCTTGCATCAATTCTCAAAAAAAATGTAGCTTGAACACACTCTCAACAATCTCTTACTAGATGACTCAATCCTCAGTCTCAAAGGAGAATACAGTCAGACTATCGCAGTATTGACTACAGTGACATCATTTGCAAACCTCAGTGTGAGGGCCCACAGTTTGGAGTCTGCTCCATCTTGACTAAAAGATAGTTCAGACCTATTCATGCTCCTTAATGACTAAAAACAAGATGACTGACCAAAAAGTGTCGTTACTGGATGCCTTACTCTTCAAAGGCCTATCAACAGGATGTTTTGATTTAGTGTGTGATTACCAGGTATTTTGAGATATAAGGAGTAAATTATGTTTGCTTCCTCTTTGTATAATGGGAGTTTTGTGCCTTTCCCTTTTGGATTGCGGTCTACAAGCACTGTCAGTAATAAACTTGGGACGTTTTGGCTCTTTTGCTTTTTACTACAGTATTAACTGGAAGATCTTCTGTCTCTTGTCTACTTCTTTCCTCAATCCACACTCCCCTTCTCTGCACTGTATTGGACCAACTCAATAGATGTCACCTCAACGTGGGACCAGAAAATGGGAGATAGAAGTGAAGGTCCCGAACAATGGCACCCTGAAAATTGGGCCAGAGAATAGGGATCAATGTGTTGGACACCACCAATGAGTGGAGCCCGCAGGCATAAAGTGAACACTGAACACTCAGATAAAATTAAAATGAAGGCATGCTAACTTGAAAGTAAAGTGGTAAGTAAAAAATTTGTAAATGTGGGACAGGGAAATAGTAGTTAGCTATTTATAAATTTACTTGGATGTATTTTAAAAGGCAGAGGACCCCAGGTAGAGCAGCAGCAAGGAAATAAATTTTAAGAGTCTATAGGTAATTTAAACCTCCTGCTCTCTCCCCCACACCAGAGCCACTGCCATTTTCAGGACCACCCCTGGGCTTGGGGAACTGAAAGTGACATGGACCTGTCCATCTGCTCCAGGACTTGGGGAAGTAAAAGCGGTGTGTCCGCACTTGCCCAAACTCCCAGCTGACCAACTCTGTGACCACAGCAGTCTCAGAGAGGCTGCAAAAGGGGCTCTCACATGCCTGCACTGAAGTTATGTTTGCCAACTTCTTCCACACTAGTCTGCAGCAGAACTAGCTATCCATAGCACATGCACCCATGACTCACCCGAGCCCTGTGACAACATCAAGCCAGGACTTCCAGTTCCCTGGACCCCTGTGTGATGGCTGAGACACTTCAGCATGCAGCTGCCACTCTGCCCTAGGACAGCTGGTAACAGTGGACCTTGGCCACCCCACCCCACTCCCCTCATCCTTGCCACGTGCCTACAAGGAAAAATAGTTCAGCATGTTTTGCTTTCCCCAACAAAGAACTTTTGACCAGAAGAGATTTGTCATGAATAAAAATGAGGAGACAAGCCCATGGCACTCTCAAGATGAAGCTTTAAAAAGTTAAAAAGAGGAAGAAATACCCTCACTCACCACATAATGCTTTAAATAATGCCCTTTTTACTCTGAATTTCTTGAATGTGGATGCCCATGAGCAATCTGCCACAGATAGATTTTGGCATGATGGCGCCAGAGAGATTTTAACTCGAGATCCCTGCACTGGATAATGGAAAGGTCCCGACCTTGTTTTAATGTGGGGTTGAGGACATGTTTGTTTCTTCATACAGAAGGTGAAAGAAGGTGAAATGCTGCCTGAGCATTTGGTGCAATGTCTGGAACAAAGGAATTTTCCTGATGACGCTGTAGCTGTTGAGTTCCGCCCAGCATAGATGGAGTGAGATATCTGAACCTATATTCCTGATATTGCATCCTGCAATCTGGGAAGGGAAGGGGAGGGGATGGGAAGAGAGGAGAGAAGAGAGGAGAGAAGGGAAGACGAGAGGAGGGAAAGGACGTATAGTGATGGTTTTATTTATTTATTTATTTATTTATTTATTTATTTATTTATTTAGAATTTCCACCTCCTCCCTGCCTCCCTCCCCCTACCCACCTCCCTCTCCCTCTCTAGTCCTAAGAGCAGTCAGCGTTCCCTGCCCCGTGGGAAGTCCAAGGTCCTCCCCCCTCCATACAGGTCTGTAAAGGTGAGCATCCAAACAAACCAGGTTCTCACAAAGTCAGTCCATGCAGTAGAATCAAAACCCAGTGCCATTGTCCTTGGCTTCTCAGTCAGCCTTCATTGCCAGCCACATTCAGAGTGTCTAGTTTGATCACATGCTCCATCACTCCCAGTCCAGCTGCCCTTGGTGAGCTCCCATTAGATCAGTCCCACCGTCTCAGTGGGTGGACGCAACCCTTGTGGTCCTGACTTCCTTGCTCATGTTCTCCCCTCTTCTGCTCCTCATTTGGACCTTGGGAGTTAAGTCCAGTGCTCCAATGTGGGTTTCTGTCTCTATCTCCATCCATCGCCAGATGAAGGTTCTATGATGATATGCAAGATATTTATCAGTGTGGCTATGGGACAAGGTCAGTTCAGGCACTCTCTCCTCTGCTGCCCAAGGAACAATCTGGGGACCTCTCCTTGGACCTGGGAACAACTCTAGAGTCAAGTCTCTTGCAAACCCTAAAATGGCTCCCTTAATTAAGGTATTTACTTCCCTGCTCCCATATCCACCCTTCCTCCCTCCCCCCATCCCATTCCCCCAAGCTCTCCCGAATACTCCTCTTCTCCATTCTCTCTACCCATCTCCCCTTACATCCACCCCCACACACCCCCGTGCACCCAAATTTTGCCTGGCAATCTTGTCAACTTCCAATATCCAGGAGGATAACTATATGTTTTTCTTTGGGTTCACCTTCTTATTTAGCTTCTCTAGGATCACGAATAATAGGCTCAATGTCCTTTAATTATGACTAGATTCCACTTATGAGTGAGTACATACCATATTCCTCTTTTTGGATCTGGGTTACCTCACTCAGTAAAGCGTTTTCTATTTCCATCCATTTGCATGCAAAATTCAAGATGTCATTGTTTTTTACCGCTGAGTAAAACTCCAATGTGTATATGTTCCACACCTTCTTTAACTATTCTTCTATTGAGGGGCACCTAGGTTGTTTCCAGGTTCTTGGTAAATGTGCTATAAAGATTTCATGGACCTTTGTGAGTTATTACTCTGCACCTGGCCAAGGAACACTGACTGAGTGTTTGGCCATGTATCTGCACTCTATCTTGGGATGCAGAGGTTAACTTTGCCAGTGTAGTGTTCATCTACTGGATGCCCTGGAAAACTGGGACCTCAGAAATTCTCCCTCTGTGGAAAAGCGACTCGATGGAACACCTGAACACTATTTTGAAGGTGATGTGCGACTAAAACCCCTCTTCAGCGTATGTGGAGGAGTGGAATAGAAGTTTTGCTGCTGGTATTTGGTACCGAGGGATTAAGCAGCTCAAACATTATCTTTGGAAGTTGGTAGCAGCAATGCATTGGACTTTAAGAGCAGGAAAGTCATACCTCACCCACCGTAAAACATTTTCTTTGATTAGAAAAACGTTACAAGAATTGTAATTTGACCAATTATATGTTCATTGTTAATATTCATATTAGAATTATGGTATTGACCTGTTAATATTTGTAACCACTTCTGTTTATTATGAAAATGTTACTGGTTGGAAAAAGACTAGAGCTCATTTGAGAAGAATTTGGCATGATGCTAATGAGTCCTTATATTTGATGCATTTAGTAAGACAAATTTGGATTTTGATGCAGCTAAGACTGCTAAAAACATCCTGGGCCAATTTATATAGGGCATTCAATCTTGGTCATCTTTTACTCCTTTAATAGGAGGTATTGTAACCATAAGAAAATGTGTATTCCTAAGCATTCTTTGCTTGCCTATGATTATCTAGTTACTTGTGAATCCTTGATGGAAAGTTGACTCAGATATATGTGACATCAAGCTACGCACTCTTTTTAAACAGAATCTAGTATTCAACGTTGGGTAAGACCTTTGTGCCTCCAATCAACATAACACAGGACGTGGACCCAACACATCACCAGTATTGAGAGAACTTAGGTAGAGTTGAGTAAGAGTAATTCTTTAAGGTAAAACTTCTCAAAAATAATTTCAGATTTGGTAATTTTTTAAAAATCAGGATATACTCAGGGGAGTTAGTAAGAGAGGTTGAATATTAACTGTATCTTAACAGTTCATATTGCATGTAGCAGAATATAGTTCCCAGACAGAAATTTGAATCTCAGATCCAGCTTAGCAGCTGCAAAGTTCTGAGATGCTGGTTAACCTCGGGGGTTCCCAGTCTCTCATTGACAACCAGCAGCAGCAACTATTTCTCAACTTGGATATGGAGATTCTACAGCTTCTCGTGCTTGAAAGAACTGTGTCAGAGCCAAAGGAATCCTAGCATTATTTTCTGATCTGCATTTATGTAGGTAACCCTGAGTATCACACTGTGTTAGTGTTCTCCAGATTTATTACAGGAAATTTGCCTGTGTGAGTACACCAATTGATAAGTTCCATGACCTGTGGTTGGCAAACTGGATCCCAGAAACCCTTGATACAGCCTCTGTAAAAGGTCTATGATTTGAGAAGCAGATGAGCTGATGATACTTTTTTTCTTCTCAAAAACTTAGTGATGTCATTTTTCCAACTGTCTCAAGACAGAAAAAGCAGAGGCCTACCTCAAGTACTCATGGAAGAGAAAGTATGTAGAGATAGTCTTTTTTATCCAAACCTTCTCTGGGGACTACTTTCCAAGCACCCTAATAAATATAATGTGATTGTCATTATTTCTAGTCTCCAAGATGTTTGAAGTTATAAAAGAAAAAAAATAAAAGTCCATGAGGTAGAACACTAAGGATTAAATCTGATCTCAGGTCATTGAAGAATTAGTTGCCTACCAACCTTTCTACTACATCTTTATGAACTGAAAAACAACAAAACAGAACAAAAGGTGCCTTTCTTCCTCAAAACTATAAAGTGACAAGCCTTGTGATTATACTAGCATCCCTAGGGAAAAGGTTGTCAAGAGTCATCTTAAACAGGAACAGGGTCTGGTGATTGGGGAAGCCCACTAGCGGTTGGTCCTTGACCTGTCTGAATTTTAAGAATAACTATCCACCTATTAGAGACCTTGAGCTTTGACTCCATAGACTCTAAATTGTGTTGCACAATTCATTTAAAGAGGGTCATTGCCCAATAATGCTGATCTATTTTTTTTCCACTAAGCAAATGGGTTATTTGATTTTCTCCTCCTCTCACTTAGCATCCATGGCCTCTCAGTTAGCATTCACAGTGGATTTTCTAACAGTGCAATTTGAGCTTGAAGGTTAAACATGCATGCTTGTCTGCTGTTCAGATCAATGCTTCTCTGACATTGCTATTCCTTACCTTGACTTCCATCGATGATTTGATTTAAACCAGCTGTTTTTGCTAATTCAGTAATTAGCGACTAGGCAAAGCACTAATCGTGTTGGGAGGTAGATAAACATAACTCAGATTTACATATATAATGAAATCTCATCAGGAAAAGCTTGTTCCAAAGAATTATAATATCAAATATAAAATGCACATTTACCAAAAGACAAGATGAAAAAAAATCTTACCACATAGGCTAATACCTAACATCCATGTAGGTGTATTTTCCCATTCTGGGTCAACCAAATGTGTCCCAGGCATTATGCCAAATACCTTAAATACATTAGTACACTCTGCAGGTTGATACAAAAACAAAACAAAACAAAACTATTATCATTGATTCAACTTTGCAATAGAGAAACTGAGATCTACATTGCTAAATATTTTGGTCAATATCACGCAGCAGGAAAATTAAGAAGTAAAAATATAACAGCTCTCTCTTATCTCAGTTTTTATGTTCTTTACACTCTCTTTTAGAACTCATACCTTTTCCCACTCTTGATGAGTAAGCTTCAACCAGCATCCAACCCACCCTCAGGGATGCTGAAGCTCTCATCTTTTCTTTTAATGTGATTTTCTGGAGTGTGCAGTCCAGTGGCCCTACAAAGGAACTTGGTAACTATACAGATTGTAGGACTTCATGTAAAGATCTATAATTATTCTTTGGAAAGATATTATAATTTAACAATATGTAGTTCCTGTTTATAGCTCCAGTGTAGACAGGTCAGTTATGTATCTATTAACATGGCATAAATTTATGCTTCTTTATTTTCATTTCCAATAGTGTTTTGCATATTTTAAACCAAGAAAAAATTATGAGTGTCACAAAAATATGACCTTTCCCTTTCCTTGTGCGCTATCTCTAGAAGTCAATAGCCAAATTATTGCTAGAGCTACAATATTGTCTGCAAAACCCTAGTTAAATTAAGTAGACCACTACAAAAGAGGAAAGTATGCTTCATGAGTGCTTAGTGTGTCTATAGATGTGTTATTATATTTAAATTTTCAAGCAAATTAGCTGGTGGTTTAATTTTATAAATGAGGAAATAGAGACGAGAAAAGAGAAAGTATCTTGCTATAGCCAGTAACCTTTAAGTTACCCGCCTGCTTGGGCATGGCCTCTTATAGTATATATGCCAAAGTAAAGAGTGCATCTGGCCACTTTCCAGGCTGTGGGATTTGGTTGCTGTTCCCTGTTCCAGCAGAAAATTGTGATCTGTGAATCTACCCCTAAATAAATAACCCTCTATTATACTCAGTTCTGAGCTAATGTGGGATTTCTTTTAAGTGTGCTTCTTCATCTGGCACCCAATGTGGGGCCAAACTCCACACCTACCAGGTGGATAAGCTTACAGGCCTAAATGGTCCACAGCCCAAAAAGTCTTCCACTCCTGCCTGCTCAGCATGTTTTTACCTACTAAGCAGTTTTTGTTTGTTTGTTATTTTTTTGGTAAAACCGCCACCACAGCAGAGCTGTGCAGTGACTTAGAAATTTCCCAGGCATATGCATGTCCCCTGTCCCCACTGCCGTGTTCCCTGCCATGTGGCAACTTGCGCAGCTTACCTCTAAATAAATAACCCTCTATTATACTCAATTCTGAGCCAGGGTGGGATTTCTTTTAAGCGTTCTTCATCAAAGGAGAATATTCACGTTATCAAGAATACTTCAGTAATTAGAGCTTCAGTGTTTGATTCCCTCTATTGGGAACTATATGGAACTACAAAGCTAATTAGCAGCACACTCTTTGGGGCTAAACCAGGAAGGTATCTGAACTCCTGTTTCTACTTTGAATATCCCATTCTTAGACACATAGACCTCTGAGCATCAATTAATTAACAAGAAGTGACACTCAACTACCACCAAAATATTAATATACTAGCAAAATATTTAGATGTTTTAGGAAAGAAGGCAGGCAGTCCTATAACTCTACTGTCCCCCTCTGACTAATGAAAAAAAATCATCTATGTTGAACCTAGATGTCAACCTCTTTAATAGATCACCAGAAACCTGGTGACTACCAAGGCCTGTTTGCCTTCCTCTGAGGCTGATAATGTTCCAGTTTTGGGGTTGTTCTGAGATTTACCACTCGGGACCATGAATAAATTTTAACAAAGAAGAGTCTTTGTTCAGGTGCTGGTGCCTGATCTTATGGCACAAGGAGTGTACCTGAGAGTGTTCTCCAGACACAGTGCAAAATTACATTAGCAAGAGTCTTACAAAGGCAAAACTCACAAGGCCATCAACTTCCTGCCTTCATGCAATCAGAGGCAAACACACATTCTGGCATATTTCCTGCTTACCTATAATCAGGCATACATACCACCTATATGTAGTCGAGCATGCATCCCATCCATATGCACTCAGGCACATACAGATCTATTTACAGAAGGATGAACACATGGTTTGTTTTCTTACATGAACAACAGTTTCATTAAAATTGTAGAAGATCAGGCAATGACAAGAAGAGTCCCCAGCATTCGAGGGAGTTATCTGTCCTTGGGCAAGTGGGGCTTACAGGTTAGAAGCATGTTTGTTTTTCAGTTCTCTTAAATACAGTAATTTTAAACTTTTAAACATAATTTATACTACCACAATATCTACCAGAGCAAAGCTTTAGTGTTCTGTGGGGTTGAGACACATTTAACTAAGAAAACACACTTTAAAACAGATTTTCCTTCCAAATTCATTTGAATTTTTCAAATGAACTTAGAAAATGGTTTCCTAAAGTACAATAATTCGCAAATGAGAGTCTGCAGAGCAGCCTCAAAATCAAACTTATATATATATATATACACATATATACATATATATGTATGTATATATATATATATATATATATATGCTTAACCCCATTTTTTCTTCACCTGTCACAAAGATCTCTTTGACACTTAAATGAAATGAGCTGAAGTGTGAAAGGGTGACACTGTGATGAAATAGTGAGAAACTCAAAACTTCCTTTTATTATTCTAACACTCTACAATTCCATTCCTTATGTGCTCCTGCAAATAATTGATAAAGACTTAGAAAAACAAAAACAAATGAACAATAAAATAACCAATAAGAACAAAAGGATTTAGGGCAATGACTCAGCAGTAAAGAACATGTACTGCTTTCACAGAGAACCTGAGTTTGATTCCCAGAACACACACCAAGCAAGTAGATCATAGTCATCTGTAGCTACAGCTACAGCGTATCCAATACCCTATGCTGGAGTCAATAAGCATCTGAAAGCATAGGAACTCAGAACCTGAAAACACAAACACACACACACACACACACACACACACACACACACACACTACATACATATATATTTCTGTAAGTATATACGTGTATGTGTATAAAATCTTTAAAAAAATAGTTTAAATCAAAGTAGACTGCCCACAGGCTTTCTCTATCCTCCCTGTTCCCCCAACAGACCCAATCTGTCCCTGAAATCTCCCTTCCCCCCACTCCATGCTTCTTGTGGATCCCACAAACAATTGCTTCCTGGCCTCCACCCTCCCAAACACACATATCACTATGACCTAGTTCCCAAATCAGAAGGACACCCTCTACTCAGCAGCAGGTCATGTCTGCCGGAAGACCAAGTAGGCTGGCCACAGAGTTCTCTTTTCTATCTGTTCCTGAAGCAGACCTAATCCCTCGGGCAAATCCCAGCTGCATCCTCCTTTGTCCTTTACCACACCTCTTGTGGATCTCACAGACAATACTGTCCTAACCTTCCAGAAATCAGTGTCTAGACCTATAATCACCCAAATCCAGATGCCCAGATACCACCATAAAAACACAGTCAGTAATACCCAGGGTGATATATCTCCACTGCAGTTCAGCTATTCTACCACAAGAGGCCTTGAATATTCTAGAATTCTGAAGCATAAGGAAAAGACCATAAAACCATCCATATTAAGATGATAGAGCTCCTTAAAGAGGAAACTAAATTCCTTAAAGAAACCCAAAAAAGCAAAAGCAGACAATTGGAAGAAATAAATACCTTAAAGAAAACAAGAAAAAATAGTCTAAGGAAACAAAACTGTTTAAGTTCTGAAAATGGAAATAGAAGCAATAAAGAAAACAAATAGGAAATACTAGAAGTGACTAAAACTCTAAATAACCCAATTAAAAAATGGGGTACTGAACTGAACAGAGAATTCACAACAGATGAACTTTGAATGGCCAGAAGACACTTAAGGTCATGCTCAACCTCCTTAGCGATCAGGGAAATGCAAATCAAAACAACTTTCAGATACCATCTTACACCTGTCAGAATAGCTAAACTCAACAACACCAATGATAGCCTATGCTGGAGAGGATGTGGAGTGAGGGGAACACTCATCCATTGTTGGTGGGAATGTAAACTTGTGCAGCCACTGTGGAAATCAGTGTGGCGGTTTCTCAGGAAACTGGGAGTCAACCTCCCTCAGGACCCAGCAATTCCACTCTTGGGAATATACCCAAGAGATGCCCTATCATACTACAAAAGTATTTGTTCAACTATGTTCATAGCTGCACTATTTGTAATAGCCAGAACCTGGAAACAACCTAGGTGCCCCTCAATAGAAGAATGGTTAAAAAAGGTGTGGAACATATACACATTAGAGTTTTACTCAGCGGTAAAAAACAATGACATCTTGAATTTTGCATGCAAATGGATGGACATAGAAAACGCTTTACTGAGTGAGGTAAGCCAGACCCAAAAAGAGGAATATGGTATGTATTCACTCATAAGCGGATTCTAGCCATAATTAAAGGTCTTTGAGCCTATTATTTGTGATCTTAGAGAAGCTAAATAAGAAGGGGAACCTGAAGAAAATCATGTAGTTATCCTCCTGGAGATTGAAAATAGACAAGAGTCCCAGGTAATCTCGGGTACATGGGGGGGGTAGGAGGGTTGTTGGAAGGGGAGAGGGTTAGAGAGAAGGGAGTAGGGGAGGAATGGGGAAAGCTCGGGGGACTGGGATGGGGGGCAGGGAGGAAGGATGGATATGGGATCAGGGAAGAATATATCTCAACTAAGGGAGTCATTTTAGGGTTTACAAGAGACTTGAAAATTTTAAAAATTCAAATAGGAACTACAGAAGTAAGTTTTACCAACAGAATGCAAGAGATGAAAGAGAGAACCTCAGGCATTGAAGATACAATAGAAGAAATGAATACGTTGGTGTAGTAGGCTTTTTTGGACTGTCAAGCCCCGAATAATGACACACAGACTTATACTAATTACAAAACCTCAGCCAATGGCTTAGGCTTGTTTCTAACTAGCTCTTACAACTTAATACATTTTTGTTCATCAATGTGCTGTCATGTGACTCATGGTGGCTTTTACCTTTCCTCTTCCATGTCTTGCTCCATCTGGGTCAGGCTGGTGACTCTGCCTTTCTTCTTCTCAGAGCTCTCTCTGTCCAGAAGTCCCTGATAAATTTCCTGTCTAGCTATTCGCCATTTAACTTTTCAAAAAGGTGCACCTATTAGAATTATACCTGACTTTACAACAGAGACTCTAAAATGCGTAAGTGCCTAGACAGATGTGCTGCAGATTCAAAGAGAACCACAGGTGTGAGCCCAGACTACTCACCCAGCAAAATTTTCTATCATCATAGGAGAAAATGAGATATTCCATGATACAAAACAAATTTAGACAATAACTATCAGCAAATGTAGTTTTACAGAAGGTTTCAGAAATGAAAACTCAAACCTAAGGATGTTAACTATTCCCATGAAAACACAAAGGATAAGTAATGCTAGACCAGCAAAATCAAAATAAGAGAAACACACACACACACACACACACACCATGACCACCACTTATACCATCACCAGCAGCAGCAACAACAACAACAAAATAATGGGAATAAATAATCATTGGTCATTGATATCTCTCAAAATCAATGCTCTTAATTGCTCATGAAAAAGATGCAGAGTAACAGAATGGATACAAAAACAGGATCCATGCTTCTGCTACATCCAAGAAACATCCTGAAAAAAAAATGATAAACATTACTTCAGGGTAAAGTAGTATAGTGGAAAAATATATTCCAAATAAATCGACCTAAAAAGCAAGCTGTTATAGCCATTTTAATATCTAACAAAATATACTTTGCACAAAATTAATCAAAATAAATAGGGGACACTACATACTCATCAAAGGAAAAATCTACCAAGATGACATTTCAATTCTTATTATATATGCCCCAAACATAAAGGCATCCAAGTTCATAGAAGAAACAGTCCTAGAGGTGTAATCACATATTGACCCCCCAACACACACATCTGATAGTAGAGACTTCAGTACCCCATTGTCATCATACAAAAACTGAACAGAGAAATCATAGAGGTAACAGACCTTATAAAACAAACAAATCTAGAAGATATATACAGAACTTTTTACCCAAACAGAAAAGAGTATACCATCTTCTCAACATCTCATGGAACTTTCCAAAACTGAGTACATACCTATTCACAAAGCAAGTCTCAACAGATAGAAGAAAATTGAAATAACTCTTGCATTTTACCAGACCACCATGGATTAAAGGTGGATATCACTAACAGAAACAACACAAAGTCTACAAATTCATGGAAACTGAACAATTAAGTACTAAATGAAAAATAGGTCAAGATAGAAATAAAGACCTTCTAGAATTCAGTAAAAATGAATGTGCATCCTACCAAAACTTGTGGGATACAATGAAAGTGGTGCTAAAAGGAAAATAGACAATAAGACGTAACCAAACTGTGGCTCATGTCAAAAAATAGAAAAAACAAAAAAACAAAAAATCAAAGAACAATGCTGTGGCTGTTAGCTTGGTGTTTTTGTGGGACACCAAACAGTGGGATTGGGTATATCTCTGACTCTTTTGCTTGCTCTTGGGACTCTTTTATCCTATTGATCTGTCTTGCCCAGTTTTAATGTGAGGGCTTTAGTTTTGTCTTGTTGTATCTTGTCTTGTCGTATTGTTTCTTGGAAGCATTCTCTTTTCTGAACAAAAAATGGCAGGGGTGTAGATCTGGGGAAGAGGGGAGGTGTGGAGGGAACTATGAAGAATGGAAGGAGGAAAAACTGTGGTTGGGATATATCGTACGAAAGAGTAAAAGATTGTGCTTACATTAGGGCCTTTTGGCAAAACTTGGAATATGTAATATATATGTGAAATATATAAAAATACTATATATATATATATTAAGAAAAAATGCTAGTTTACCATTTTAAACTCAGGGAATAAAACAATATAAATACACTTATCTGTTCAATAGGCAGTTTTAGGACATAAATTACCCATTCTTTATCTCCTAATTAACTTGGACCTTAAAAAAGATATCCTACCTTCCTTTATCACTGTGAGTTACACTTTTATTTTATCAACTGCAATCCATGCAGGTATCTCTCAAGAATTACTCTGTGATCTCACATATGTTTCTCAGCTACCCTTTAAAACTATTAGTTTCACTTCCTCTCTGCTGGCTAGCTTTAATAATTCTGGAAAGTGTTATGCAGACTTCAGTTGAAAATTCGTCAGTAATGTTACCTAATTGTGAGCCCTGTGAGCTATAATAATGACCAATATGGCAAAAGACAATAATTACATCAGTGTTATGGAGGTAACTAACCCATGCTATAGGAGAAAACAATTGCCTAGTGCTGTAAATCAGGCCAAGAGCCCATTGTTGGGAGGCTTCGTGTCCAGGGGTTACCCTATATTGTCATTTTGTTAAATGGCCATGATTTCAAACTATTCTTTAAATGTGTACCTCTGTGCCCATTGATTAGTACATCTCTCAATCCTCATCAGATAAATTTTTCTGAGCAGTGGACATTAGTTAGCACAGAAACTCATAACTGGTCTTGTTGCGGAGAGTAAATGTCTGTGTAGTGCTCAGCCATAAATGGAACATCTATATCACAAATCCTCCATGTAAAACTCAGGAACCAGTGTGGATGAAGGGGTCAGAAAGATTGAGCTAGAGATTGGAGAAGACCAGAGTGAAACAGTGGAACATAGTCAGTGGATGGGCAAAGCCTGTAAGTGTGGAGACAAGACAAATTTGATTTGATAGATTTAGGGAAATCGAACTGCCTTGAGAGGAATGCAACATAGGTTTTTCAGCTTAGAGTCCACGGCTCCTGGTGCATGGTGTGTCTTTCTGTTCCTGAGAAACCAAGGAACTCCCTCAGGCAGTAAAGCATTCAGGCTGCCTGTGCTTGCTTCTCTCTGTTCCTTAGAAGTCATTGGAGCATATAGAAGATCTGCTGGAAATTAGTTCATAGACATTAATCCTCTACAACCTGTTTGCCTGCAATCATCATCCTACTGAGGCAAATATGATTGTATTGATCTTGGAAACTTCCATTATATTCTGTTTTTGATAAAGTATGAGAAATCTGATGGCTTGAATGAACTTCTCAGAGACTCAGTCTTGTTGTGATCCCTAAAAAGGGGGATTTAGGTAATTCAAAGGGGATGGGGCCTAGGATATTATCTTCTAGAAATAGAAAATCAGATCCAGAGGGCCTTCCGAGTGGTGAGTTGATTCGGGCCACGGAAGGGGCCCCGGCGAGGGGGAGCTGGGACTTTCCCCGACCCCATAGACTCCCAGGTCAGCCTGCCCTGCTGGCTCCACCCTGCTAGCTTCGCGCCAGCCATCCCAGCTTCCATCCAGAGGGCCTTCCGAGTGGTGAGTTGATTCGGGCCACGGAAGGGGCCCCGGCGAGGGGGAGCTAGGATTTTCCCCGACCCCATAGACTCCCAGGTCAGCCTGCCCTACTGGCTCCACCCTGCTAGCTTCCCGCCAGCCATCCCAGCTTCCATCCAGAGGGCCTTCCGAGTGGTGAGTTGATTCGGGCCACGGCAGGGGCCCCGGCGAGGGGGAGCTAGGACTTTCCCCGACCCCATAGACTCCCAGGTCAGCCTGCCCTGCTGGCTCCACCCTGCTAGCTTCCCGCCAGCCATCCCAGCTTCCATCCAGAGGGCCTTCCGAGTGGTGAGTTGATTCGGGCCACGGCAGGGGCCCCGGCGAGGGGGAGCTAGGACTTTCCCCGACCCCATAGACCCCCAGGTCAGCCTGCTCTACCTGCTCCACCCTGCTAGCTTCCCGCCAGCCATCCCAGCTTCCATCCAGGTACAAATTTCTATATTTCTCCCCTCCCACTGAGGCCATAAAATTTCCCCAGTTCAGCTGCCTTGCACACTGGGCCTGCTCTGTAGGGGCATCCCGGAAAGAGGGAGTTCCTGTGCTTCAATACCCTGCCTGGGGAAAGGTAGGCATTCTATCAGTGAACTCCCTGCCCAACAAGGGAACCTGACCCGATACCAGAAGCTCCAATAGAGAGCATTGGATCGAAGAGATGGGCAGACGCCAAGGCAAGACCTCCTCCAACAATCTGAAAAACAACATGAAAATATCAGATCCCAACGACCCTACAACAGAAGGATTTGAACACTCTAACCCAGATGAAGTGGAAAAAAGTGCCATTATGAAAGCAATAGAGTCCCTTAAACAGGATATGAATAACTCCCTTAAGGAACTGGTCGAGAAGTATAACAAAAAGTTTGAAGAAATGAGTATAGAAATGGATGAGAAATATAACAAAAAGTTTGAAGAAATAAGTAAATCCGTGAGTGATACCCTGAGAAACCAAGAAAAAACAATCAAACAAGTAAAGGAAACAGTCCAAGAATTGAAAACTGAAATGGAGGCAATGAAGAAAACACAAAACGAGAACCGGCTGGATATGGAAAACCTAGGTAAACGAGCGGAGACTACAGAATCAAGCATAACCAATAGAATAAAAGAGATAGAAGAACAAATCTCAGATTCTGAAGATACCATAGAGAAAATAAATGCTCTGGTCAGAGAAAACGGCAAATCCAACAAATTCTCTTCACAAAACATTCAGGAAATCTGGGACACAATAAAAAAACCAAATCTAAGAATAATAGGGATTGAAGAAGGAGAAGAACTGCAGATCAAAGGCCCAGAAAATATATTCAACAAAATTATAGAAGAAAACTTTCCCAACCTAAAGAACGATATTCCTATGAAGGTTCAAGAAGCATACAGAACACCGAATAGATTGTATCAGAAAAAAACATCCCCGCGTCATATAATAATCAAAACACAAAACATAAATATTAAAGAAAAAATTTTAAGAGCTGCAAAGGAAAAAGGTCAAGTAACTTATAAAGGTAAACCTATCAGGCTTACACCGGATTTCTCTATGGAAACCATGAAAGCCAGAAGATCCTGGATAGAGGTACTGCAGAAACTAAGAGACCATGGATGCAAACCCAGACTAATATACCCTGCCAAGCTACTGTTCACTATCAACGGAGAAAACAAAATATTCCAGGATAAAAACAAATTTAAACAATACGTAGCTACTAATCCAGCCTTACAGAGAATATTAGAAGGAAAATCACTACCGAAGGAATCCAACATTCCCAACACGATCTACAATAACTCGAACATCTAGCGACCATTCACAAGCACAAATCAAAGAAGAAAAACACATACACTCTACTACCTAAAAAAAAAAAAAAAATGACCGGAGTCAACAACCACTGGTCATTAATATCACTTAATATCAATGGACTCAATTCACCTATAAAGAGGCACAGACTTAGAGATTGGATACGAAAACAGGATCCAACATTCTGCTGTTTACAAGAAACACACCTCAACCACAAAGACAGACACCTACTCAGAGTAAAGGGTTGGGAAAAGGTTTTCCAAGCAAATGGACCTAAGAAACAAGCGGGCGTGGCCATTCTAATATCTAACAAAATCGACTTCAAACTAAAATCAATCAGAAGAAATGGAGATGGACATTTCATACTCATAACTGGAACAATTCATCAGGAGGAAGTCTCAATCCTGAATATCTATGCTCCTAATATAAAGGCACCCACATATGTAAAAGAAACTCTTCTAGAACTCAAGGCGGTCATCAAACCACACACACTAATAGTAGGAGACTTCAACACTCCTCTCTCACCAATGGACAGGTCAATCAGACAGAAACCAAACAGAGAATTGAGAGACCTATTGGAGGTATTGAATCAAATGGACTTAACAGACATCTATAGAACACTCCACCCAAATAGGAAAGAATATACCTTTTTCTCTGCAGCTCATGGAACCTTCTCGAAAATTGACCACATACTCGGTAACAAAGTAAACTTCCACAGATACAAAAAAATATTAGTAACTACCTGTGTCTTGTCAGATCACCATGGACTAAAATTAGAATTCAACAACAATGCTCCCCCCAGGAAGCCAACAAACTCATGGAAACTGAACAGTCAACTACTAAATCACCCCTGGGTCAAGGAAGAAATAAAGAAAGAAATTAAACTCTTCCTTGAATTTAATGAAAACAAAGACACAACATACTCAAACCTATGGGACACTATGAAAGCAGTGCTAAGAGGAAAGTTCATAGCACTAAGTGCCCAATTAAAGAAAGCGGAGAAAGCACACATTGGAGAATTAACAGCACAATTGAAAGATCTAGAAAAAAAAGAAGCTGATTCACCCAGGAGGTCTAGAAGACTGGAAATAATCAAACTGAGGGCTGAAATCAACAAAATAGAAACAGAGAAAACAATCCAAAGAATCAATGAATCAAAAAGCTGGTTCTTGGAGAAAATCAACAAGATTGACAAACCCCTAGCCAAGTTAATCAAACGGCAGAGAGAGAACATGCAAATTAATAAGATCAGAAATGAAAAGGGGGACATAACCACAGACACAGAGGAAATTCAGAGAATCATTAGATCTTACTATGAAAGTTTATATGCCACAAAGTTGGAAAATGTAAAAGAAATGGACATTTTTTTAGATAAGTACCATATACCAAAGTTGAACCAAGAACAGGTGAACAATCTAAATAGACCTGTTAGTCGCGAAGAATTAGAAGCTGTTATCAAAAATCTCCCTACCAAAAAAAGCCCAGGACCAGATGGTTTCAATGCAGAATTCTACCAGAACTTCCAGGAAGAGCTAATACCTATACTCCTTAACGTATTCCACAATATAGAAACAGAAGAGTCATTGCCTAACTCCTTTTATGAAGCTACAGTTACCCTAATACCAAAACCACACAAAGACACAACCAAGAAAGAGAATTACAGGCCAATCTCACTCATGAACATCGACGCGAAAATTCTCAATAAAATACTGGCAAACCGAATCCAAGAGCACATTAGAAAAATTATCCATTATGATCAAGTCGGCTTCATTCCAGAGATGCAGGGCTGGTTCAACATACGCAAATCTATCAATGTAATCCATCATATAAATAAACTGAAAGAAAAAAAACCATATGATCATCTCACTAGATGCTGAAAAAGCATTTGACAAAATTCAACACCCATTTATGATAAAGGTGTTGGAGAGACTGGGGATACAAGGATCATACCTAAATATAATCAAAGCAATATACAGCAAGCCGACAGCTAACATCAAACTGAATGGAGAGAAACTCAAAGCCTTTCCACTAAAATCAGGAACGCGACAAGGCTGTCCACTCTCTCCATACCTCTTCAATATAGTGCTTGAAGTTCTAGCAATAGCAATAAGACAACATAAGGAGATCAAGGGGATTCGAATTGGAAAGGATGAAGTTAAACTTTCGTTATTTGCTGACGATATGATAGTTTACATAAGTGACCCCAAAAACTCTACCAAAGAACTCCTACAGCTGATAAACACCTTTAGTACCGTGGCAGGATACAAGATCAACTCCAAAAAATCAGTGGCCCTCCTATACACAAAGGATAAAGAAGCAGAGAGGGAAATCAGAGAAGCATCACCTTTCATGATAGCCACAAATAGCATAAAATATCTCGGGGTTACTCTAACCAAGGAAGTGAAAGACCTATTTGACAAAAACTTTAAGTCTTTGAAGAAAGAAATTGAGGAGGATACCAGAAAATGGAAAGACCTCCCCTGCTCTTGGATTGGGAGAATCAACATAGTAAAAATGACAATTCTACCAAAAGCAATCTATAGATTCAATGCAATCCCCATCAAAATCCCATCAAACTTCTTCACAGACCTTGAGAGAACAATAATCAAGTTTATATGGCAAAACAAAAAACCCAGGATAGCCAAAACAATCTTATATAATAAAAGAACTTCTGGAGGCATTACCATCCCTGACTTCAAACTCTATTATAGAGCTACAGTATTGAAAACAGCTTGGTATTGGCATAAGAACAGAGAAGTCGACCTATGGAATCGAATAGAAGACCCAGATATTAACCCACAAACTTATGAACACCTAATTTTCGACAAGGGAGCTAAAGGTATACAATGGAAGAAGGAAAGCATCTTTAACAAATGGTGCTGGCATAACTGGATGTCAACCTGTAAAAAAATGAAAGTAGATCCATATCTATCACCATGCACAAAAATCAAGTCCAAATGGATTAAAGACATCAACATTAATCCGTCCACTTTGAACCTGATAGAAGAGAAAGTGGGAAGTAGTCTACAAGATTTAGGCACAGGAGGCCTCTTCCTAAGCAGGACCCCAGCAGCACAGACAATAAGAGAAACAATGAATAAATGGGATCTACTGAAACTGGGAAGCTTCTGTAAAGCAAAGGACACTGTCAGTAGGACAAAAAGGCTGCCTTCTGACTGGGAGAAGATCTTCACCAACCCCTCATCAGACAAAGGTCTGATCTCCAAAATATACAAAGAACTCAAGAAACTAGGCACTAAAACTCTAATTAACCCAATTAAAAAATGGGGTACTGAACTTAACAGAGAATTCACAACAGATGAACTTTGAATGGCCAGAAGACACTTAAGGTCATGCTCAACCTCCTTAGCGATCAGGGAAATGCAAATCAAAACCACTTTGAGATACCATCTTACACCTGTCAGAATAGCTAAAGTCAAAAACACCAATGATATCCTATGCTGGAGAGGATGTGGGGTGAGGGGAACACTCATCCATTGTTGGTGGGAATGCAAACTCGTGCAGCCACTGTGGAAATCAGTGTGGCGGTTTCTCAGGAAACTGGGAGTCAACCTCCCTCAGGACCCAGCAATTCCACTCTTGGGAATATACCCTAAAGATTCCCGATCATACTACAAAAGCATTTGTTCTACTATGTTCATAGCAGCACTATTTGTAATAGCCAGAACCTGGAAACAGCCTAGGTGCCCCTCAATAGAAGAATGGTTAAAAAAGGTGTGGAACATATACACATTAGAGTTTTACTCAGCGGTAAAAAACAATGACATCTTGAATTTTGCATGCAAATGGATGGAAATAGAAAACGCTTTACTGAGTGAGGTAAGCCAGACCCAAAAAGAGGAACACGGTATGTATTCACTCATAAGTGGATTCTAACCATAATTAAAGGTCTTTGAGCCTATTATTCGTGATCCTAGAGAAGCTAAATAAGAAGATGAACCTGATGAAGATTATTTAGCTATCCACCAGGAGGTAGGAAATAGACAAGAGTCCCAGGTAACCTCGGGTGCATGGGGGGGAGGGAGGGTCGATGGAAGGGGAGAAGGTTAGAGAGAAGGGAGTAGGGGAAGAAAGGGGAAAGCTTGGTGGCCTGGGATGGGGGGGGAGGGAGGAAGGATGAACAAGGGATCAGGGAAGATTATATTTCAACTAAGGGACCCATTTTAGGGTTTACAGGAGACTTGATTATATATGGGATCCCAGGTCCAAGGAGAGATCCCCCAGATTGCTCTCTGGACAGAGGAGTGGGTGCCTGAATCGGCCGTGGCCCATGTCCATACTGATGTATATTTTGCTTATCACCATAGATCCTGCATCTGACGAAGGACGGCGATACAGTCGGAGACCCACATTGCTGCACGGGACTGAGCCCCCCGAGGTCCAAATGAGGAGCAGAAGGAGGAAGAACATGAAAAACGAAATCAGTACTGCGAGGGATGCTATCACCCACTGATACAAGGGAACGGATCTGATGAGAGTTTACCAAGGCCAGTTGGACTGGGACTGAAAGAGGACGTGATCTAACCAGACTCTCCGAATTTGGCCGGATTCTCTGACTGTGGCTGACCCGAAGTCTTTCTGAAAAGCCATTGACTATGACACTGGGACCTGTTTCCTCTACATATAATGGATTTTGGGGATCCAGTCTGTTTGGACACTCACCTTCCTGGACCTGGAGGGAGGGGGAAGGAACTGGAACTTCCCACAGGGCAGGAAACCCTGACTGCCCTGGGGGACGAAGAGGGAGGAGGAGGGGGAGTAGGGGGAGTGGGAGGGTGTTGGGAGGGGGGGTGGAAATGGAAACTTTTATAATTTAATAAAATTTACTAAAAAAAAAAAAAAAGAAATAGAAAATCAAAGGAAGCATGAAGTTAGTGAATTTAGACCTTTAGCTCACAATTTAATTATAAAATCAACTCAGGATATCACCATCCTGAATATGTTAGCTAAACTATGAAATTTCCATAAAAAACTGTGAGGGAAATATAAACCTAACAGATGCAAATATTTCTTAGGTTGACAGCAAATAAGTTATTGTTCAAATGAATGTCATCATATAGTAGTGAGTTGTTTGGTTCAATGAGCTTGGAAGCCTTCTGTAGTTCATGTTGCTGATATGCAACTTTAATTCAGTTTGGGCAAATAGGATTCAGGGTGTTATCTCAGTTTGGTTGTGTTTGCTTAGACTTGTCTTGTGTCCAAGTATGTGCTCAATAGGAAAAAATATCTGAGCTGCTGAGAAGAAACTCTATTCTTTTGTGTTTCAATGAAATGTTCTATAATGTCTGTTAGCTACATTTGATTTATGTTTGTGAGGCTCAACATTCCTCTGTTTAGTTTTTGTCTGGATGACCTGTCTATTGGTGAAAATGGGATATTGAAATCTCCAACTATCACTCTGTGAGAGGCAATGTGTGATTTAAACTATAGTAGTGTTTCTTTTATGAACCTGTTTGCACTTTTGTTCAGATGTTATCTGAATTATAGAAATTCACTTTAAACATACCAGAAAATAAAGAAACATTTAACACATGGGTTAAAAAATATTTTCAACTCATATTTCTGATACAGGGCTTGTATTGAGGAGAATACATATAACTTAAAATTTATTGGTGAGGAAATTGTTCCTTCTCCCAAATATTGCAACATATTTGTATAAACACTTATCCAAAGATATAAAGATAAATAATGAGCACATGAAGAAATGCTCAGTCTCATACTTACTAAATATAAAGTGGTGCCTTCACAAGTAACCTGATGAACTAATAGGTATTTCTGAGGTTATGGAGAACTTGGATTCCTCTACCCATTGTCAGTATGGAGGCTGGTATTCTACTAACCACAAAGTTTCTACAATAAGCCTCAATATGTTGCATAGCTTTATATACAATTAGAAAACAAACTTGGCAGTTTCTCACAAATTTCACTATAGACTTGTTTTCCATATAACCTATCCACTACTGTACATATGTATTGCTGAATATATTCTCAGACAAAGGGCAATGTATTTCTGGGCAAAGGACTTTAACTCTAATGTCCTTAGTTCAATTATCCACAAAACTTTGAATAAGAAAATAATTAGATATTCATCCACTTAATAATCAAAATGTGACAGTGGGACACTATCAAGAACCAAGAGAAAGGATTTCCTATACACACTACTACACAGGTGGATCCTGAGAACATCAGGTTAAGTGGAAAAAGGTATATGCAAATATTTTTTGGTAATGATGGTTAATGCTCATTATTACCTTAATAGCCTTGAGAAAATCCCAGGAATTCACCTCTTGGCTTGTAAGCATGTTTCCAAAGAAGATTATAGGAAGGACTTTGCTCTAATGAACACTGTAAACCATCTATGAATGCAAAGTTTTTATAAACTCACGGGAGTTGATGGAGCTGTGGGTGCTGGGGGCTTTGCTGGAGTGTCTGTCTCTAGGAGACGTTAGGGGCTATCTCTTATGTCAGCCTCTTTTTGTGACTTTTCCTCTTTACTTGGTATGACATTTCTATTCTGTGTTCACAGAGTTATGGGCAGCTCTAACTGGCCACAGGAGGTGCTTTACTTGTGAAATAACATTCTGCTAGCACTGAGTTGATCCCGAGGAGCCAGCTGCTTCTGCCATGCTGCATCACCTATTAACTGAACTCTCGTTCCTCCTCTCTCTTAGTTCTCTCCCTCAATTTGGCAAAGCATCCCCTTTTGTGGTTCTCCAAGGAAAAGGTTACACGAAACATAAAAATTTCAAAGAATTCAGTCTGACAATGTCTTAATTAGTTTCATAATTAATACTTTGGGTGGAAATAAACTTTCAGGTCAGAAATAATTAGTTGTGGAGGAATTAATACATTGTTTCCCAGATTCTGAGGCTGTGATTAAGGTGTGTAGTTACTAATGATCCATTGTTTTTAAAATCTTGTTATGAATCAATCTGTATCTACTTGAATGTCTGTGGATATTTCTGCCCCTATAGTTACAAAATACCCACAAAGTAAATGAGCTTGTTTCATGGAAGTCTGTTTTCACTCAATACATAGAATGATTAATGGGCCTATTCACAATTGGAACACATTTTTGTTATTTCTGATGAAATTTCTTCCATCATTTTATAGACACTTCTTAGCTCCCACTTCTTAAACTCTCTCAGAACCTGTTTTAGGGCTGACTGATAGAGTAGTGGGCCTCCTAGCCTGGTGATTTAGTTTTTGTGACCTTTATCTAACATTCACCTCTCTCTATCCAGTGACCTTTAGGGCATAGGATTCTAATTTCTCATTCCTTTTTTTCTCAGGTGGCTTCAGATAAGTTTCCCTATTATCATCTTAGTTATTGCTCTATTGCTATTAAAAGCCACCATGACCAAGACAACTCTTATAAAAGAAAACATTGAATTAAGGGCTTTCAGACAGCTTCAATTGATTAGCCCATTACCATACAGGTGGGAAATTTGGTAGAAGGAAGTCAAGCATGGTATTGTAGAAGTAGCTGAGAATTGCATCCTGATATGCTGGCAACAGGCAGAGAGAAGCTAGACCTGGTAATGGGATTTTAAAACCTCAAAATCCACCCCAAATTATATATTTCCTCATACTGGGCCACATCTACTCCAAGAAGACCATACTTCCTAATCTTTCTTATCCTTCCAAATAGTACATTCAAGTATATGGGTCTATGGGGCCACTCTCACTCGATTGTCTTACAGCCTTAGTTTTTGCTTCTAACGAAAAGCTAGGTGACATTTTTTCCCTTGTCAACTAATCTGAAATGAAACCTACAAGACTAGAATAATATGTGTTTGTTGGAGTTATTTAAAGAACCTCAATACTAGGGACTGGAAAGCTCAGTGTTTAACAGTGTATATTATTCTTCCAGTGAGTCTGAGTTCAATTCTTAGCCCTTACACCAAGTGGCTCACAATCAAATGTAACCCTATGCCAATGGGATCTGATCCTTCTGGTCTTTGTGGCATCTATACTTACCTGCACAAACACATGCACAAAATTAAAAATAATTTTTAAAATTATCAAAAAAGAACTGAAATACTAGAATATACAGGAGTACAAAGTAACTGTTCAGTGTATCAGGAGAGGAAGACATAACTTGTCATCTGAAAGGCCCTTCTTGATCCTCATCATTAAATAAATTAAATAAATAGTTAAAATGGGCTTTTCTTCCACAAATCTTATTTGGTGGGAACAAATGGTATATTTATGGACTCAAAGTCCCATGTTGGCAGCTATTTAGAAGTTCTAAATTGATGAAAACAGAAAAAAATCATCCTGAGTGAGGTAACTCAGATACAGAAAGATAAACATGGTATGTACTCACTCATAAGGTTACAGTCTACAGATCCAAATTAATTAACTAGTTAAAAAGGAGAGCCTGCAGTGGGATCCATGGAGCTCCCCTAGAAGAGGAAATAGAGGTCTTTTGGGTAGACTGGGTACAGGTTGGTATGGGAAATTAAGGGTTCAGGTTCGATGGAGGGGTAATAGTATTAAAAGCTGACTAGAAATGGGGGCATTTGGGGATCAGGTAGAAACCTGATGCAAGGGAAACTCCCAGAAATCTACACAGATGAACCCAACTAAGAGCCCAAGCAATAGTGAATACAGAGCCAGTACTGGCCATCTCCTGTGATCTGAATGAAGATTACTTCAATTGTCATCAGTGAGTCTTTATCCTGCAAATGATGGAAACAAATTCAGAAACTTATAGCCAAACTTAAGACAAGTTTTGGGTTCTGCTAAACAGAGGGAGGAAGGACTTTAGGAGCCAAGGTGGTTAAGGACATCACACGAAAACAACAGAAATAATTAACCTATCTCATAGGAACTCACAAAGTCTGAACCAACAACCAGAGAAGCTACATGAGACTGATCAAAGCCTCCTCTCTCTATCTATCTATCTATCTATCTATCTATCTATCTATCTATCTATCTATCATGTATCTATCTATCATGTATCTATCTATCTAGTATCTATCTATCTATCTATCTATGATAATGGGAGTTATAAAATAATCCCACACTAGTTCAGAATTACATATAGTAAAGGGTTATTTATTTAGGAGTAGACTCACAGATCACAGTCCTAGACCACAACCCTCTGTATGAATGGGAAACAGGAACCAAAGAAGGGAAAAATGCACAAATTAACACCACCAACAGTGAAAATTAAATTAATAGGAGATAGCAATCACTGGTCCTTAATATCCGTTAATGTAAATGGACTAAACTCTCCAATAAAAAGACACAGGATAACAGTTTGGATACAAAAACAGAATCTATCTTTCTTCTGCACACAAGAAACACATCTCAACCTCAAAGACAGACATCATCTCAGAATAAATTGAGTACAGACCTAAACATAGAACTCCCAACAGAGGAATAGGAAATGGCTGAAAGACATTTAAGGAAATGCTCAATATCCTTACCCATCAGAGAAATGCAAATTAAAACAACTCTGAGATTTCATCTTACACCTGTAAGAATGGACAAGATCAAAAACCATGATGACAATTTATGGTGGAGAGTATGAAGGGTAAAAGGAACACTTCTGCATTGCTGGTGGGAGTGCAAACTGATACAACTGCTTTGGATTTCAGTATAGTTATTTCTCAGAAAATTGGGAAATAACCTATCTCAAATCCCAGAAATAACATTTTTTAGTACATACCCAAAGGATGTTCAATCATACTACAATGATATGTGTTCAACTATGTTCATAGCAGCATTGTTTGCCATAGTCAGAAACTGGAAACAACTTTAAGGTCCTCAACCAAAGAATGGATGAGGAAATTGTGGTACATTTACACAATGGAGCACTACACAGCAGGAAAAAATAATGACATCTTGAAATCTGCAGGCAAATGGATATATCTAGAAAACATTATACTGAGTGATATAACTTAAACCCAGAAAGACAAATATCATATGTACTCACTCATAAGTGGCTTTTAGACATAAAGCAAAGAAATCCAGCCTACACATCACAATCCCAGAGAACCTGTATAACAAAGAGGACCCTAAAAGAGACATACATGTACCTTATCTATATCTCATGAGTAAATTGGGAGAACAGGTACCATGGAAGAGGGTAGAAGTGGAGGGAAGAGAAAGGGAAGGTAGTGGAAAAAATATATAGCTCAATAAAAATGATAAAAAAAAGAATCGAAAAATGTAACAGTCCCATTCTCAAAAAAAAATACAATAAGACAAAGGTAATCCAACAGGAGAAGAAAAAGAGTCTAAAGAATAGGTAAAAGAGTCAGAGATACGCCCAGTCCCATAGGAGTCCCACAAAACACCAATCTAACAGTCCCAACATATATGTAGATGACCTGGTGTGGTCCCTTTAGACCCTGGACTTGCAGTTTCAGATTCTATGAGCCCTGAAGACTCTATGTCCCCCTGGAGAGCCCCTCTTTACCTGACCTCTCTGAGTCTATGGATTATAGCTTGGTTATCATTTATATTATCTTTAAAATAAAACTAACATACCCTGCTTAACTCCTTCAGTGGGCTGTTTCTTTATGAAGTCCTTCATCATTCTGATTCTTTGAATCTTTGTGCTCTTTCTTCCATGTGTTTCCATGAGCTCCAAGTGGAGGGACCTGACAGAGACCTCTGCTTTAGACTCTCTCCATATAATGTCTTGCTGAGGGTCCCTGCATTTCCCCCATCTGACGCAAGAGGAAGCCTCTCTGATGGTAACTGAAAAGGCACTGATCTATTAGTAAAGCAGAATACCATTAGGACTACTTTTACTGATTTTTTTTTCCAGTCATGTTTGCTTCTACCCTAGGTTCCTCGGCTTTCCAGTCTCCTGTGCTGGCTGTCCAAGCACTGTTAGGCATGGGCTTCCTCTTGTGGTGTGAACTTCAAGTTATATCAGATATTGATTGCCTTCTGTCATGAGTTTTGTGCTACCATTGCCCCAGCACATCTTGCTGGCAGAACAGATTGTATGTCAAAGGTTTGTGGCTGGGTTGGTGTCCACATTTGTCTTTTGGGGTGAAGGCACCAGCTTGACCTCTCCACATTGAGTGAGATTGGGCTGTGCAGATGTTGTACTTGGTGACTGGACCCTTGCTGTCAGTTTTCAGAGAACGATCTTCTGTCCCAGCATCAGCTTGAGTTGTTTGAGGATCTTGACAAGACCCTGTTGGCTAAAATTTCAACTGAATGCCTAGCAACAAGCGATGACCAGTTCAGAAACCATACCTCATGTTACCCGAAGTCCTCACTAGGATCACTCTCATAGATTCCAGGAAGTTCCCATGGCATTGGGCTTTCACATTGCCCCCTCCCAAAACTCCCCAGTTTCAGTCATCTATCCCTTGACTTTTTCCCTCCATCCCATCTCTCCCCACTGATAGCCCCCTCTTTTCTCCAACTGCCCCGAAATCAGTGGCAAAATATATTCTATTTCTCCTTTCTGAAAGATCCATGTGTCCCCCTGAGCTCCTCTTTACCTGAGCTCTCTGGGTCTATGAATTGTAACTCGATTATCATTTATATTATATTTTTAAAGGCCATAAATTTTAGGACTTAGTGCTAAACTAATTATATTTCACTGATCATATATCAGCTTTTATGTCAATTCACCATGTTTTGATTGCTATTATTTTGTTGCCAATTTACAAAAAAAATAAGAAAGCATAGGTTTTACAGTTTTGTTTATCTTCCAGAATTTTCATATCTCCAAATATATTATGCTCTACTTGATATATGAGAAAAATATAGAACTTTTTATACTTTAGCATTTTAAAAATTCACATACATTTTATTTTTAAAGTATCATAATTAAATCTTTTTTAAAACATAATTTCATCCTTTACTGTAATATATGATTATTGAATTTGGCCCTGAAAATTTGTACACATCTATTAGCTGTAGAAGTGTTAAGAATTGGCATTTTATTCGCAGGGTCATGTGACCTATAAATGCAGTTGTTCTTTATTTACAGCCTGGATTTTGTTTCCTCAGTTCATTTCAGCCACTGGAAAGCAACTCAATACCGGATGGAGACTGAAAGAGTAAGGGGTACCCTGACTTGTTCCCCAGCATAGGTGCAAATGCAAGGTAGCTTTCAGCATGCTGACTCAAAGGTGTCACATTTAAAAGAATGGAGTGCATCCTTTAGCTGTTTGCATTGTTTTTCGTTGGTTTTTATTTTTGTCAGTTAGGAACCTGATCCAGAAATTTTTACTGTTAGTGTTGATTCTATCAATTGGCAACCTGCTGAGGGAATTGTGTAACTTTGCCCTTTGGTTTATTAATATTGTAAACTGTGTTAATTAACATTTAAATGAAATTCACTTTCCTTTTCATGATAAGTCTCATATGCTCACAAGGTAAGTCCCATTTGTCTTCATAATAACTATATTTATATGTGGTTAGATTAGATTTGCTAATATTTTAAGAGGTTTTATATCTGTATTCATGAAGAATATCCTTTTCATCTCCAATTATAGATTTTCCAAGGAGATTAGCCATGATTATTGTCATTTCTTCAGTATTTGATAGAACTGTCCAATGAAGTTATCTTGGCATGTAATTTCAATTGGGTTAGATTTATAATTTTTGGTTCAAAATATGCACATGTTATCCTCAGATCTTGTGTTCAATTGGAGTCATTTAAAAATTTTATGCTTTCTTGGGTATTTCTCAGCTCCAGGCAAGTTGTCTGATTTGTTGACATAAAGTTAATTTTGCATTTTGTTTGACTATAACTTGTGCCTTTATTTCATTGCCAGCCTAGATAAAGACTTTTTGTTTGTTTATTCTGTTTTTGTTTTTCAAGATATGGTGTGTCTGTATACCCCTGGCTATCCTGGGATTCACTCTGTAGAATAGGCTGACCACAAACATGAATGTACAGCTGCTTCTACTTCTGTCTCCTGAGTACTGGGGTTAAGAGTGTAAGCACCACATCCAGCTTAAAATATAAAGATATTTTTGATACCTCTGATCCTTGCTGGACACCTTATTTTATATTAAATAGATTTTTAATGTACTATTTTATGTATTTTCAAAATATTTTTTTTAATTTTTCATTAGTGTAGGATTTCTGTATCTCAACATGTGTATCACAAATCCAGCTATTTTTTATTTTACCTTCTTAGTTGGCATATAAAATAAAAGATTTTTATATAACATTTATGAGAATCTTGGCAATGGATAGCAAATCAGTAATCCCATGAGTTTTCAATGACACGACATGGCCTATGCTGCCTAAAACTGGGTGAATTAATACAGAGCTGGAAGCAGATTGTGAGTGTGCCTGGAATGATATCGACTAGGTTGTGCACAATATCATATTATAATGCTTTTAAATTCAATTACCAAGTATTTTATTGGAAATCTTTGCATCGGTGTTCACCAAAAATTTGGCATATAATTTTTAACTTTCTTTTCTATGGTTGTTGTTGTTGTTTTGTTCTGTTTTAATATCAGGACAACAGTGGAATTTTGGAATTATCTTGGGAGTCCATTGCCATCTGCTTTATAAAGAAGAACATGAATCATTGACATCTAGCTTATTAAAGATTGGATACAATTTATCAGTATATTCAAGAAGTCCTGAGGTTTTTCCTTGTTGAGAATTTACCCAAGTTTGCTGTTTAACTTGTTTGTCTTCTTGACTTAATATTGATATGTTATATACATCTAACAGCTTTTCCTTATTTTCTAGATTTTATATCTTTTGGAATATGGTTTTCTAAATATTCTCCTATGGCCCTCTGGATTTAATAGGTATCTGTAAAAGATCCTCTCTTGGTCTCTAATCATATTGCCTCAAATCCTACATTCCTTTGAAGTTTTAGATTGGCTAAGAGTTTATCAATCTTGTTTAATTTTGAAAACAGAAAACTTTTTGTTTCAACAATTTTTTGGATGATTCTTCTTGTCTTCATTTCATTCACTTCTTTTCTGACATTCATTATTTCTATTTATTGCTCTCAGTTTGGTCTTGTTTATGGTTTTCTGTATAAATATCACATGCTAGCGAACTGTGCCACTGCAGCTTCACTTCATTTCCTAAAACCTTGAATTCCATCATTAATTTCTATTTGAAACCTATCTGGTTTTGCTGCTGCTGCTGCTGCTGCTGCGTTGTTTACACAGGATCTCAGGTACCCAGGCTGGTCTCACACTCACTATGCAGCTGAGAACTGTGAACTTCTGATTATTATCACCCTTTTCATTAAATTGTTAGCTTTGCTTCTCTCTTCACTTTGCAGCATGTCTATATTTACTTTAAAATTCATATGTATATGCAACTGAAGTACTCAGGTGACAGAAGCAGAAGCAGCTGTACATTCATGTTTGTGGTCAGCCTATTCTACAGAGTGAATCCCAGGATAGCCAGGGGTATACAGACACACCATATCTTGAAAAACAAAAACAAAATATATGTGGGTACTTGTTCTTGCAGAGGTACCCAGTTGATGTTCCAACACCCACACGGCAGCTGACAATTGCTTAGAACTCCAGTTTTAGGGTACTTGCAGTCCACTTTTGATATCTCAAGACCCCAGATACACACGTGGTACACATGTATACATGTAGCAAACACTCATACATATAAAGTGGATCTAGAACAAATGTGTATGTGCTCAAACCATCCCTGTTCTCCCTCAGAGTAAGTTGCCATTGCTGACATTTTTCTTATTCTGTGAGTTCTGCGTTTTTCTATACTTGACATATTTTCTAGATCCATTTTTCTGTTATTGAAAATATTTTTTTCTCAGACAATATGTTCTGATTATGACTTTCCCTCCTTTAACTCCTCCTTAGTTTTCTCCACCTCAGCTCCCATCCAGATTCAATCCCTTTCTGTTTCTCATTAGAAAATAAACAGGCTTCTATGTGAAAACAATAAAATACAATAAGATAAAACAACACTATCACATTGGAGTAGGACAAAACTTACAGAAAGCAAAGAGTCCAAGAGAAAGCACAAGAAACAGAGACCAGAGTTGCACACATCTTTAATCCCAGCATTTGGGAGGCAGAGGAGGGCAGATCTCTGTGAGTTAGAGGGTAGGCATATATTTTTGTTGGGACCATCAGCTCCCCAGTAAAGACAAAGAGACATTTTTAATTGTTAAAACTTGGTCAATAGCTTTGACTTGTTTCTAATTGGCGATTATAACTTAAACAACTATTTCTATTCATCTACATGTTGTCACATGACACATGGCTTTTGCCTCTCCTTCCACATGTTTGTTCCTTCTGCATCCACTAGTGAGTGACTCTACCTTTCTTCTTCCCAGTTTTCTGTCCCTAAATTTCTGCCTAGCTCTTGGCCATTTATCTTTTACTAAATCAATCAGAGCGATACATCTTTACAGTATACAAAAAGATTACTCCACAGCATTCTCCGGCCTGGACTACAAAGCAAGTTCCAGGGCAACCAGGGCTATGCGGAGAAACCCTGTATTGAAAAACAAACAAACAAAAAAGAGAGGCCCATTCACATTTTCAGGAACCCCATAATATGACTAAACTGGAAGCAATCATACATATGAAATGGACCTATAGGATAAAAAGAGAGTATAGATAGATAGATAGATAGATAGATAGATAGATAGATAGATAGAATGACAGACAGACAGAGACAGAGAGACAGTGCCCTGATGCAACATTATGAGAGAAGGAAACTCAAATGATGTTATTGTGTTAATTTTTTTCTGTTAACATCTACTGCTGGGCCTGTAGACTACCCTTAAGCATAGTTTAAACATTTAAACAAGACCAATGACTCTTTGCAATGAACATTTGGACAAAGCAATATGTGGATAAAAGGGTTTACTGAATGAATAACTCACTATGTCACACGTCAGCTTTCATGATGAGATGGATTTTCCTTATTTTCTTCTTTCCTATTAAATTTTATTTTATTTTATTGGGAGGGTGAGGTTGTAAAAGGCAGTAGGCATATATGAAGGGATGGGACATGAATGAGATTGAGAAGCATGCATGATTTTAAAGACATAAAGAATAAATAAGAAGAAAGTTCAAAAAAATGAAAAGAGTAATTTGTTTCCCCAGTGAGACTTCCAGTTGGGGAAAAGTCCATTTTTATTTGTAAGTGATCATCAGTTGTTATGTTGGTCTTGGTGTAAACATGGGAGCATATGTCCCCTTCTTTCAGCTCTAGAACCCCATCTGGTGCTGACTCATTCAGGCCCTGTTCATTCTGCTTTAGTCTCTGTGCATTTATATGTATGTTATCATGCTGATTTAGAGGGCCTTGTTTTCTTGGTGTCCTCCATTTCCTGTGACTCTTTCACTTTTTCTGCCTCTTCTTCTGGGATTCCCTGAGGGGCATGATTTGATAGATGTCCTGTGTAAGGCTTAGCGATACAAGGTTACTCACTCTCTGCACAACGTCTGTCTGTGGGTCTCTGTATTTGTTCCCATTTGCTGCAGGAAAAAGCTTCTCTGATGCTGGATGTGCAAAATACTGATATATTTCCCTGGCTAGAGTGCTATAAATTTTTTGGAGATTTTTTTTGTAGACAATCGGATATGTTAGATAATACATTAAAGTAATCTTTGAATCTCATTCTCTCCTAAGGTTCATTGTTCTTCATTTATTTCATATTTTTATGTGCGTGCTGTACCTGATCTAATTCTATACTGTCTCTCCTCTTATTGCTGGATACAGATGATCCTGTGACTCATAAAAGCACTGAGGATAAAGTAGCTAAACCAAGAAAACCTCACATGACATCTTGGTCACTTAGCCCTGAGTAATTCTAGTATTCTTTTGTTTCCTGGTGATTTTCTATTTTGTTAACATGGAAAACTTTTCCTTCTCCTTCAATTTGTTCGAACATTTTTTCTTGATATTTTTCTCATTTTCTCTTTGATGCTGTGATTAACACCATCACCCAAAAGACCTTGAGGAAAAGAAATTTTTCTCATTTTATACATCCAGGTATACACAGGTTCATTACTGTGGGAAGTCGGGGTAGAAACTGAAGCAGACCTCATGTAAGAATGTCGCTAGCTGTATTGTTTCCCCGGCTCACACTCGGTTAATGTTTTTTGGTCAGCTTAGTGGCTGCACATGAATCTACTGATGTTTTGATTATCATCTGCTGCCCCATGGCCCATCAGTCAGTGCCCTGTCAGCAACTGAGATCATGACCTGGCAGGGCTTCTGGTCTCATAGTTATGGCTCTACTGCAGCCACAATATGTAAGTTTAAATTAAGTCTCTATTATTCTATTTATCAATAAGACTCAGAAGTCAAAGGCTGGGGTGAAAACCTGCTGGCACAGAGAGTAGCAAGCAGCAGACCTTGATTTTTGGCCAGAGACACTCCAAGAGACACAGCTCTTCCTTTATCCCAGAATCAAGAGAGCTCAAACTGTAGTGCCCTCCCTTTCCTTCCTGTGCCTCTTTTCTATCCAAATTGTTGGCTTCTCTATGGCCAGTCCTGGTCAGCTATTCTCTAGCTCTATCCCCTGATTCAAGGTATAACTTTTTGGGGCAATCTCAGGAGTGTCAGAGTGTGATCAAAATGTCCAACAACTCTCGGTCATATTTCTTATAGAACCCAGGAGAACCTGCCTCAAGGTGCCTTCACCCACAGTGTAGGCCCTTGTACATCAATTAGCAATCAATAAAATCCCTGCAAGCACAATAGAGGCCATTCTGATGTAGATAATTCCTCACTGTAGTTTTATCTTCCACAATGACTCTAGATTGTGACAAGTCAACAATTATAACCAAGCAGTATAGGCAATAAGCCTTCTTTTCTTCATCTTAACTGTTTACTCGTCTTCAGTAAATTTTCTCAATATCTAGTCTAGTAAGGTTCTATATACTTCCTGTTCCACTACTACCACCCGATAGCTATCATCATTTAAAATGCAGGGGAAACTTTATTCATTTAAGTGTGTTTTCTTCTTGAAACTGTTTGTCATTGTACAGTGAACTTCCTCACAACGTTACATGTTCAAGTGTTTTGTTTTGCCCCAATGTTACACACAAAAAGAGAATCAGTATATTAGAAGCTGATATAAGTTGAAATAATAATTTATTTCTTGGAACAAGAGATTTCAAGGACTATTGTAATTTTAGTAGGCTATAATTTATTTTGGAGTAGATGAAAATTAATTTATCAGTATAGATAAAAGTTGCTTTTTAAAATTTGAAATAATAATGTCTCATTCAATGTTGTATTTCTCTGTTACCATCACACCAGTTTTACACAAGTCATCAGTGATACGAGTCTGCAGTCTCATGATACTATTTGGACCACTTATCGGGCTGTGGAGATAGATCAGTGCCAAGAGCACTTACTTTTTTTTTTTTTAACAAGGGACACAGGTTTATTTCCCAACACCCACAAGTGCCTCACAACTGCCTATAATTCTAGTACCAGGGAATTTCATGTCCTTTTCTGACTGATCCCTGTGGGCTCCTGCACACACTTGGTATATATAGAATCCCATTAAATGAATAAAATCTTTTAAGATAAAAATATGTTTTAAAATTACACTTATTAGCTTCAAACTTAATTTTGAATAAATTTTTGTCTTCAATTTATTGGTTTTACTTATTTTATAAATCTTTCAAGGATGGTGAAAATAATCATACCTAAATATACATATTATTTCTCAAAAGGAGAATATGATTCTTTTTATGTGACTTTTAATAATGAGCTCATATTCTTTGGAGCTGTATTTGGGGATTTCGTTAATGTCTGACAAAGGTGAGAGACTCCTAGAAGTGATTGCATTTGATTTTTCAAGGCTCCAGAGAACAAAGCTCACGCAGAATGGCTTTAACCTAAGTCCTCCTTCTGGGAGTCTAAATGTGTTCTAAAATCCCACATGAGTGTTGCTTTATACCCTACCAAACCCCAAGCGAAATTATTTTCCCAGAATCAAACATCAAGACATTAATTTCCCCTTTATTTAAATATATTGAGATGACAGGTATCTGAGGATACATATTCCCAAAGGCTATCGTGGATACTGGCTTCTTCACATTCAGCTAGATAACACAAGTTACTGCATTACTAGGCACATTTGTATCAGAGCATGATATTCTGCTTGTATGTTTGTTCATTTTCCATCAAACTCTACACTTCTATACCATTGACTTTAAGGACACAAAAAGTAAGCAGAAACTGAGTAGGACCATTAGGACTATGTGAGTAACTCACAAGTCTTAAGTTGGTCCTGGGACTGAGGAGTTGGCTAAGCGGTTAAGATCACTTGCTGCTCTCACAGAGTATCAAGATTCAGTTTCAAGTCCCCACGTGATGACTCTAATCATCTATAATTTCAGTTCCAGGAGACCAGATACCCTTTTCTGAGGTCCTCAGGCATGAGCCATGCCCATGTGCTCATACATATATGCAGCTGAGACAGTCCACAAACAAAATAAAATAAAATAAATAATAAAAAGATTCTTCATGCTCTTGGTTCCCACTCACCATACCTTTTATCCTCTGAGAAGTTTAATCTTCTGGTCTAACCAATGCTTAATTTTTAATTCAAAATTTGAAACTACATTCTTTAAAAGTTTGTTAGGGTATCTATTTTACCATACTACTAAAAGCAAATGTTAGTATTTTTCTAATGTGAAAAGGACACAAATAGTATTAAAATCAAGCAGGTTCTGTACCAACTTCCCAAATGCTGTTTGTATTCTCCTGTTCAAATCCTCTCCTTCATGCTTAATCTTAGCCGAATGTTAGTCAGCTTTCAGTGCTCAAATGCAGCTTCCACCTTCAAGTCTGTCTGGATATTACAGCCGATATTGCCCTGAAATCTTTTTTGTTCACATTGTGGGACATAAATAATATGCTTATGATGTTTCAAATGAGATTTAATTTATCATTCCTATTTTATGTGTTGTGCAGTTGATCTTCAGACCCTCTGAACTAGGAAATACTGAAACTGTGATTTCAGACTTTCTGCTGATTCCTCACCATGAAGCTGTAATAACACCAAATCTCATTTAGTTGTTTTCTGCTCACAATTGTATCTGCAGAAGTGAAAAGTTGCAGTTCTGGAGGGGTGGTTTGGGATGACGGCAGACAAGCCACCAGATTGAGGTTATTAGTACCTCCATCAAAAGCCTCCCCAAACAGACAATCAAAGTACAAAGCGTGCCTGCTTCATATCCCCCTCAGTTGTGATATGGTCATAAGTACCACACAAAAAGATCATCGCAGGCCTTGGCATTTTATCTTTCAGAATAGTCTGGCCTCAAATGGCCGTACCTGATTGTGTTTTACCTCTATCTCACCCGACGGAGCTGCAGGTAGAGCCTGGAAAGTTGATTTTATTTAGTTTCTTGGCGGACAACAGAATGCCCAGATGAAATATTCTCTCTCAGTATGTCAAATGAAATTAGAAATTCTACCAGGAAACTGGGTAAAGCAGATTGCCCTCTTCTGAGTAGGTGAGTATATCACTGGAGATTCTCTAGAGGAATGGAGCAATGGGAATTAATACATGTTAAATGGAGTTATACTAAATTAGCTTACATAATACCTACTGGGTGTTCAAACAAAAACTGTCAGGGTTCTGGAATAACTGAAAAGCTAGTAGCTGCTGTGTCTACTAGGCTGGATAGCTGAACAGTTCCAAACTGATTCTGAAGACCTGGAGGATTCCTGGAGAGCCACTGGTTTTCAGTCCATATAGGAAGCCCAAACAAGATGAAAGGTTAGGGTTTCAAGGGAGGATGGCAGTAGAAGGAATAACAATAGGGTGGGTGTTCTCACCAGTGATGGATTGTTGTGATCCAGCTGCCCTCACTCCCCCTGACTGACAGTGGAACTTCCTTGTGGTCTGTAATTGACAAGGATGTTTGTGTTCTTTCTGGCCAGTGGGTCTCCACAGAAGGAGAAGAGGTACAGAAGGAGTAGAGGTATAAAAGGTTGCTGGGCAAAATAAAGGTTACTGTTATTCCACCTTAAAATCCCGGCACCCCTCGCCAGTCTTTGGCTATCCAGGCTGTGCTGGCTGCAGCAATGGATAAAGGTAGACAGGGAAACATTATCTGTTTCTGGAATGTGACATCCACTTTGGAGAATCTCCCCCCACCCTCATCCTCAGTTTATCCTTCCAGTAAATAACTACTCAGAGGTATTTTGCTTAGTTGATTCCAGATCCAGTCAAGATGATAGTCACAGTTAGTCATCCAAGATAGGGACTTTAGTACAAAAGGAAGTTTAAAGTAGATCCATAGCTTCCTTCCCGCCTTGTCTGAACTGCATATGTCATTCCTCTTTCCCTTGGGCGATATTTTTCATTTTCTTAGGACATAACCTTAGTTTCGTAGGGAACAAATTTTGGAACTTGTTGGTTTCATAATAATGTGATTCAATTCCTATAACAAATCTCTCTCTGTCTCTGTCTCTCTCTCTGTCTCTGTCTCTCTCTGTGTGTCTCTCTCTCTCCCTTCCTCCAGTCAGACACATGAAATGGTAGTATAAACATATAGATATTTAGGTAATCAACTTTTCTTTTTATTTTAGTTTTTAAAATTGTCTATTTTTATTTCTGTATGTGTGTTGTCTATATGTGTGTACATGTGCCCAAGTGTGCAGTGTTTGTGGAAGTCAGAGAGGGAATAGAATCAACTGTGACTTAAGTTACAGGCTGTGGTGACCTCCCAGCTCTGTTCCTCATGTAGGTGCTGCAAACTGAATTTGAGGCCTGAGCAGCAAATATTCTTATCAGTGGAGCCATCTCTTATAAGCCATCCACTCTTACCAATTGCTCTTCCATATTCATGCTTTCCTTTCTACATCTGTAGGTTTCATATCCATGGATACAGTTGACAAAGAGACAAAATTTGGTTGCATCTGTGGGGATTTCAATTCTACTTAATCATGTAGACTATCTTTGTTATCATTTTTAAGCAATACAAGGTAGCAGCTATTTAGACATGATTGACACATTTATAATATAATGGATGCTATAGATTATACATATATTATTTTTTAAAATATGAGAAGGTACGAGTGGATGTTATTCAAATACTCTATCATTTTATATATTGGGCTTGAGCATTTTATATATGGGAGCTCAGTATCTTGGAAGGATCTGAAAAACCATCTCTCAAGGGTACTGAGAGACAATCACATTTTCTGTTGATTCTCTGGACAATCCCAGCTAGCATAAAGGCTGATTAGCATCCTCCTATTCAGATCCTGTAAGTCTCTAGAGAGTTTAGGAGACATATTAACTGAAGACAGGGTTTGGTTTTGGGGAGCCTATGGTGGTTTGAAAGAAAATGTCCCCCAAAGGCATTTTTAGGAGTGTGGCCTTGTTGGAGGAAGTGTGTCATTGTTGGGGTGGGTTTTGAGGTCTCTTTTGTTCAAATTTCTCTCAGTATGACTGTTAGTCACTTCCTGTTGCCTGCAAGATGTAGGACTCACAGTTGGTTTACACGCTGCCATGCTCCCAATCATGATGATAATGAACTAAACCTCTGAAACTGTAATCTAGCTACCCCAATTAAATGTTTTCTTTACAAGAGTTGCTGTAGTTATGGTGTTTCTTCACAGCAGTAAAAATCCTAAGACAGAAGTTGGTACCAGGGACTGGGGTATTGTTGTGATAGCCCTGACCAAGTGTTAGGAGGAGTTTAGACTTTGGTACTTTGGGTTTGAAAAGCAGTAGAATGCTCTTTTCTTTGTTTGTTTTGTTTTTCCAAGACAGGGTTTCTCTATATAACAAACATCCTTGGCTGTCCTGGAACTCACTTTGTAGACCAGGTAAGATCTGCTTGCCTCTGTCTCTTTAGTACTGGGATTAAAGGCACATGCCACCACCACCCACCACAGTAGAATGCTTTCAGTGCTGCTTAATGGACCATACTAGTAGGAACATGGAAGACAGTAACACTAAGAGTTATTTGAACTTGTGGGGGACTCATTCTAGAGGTTTCAAGGTACAAGAATTTTAGTATGTTGCCTAGAGATCTTGTTTTGATACTTTGGTGAAGTATCACTCTTATCCAAATAGTCTGCCTGAGGCTAAAGTGAAGAATTTTGGATTAATTCCATTGGCAGAGAAAAACTCAAAACAGCCTAGTATAGACTGTTTTATGGCTATTAGTGTTAACTCTAATAAAAATGTATAATGAAAATTTTAGAGAAAAAGAGCACCAGGAAGTGAAATGACGCTAAAGCCTATGATCAAGGAGATAAATAGATTAAGGAATGGAATTAAGGGAGTGCTGACCTCAGGGCGACATCCCACCCAGCTAAATTTCCAACTTGTGAAAAGGAACTAAAGAAAAGCTTAAAGCTGGATTTGGTGGAACACACCCTTAATCCAAGCATTGGGAAGAACAGAGGCTGGCAGATCTCTGAGTTTTAGGCCAGCCTTGTCTAGAGAGCAGGTTTCAGGATAGCAAAACAGGCAGTAAAGGACAGAAAGCAGGGAAAGATGTAATTGAATGAGGGGTCCATGTTCCAACCCCTGTAAGCAGCAAAGCATGGCAGCTATGGAATTTGGCCCCCTCCCTCATGAATTTAAGGAAACATGCTGAGGTTAGGCATGTGTCAGGGGTTGCCCCTGAATGGAGCCCTAGAGAGGCCATGGCATGAAACTGTGAAGTTGAATCCCTAGATGTTATAGATGCCAGAGTCATGGGATGCCTGCTGAGGAGAGTTGTTAAAAGGGATTAGAACCAGCTGAAGAGAAAGAAGCATGTTACAATCAACAATCCTAAACAGAGTTGGACATCTGAAGAGTATTTTGGCCTCAGTCATGGAGATGCAGAGTTTGGGGGTTGCCCAGCTGCTTTTCGGTCTTGCATTGTTTCAGTATTTTTTCATTATGCTACCTTCCCTACATTTTAGAATGACAATGGATATCCTGTGCCATTATATATTGTAAGTAATCTGTTTGACACCAGAGGGGATTACAGTTAAGAGACTGTTATGCATCTCAGACATTAAAAGAAGGCTGAGATTGTTATAGATTATGGATACTTTTGAAGTAGGACTAGATGCATTTTTAAACTATTTATTATAATTTTATTTATTATTTTTTTCAAATTTATTTGTCCTTATTGTGATATGGCTATAAGCCTTTGGGGGCCAAGGAGTACAATGTGGTGGTATGAAAGAAAATGGTCCCCAAAGGGAGAAGAATTGTTAGTAAGGGTGGCCATGTTGGAAGAAGTGTGTCATTGTAGAGCTTTGAGGTCTTTTTTGCTCAAGTTTTCTTCAGTGTGACAGACAGTCTACTTCCTGTTTCCTGTAAGATGTAGGACTCTTAGCTGCTCCAGCACCACATCAGCCTACATGTTGCCATGCTCCCAGTTGTGATGATAATGGACTGAACCTCTGAAACTTTAATTGAGCCAACTCAATTAAATGTTTTCATTAGAAGAATTGTTCTGGTCATGGTGTCTCTTCATGGCAAAAAAAAATGCCCTAACTAAGACAGAGCCTTAAATTCAGTACTATCATTACCATTGACTATTCTTTTAAATAACAAGCTAATTTTTGAAGATTTGATAGTATAAAATGTAATACATTTGATACAACTTCCAGTAGAATATGAAAGATGCTGTCATTTTCCTGAACTACTCCATATAAGTTAAAAAGCCCCCATGAACACATGCTGTCCTCTCTCTCGTGGTACCTACCATGTACTTTAAAGTTGCATGATGGCAATCTTAGCAGTTTTCTCCAATTCAGCACCTGTCATGGAGTTTCCTTTTTGCCTATATCTGTCTGCACATATGTGTTTGAATTCAATCTTGATTTTACCTCAATGACACCTGTTACTTCTATTATTATAATGCATGGCTTCATTTTGAGAGCAGAGATCATGCATTCCCTACTCTCCACCCATGTGTCACCTATGGACACATAGTGTTTGTGTATGACATGTGTAATGGCTCTATTAGTGAAGGTTCCCTATAGTAACAGACACTTTACAAATGTGATATAAGGAATTAGTGAGTATGGCAAGATGAAAACTCAGAGAAACTAGTGATATTATTTTAGTCTGAGATTACAGGCTCAAGAGTTAGATGCCTTGAAATGTCAATCTCAGTCCATGGGCTTGGAAGATAGATAGGTGGATAAATGCTTCACCTACAAGTATAAGGACTGATATATATATATATATATATATATATATATATATATATATATATATATATATATAGAGAGAGAGAGAGAGAGAGAGAGAGAGAGAGAGACAGAGACAGAGAGACAGAGAGACAGAGAGAGACAGAGACAGAGACAGAGACACAGACAGAGACAGAGACACAGACAGAGACAGAGACAGAGAGAGAGACTATAGCTAGAATCAATTTAAAAGACAGGCATGACAAAACAGGCATCCTGAAAGCACTCTGGTTAGGAAGATTGCCCAGAATTTGTGAGCACTAGGTTCAGTGACAGATCCTGGCCCAATAAACTGAAGAACAATCAAAGAAAGCATCTAATATCAACTCCACACAAACTTAAATACATGTGCACATACCTGTACACACACATGCATCCAAACATATGTGAACACATTTATACATATTCATGCACATAGCACACACATACACAACAAAAAATAAATTAAAAAGTAAACTAAAATCTCAGTCCATTACAAAAAAGCAGGACTGTCTCACCTTAACAGGCTAGGCAGTAAGATGCTCTGACTTTTCTCTCTGTTAGGACCTAAGTGAATATGATGATGCCCTTCACATAAGAAGTGAACAGTTTGTTACAATCAGATGGCTCATATACTATATTCACTAGCATGCATATTACAGATACAGTTACATATTTTTAGTAAGCCATCCTATGTGCAGTCTTGTTAACACATAACATTAAGCATCAAAGATGTCTGAATCATGGGTCTTTGTTTTTTTAAGTCCCTCATCAGCCATATGATTTAGATGCTATTGCTCTTGGGATCCAGGCCAAACCTGCTTTTCTTGTCATACTGGTCACTATACTGTCTGAGACCTGGATGTTCCCAGTTCCACCACACTCACATGTGATCCCACAGAAACCAACTACACCAAACCAACAAAGAGTCACCACCATTTTCTTTTTAGAGTGCATACACTCTACTCTTAGTTTTGTTTTAAAAATAATACCTAGAACAACACGGTGTGTACAGTTTACAATCAATTTAGGGTTCACAGCGCTATGTATTTATCTCCATTCTCCAGACATGGACAGCAGAATTCAGAGGATGAGAGAGTGCTCTAGGTTATACAGCTGTTTCATGGTTAAATCAAGTCAAATATCTCGTGAGAGACCGCTGCTAACTAAACAACACCTTACATTGATAAGTCAGAGTTGGTTCATTAACTATGGCAAATGTGTCATTCTAGTAGTATAGACTGCTAATGGGGAGGCTCCTTATATAGGGTATGCAGACTGAATATTGGATCTGTGTGGTGTTGCTACCATGGTTTCAAGCATAGCCACATTTTGTAGATATGTTTTACATGGCTTCTGGGATAGAAATCCCAGACCTGAATGGCAGAATTTTTGTTTAGGATCTGAGACCTTGATGGACACAAGGTATTTCTGCTCAATATTTGAATTAGAAATAAATCTCAACCTGAAGAAAACTGTGCTAGGCAATATCCCCCACTTTATTTTGCTTTTCTCTTGTCACTTTGATCCCTTGGTACTACAGGCAACATCTGATCACAAGCAATCAGAGCAACATTTGCATGGAAAGAGCTTACCTCAAACTTACTTGTTGAAACATTTTTAAAGAATCAGCTTTAAATAATATAGATTTCAAATTAAAATTAGAATGTCAACACTTTCTTAAACAAAAGAGAAAATTGAAACATATTATGAAAACAACAGATGAAATTCTTTTGTTGTTATTATTATCGAGAAAAGCAATTTCCTTATATTAAAAACTAATGAGAAAAATCCAAGAGTTACAGCAAGCTTTGCTCAGAAATTTGTCTTGTCACTTTCCCACACTCTGATTCTTCACTCTACCCATCTCACAGTTATTTCTTACAGGCCAGTTTCTCTATCTAACTTCCTAGCAACCTTGGCCTAATTCAGTCTCATTTCTGGGCATCTACAAGAGCCTGGCATTACATTTTTTACTGGGCACTGTGCCTTATGTATTCATCACATCATTCTTATCAAGCCACCACTTTTGTGTATGTGGGAGCCCAAGTCCATAGAGCCCCAATGACTGGCCCAGAGTCAAAAGTGAGGAAACGACAGAAGTGAGTATAAACATGTGACTTGAAACCCTGAGTCAGGCTACCCAAGGGCATCTGGTTGCCACAATGTCAAACACCACACACTCCATTTAATTCACATGAGCAATTATAAGTAATAGGCAATAATCTTTCATGGTTCCTATTCATTATATTTACTGTTTGTATATTCTTAGAAAGTTGAATTTATTTTTAAATGTTTTTTTCAAAATTAAAATATATTTGTATCATTTCACCATTTTCTTTCCTCACTCCAATCCCTCCCATATCTTCCCCTCTACCCACAAATAAGTGTAATTCTCACTTTTCAGCAAAGAAGATTCCTTTGCAACAGAGACAGGCTTTAGTTTTAAATTTTCAAGATATTATGCTTTACTTTATCTGACTTCAAGTTAAATCTTGTTTATAAGATACACACAAAATACCTTCATTAAAAATATATACATGTAACAGACTATTGCAAAAATTTAAGATTGCTTCATCACACTCAGTTCAATAAAACCAAGAACTAGGTTTTACCAAACATTTACTCTAAAACTGTATCAAGCAGGTTGATAAATACTTCTGCATGCTTTCTCTCAATAACACTATCATGATCTGCATTCAACTGATGAGCTAAGTGAACTTTGGAAAGTTCATATGAAAAGGCAGAGGAAGACACAGAGTAATTTCAACCATTCCAAGGCCTATGATTTTTGCCATAGCTAGCATTTATTTACCTATGAAAGGAGAAAGCTGGGATTCACGTAGTTTGCTTTTACTTAATTACTAACTTGTATAGAACATTCAGGTCCCTATGTGCCTATCTCAAAGAGTAGTCTGCCTTTATCTATGAATTCCTACTGTCTATGTCTCATAGCAGTGGCGAGAAAAAAATCACTCTTACCCAGTGATGAACCCTGTGATCATGCTACAAGACATGCTCTCTAGTTGTACAGTGGTATGAACAACATGGGAGTAACCAACCACTATCTGATTGGATTTAAAGCTCATTCTACAAAATGAAACCCATACTGACATTGTTAGCAGGCCAGCCTAGATAAGTTATTGGTCAGAAAGGATAACCTGTTAGTATTACTTGGCTAAATGAAAACAGTATTAAATTGGCTCTTAATTGCTTATCATTATGACCATATATATTGTGGGGAAAAACAACTAGTAAAATATAGACCATAAAATGGATGCCTATCTATTTCTGATTTCTGTCATTTCCTCATATTTCTTTGGTAGTTATAAAATATTGCCTCTTTGCGTTGTTGATTTTTAGTTTAATTACAATATTAGTCATGATAACAATAATAATAAATAATAGTAATAGCAACAATCAATGATATGGACAGTGCTCGCAACACCAGCTCCCATTCTTGTTTATCAGAAAGAAAGAATAAATCACAAATGTAATGGCAAATCAATCCCACACCAGTTATGTTTTAAAGGGGCTTTTATTTTGGGGGGTAAACTTACATGCACATAAATCGTCAGGAAAGGAGCCTAGTCGCTGGAGCAGGAGCCGGAACCAAGCGCCGGAACCAAGAGGCCAAGCCAAGGCTTGCCGCTCTTCTTTTAAAGAGAAATATACCACGCCTCAGTGGGCTGGTATTTCAGCGGCTATTGGCTGATGGAGCGGAAGGCGCTCCTGCAGCACTATGGGCTCGTGCTTCAGCGACTATTGGCTGAAGCAGCGGAAGGTACTCCTGTAGCACAAATGAGCATGCAAAAGTTTACTGATAAATTGTTATATGTGAATATGTTTTGATTTTTGAGTTTTCTACAAAAGAATTTGAAAACAAAATGGCACATCAACACAGGGAGTAAGAAATACGAAATCAACACTATACACATGGTGCAACTGACTTCTGATCAATAACCTCACATGATTTGAGACTTAACACATGCTTAAGACCATTTCAGTCCCTATTTACATGTGTGGTTAATTTTCATATATATTTCCTTTTGGAAAAATTGATATCATTTTTTAAGAGATGGGAATGCCTGTGGCACCTAGTATCAGTAGCATGGGGACAACTCTTATCACCAGCATTAAATGGATCCTCGTTTGATCATATTTCACTGTTATATCCTCTAAGTTAAGCAGGGATTTTTAAGCTTTGCTGGCACGTGGTCGAGGGGAAGGCAGTGGGCATGTCCTTTCTGCAATCTGTAATTTTCCCCCCAGCTCCATTTCCAAAGAACATGGCTATTTATGCTCTGGATCATTTCATAAGCAAAACAGTATTGCCTCTAGAAAAAAAGAATCTCTGAGAAATAAGAAGAGACTGACCATTCCAAACATAAAGCACCTGAGGTCTGTGGTCGTAGTGAATCTGACATCAAAATATAGACTATTGTTATAGCTGGAGGAAAGGGTGAAGTCTTTGCATAAAGCACTCCTTTCACATCATTGTCTTAAAAAAAGACAGTTCAAAAAATGACTTACTTGCAGATTTTCAGGGGTGAAACTTTGGCTTTATCCATAATGAAAAGAAATAGTAAGGGCCTCTTGAGAAAATACATATAAAATAATCATTGAAGTCTTTGGTACTTGAGAAATGAGATCTCTAACATCTTTTCTTCTGCCTAAGAATATTCACTTGTTGATTTCCAATAAAATTAGACATGTCAATTATTCATCAGAAACATGCCTGCTGGGTACAGGGCATGTACTGACACGTGTTTCTCCAACCCCAGACTCTAGACAGGACCCAGGTACATAACTTCACACCATACATTTTCCAGACTTTACTGATATCCCTATGGAATCCAGGGTTTCACCTGCCCAAGTATGTGCATGGATGAACGAACCTGTAACACGGGTGCACCACACATCCTTATTATGAAAAATATTTGAAGCACCTTGGCTACTTGTCAACTATGGTGAATTCCAGAAAGATACTCTGATCTGTAAAGCAGAGGCAGAACCTCTCTCTGATTGCCTTTTTGTGTCATCTATCAATTTGGAAACCCATAAATGAGATAACTTCCAGGGTTACCTTTGTGTCTTTGAATGGCAGTCTTCTAAGGGAGTATTATCAGTATTGTTCTTTTAAAAAGAATATGATGATGGGATGCCCCAGGCGGCCTGTGAGCCAGGCAGAGGCTGCTGCCAGAGCAATGCAGGGTCCCCGGGAGAGTGGCAGAGTCAGGCGGCTGGATGCGGTGGACGGCAGAGTAAATGGACATAAACCTATACACAAAGCTAAACATTTATTACTTAAAGAAAGGGAGACATAGACAAACATAGAGGGAGACAGAAAACACGTGTGCACACGGCAAGAGACCGACAGAAAAGGGAAAGCCAAAATGGCGACGAGGTCAGAAGTGGCTGGAAGTGGGCGTGGCTAGCTCTTAAAGTGATCGCAAAGGAATAACAATCAGCATCACTGATAGTTTGAGATAACTCACACTTTAACACCACTGACAAGGAATTTCACAAGAACCACACTGACTAGTTCCTAGCTTTCTTATTGTTGCACAGGAAAAGAGTGGGTTCAGTAGTGTTTAAGCATATAATTATCTAACTCTACAAATCAGTCTCAACTCTGCTTTGCATTATTTATGTACCTTTTAAGATAAAGAGAAGTGTACTTGGGTTTAATAGGGAATTTTTTTACTATTTCTTTGAGAAATTCATGCACTTGGTCTTATTTACCCTCTAATGCGTCTAAAACTCATCCCTAACACTTCCCCAATTTCCTGTTCTATCTCTTTTTTAGCCCACCCAGTACAATTTACTTCTGGGTGTGGGGACATCCACTGGAGCAAATGCCAACTTACCAGGGGCTATAGTCTTAAAGCAAACTGGCTCTCTCTCTTTACTTAGTAGTTTCAGTTGTCAGGAACTCCTCAACTGGGGGTGGGCCTTCCTGACTATCCCTCCTTCCACGATGGGATTGTGTTTAGGGATTGTTCACGCTGCCACAACTGCTATGAATTTACATGTACAACTACCCTGTTGTGTCTGGAAAACACTGTTTCCTCATAGTCATCCTCTTTCCACCACCTCCTCTTCCCTCAGTGATTTGTGAGCACTGAGAAGAAGGGTGTGATTTAGAGTTGAGCACCCTACTGCCGCACTTATTCTCTGTTCCTTGGACAGTAGGGGGATCTGTGTGATAATCAACATTTGCTGGGGGGAAAAAAAGCTTTTTGATGAGAGTTTACTAAAGAACTAACTTATAGAGATATGTCATTAGGAGTCAGTGCAAAATAATGTCCATTTGTCAAAAGAGTAATAAATTGTACCCTAGGATTTATGTCCTACCTAGATAAAGGTTCTTGGCTCAGATAATGATGCCAGGCACAGGTTTTATCTTGTAGAGCATCCTTAAATCCAATCAGAAAGTTGTTGGTTACTCCCATAATATGTATGCCACTGTTGATCAGTGGGCATCCCATCTTGATGGGCAATTACTGTAGCTTTTAGGGTTCACAGTTGGGTAAAACTGACAAATGCTTTGTTTCTATGGTAGTGTGAATAGCATCTTCTAGAACTATAAAAGCTAGGCAGTAGGGATCAAGCTTCCATATTACTGCCAGCTTTATTTCTATGTGTTCTATGATTCAAGACTATGATATCTTCATCAATAATATTATCAAGTTCTAGAGGTAGCCGTGAGCTTTGACAATGACTTAGTATTTGGGAGACACATTGATTAACAATTTGAAAAGAGGTCAGTCCTATCTGAGATTGGGTTGCTTATTCAATTTAAATACCTTTCCAAAGTCTATTGCATCCACAGGGACTCCTTGTGTAATACCTGAACCAAATCAAGCCAGCCCAAGTCACAGCATGGATGGGGGAGGCCACACGAAGTCCTACCCTTAGCTGAGGATCTATTAGAAACTGATAAGTGCTGTGGGAAAGTGTCAGTTTTCCATGGGTCAGTGCTGAGGGAGCTCCTTTTGCTCCTTTAGCCAATAGCCTGTGAGATACCAGACCACTGGGGTGTGGTATCTTTCGCTTTAAAAAGCAGCAGCAGCCCTCCTCTCATTCTCTTGCTTCGGACTCCAGTTCCAGCAACTAGACTCCTTTCCTGGTCATGTAGACAGTGTTCTGTAAGTTTTTTCCCCTAAAATAAATAACCCCTTTATAATTCCAAACTGGTGTGGGATTGTTTCATGCATTAGGTCCCTGAGAGGCTACCTATGTTTCTGTATGTAACTCTACAGTCATATGAATACAAGCAGCAACAAGTGGGCTCAGTGTGTGTTTTTTCTTTTTAAAATAAATAAATAAGTAAATTTAAAAAAATACCAGAAATTGGTAGGAAAAAATGGTGCCTAGATAGGAAAGAAATTGGAGGGAACAGAATAAAAGATAAATTTATGTTATTAATCTTTCAGTATTTTATATAATGTGATTATATATTTACATATATGTACATACAATTTTACATCATGTAATTGTATAATTACATATAAATACACATATCATATACATATATCTATACATTCTTAAATACATAAAAAGAACCTGCTCAGTATACATAATATTACTTTTATGTATGTTTTCGGGACTGACTATTTGGTATTGGATAACCATTTGATCAAATCATATGCGATATTATATAAATTCTCAAACAACAAAAATAGAATAAACTATTTTTTAAAAATAAAATATTTAAAATATAAAATATGATCAGCTTTATCTGTAATTTGACATTTTACATTCCTCCAACTTTCTCATATAAAGATGCTAATGCCACTAAGTAGTTCTTTTAATATGATTTTTAATTGTTTCAGAATAGTATATCAAATGGATAAATGAAGGCATTTATCTGATTCTACTGTGAATGCTATCTCTTGGGAAAAATAACGTATTATTTAAAAGTAGTTCATAATCTTCTTAAAATGCAATAAATAGTAGTAATGTGCTAAATAAGAAATGGACCATATATTACCTTTTTTAGTACTACAGAGTCTGACATATGTGGCCATAAACCTTCAATTCATAGTATTAAGTTTCAAAAAGTTTAAATACGCTCTTTAAAACAATAAAACTGGGCCATATCCAAGTCATTTTCAAGCCAGAAGGGACTGTAGCATCCTTTAGGCTGTAGCAGGTGACAGCTCCTGAATAATGGCAATTCCAGAGTAGCATTTTATCTGTCATCACTTGTTCCCCCCTCAGAGCATTTATATGTGCTGCTCTGACAGAGACCCAAAGGGCTCAGAGTGATCACAAAGCAGGAAACCTACAGACCCGTATGTATATAGCTGTGACCTATTCAGAAGATGGTCCCTGTGAAATAATGCCTGAGCCTGTGTGTCTGTGTCAATCCTGCTGCAGTGTTTTGCTCTCCCTGGCAACTCCACTCTTTCTGGAATTGCCCATAGTGACAGTTTGAGCAACTTTAATTAACAAGCATGATTAAACCAGAGAAAATTCATTCCCTAAATGCCAGTCAGCCCTATTTTCTCTTTCGTGCGTTCTGAAACAGAGATTGCAGCTGATACTGCTGCCGACAGTGTTTCATGGAACCCAGGGCCCGAAAAGGGTTGGCCAGGGTTTCAGTCTTGCCTTGGCTGGAACCCAGACAGAACTGGAAGCAAATACATTCAAGAAACAAACATAATCAAAGGCTCCCTGAGTTCTGCAGCTTCATTCCAGTGAGGGCAAAAGCTGCCACATTTCTCTGATCTGTCTAACAAAGGAACTCCCAGCCTCATCAAAGTCCAAAGCAGAAATATTAGAGTTATAGTAGATAGGAACCAGTTGAAAAAGGATAGACAATGAGAGTGAAATTTTATATGTGTGTGTGTGTGTATGTGTGTGTGTATATATATATATGTATGTATATATATATATATATATATATATATATATATATATATATATATGGTTAAGACATCATCCCACAAGAACATACAGCATTAAATGCTTTGAATAAGAACCTAGGAGTTTCTGATACACCGTGTTTCTTTTCCTCCGCATGTGACCCAAAATAAAGGTTAAAAAAGGTAAGAAAACATGGCTAATTTGTATAAACAATGGGAGAGATTACCACATGTAGCACACACGAAAGTCTTAACATTTACGTTTTTTTATATAACTATAGGTAATAGAGTGACATACTCTTTTTACTTATACTTCGCAGCATAATGGGACTGTAGTTTTGATCTGTACAGGCTTGAATCCTGGTTTAATAGTTACTGCCTGTGTGACAGTCTGTAATTATCCTCTTCATGATTCTACTATAACTCTAAGTGGATGAATAGTAAATAGCAGTTTCCAACTGAAGTTGTACGAATTCGATTAAATATTATCAGTAACTTGCTTCAAGCAGTAACTGTAACTGTTTTAGTCCTTGCAATAATGTGTCAATTAATAATAATGTTCATACTTTTTTCAAGTTAGGACCTTGGATTGTTGTCCTCCCCCATGAAGAGAGCTTTCTTTTTCTCAACATCTCTAATTACATTATAACTTTTTATAAATCAGTAAGTATAAAATCTTATGAGACAGAGACTTGAAACAAATGATAGTCCTTGATGATAAATCTATTTTATGGATCAAGATTTGTATGTCTTGATTGAACCCCAAAGTTTATATTCTTGAAAATACCAAGAAGTACAATCCAAAGAGACTAAAGGAGCTGGAGATTTATAATTACAGCACATAGTATAGGTAAGGACATAGCACTAATGCTAAGGAAAGAATGAAGAAGGGACTAATCAGCTTCTGTTGTGGGATATTTACCTACTAGATGAAAATATATCACTGTGGTTGGTGCCATTAAAATGGTGAATGAAGGGCAGGGAGTAGTAGGGAGGGGAGTAGAGAAAAATGTAGAGCTCAATAAAAATCAATAAAAAAGAAACTCAAATAACAAAAAAATAAAGGTGAATAGCCAATATCTAGTCAGGAGGTAGAGGCAGAACTTTAGGGTAGAGAGAGAACTCTAAGACGAAGAAAGCAGAGTCACCAGTAAGATGTGGAAAAAGCAGGAAGGCAGTACAGAGGGATGAGGTAATGAGCCAAACAACAAAAGGTAGATTAAAATAAATGGGCTAATTTAAGTTATAAGAGTTAGTGGGACAAGCCTAAGCTAAGGCTGAGCTTTCATAATTAATAATAAGTCTACATGTCATTATTTGTGAGCTGGCAACTCAAAGAGAAGTCCAACAACATTTGGTGCACAATATGTACCATGTAAATCCACATAGAACCTGAGAGCACAGAGAGCTTGGGGCAAACGTTCTGAGTAGGATTGGTGCTTGCAGTATACACAGGCACCACCCTTTTAAGGGGTCCTGCTACTGAGGTTTGACTTGGGTTTATGAACAGCAGATGGTGTACTATCCAGTGGCAGGAGACTAGGTGGAAGCCCTACCTGAGCTGGGGCAGATAAATTGGTTCCAGGTTAGGGCCTACAGTCATGAGACTCTGCCCTCACCAACCAAAAGGGGACCGAGCCAGCAGCTAAACTATGTGCTAAGCAGAGCCTCTCCGAGGAGGACCTAGCCACTGTTCAGCAGTTTAAGGTTTGGCTCACATGGTCAGAGAAGGCTGCAGCTGTACAATTAAGCAGTCCAGACTAAGAAAACTTTTAAAAAGATACAGTAAAAAGAAACAGGTACAAACGATCATAAAAATAATTTAAAATAATAAAATCTTTAAAGAAGGAGTAAAGTAATATAAAAATAAATAAGCCATGTAAAGATAGGAGATACATAGGGTGCCTGAATTCTGTATGGTGCTTTGTTAACTTTAATTTTTTTTAAAAATATTGTTGAATGAATAGCAGTTGCTGAGAGACACTGGATTATAAAAGGGATTGCTGTATTAAAAACAGCTTATATATTTTAGACATGTCTTGGCTTTAGAATAGAAGTCAAGAAATGTGCTGCATAAGGGGAGAGGTTATGCCTTTTTTTCCCACAGGAAACAAAAAGTTACAATTCTCTTCAAATTTAATGAAGATCAAATTTGATTGAATGAGAACTCCTGAAAATCTTGGCTATAAACATGAATAAAGAAACCAAGAAGAACTACAGGACAGGTGAAATATATGTGATCCTTCTACTATGAAAACAGGTCTGAGACTGGATGAAGCATGATAAACCTTGTTGGCTACAGAGTCCTCATGGCTTATTATTACATGTCATCCTTACATATGGATGGATAGAGATTTATATTACAGTTTGGGTTTCCAGGCAAAATAGACTTATAAATTTTAAAGATGCCTTTTACTGCTCAAACATAGAACAAAAACAAAAACATCTTTAACTGACTTTTACAAACACTGCACATTCCATACTTGCATCAATGCAGATATGTATGTTATCTTTAACATATTGAGTGTTTTCAAAAATAAACAAAAGTACTAAACACCAGTGAAGACAAGTAGTCCAGGTGATCCAACCTCTCCAAATGTGTCTTTTGTAATTTACTCAAAACACTGCATCCAGAACAATTTCAAAACTGCCAGCTGAGGTGGTCCAGCATCACAAACTATCCAGACAAGGCTTCGGATAAACTACAAATTCCCGTTATACAGAGACTGGACAACAAGTGATACAGCTAACTCTCCTAGGACTTGATTATTATCACAATTATCTCAGAGTCCCCTGAAGATGTCATCACCCGCAGACTACAGAACGAAGTCTAGAAGACACGACACCCTCATTACCAAGAGGTGTGCCACTGGATGGTGGATTAAAGATATCTATAATCATTTTGGGAAGTTGATTGCAGGTTGTTGTTAGTCACAGTCAGGAAAAAAGATGAACAGAAGAGAGTAGATTCAAGGATCTTTTTTTGAAAGACAAAAATGTGATGTAGTATGGAAATAATAGGAAAAACGTGGGTTGTTGAGCCTACTTTTGAACAACCACTAATCTCAAATATTTTATGTTGGTATTGATTTTTGTATCTTGATAAAATTTAAGGTTATTTCTGTTCTAACATACTGCATATATGTTCCTACTCTTGTTTAAGGTGTTATATCTATGCATCTCATGAGAAATGCAAATCAAAACAACTCAGATTCCATCTCATACCTGTAGGAATGGACAAAATCAAAAACACTGATGAAAACTTATGCTGGAGAGGTTGTGGGGTAAAGAGACACTTCTGCATTGCTGGTGGGAGTTCAAACTGGTTCAGTCCCTTTCTCAGAAAATTAGGAAACAACCTTCCTCAAGACCCAGCAATACCACTGTTAGCTATATACCCAAAGGATGCTCAAGCATACTACAAGGAGATGTGCTCAACTATGTTCATAGCAGCATTGTTTGCCATAACCAGAATCTAGAAACAACTTAAATGTCCCTCGACCAAAGGATGAATAAGGAAAACATGGTACATTTACACAATGGATTACTACACAAAAGAAAAAATAATGACATCTTGAAATTTGCTGGCAAATGAATAGATCTTAAAAAACATCATATTGAGTGACTCAGAAACAATTATCACATGTGCTCACTTATAAGTAATTTTTAAACATAAAGCAAAAAAAGACAGCCTACAACTCATAATCCCAGAGAACCTAGACAACAATGAGGACTCTAAGAGAGAATCCTCATTGGACTCTAATTGGATCTAATCTACATGGGAAGTAGGAAAAGATGAGATTGCCTGAATAAATTGAGAGCATAGGAACAATAGGAGAAAGTTTAAGGGGAGGGGAAGAAGAAGGGAAGGGAGCAGAGAAAAATGTATAGCTCAATAAAATCAATCAAAAAATTATTAAAAAACAAAAATGTAATGTATAATAAAGAAATGCAGATTATTAGTCATCTATAACAATCAAGTTACAGTCATGTTAGGTATTTTTTAAGGGTAAATAGAGAAATGTTTTAAATAGATGGTCTCCAAACACTTTAGAAAACTGTAGTATATGGCATTTAAAAAGTCTTGCTAACATAATGGTTTTCATGACAGTGAGACACATCTGCTCCTGGCAGCACAATTTACTTCAGAGAAAATGATGGGTATCTAAGAAACTCTGTATGGAGTTTTCTTTTAGTGTGGCAAAGATAGCCCTTTGGACAAGAAACAGCCCTTGCCTCAACTGCTGATGATATGCTGTCCAAATTGTACAAGTGGAGCACAAAAGTAAGAAACTACCAACGTTTATCAAGTAAAAACTTTATCAAGACAAGGTAGGACAGTTCTTCAAAATTCCTGCCTCATATAAAAGTCTGTCAGATTTTCTAGGCCTGTAGACCAAAGATGGATTCTCCAACATTGCCAAGGAACTTTGGGTGACTGTCCAGGCAGCCAGATGTCTCTAACATTTCTATAGTTTCAGAAGTTGCTTACTCTTCACTTGCTTTTCACTCAAGTAATATTACATCCTTCTTTGGTCTCTGATGGAGTTGAAGACAAGATAGTCATAGTTACAGTTTTCCTTGTTATCAAATTTGGAAAAGAAACTTATTATATATATATATATATATATATATATATATATATATATATATATATATATATAGGGTTGAGAGACAAGTAACTTAAATGCTTAAGTTCTTTATCTAAGAGAATGTTTTACTTTACATATTTATTTTTAAAACAACTCTTTTTCTCATTTTGCATACCAGTCCAGTTTCCACTCCCTCCCCTCCTTCTGCTTCTCCCACCTTCCCACATCCCATTCCTATCAGTTCCCCAGAGAGGGTAAGGCTTCCCATGGGGAGTCAAGAAAGTCTGGCAAATCACTTTGAGGCAGGATAAAGGCCCTCCACCCTATGTCTAGGCTGACAAGGTATCCTTCCTAAGAGAATGGGCTCCAAAAAGTGAGTTCAAGCACCAGGGATAAATTCTGGTCCCACTGACAGTGGCCCCACAGACTGTCAAACCACACAACTGCCACGCACATTCAGAGGGAGAAAATGTTTTGTAATCTAAAGAGATAGTTTTGGGTTGGTAATATAAGAAGGATAAAACAGCAAATTAGGTACAAACTTTGGACTCACAAAGATAGGATAGACAATGATATATTTTCTCTAAATCTGCCTAATATAAATAGACTGGACATTGTAAATATATTTCTTACTTAATAACTGTCCTTATGTATGTAATTTTACTGTAGTAGAGTTAGAACCTCATATTTTAACTTAGACAAAAAGGGAGAAATGCTGTAAGATATTTGTACACTTTGTGAAAATGTATTGCTGTGATTGGTGTAATAAGAAACTGAAAAGCCAATAGTTAGGTGGAAGATATTGACAGGATTTCAAGACAAGAGAGAGAACTCTGGAAAACAGATGAGTCATCAGTCAGACATAGAAAAAGTCACATGGATAGTATGGAGGGATGAGGTAATGAGCCACACAACAAAACATAGATCACAACAAAGCATAGATAGAAATAAATGGGCTAATTTAAGCTATAAGAGCTAGTGGGACAAGCCAAGACTGGGCTTAAATATTTAATAAGTCTCCATGTAGTTATTTATAAGCTGGTACCCAAAGTCCTACTACATGATTCCTCTATTTTAAGTCAATGGTCCACTTAGCTTTCCAGTTTTCTTGGCTGTTTGATATATAGGGAAAAGAATAGAATAATGGTGACTATAGGTCTTAGTGAAAATTAGAGAGTCAGAGACCTGAGAACTGTGGCCTTTATTTCTTCTCTAAAAGAGAAAAAATATTTTCTCGTTAAATTCAATTTAACCTGAAAATTGCATTAACCAAATTGCTATAAACTTTCTTGTGATTGCAATTTTACTCTGTTTCATAAAACATATTCATGCTTAGTTATGATAAAACATTATGGGAAATAGATATGCAGTCACAGAATATGAATTAGTTTTTAAGTCTCATGCCACAGTCAGAAGATATCTTCATTCAAGAATCAATTTTATAAACTACACCTCCAGTCCTTGATCCCTTTGTTTTATTTATAGAATAAAATAAATTAATACTGTGTTCCAACTGGCTTGGAATTTATCACCCTCCACTTGACTCAACGTCCTGAGTAATTAGGATTACTGGTATGCACCATCATGCCTGGCTCAGATTCATGCTTCTCGCTGAACAAAGGAGTTTTATGACTAATGATCTATATTCTTATTCCTTTTAAAGAGATAATATTTTTATTAACTCTTTGGATAATTCATGCAATCTATTTAATCATATTTACTCTCTCCTTTAACTCCTCCCAGATCCATCCCTACCTCACAGTCTACCCGACTTTGTGCTCTCTCTCTCTCTCATCCTCTTCTTCAAACCCTGTTGATGTTGGCAACCTCTTCTTGAGTGTTGAGCATGTCCTGGGGTGTGGGCATCATTAAAGAAAACTAATTCCCTCTCCAACAACCATAAAAATGCTCAGGTAGACATAGAACCCCCACCTATCCTCAAGGTTTGAGCCTGTCTGAGGCTTGTCCATACTGTCCTAAACTTTGTGAAGTTTATACAGCACTATCCTGTTGTGGTCTGAAGCCACTGTTTTGGTTTGTTTCTTTGTTTTTATGACTTTCACCACCTCCGACTCTGAGAATCTTTCTATCTTCTCTTCTTTGAATAGAGGGATGTGATGTAGATATTCCATTTATAAAGTTTTTTGAAATAATATCTCACTGGGTTGTTTAGAATAACCCTGAAATTGTGGTCAACTTGCCTCATCTTCCAGAGCAGATGTTCAATTTTTTTTTCATGAGTCTATTTTTCAACTGGAGTAGAGGTAGACATAAGTGTCAGACATATTCACTTCATTACATAGGTATGTTATAACAAATTAGAACATATTTAAGTCTTAGATAATGTATCATATAGCATAAAAGAAGATAGCATTGCCCACTCCATCATAATAAAACTAGTTCTTTAGATTGTAAAAATCATGAGTTATGAAGGATGCTGTGAACCAGTGTCTTCTATATATGTCAAACCAATATACTCATGCACCACTGAAGCTGTGACTGCCTGCACAAGATTTGTCCTGTGATGGAGGAGGGTCATCGGTCTATGTGTTACTCTCATTGGTTAATTAATAAAGAAAACTGCTTGGCCTGATAGGTCAGAATATAGGTAGGCGGGGAAGACAGAACATAATACTGGGAGGAAGAAGACAGTGAGACAGCAGACGCTATAGCTCTCCTCTCCAAGATGGATGCAGGTTAAGATCCTTCCCGGTAAGGCACCACCTCGTGGTGCTACACAGATTATTAGAAATGAGTTAATCAAGATGTGAGAGTTAGCCAGTAAGAGGCTGAAACTAATGGGCCAAGCAGTGTTTAAAATGAATACAGTTTCCATGTAATTATTTCAGGTAAAGCTAGCCGGGCGGGTCGTGGAAAGCAGCCCGCCATTCTTTCTACAGCCCTGTCAATATTTCATCATGAAAAGAGGGTGCTCTGAGGCCCAACTCCTCCCTAAATGACCATTGACAGTTAATGGTTCTGACAGAAGGGATGTAACTTTCTTTAGTGGTGTGAGCATTAGTAAGTTGAAATTCTTCTGGTAAATAAGTTCCAGAACATGCTCATGCATGTAACCCTAGTTAAACTCAGAAGGCGATACTCAAAAAGTATATGAAAGTAGAAGAATTGATGAAAGAATAAGGACTTCAGTGGGAGAATGAGTGGGAAAAATAACAGAGTAATAGGGACGGGAAGAACTAAAATTCATTATAATTACATATTACATGGCCAAGAATAAATTAAAAATAACATATAAATTTATTCAAAATAAATATATTGCTTCATGGATAATTTTTGGAGTTAATAATTTTTGGAGTTAATGTTTGTTTTAGCTTTCACAGACATTTGAGTTTGGATGGATAAATTTAAAAATTCATACTTTTGGTGGATATTTTAAAAGTCATTATAATTTTATGTGACTTTCCTAAATATTTTATCAGACTTTCCTAAATATTATTTAGTATGATTTATTTATAAAAAATTGATACCTTTTCTGAGCATCAAAAAGTTTAGTAGGTACATCCTCTGCATGGCATTGCCTCCTAAGAGGCCACATCTGTTTAAGCATGTAAAGCTGACTATGGAGTCAAAGCATAATCACCCATCAAATAATAGTTCTTGTCTGAGCCAAATAGATTATTTACCCGTATTTTTAGAAGCAAGGTAAAAGAACAAATTATATTTAGCTATGGAGTAAATATATCAAACAGACTCATGAAAAGAAATTATACCAAGGCTCAGAAGAAAGGGGCATTAGTGATGTCCCTGAAAAGGAGACAAAAATGAGCAACGTCTTTAAAAAACCAGGTCTACTGCTGGAGTTCATGAAATGTCTCTAGTATCCCTTTAATAGCTAGATCTGTGGTCGTACCATGAGTTACCTGGGATGTGCCTCTGCTCCTTCTAATATAATAGCCCTGGCCTGTCACATCCTCATGACAGCCCTCAGGTTTATCAGAGGAAGCATTACCATGGAAGTGAAGACAAAAGAGAATATCAGGCATAAGTCTATCTCATGGTCCTCTGCTGTTCTGATGATTCATCAGAACCACACAGAGAACGTTCTCAAGTAAGATTCCCAGACTCCTTGGGCTGATGACTGAGTACGGCTATTGTCTGTGGACTCCCAAGTATTCTTGCTAGCAAGTCTAAGAAATCAAACCTGGAGATGATGGAACTTCTTTGAAATATGGGTATTTCGGGAGATATGAAAAAATGTGATTTATCTTTCGTTCTATAATTTTGTATTTGTATAACTGTTAGACCTAGTCAGTGTTCCTTCTGGGTAGAAAAGTAAGGTGACCCTTAGCAAACCACCAGGAAATACCCACTCAACCTATAATCTAAAATAAATATTTTGTAAATAATAAACAAAAAAAGAAATAAAACATCCTTTTCTGTTTCACAAAGTACTACTGGAGACATTTCCATGGAGAGTACATAATTTCTGAAAATAGTCACCTACAGAACTTGGATTTAGTTCCCAGTGTGTCTTTCATAGAGTTTCTGTGAAGAATACATTTGTAACGTTCACGGGTAACAAACCTAATGATTTTCATGATACACTTGTCAAAAAAGAAACAAGATAGCATCCCTCGCAGTATTGATTTCGTTTTTCATGTTCCTCCTCCTTCCGCTCCCCCTCCGGACCTCGGGGGGCTCAATCCGGTGCTCCAATGTGGGCCTCCGACTGCATAGCCGTCCTTTGCCAGAGGAAGGATCTATGGTGATAAGCAAAATATACATCAGTATGGTCATGGGCCACGGCCGATTCAGGCACCCTCTCCTCTGTCCAGAGAGCAATCTGGGGGATTTCTCCTTGGACCTGGGATCCCATATATAATCAAGTCTCCTGTAAACCCTAAAATGGCTCCCTTAGTTGAAATATATTGTTCCCTGATCCCATATTCATCCTACCTACCTCCCCCCCCCATCCCCGGCCACCAAGCTTTCCCCGTTCCTCCCCTACTCCCTTCTCTCTAGTCCTCTCCCCCTCCATCGACCCTCCCACCCCCCCATGCACCCGAGGTTACCTGGGACTCATGTATATTTCCTACCTCCTGGTGGATAGCTAAATAATCTTCATCAGGTTCATCTTCTTATTTAGCTTCTCTAGGATCACGAATAATAGGCTCAAAGACCTTTAATTATGGTTAGAATCCACTTATGAGTGAATACATACCGTGTTCCTCTTTTTGGGTCTGGCTTACCTCACTCAGTAAAGCGTTTTCTATTTCCATCCATTTGCATGCAAAATTCAAGATGTCATTGTTTTTTTACCGCCGAGTAAAACTCTAATGTATATATGTTCCACACCTTTTTTAACCATTCTTCTATTGAGGGGCACCTAGGTTGTTTCCATGATCTGGCTATTACAAATAGTGCAGCTATGAACATAGTTGAACAAATGCTTTTGTAGTATGTTAGGGAATCTTTAGGGTATATTCCCAAGAGTGGTATTGCTGGGTCCTGAGGGAGGTTGACTCCCAGTTTCCTGAGAAACCGCCACACTGATTTCCACAGTGGCTGCACGAGTTTGCATTCCCACCAACAATGGATGAGTGTTCCCCTCACCCCACATCCTCTCCAGCATAGGCTATCGTTGGTGTTTTTGACTTTAGCTATTCTGACAGGTGTAAGATGGTATCTCAAAGTGGTTTTGATTTGCATTTCCCTGATCGCTAGGGAGGTTGAGCATGACCTTAAGTGTCTTCTGGCCATTCGAAGTTCATCTGTTGTGAATTCTCTGTTAAGTTCAGTACCCCATTTTTTAATTGGGTTAATTAGAGTTTTAGTGCCTAGTTTCTTGAGTTCTTTGTATATTTTGGAGATCAGACCTTTGTCTGATGAGGGGTTGGTGAAGATCTTCTCCCAGTCAGAAGGCCACTGATACAAGGGAACGGATCTGATGAGAGTTTACCAGGGCCAGCCAGACTGGGACTGAACGAGGACGTGATCTAGCCAGATTCTCGGAATTTGGCCGGATTCTCTGACTGTGGCTGGCCCGGGGTCTTTCTGAAAAGCCATTGACTATGACACTGGGACCTGTTTCCTCTGCATATGCTGGATTTTGGGGATCCAGTCTGTTTGGATGCTCGCCTTCCTGGACCTGGAGGGAGGGGGAGGGAGCTGGAGCTTCCCACAGGGCAGGAAACCCTGACTGCCCTGGGGGACGGAGGGGAAGGAGGGGGGGAGTGGGGGGAGTGGGAGGGTGTTGGGAGGGGGGGCGGAAATGGAAACTTTTATAATCTAATAAAATTTACTAAAAAAAAAAAAAAAGAAACAAGATATCAATGATTTTATTTTTAAAGCCAAAATACTATTTTTGCCTCTGACTTTGCTTATTCCCAGCCTGAGTGCATTCTGCCAACCTAGAATTTAAAAATAAATCCCAGATAAAGTCAATAACTAGGTCTTTTCCAAACAATGTAACTTCTGCTAGTAAATCTAGAGTATAAAAAGGAAATGATCATCATAAACAATAATCAACCACCTTCTTTATCAATGAGCCATTCCTATGATGAACATAAATAGTAAACATTGAAATCCAGAAAATTTATGAACTCATTTTTATCACTGATAAAATTAGACTATGTGATGCATAGACACAGCACCAGATAAAACAGTGCCTGGAGAACAAAAATCAATGAGTGCTTCAGGGTGGGTGGGGGTAGTCTAGGGAAATGGCTCAATAGTTAAGAGCACTGGCTGCTGTTACTAAGGACCTGGATTCAATTTTCAGCACCTTCATGGACGTGTGTATGTGTGTGGGTGTATGTGTGTACTTCTATTCCAGATGTGATGTCCTATTCCAACTTCCATAGGCACCGATTATATACATGATACTAAAACATACCTGAAAGCTAAAGACCTATACATGTAAATGAAATTATGCTATTAATTTTTTAAATGTTCAGGGAAGAGAGCAGCATGGTTGACTGACAGCCATTTCACAACCTTTTGCTAGAAGGCACTGCACAAAATAAGGACTGAGGGTTTTGCTTCCTGTTCTCATTTGTGTTATCCTTAGTATTATCACTGACTAGTTACCAAAGAGATTATGAGCTGTTATAATTGTATGATAGGAATTTTGTGTGTCTTTCTTCTTGCATTGCCGTTGCGTTCACAAAGCATTACAAGTGTGTGGGCTTCCCGTATTGATTTTTCTAACAGGAAAGCACAGTGATATAGAAATACATTTTTCCATGGTTCTATTTGCTAGTCATCCTGGATGTGATCAATTTATATCTAAGTCCTGTAAAAGTTTAATTAGTATGGCTCCAACCAATCACCATGCTGATCTCTGAAATTCAAAAGAAAATGAGTTTCAGGACTAGGAGTTTGAACCCTGAAAACAGACTGCAGTCCCTCTATCCTGGGGCTCTCAGCTGAGGACTTTTAGAAACTTAGCTCTTCTTTTATATCCTGCTGACTTAAATCTTGCTAAAGCAGCATCGCAGTTCTGCTTTAAATGATATCTTTCTATGCACAGGGCCAATAAAAAGCAGAGCCCATTCATTATTTAACTATTTATTTCGACAGCATTATTGTGAGCTGCTCAGGTGTTACAGCCCGCTGCACCAGCGTACCAGGCAAGCACAAAGGAGGGAAAAAGGAGAATGACTTACACCGGAAAAGTGCTGTAAAATCTATGGGGTGCGACATGGAAATCACTTTGAATTACCTTTCCATCTGGCAGGAGAAGCAGGGCCTGTTTAACACTATTGCACCAATTTCTTCATGGTGCTTTTCAGGAAAGCCTGTATGAGCTGAGTCCTACATAGGCACTGAAGAGCGCTGCATGATTCAGGGCACACTTGCATCTCTCTATCAGCATCACCATATTTTAACACACCAGGATTTGTCTGTGATGGCAGGGGCTAAAAGAGATGGGCTTAATTGTAAGTCAAAAGCCTAGGTCATTTGCACAAAGGTGGCTGCATTCTCCATGAATTAAGTATTACTGTAAAAAATAAGACTTCTCTCTTGGTATGGTGTGCATTATACTTTCAAGTTGTAAATCAGGATTAACCAAGCATGGAGGAGTAGGCTCTTAGGAAAAAAACAGAAAACACAGACAAAGTTTTATTTTGCTGTTCTAAATGGTTACAGAATCAGACAAGAGACAGGAAAGGCAAGTGAGTACTTCCCTGAGGGTGGGGGGGGCATGAATACTACAAACCTAAGCATCATGACTTGTCCATGCCCAGGCAATCTCTGACTTCATGGCAAAGTGTTGATCAGCACTTAAGCTGTTTTCTAGGAAAGAAAGCACTGTCATGGGTTTATTTTTATTTGGTATCTAGTGCATTTTGGAAAAACAGAATTGTGTTTTCTTAAGGATCCCCCTCTCCTTCCTTCTCTCCATCTCTAAATCCCTGCTCTTCTCTTTTATGTCTTTTTTCCTTTCAGTGAAATCTGCACCGTGAATGATGACCTAGCTCATCTTCAGAGCTGCAAGGAAGATTTGATTTCTCCCCACGCAGACTTAGTAAATTCTTTCATAATTCTTAAACTCTCAGAAATACTTCTTCAACTGGCTTTTAGATAAGAGCAAAGTTCCTGTTTTATTGATATAAATGGGGTTTGGGAAAACATTTAATGTTTAGCTAACTCAAAGATTACTGTTCCAATCTTCCAGGTTCTCATCTCAACCTAGACATTCATTGCTTTGAATTCCTTCTTAGCTGATTTCACTCAAGTGCAGATATGGATTTGCAAATGTCATACTGCCTTAACATCCCTTTCTTCCTTCTCTTTCATTATCCAGAATAAATATGTGGAAATATGGTCATAAAGATATATATGTCTTCTCTACCTGCTCCAGGAGGAAATACTTAACATTTGCTAATGCAATTTAGTATCAGCTGACCTTGGCTCAAATACTAGTTTAAATATCTTCTCTGACCTCCAGTGCCATAATCTTTAAAATGGAATTCCGCAACAGTCTCTCTCTTAAACTTGCCCATACAGACATACCGAGCGCTCATCTATGCCAGAGATTTTGCTCAGACCTTAACCTGATTGAACTCGGGATGTTCCCTAATAGCTTTGAGATAGGGATTTTAATTATTCCTGCTTTGCAGATGGTGGAACAACAGATAAGAAAGATTTTAGTTAAAGCCAGGAAAGTTACCAGTGCTGCAAGGGAGGATCCTTTGGTGAATCAGGGTGACAGATGGGGCTTGGGTTCTTATTCTAAGTAGTTCTTTCTAACTGAACCCTACCCACACCTTGGAACGTTATCATCACCCAGCAGGCTGCATGAATCAGGCAGACTTCAGTGGCAAATGTGCTGATGCATGCCCTAGGACATTTTAATGAGCATTGATCCCTTCCTGGCCCAATAATTATCTCACAAGCTAGGCAATCATTTAGAAACCGTTCCTCCCTTCCAAGAGGATGAGTGAAGGGGCAATGTTGCGCAATCCATTTACCCTTCGAAGAAGATTTTGGACAACAAAGGAGAGAGTTTCACATAATATCTCTGATAGCTGGTTTTATTGTGTCAGGAGGAATACTCTAGACTCTAAGTAATAAATTGAATTGTACAAGGTGACCTTACAGAATCACTAGTGACTGCATTTCTAATTTTTTTTTGAACTCAGAGAAAGAAATTTTATTACTGAAGAAACTAGTCCTCTTTGGCAGTCCCGCAGAAGGTTCATGATTACTCCTGGTCCTCCCTCTTATGGCACAAGGTGGGTCTATTTCTGTACATAGGCAGGGATTTTTTTATTTATTGTTTCTTTTTATGCTATTATTTTTATTATTAATATGTAGACTTGTATATTCAGAGAAATTAGCAACTAAGACAAAGAGGTATACAATATGTAGCACATAAATGGTGATAAATAACAGCCTGTATAAATCACAATGTCCTTAATATATACACTAGAAAGAACTGATAGTGACTTGACAGATACTGAGGAAATAAACTAACATGATAAATGCAAAGATCATTAACTTGAATTCAATCTGTGAACTGCAATATCACTAAGAAATTTTCTCATGTCTAATAAATTATAATACTTCATGGATTTATTGTATCAATTGTTAAATAGGACTAATCTTTCCATTTGTCTGAGAAAAATTGGTATATGAAATAGAGACTTGGATCACTGTTATATAAGAGTCACTATTAAATATTTCAAAATATCCTATACACTAATTTATTTGCTGTTCAGCCCCAACTGTGAATAGCTGCTTTCAGGGCATAAGTTCTAGACAATGACAAACCCATAATTTCCGGGATGCAAAGCAGATCAATTGTAACCTTTCCATATTGGTTTGAACATTTAATGCATCCATCAATGCTCGCAGTTTACCGTTCTCAGAGCTTTACTCTGTTTAGATAATTAGCTCACACAACCACAACCAAAGGACCCTCAGGATATTGTTCAAACCAATATAAGACTGAGTGGGAGACCAAGATCCCTTTCCCCTTTCCAGAGATCTCTGCTCCAGCCCGGAGGAGACAACAGGGTCCTGCCCAACACCTTGTGGTGCTGAGTGGTTGGGCTCGATTATCATGAGCTAATATAGGTCTAGGGTACGGTATGAAATAGAGAGAAATAGAATAGTTCATGTCCTGCAAAGAGTGCCAAACCCAAAGAAGTGAAGTAGGTGAGAAATGGGCCGAAGCGAGTGGCCTGCTTACCACCTGGAAGCCATCGTGATTTCTGGGCCTGGGATGCTGCCAAGGGTCATTTCTGAGCAGTGACCCTGCTGCGGATGTGGCCAGTGTTGATGATGACTGTGGCTCCTGTGACCACCACCTCACTATCTGCAACTGGAGGACTGGAATGCAAAGAGTTGGCCCCACCCCTCACTATCTGCAACACTAGCCCTGCTGTTCACTCATCATTGTAGCACTGGAGAGAGTGGGTTCTGAACCTCACCTGGGCAGCCCAACAGAACTGACCCTGTTGGCAGGGGCCTAGATGAGCTGGCCCTCGGGGTATAAAGAGGAAGAATTGGTCCCACCCACCTTGTCTGCCATATAGAGGTGCGGTGAGGGAAAGATGCCCTTCCCCACTTGGCCCTCAGTACCTGCAGCAGGCAGGGGACTGATCCAGCCCCTAACCAACTGCAGCACTGAGAGTCGGCCCTGCACCTCACCTGGACAGCACAGTGGAGCGCTCCCTGTTGACAGGAGCAGGGTGAGCCAAGAATGTGAGTGTGAGATCCGGCCCCACCCCTCATCTGCCATAGGGTGATATGAGCAAGCGAGAGATGCCCCGCCACTGACCCCTCAACACCTGTGGCAGTTGCATCATCTGACTCTGAGATCCCGAGAACCTCAGCGCTGATCCAGTAACTCACCAGGTGTCGCACTCAGGAGAGCAGGTCCTGCACCGCACCTGGGCAACACAGTCCAGCAGATGGTGCTGGTGGGGGCACAGGGGAGCCAGCTCTGAGGGCAGGAGAGTAGGAGAGCTAACTCCACTCACTACTCATATGGTCACAAGGGCAAGAGAGGTGGCCCTGTCTCTCAACTGAAGCACTTGGCAGATTTGCCCCTGTGCCTCACCTGAACAACACAGCAAAGCTGGCACTGGTGGTATAGGTGTAGGTAAACCAGCCCTGGGGACAGGACAGCAGGACAACTGGCCCCGCCCCTTGATGCTTACTGCATAGTGTAAGCTAGCTGGGTGCAGTGCTGGAGGGATATTGGGGATGTGAGTGGGCTGACCAACCCAGCAACCAGCCAGGCCCAGGACCAGGGCTATGAGTTGGCCCATCTCAACATCCATCCCATCTATAATGTATTAGAGCATGTGAAGGGGCTGGTCCTGCAGACCCAAGTTTCAGGATCTCCATGACACAGGACAACAACAGGATATCCAAGAGGAGTTGCTGTGAAGGTTCAGTATTGATAGTGTAGCAGAAACCAGAGTCCTCTAACCAGACGAACAACTCGTTACAATGAATACTTTCAAACAAGATGTATGGTCTAAAGATATACTGTGTGACTCACTGTGTCACACTGGAGTTTCCTTGAGTTCCTTTCTTCTTCTCTCCTTTTAAGTTTCATTTTGTTCTCTCTTGGAGGAGGAAGGTTGCAAGGGAACAGTGGGAGCAAGATGCATAACGTGAAATCCACAAAGAATCGATTAAAAGTTAAGTTAGAAAAAATAATTCGAAATGGAACAAAAATAAAAGAAATCCTCTTGGGAACGCCATGAGTTTCACCCTCTCCTTAGGCGTTGGCCCTATGAGGTCATCATCCAGGCACCTGACATGAACTTGGTGACTCACTGTGAAGAGAGGAGTGAGTCATAAAGATGCACACTTCTTCAGGGTTTGTGTCTCAATATGAAGCTCCAGCTGGAGAAAAATGGTCTGGAGCACGAAAATGGGTTGTGCTAGCACTTAGACTGCCTCTCGGTTATGAGTTAGATGGCTAAGGATGGCTCAGGACATGTTCATTATTTTAGAGTGTCAACCAGGGAAAACCTTATTGATCTAACTTCTGTTTTCTACAAAGAGTGGTGATTGTGATTGTCTTCTGCCTGCAGAGATTACCAGCATTAGACAGGCCTTAAAATGTTTCTTGCTCAGTTTTAAATGAGAAATATTTAAGGGCATGTCAAAAAACATTCTTAATTCATTAATTCAATATCAAGCTGACAAATATCAATGTATTATTTTAGAGTGGACACAGATGAAGAGGAATGACATACAAAACAGATATGGCATTTACCTTTCAGTGGATAGAAATTATCGTAGTTTACATATAATTTTTAAAATAATCATGTAAGAGAAAAATAATTTCCTTAGAAGAATATTCCTTTACACCACATGCGTGAAGCATGTTAGGGGAAAATTCCCTGACAAAAGTGACACTTGAAAAGAGCAAATAAGGGATGACTACTAATTAACCCGACAGTCAGGCAGACTAGATGATATTCCAGAGGAATAATATGCTCCAAGAGTCTGAGCTGCAAAGGCTAACAACGCATTCTAGGAATAGAAAGCTCAGCACAGCCAGGTCAAAGGAAATGCCAGACCCATGTGATCAGGCACACAGAAATTCCATGAACTTGCAAGTTATGTCAAGATTATTTTAAATTGATTTTTGAACTGTATATCATAATAGTACATTCTTGTTGGACACAGTGTATGTTTTGGCATAAACATACTGTATGTTAACCAGGTTGGGGTTCTAGCACTCAAATTGTACCTCATCTCAGATGGCTTAGAAAGTTCAAAATCCTATCTTCTCCAGCTATGTGCGCTATACAACCAGATACTATTAACATTTGCTGTTTGAATAACAGTATACAAGAGCACGCTTTTCCTATTGGCCACAATTTGTTCCCATTAGTCGATCTCTCCATTGGTCTCCCAAACCCCTGTCCTTTTTCAGCACTATTCTGTGTCCATGAGTGTGGGTTTTTATCAATCCAAGATGGAGAATCATTTGAACAACATTTTAGCAATCCAAGAAGACACAGAATTTCTTTGTTATTGAAAATAGATTTTTTTCATACAATATATTCTGATTATGGTTTCCCTGCCCCCAACTCTTCCCAGTTCCTTCCCACCTTCCCTCTCTTGCAGATCCACACCCTTTCTGACTCTCATTAGAAAATAAACTGGCATCTAAACAATAATAATAAAATACTATGAAACTAAATTAAACAAGAAGAAATAAGACAAAACAAATAAACAGAAGAAAAAGAGCTAAAGAAAACTGAGAAATACACATAGATAGGCACACTAACATTCACTTTCATTCACGCAGGAATCTCATGAAGGCATTAAACCTGAAGCCATAATTTTTACAAAAGAGAGCTGTGGATCAGAGAATTGATTTTGAAGCCTTCATGACTTTACTTTAAGAATCAGTATACAATGTGTACATATCAATAACCATTGTCATGATGAAAAAAGTAAGAAAAATTTCTAAAATTGTTACTATAAGAGTTCTTTGGTCATGTAAATCTGGTTGTTCCTATGACATCACTACAGTGTTTTTAAAATGTCTTTCTTGGGGCTTGTCATCAGAGTCCAGAAAAGTCATGGACTTTTCTGAGGTACTATCCACTTAATGTCAATCTTCACTAGCCTGAACAGTATCAGTGAGCTCATCTACGCAAAATTCGTGTAGGAACTAGCTTAAATCCCCATCAACTCATCTTATGTTGACAGTGAAAATGTTTTCCTTTGTGCCCACAGAACTCTCTGTCCTTACTCTAATGTTGATCTCTACTCTGCGTGGTATGACTCATCTATGCTGTGGATCTCACGATTAGACTATGACGTGTTTAAGGGAAACCTTGGGGTCACACATGTTTGCATTCTTCCTGGCTCTGAATCCCCAGGAAACTAACAATGGGGACTCAGGAAATGTTAGTTTACTAAGAACATGAAGTTATACTCACTTTTCTTTAATTCACAATATACACTAAAATATCTAAAGTGAGTAATGTGTGTCCTAAATATAAAAGCTGAAATAAAGGCCAGCCAGGTGGATGGAGCTTGGAAAGAATGTGGATAAGGACTTCTGGACTTGTGGGTACTGGGAGCACCTTTGAAAAAGGAATTATCATAAGGTGGCGCATGTACTGTCTTCAGGTCACCCTGTAACAGGATCGACAGCCATTTATGAGAACCACAAGGGTGTATTTCTTGCAAATCAGTTCACTGCCCAGGACACAACAGTTTGCACAGCCTCGGACTTTTGCTTTGTATGTTTGCCCTTAGAGTACGTACATTTCATTTCTATAAAAAGCAATACCAAGTCAATGAGAGCTTGTTGAGAAACCAAACTAGGTAAACTATAGAGGCATTAAAAGATATCATAAAGATGAAAACCTCTATTTTCCACATTCCAATAAGCATAGCATCAGTTAAAATCTCAAGGCCAAGAAACTCAGCCAAGTTTCCATCCAAATGGAATTTTTAATAAATGCTCTGAAGCCCTTAAAACTAGGTACTTCAGCCAAAGCATGAAAAAGCCGAAAGGTATACAATTCTCCAAAGAAACAGCAGTAACATCACCAGCATGTATGGTTCCTAGATGGACATAAATCTACTTTGCTTGTTCTTTTATTTTGATCAACGTTTACTGTATGCCTGCTATTTGCTGAATGGGCCCCCAAGAAAATGAAGAAATACCCATGTATATACACACAAATGGACATGCAAATACCAAGTATTGTTAGAAGAGGGAAAGCAGTGTGATTGACAGTTACTTCTTCAAGCCCTGGGCAATAAGTTAAATATGTCTTTCTAAAATCCCTATGGTAACCCCACTACCCCACAAGGCCTTATTTCAAGTAGTTTCAGCAAATTGTATATAATTAATTAATACTAGTCACAACAGAGTGGCATGGTCCCTGATCAAATATGACAGGTATCATCATACAGAGAAATGGGGAAGATGTATTTATGGCAAGAACACAACAAGAAGGCTGGGGGTGTTCCACAAACCAGGGTAGGAAGAATCCAGGAGATAGAAGAGACCCTAGTGCCTTTACAAGACATGTTTCTCTAATGGCACCTAGATCTCAGGTCCATTATCTTCAGAAAGAGACGGGCATGTATTTCTGTCATTACAGCGACAAGGTGTGTGCTCATTACAGAAGCACTGGGTTTCTTATACTGTCTTCATGCTGGATTCTTTTTTTAATTAATTTATTTATTTGTTTATAAAAATTTCCACTTCCTCCCCCCCTCCCCATATCCTCCCATTCCCCCCACTCCCTCTCCTCCTCCCTCTCCAGTCCTAAGAGCAGTCAGGGTTTCCTGCCCTGTGGGAAGTTCAAGTTCCTCCCCTCTCCCTCCAGGTCTAGGAAGGTGACCATCCAAACAGACTAGGATCCAAAAAAGCCAGTACATGCAGACAAAACAAGACCCAGTGCCATTGTCAATGGCTTCTTTTAACCTATATAATAGCATTTCACTAACGAGGCAGCACTAACAGAATTTGAGCTTCAGGAACTAACATATGTAGGAGTACAAAAATATGTCATTAATGGAGCCCTTTTGCACCAAACCATTGAGAACTATATTGTTTCCAGGCATACATACCTGAACCCTAGATTTCAACATGGACACATATCAGATTTCAAGACAGGTTGAGGAAAAAAAGGTAGCAAAATTTCTTAACAATGAATGTTATGTTGATTAGATATTGAAGTGATAGCAACTATCATATAATAATTTAATAAAGTAGTCAATTAGACTAATAAATTAGAGATATTTTTCCAATTCTTTCATTTTTTTAAAATGTAAATGGTAAAACATGTTACATATATCCTATTTGCATTGGACAGCACAAGTCTGATGATAAATTATGCTTCCAGATTTTCCTTAAAATACATACTATATTTTTTTGACAGAACATGTTGGGGATATACATAAAGCAAATTCTCTATGTAGTACAAATTACTATCCTTTATGAATCCATACAAAGCTGCCAGTTTAGTTAATTTTGTTTCTGATGTTGCTTCCAGGAGACAGATTGAGCCGATTGAAGAAGGTATATCTTGGGCTTGAGACATTACTACAAAGACTTGTCCCTCTTTCAGGTAGAAAAGCAGAGTCTTCTCTCCATACTTGTTTTCTTTGTATTTATAATCCTTCTAACCCTTAGCATAGTATTTCTAAACCTGTGGGTCACAGCCCCTTTGAGGTTGAATGACCCTTTCACAGAGGTCACATATCAGATATGCTGTATGTCAGAAGGATCTCTTTTCATAGGGACTCAAGGCGACCTTCAAGGTAAAAACAAGAATTAGGTAAAAAAGGAAAAAGTGTCCCGCGCTACTGTCTCGCCCGCAAGAACGATGCGGGGACACTTAGGATCCTTCTGCAGAAAAAGCTTTAATGCGTCTTGAGAGAGCATAAGCTTCCAAAGCGGAGACCCAGAATGAGGGGAACCCATCCCTTATATAGGAAACAGTCCTCGCTTTGGACGTGTCACTCCTGGATTGGTCCGCTGCCCATCAACCCAGATCAACGCCTCGGGAGTAGGCAGGGACGCAGCAGTGGAAAATTACCAAGCACATGTGCGTTATCTTGTTCACCTGGCAGTGAAACCGGATGCCAGCACCATCTTGTAATGGAGAATGTGGTTGCGGTCCTCCACAAAAAAAGGAATCTGTTAACTGTCTCATACCTGGGCAAAACCAATACCAACATCAACAATGTTTGCTTTAATTGTTTTAACTTAAATTGGTAAAGTGGTATTGTGTCAAACTTTATAAGTTTACATATATTGTAGAATTATATAATAAGATATAATATGAACTAGTTCAGGTCACAAAATCCTCTTTCAAACGCAATACTTAGTGAAAATGTTATGTAATTATGCATACAAATATAGCTATATAATTTAAATTATCAATTATTTTCTTTTTAATTTAAGTTTATTTTTAAGTATTTAATAATAATGAAAATGCATGCTAGTACATAAAGTGCCGGGCACAAACATTATGATGCAACAACTCTATTTCACTTGTTGGGTACATGCTCAGATTACAGCAATGCCTGTAAATATTCGATGACAAGTACCACAACAGTCTTGATCGCTCTGCTATGCTAAGAACACTGAAAATACATGTTTCGGCTATATCTCCTTAGGTTAAAAAAATAACCATCAGGTTGTATTTTCCTAATTATATATACCAAGAATGAAACCCAAATAATTTTAGTTTTTGTGATAATTGAGATTCAATTTTTTAAACATTTTACTAGATATTTGAGTATCTTTCAGAAAAACTTCCTGTTTTATGTCAGTTCTTTTTTTTTTAATATATCTCAAGTTTTGTTTTAACTTTATTTTTAAGAAAACAAACTGTTTTCACCTTACATACCAATTCCCACTCCCTCCTCTCCTCCCAGTCCCTCCACCTTCCTCTCATTATGCCAGTTCTTCTGGCCACTTCTTGTATGTGTGTTGATTCTATCAACGATTTTCATTTTGAAGATGCTTGTGTCTTGTTTTGTTTTTATAATATTCTGATGTTTGTTTTTATGCATATTTGTGTGTATGTGTGCTCACACGTATTCATGATTTTTATGTATTTGAGGGCCAAACTTGGGTGTCAGTCCTTACTCTACTGTGTTTGAGGTAATCTGTTGGTTATTCACCTCTACACGAACCAGAGTAGCTGGCCTGAGATTTTCTAGAGATCCCCTGTCTCAGCTCCCATCCCAACATAGGAACTCTGGGATTTCAGATGCACCGTGCCACTTCAGTTTCCATATGGGTTGCTGGGATTCAAATTCAGCTTCTCACAGATATCCATCAGGCCATTTCCTCAGGCATCATTTAAATTTTTTGAAGAAATTAAAGTAAGCATTTACTATCCATCCTGCCTCCAGTGACTCTTTCTGGGAGGGACACAAAACTATACAGCAGACCTCCTTTTGTATTATAGGGATTCTTCAAATGCATACTTCAGGTAACCCATTGGAAAAAAAATTTAGTGAGGGGTTATCCATAACAATAAATCATTTTTGATATCTAATGATTTGAAGAGCACTTTGGGCTAAAAGTGCCATAAATGATCCTAGGTATAAAATTTGATGTTTTTCGGTTTTTTTTCTAATATAAATGACTATGTGATCTTTAAAAAAAAAAAAGAGCATGCTTGAACTGGAGAGGTTACTCAGTCTTTAAAGGGTAGGCTCACAACCAAAAAGAAAGAAAGAAAGAAAGAAAGAAAGAAAGAAAGAAAGAAAGAAAGAAAGAAAGAAGAAAAAGAAAAGAGCATAAGAGCATACCCACAGAATTTGTCCTGAATTGAAAAAAAAATCATACACTACTAGTAGTTTGTTAAAAGCAACAGCAAAACATTGACTTAAGTCCTTTTAAAATGAATTTAAAATTCTAGCAACCAAAACATATAATATAAAAGTGAATATAAATAGATTTCTTTAAATAAAAGTTAAAGCTTTGTCGTTTGTTTAAATACTAGCTTTGGGGTTTTGTGTTTGTGTGTGTGTGTGTGTGTGTGTGTGTGTGTGTGTGTGTTTAAATTCTACAAAGGGACATGGCTCAGTGGGTAAGGGCTAGTAATCAGAGGAGAGGAGACAGAAGGGAACCTGGGCAGAAAGGTCAACCAACGCATGCTGTGCAAACACGAGGACCTGAATTCATATCAGTGGAAAAGTTTGGCATGCTGACAGCAGGTCAGTAACCCAAGATCTATAGTGTGAGAAAGACGGGAGGATCTCTGGAGCAAGTTCAGTTTCAGTGAGAGATGCTCCCAGGGGAATAGGGCAGAAAGTAATAGGGCATGGCATTAAAAGTCCTCCTCCTGCCTCCGTGTGTATGCACAGTGATGTAACAAACACACACATGCACACACACACTCACACAAATATTTTTCAACCATAGGCATTTAAAACTTTCTAAAGAAGAAGTAAAAATGTAATATAGGAGAGTTTGAGCTAAAAATCAAGCACTATGTATTTTCTTTTTAGTGCTTTACCAATGATAAACTTTGCCAAAGCCGTTTCTGTCATCAAAGCATTTTTTTTGCTGTTTTCTGTTCATATTCCAAATCTGGAGTAGGGGAGAATAAATGAATAATGTCCTGCTGAAGCATGCCTCAAAGGTCTGCGGTGATTCTGACCCCTGCTGTCTGCACCCTCCAAGCTGCCCCAATTGTGCTGATATACTTGATTTCCTATGAACTTCTCCCCATGCCATGCTTTGTGATGTGAGTTAACCCACTTTTCAGTGTATCTCTTTCTCCTTCCCCTTCCCCAAGCTCCTATTGGCAGTGTCCTCTCTCATCAAGGTACTTTGTTTAATCTTCCTGCCTAAGTACCCTCTGTCTCCTCTCTGCTGATTGCTAGCCCTGTGCCCTGCCATTGTTGATTTCTCTTCTATATCTCAAGCTTCCTGTGGATAGCACCAGGTCTTACTTATTTTTTGAAAAGCATGTTTTAACCCAACTGTAAGCCCTAGTGTAATATGTACTTTCAATATTAAAAGTACAACAAATCTTTATTTCCTCCAAAGTTAACCATAGAGCTATCATATGACCTACAAATTCTATTAGGCACATACCTTAGAGAAATGAAGACACATTTTCATGAAAATGTATCTATGAAGATTCAGAGGATATGGAAATACCCAAAATGTCCTTGAGTAGCATTTAAACAAATTCAGTGCTGTCATTCAATGGAATATTATTTGAGAATGAAAATAATGAAATGGTCTATGTGACAGCAAAGATGCATCTCAGAAAAATGCTGGTAAAGGTGTGAAGGTGGTCACAAATGATCATCTTTATCCAGTCTGCCCAGAAGAGGCAAAGATGCAGTGATAGAAAGGGAGATGGTTGTTCAGGAGTGACAGCTGCCTCTAAAGGGTGGAGAAAGTAATATGATTGATAGATATCTTTGGGATGTAATAAAATGCTCTAAAATTATAACGATATACTTATGGTAAGACTATCATTGTGGTTAGCACTATGTGTTTGTAAATATATTTTAAAAACATTTAATACATAAGTACACTCACTTCAATCTGTATAATGTTTTTACATTCTTGGTGTAGGAGTTTCTTCTGTTTGTGTGCTGCTTTTCTTGATTAATGAATAAAGAAACTGCCTTGGTCTGTTGATAGGGCAGAACTTAGGTAGGCGGGAAAACGGAACTGATTGTTGGGAGAAAGAAGGATGGAGTCAGAGAAACACCATGGATCCACCACCGGAGACATAATGAAACTTTTCTGGTAGGTCATGACCTCGTAGTGATACACAGATTAATGGAGATGGGTTAAATTAAGATGTAAGAGTTAGCCCATAAGAAGTTAGAGTTAATGGGTCAAGCAGTGACTTAATGAATATAGTTTCCGTGTGGTTATTTCAATTCTGGATGGTCGGGACAAACAATCAGGCCTCTGCAACACATTCTTATCTATATAGTGTTGAACAGTCAGCATTGAATTGCCAATTGGTCTGATCTTTCCTGGGAAACAGTACCTCCACCTCCCTAATAATTCATTGGTTTCCTGTAATTCTTGTGTAGGGTTAAGGCCTCTTGGGCTTTACCACATCTATATCAACATGTCATGCCTGTTGTTGTCCTTGTTGAACTATGTTTAGAAAGTCATGTTGGTGAGACTTTACATGTGCATATAAATCTATGTCTGTAACAACAAGCGATGAAAAGGGAGGTGATGAATTTGAAAATGAGTTATGAGGGTTATATGGGAGGGTTTAGATGGGAAAAAAGGCAAGGGGAAATGATACAATTATATTATAACCTCAGAAAATAGAAGAAATAATTAGATAGACATATATGTGTTTTTTAAAATCATTATACACTCCAAATGGGTAGGCAATATATGTTCCATATATCTTTTTCAAAAATAAATCTGTCTATAGTAGTCTCCCATGTCGTTATGGCTTGAATAGAAAATATGTTATATGAGCTCTTGTTTTTGAACACTGGATTGCTAGCTAGTAGTCCTCTGACTTTGGTTTCTTTCCACATTAATTCATGACCTTTTACTTTTTCACTCTAAAGATAATTCATGACTTCTCTTCAGCACATTAGAATTGCTGACACGATGACTCTTGCACTCTGGGACCATCATTAAGTGCGTGGACATAGCACTCTGACACACTGACAGTTGATCCTGTAATGAAGACAGTTCCTAAGTGCTTAATGGGTAGAGGTGACAGAAGTGTGGATTGCTTGCTGAGAAGGACGGCACAGGTCAGCGTGAGATTTCATCATGCATCTATTGCATGTGCACTATATAAAACTGGGAAGTATTTCTAGACTTTGCTCTTAATATTTTCAGGCAAATTAAAAAAATAAATTAAAAAAATTAAATTAAATTTCAGGCAAATTTAAAAAAGAAAGTAAAGGATGATGAAGGCTGAATAAGGGGAGTAGAGTAGGTACATATGCATTTGAAACTCAAAATCTGTCACATGTAATGAGTTCAACAGTCACTCCTCACATTGTACCATGTATGAAGGAGGAATCTGAGAATATGAACATGGATAGACTTGGGAAACATCAGGTTTACAGTAAACAACTAAAACTACTCGGTGGTATTATAAAAGCATTTTACATTAGGAAGCATCCCATGGACCTCAGCAGATAGATGGTCTCAAGGTCAAAACAACCTCATCAGTTCAGGTGAAACCAAGTGACGATGAACAAATTTGTTTCTCTCCATGTCCTAATACTGGCCCAGGACTCAGTGACCAAGAGTTTGCTCTTCTGCCATAGAGCTTAAGGGGTTATATTGTATTTGCAGAGTTCTTAGCTTTTATGTTTTTCCTACATGGCCAAAGTGACTAACTCTGAGTCAATAGACCATCATGAAACTTTGCCTCCTAACACAACCTGGGAAAGAGAAGAGTTAATATTTGTGTTTATTGAACAGATTTTTTTCAAAGTAAGTAAACAAATAAATACTGAATTGATGAATAAGGCACCAAGCTAAAAAAAAGAATTACTTTCTACCATCATCCCCAGAAATCTGTTAAGCAATTTCTTTGCCGTCCTTCCAATACCACCTTTAAAACAACATAAGAGAATCTATTGCTAAATATCAAAGAGAAACTGCTACACTGTATACATAAAAACAGAAAAATTAAGACCGACAGATAAATTTTCAGTCATGACAAAAAAAAATCACACATCTTAGGGGATTAACCTGAAGCAAATTAGGCACTAAGTGTGTAGATCTTGGAAAACTTCCTTCCAGGATCTCACAAATCTCAAATTTTTGAGTGGGCCTGGTGCTGTGGGCCTTTCCACATACAGCACTTCCACCAGGCACCAGAAAGATGTCAAATGATGGTCAAAGAAACTACCTGTCAATAATGGCCCTACGCAGCCCACGTTTGTGTTTCTTCTAAATTAAAGTGTTCTAATTTAAGATTTACTCATATCCTCTGTGATTACTGCTCCTTCTGCCTTGGATTGAGCATAGTTGGGACTAGAGGGTGGACTTTGATAAATGACCTGAGAAGCCTATCTCAGTTCCAGGCGGCCCCTACATGTGTTTTGGGGCTGTGATTTGCAACCTCCTAGTTTGCAGTGCTCAGCAGCATTGCTGATGATACACAACGGGTTACTTCAGGTTGACTCCCAGTTTCCTGAGAAACCGAATGTGGCTGGATTCTCTGAATGTGGCTGGCCTGGAGCCTTTCTGAAAAGCCATTGACAATGACACTGGGACCTGCTTCCTCTGCATATACTGGATTTTGGCGATCCAGTCTGTTTGGATTCTCACCTTCCCTGGACCTGGAGGGAGGGAGGAGGAACTTGAACTTCCCACAGGGCAGGAAACCCTGACTGCTCTTAGGGATGGAGAGGGAGGAGGAGAGGGAGTGGGGGGAGTGGGAGGGTGTTGGGAGGAGGGGCGGAAATGGAAACTTTTATAATTTAATAAAATAAAATAAAAAAAATCAGGTGTTCATAGGTGTGTGAATTAATATCCTGGTTTTTGATGTGATTTCATCGGTCAACCTCTTTTTTATGCTAATATCAAGCTGGTTTCACTACTGTAGCTCTAGAATAGAGTTTGATGTCTGGGATGATAATGCCTCCAGAAGTTCCTTTATTGTATAGAATTGTTTTGGCTAACCTGGTTTTATGTTTTTCCATATGAAATTGATAATTGTTCTTTCAAGTTCTGTGAAGAATTGTGTTGGGATTTGAGGGGATTGCATTGAATCTGTAGATTACTTTTGGTAGGATTTCCATTTTTATTATGTTGATCCTACCTATCCAAGAGCATGGAAGATCTTTCCTTTTTCTGATATCTTCGTCAAAGACTGGGCATAAACTAGAGTTATCTGGGAAGAGGAAGCCACAGCTGAGGAGCTACTTCATCATCATATTGACTCATGGGCAAGTCTGTAGACCTTTTCTTCTATTTCCTTTATTTTATTTTATATACCTCCACAGTTTTCCCTTTCTCCTCTCCTCCCATTCCCTCCCTCCACCTTCCTATAACTTCCCCCCATCCACTCCTCCTCCATCTCCATTAAGATGGAGTAAGGTCTGCCTTTGGGAATCATCAATGCATGGAATATCAAGCTGAAGAAGGACCAAGCTCCTCCCCCATGACTCAACACTGAACAAGGTATACCACAATTGGGGAAAGGTTCCAAAACGATAGCTCCTGTATCAGAGAGAGGTCCTAGTTACACTTCTTGCCCCCCCCCCCAAAACCCAAGATACACAACTGTTACCCAGATGCAGAGGAGCTAGGTTGATCCCATGCCAGCTCCCTAGCTGTCTCGCTAGAGTCCATGAGCTTCCACAAGCTCAGATCAGCTGTCTCTGTATGTTTTCCCATCATGATCTTGACATCCTTCACCTTTGCTCATAGAAACCCTCCTTCCTCTCTTCACCTGGACTCCTGGAGCTTGGCCCAGTACTTTGCTGTGGATCTCTGTATCTGCTTCTATCAGGTACTGGATGAAGGCTCTATGATTATAATTAGGGTAGACACCAATCTGATTACAGGGGAAGGCCTGTTCTGGCACCCTCTCCATTATTGCTAGGAGTCTTAGCTGGGGTCATCTTTGTGAGTTCCTGAGAGTTTCCCTGGCATCTGGCTTCTCCCTAACCCCATTGTGACCCATTCTTATCAAGATATCTCTTTCATTGCTATTTCCTTCCATCTCATTCCCAACTCGACTATCCTGATCCCTCATGTTTCCATCCCCTCCCCTTTACTTTCCCCCCACCCTCAGTTTACTCAGGACCTCTTATCTATTTCCTCTTCCCAGGGAGATCCTCATGTCCCTCTTGGGGTCTTCCTTGTTACCTAGTTGTCTGGGACTGAGAATTGTAGCCTGGTTATCCTTTGCTTTACATTTAATATCATTATAACTTTCAAAAAATTCATTTGCAATTGGTAGAAGTCCCCAAGCATGGAAATTGAGATCACAGAGGAAAGTCTATTTATGCAATAACACAGAGATCAGGATCCCGCATAGACAGGTATGTTCCATGTTCATAGAGGCATCACACAAGTTGGGCCACATAAGGAAACAACTTGACCCTGTTACCCATTTGCAGTGCACAGAAGTTTTCTTTTTTATGAAATATATTTCTTCATCCATTAAAAGAAAGGGGAAGCAAATAACACTGAATATTAGGACACATAAGACACAGAATATAAGTTTCTGTCTTATAAAATTCTTACCTTATTTTCACGTGTACATCACAGTTATTCAGATGAATTCATTTGGTTTAATTGATAGAATTTGTGTGTATATATATATATTGTATATATATATATATATTGGTTTATTTGTCTTAAAGAAATCACCCATGATGCTGTCTGAAACTGTAGAAAAGTTTACAAATTAAAGATTTTCAGATTCCATTACTCCATACACCCACACATACACACACACACACGCGCGCGCACACACACACACACACACACACACACACACACACACTTGCATGTGCACTTGTACGTATGTGTGTATACAACATTATTACAGTGTTTTACTCTCCTTTTATCACTGTTCAGCATTGTATTTCTGACAGTTTTGCTTAGTATTTACATCTAAAACTTATTATAATAATACTGTTATCAACTTTTCCAGTGTTTGCATCATCAATACTGGTATATCACCTCATCCCTAACACTGATTATTTTTCTCTTTCTCTTGTTATTTCTTGATCAATTTTAGTGAAGGTTTATATTTTAGTATGCTTTTCATTCAGCATAAAACCTATTGATTTTGTTCATTCTCTTTACTGTAGGTTATTTTCTACATCATTAATTTCTGCTCCTACCTGCTTTTCCTTCTTCCTTTCTGCATTACTCAAATTTAATATGCTATTCTACTGCATCTAGCAATCAATACATAGAAAAGGGCCTTCAAAGCTTTATCTTTTCTAATAAACATTTAAGTTGAAATTTTTCTTCTTTTTATTGTAGTAAAAACGATGTAACTAAAAGCCACAGGTAATAAGCATACAATTTGATGCATTGGCAGATGGTTTTCCATAGAGCCTTAAGCATAATCTGTCCATAATACATGGTTCTACAACATCATGAAATTTCTTTGTAGTCTTTTCCTTATTGCTTCAACCCCAAAGAATTACTACCAATTTGCTTTCTAACACAATAGATTTTTTCTTACCTACACTTTAAACAAATAAAATGAAATAACATGTGCTACTGATCATATCTTTCTTTCAACATGTTAAATTTTATTGTTATTAAATGTTTGTTTTAAAATAATGAAATAAAAGTTGTAATCTGATTTTCAGTCAACCATGCTCCTACATGTAACCCCACTAAAGTCATTTGTTCATGAACCTGCACTTGTATTGGGTACTTTCCTTTTCCCCCTTTTATTAAACATTGATTCTTTTCTCAAAAAAATAACCTGAATATAATTTCCCCTACTTCTACACCTCTCATTTCCTCCCCAACTCATTTCTCATTCAGATTCATTCTTTTCCTGTCTTTTATTCAAAAATAACAGACTTGTAATTGATAGCAACAAAACATAACAAAATAAGACATATTAAAATAAAACAAAAGTCACTATAGTGAAGTTGAGCAAGACAGCCAGCAGAAAAATAAGAGTCTCAAGTAAGGCATAAGTATCAGACACCCACTCATTCACACATTCAGGATTCCATCAAACTACTAAATTGAAAGCTATAGTATATATGTTGGGGACCTGGTACAGACCTGTTATAGACTCTGTGACTTTATAAGTTTATGCAAGCTTTGCTCAGCTGTTTCAGGGAGCCTTGTTCTCTTGGTGTATTCCACCCACTGTGTCTCTGCTATTCTTCCCTCCTCTTTTACAGGGTTTCCTGTACTTTGAGCGAAGAATCTGATGGAGACATCTCCTTTAGGGATGTGTATTCCAAGGTGTCTCTTTTTTTAACCTTTGTTCTGAGGTAATGCCTATTCTTAATGTTGAGATGTTTTACTCAAATGCTACAGAAGAGTGGGTCTTCTTTTAGCATCTATTCTGTTATTCTGTGTCTTTTGACTGGGGAATTGAGACCACTGATACTAAGAGGGACCAGTAACCAATCATTGTTAAATCCTATTAGTTTGTTGTTAGTCGTGGTAGTAATAGTGGTCATGGTGATGGGGTGTATGTGTGTTTGTGTGTGTGTGTGTCTGTGTGTGTGTGTGCATGTGTGTGTGTTTTCATCCCTTTTATTTTAGTACTCTGTGGTTATTTATCCCCATGTTTAAATGGTTGTCGTTAACCTTCTTAGGTTGTACTTTTGTTTCAACACCCTTTATGGCTTAAATTTGTAGATATTATTTAAATTTGGTTTTATCATGAAATATCTTAATTTCTCCATCCACAGGCCCTGAAAGTTTTGCAAGGTATAGTAGTCTGAACTGGTCTGTGGTCTCTTAGAGTTTGCAGAACATCTGTCCAAAATTTCTGGCCTGTAGAGTCTCCTTTGAGATGTCAGGTTTAATTCTAGAAGATCTCTCTTTAAATATTGACCTATACATAGCATGTAAGTGATGACCATTTGTTTATTAACAATGTGCACTTAGCATAAACAGTCATATCAGGAACATGAAAAACCACTGAAAACGTTAAGAATCTCTCTTGAAGCCACATTTCTCTGTGCAGATTTAGTGGTTTAGTGGGGGAAGTGACATACTGTCTTGAGCATATGAAAAAGCTCCTGTAAAGTTGTGCCTCTCAATCCATTCTTGCCTACATATGTTTTCCTTGCATTTCCATTCCTGATGTGTTATTCTGCCCATGCGAAAATTATACATGAGCATTTTAATTCCCTAGCTGTTGCTATTATCTGTGACTCTTGTAGTAGTCATTAGGTAATAATAGTCATTAGGTAATAGTAGTAATGATAATATGTTGGAAAATATTGTTTTAAGGTATGTTACTTTTGTTTATGCTGTGGAACATTTGTTTAATGATGGAAAGATGTGTTGCTTTTCTTCATGCTGTATTTGTTTAACTCTGTGAAGCTGTGATTTTTTGCCTGTCTAATGGTCCTAATAAAGAGCTGATGACTAATAGTGAGGCAGGAATAAGAATAAGTGGGATGGGCAGGCAGAAAGTATAAATAGAAAGAGAAATCTGCAAGAGCAAAGGAGGAGCAATGGGAGAAGAAGGAGAAGATGATGTAAGGGCCAGCTGCCCAAACCCAGCCAGCCATGGAATAAGAGTGAAAATAAGATACAAAGAAGTTAGAAAAGGATAAAACCCAGAGGTAGAAGGTAGTTAATATCATTTAAGCTAAGAAAGGCTGGCAAGAAACAAACCTAAATTCAGGCATTCCTAAGAATAAGCCTGTGTGTGATTCATTTGGGAACTGGGAGGTGGTCCCTCAAAAAAAGCCAAAAAAAAAATCACACAACAGTAATAGGTAGGCTATCAACGCACTTACTACTACTGTCAGAGTTGCAACTGTTTCCACATGTAGTCACGTGAAAGAACCAATCCAGATTCCTGCCCCTAAATGTTTTGACCAACTTCATCTAACCAGAATCAACCAGAAATGAAGCAAACTCAGAGTAAGAGATAAGGGAATTGCCATATCAGACCTTATACAATTTCAAGAAAAGGCAGGGAAATTAAAGTTAAGTAAGCAGAGTTGGAGATCGAAAAAATAAATAATGAAGCAGTACCCTGAGTGCTGATGTGATGTCTCTGAGCTTGGAAGACCCTAAAATGCCTAGCATGATGGACTGCCAGCATGAAACCAAGAAAGATGTGATGTCCAGATTCCCGTGAGAAGCTCTGAAATGCTCTACATCTGCACTGAAACATCTGATTGACCAGGAATCCTATTAGTGGGCCTTTGTGCGTGTTTAACTGAGAGGCTATGGAGAAACTGAAACCCAGGGACCACTGTTAGTGCATCATAAATGCAGTGTGATTCCTTCCAGTTCTTTCTGAGTTTCCTTGCCCTCAAACCTAGATATCATGACACAAAATAATCCAAACCTAATGAAGCCAGACTGAAATCCCTGGCCCTTAGCTCAGTGAAGGTCTCAGGCAAACAAAACAGTACTTTACACATCATGGAAGTAGACCATTCTGAACCCAGGCCCTCTGGTGCAGTAAAGCTGGATCAGAGATGAAACAACACTAAAGACTACCAAATCCCAGGTTTGTAAACAAAATACACATTTTTCTATAAGTGAAGGATCATCAAATTTTTCTCCATATTGGACTAAAGAGTAAAGGTCACATGTAGTTTTGGTTATACAGTATTTACTCTTAAAGATTATTTTTAAAAAATAAAATATTAAGAAATCCCTAGTTAATTATCCATGCAAAATATGCTGCAGGTTAGAATTATCTTGCAAGGAATCATTTGTTATAGTATTAGGTCATTAATTTTTTTAATGTTTTATTTAATATTTTATTTTTTGTAAATGGCTTATTTTCTCATATGATTTATCCTTACTAGTTTCTCCTCCCTCTACTCCTCTCAGTTCCTACCCACCTCCTCTTGATCAATTCCCCTTCTCTCTTTCATTAGAAAAAAAACAATATTTTAGGAGATGACAACTAATTATGACAAAATAAATATAATACAATGAAGCAAAACCATCACATTTAGTCTCAACAAGGCGACCCAACAAAAGGAAAAGATTCCCAAGAACAGGTACAAGAATCAAAGACCCCATCATTCACACACTCAAGAGTCCCACAAAAATACAAAACTGAAAGATGTTATACATACATACAGAGGGCCTAGTTAAGATCTGTGTGCTGTGTAACAATGACCTTGTACTTTGTAAATATTTGTCACTTGTATTTTAATAAAACACTGATTGGCTAGTAGCCAGGTTAGAAGTATAGGTGAGGTGACGAGAACAGGAGAATTCTGAAAAGAGAAAAGTCTGTTTGCAGTCATGACCCAGCTGTAGAGGAAACAAGATGAGAATGCCCCACTGATAAAGGTACTAAGCCATGTGGCTAACACAGACAAGAATTATGGGCTAATTTAAGACATAAGAAAGAGTTAATAAGAAGCCTGAGCTAATAGATCAACCTGATTATGATTAATGTTGATCTCTGTGTGTTTCTATGGGACTGAATGGATATGGGACCTGGGCAGGACAGAAAACCTCTGACAACACCTGAGTAAGCCTTGTCACACTGCTTCAGTGTTTATGAGTTCATGTGAGTCTTTCTTAGTTGATTCAGACATAGGTTCTTGTTCTCCTGCTGTCCTTAGGGTCCCATTGCCAAAGACAACATGTATACAACTCATTGAACATGGAGAAAACAAGCTGGTGCCTACATGGAGCATTCAACCTATGTTTCAGCTTCTTTAGTGTGGGAAGATACTCTGCAATTCACCAAAAAAGAAGCATAAACACCAACACAGCCACTAAACCTTTGACCTACAATCTGTTTTGCCTGCAATACATGCTAGGGTAATGATGGTACAGAACTTGTGGTAATAGCCAATCAATGTCTGGTTTGACTTAAGGCCCACTCCATAAAACAGAACCCATACTCAACACTGTTTGAGTGACCAAGAACCAGAGACTAAATAGCTCAGAGACCTAAGGTAACACCAAACACTATTGGTCTTTTTAAAAAGTATCAATAAAATGATTCCAATCCCAATAAATTAGTGCTTTATTCAGTCATCATTAGAAAAACTTACTTTGTCAGCAGATAGAAATAGAAACAAAGACCCACAGGCAAACATTATGAGAATCTAAATGGCTATCTCTATCAAATGCCTCCTCTCAGAACTCAGGGAAATCCTGCAGAAGAGGAAGTGGAAAGGTCATTAACTTTTGTGAGTATTCACTGACTATCAATGAATTGTCAAAACAAATAGTTGAATAAACTACACAAAGATGAATTTGAAAAAAGTACCATGAAAAAAGAGACAAAGACTCCCTAGTTCACTAACTGCTGTTTTAATGTGTGTGTTGTATGCATGTGCATGTACTGAAATACAAAACAGGCATCATTAGCATGTTAATGTTATCTTTACAGACTATGATTAGGAGATCAAACACCAAGTGGAACCATAAAAACAGTCTTTATAAAAATGATCTTCCTCTAGGGAAGGGAACAGATAAATCTATTGACAATTCCTATTTAATAGGATCTGTGTTACTATGGTACTACGACATACATTATTGTGTCTGTCTTTATAATAATCTCATGCAGAAGGTGTTATTAGAATTCTTTGACTCTTAAGAAAACTCTATTTAGAGAAATCGATTTTCTGAAAAATCCTGCTTTTAGTAACAGGAAAAAGCTTGATTTCAAATCCAATTAAATTTATCAAACTTGAAAGCCTATGCTTATGAAAAAACAGCCACAGGGTGGGTTTTATCTCTTTTTTATTACAATACATTAATATTTATTGCATTTATTTGTCTATTGTGCATGCACACATGGGTGTATTTGTATCTCTGTGTTGTGTATGTATGTGTGTCAGTGTGTTGTGTATATATGTATGTGGTATGTCTAAGTATGTACGTGTATGTATATGTGTTTTGGGTGTATGTATCTGTGTGTATGTTTTGTGTGTGTGTGTTTTGTGAATGTGTGTGCATCTGTAGTTAGGTGTGTGTTTTATGTGTATATGTGGTGTGTGTGTATGTGTGTGTGTGTGTGTGTGTTTGCTTATAGATGTCAGGAGAGTTGGTTATTTTCATGTGGTTTCCTACTTGACCCAAGAAGCCACCTCTTCAGTCCCACATATGCTAATATGCAAAACAAGGAATTTCATTGGGACATTTTTAACCATGTTTTTAAGGTGTTTTCAACATATTCATTACCTGTGATCCTCGCCTATGTCCTCAAACAGAACAAGCCTTTGTTTCAGTACTTAATCCTCATCTTTACTCCAGACTACTTCTTAGATGAAGTATATTTGTTAGATACAAATAGTAATAAAATATTTTTTCTAATTTCAGATTAAAAGTGCAGATATTACCTTTAGATTTTTATTTATAAGCCAATTTTCTTCAGAATTTATGAAAAAGTTTAAAATTTTTAGTAAATTAATATGTATATGTAAAAATCCTCCTTGAGTAGCTGAAAATATTATTCCCTTTTTAGGTATTTTATTAGCATCTATCACTTTAATAAATACATAAAATTCTTTGATCATATTTACCTCAGTAATCCTATTCTCTCTTATCCTCACCATATATTCATCCCTCTGGGTTTTAGTTGCTTTCATCTAAAAAGCATGGAGGCCTAGAAGATGCCCTAAATAGTAGAATATTTTTGAGTTGAGCAGAGCCATGACAGGTCAGTTTTTCTTTGGGGCTATAATTTTGTGATGTATGTTAACTCATGTTAAGCTTTGTGAAAGTATAAATATCAGGAGTCAACAAGGAATGTATGACTCTTAGCAGAGGGTGAATGAAATGCAAAGCCTCGAGGAGGCTCTAGACATGCAACATAGGTTGGATTTTTCCTGTAGAGTTGCAGAGATCCATTTCAGCCCAGGCACTACAGGGCAAGGTAATGGGGGATTAAGTCCACAGACCCACAGTTAATCCATCCCTTTTTTGTTTGGATGATCCAAAATGATGACAGTTTCCATTAGTATTCAATTAACCTCATCTGGCCAGAGATTCTCAGAGTTAAGAATTTCCAAATGACTACATCTGCTCAGTGAAATATATTCCAAACTATATGTGAATTCCAGGGTGGACAGTAATCCCTTTTGTTTGCACTGCTGTGGCAGTTTAAGACAGAACACTACATGACCAATGCATTATGGAACAAGTAGCACAGGAAGGCAGACACTCTGGAATGCCTCCCATGGCTGCAGCAAAGTTGGAGTGAATGAGATATAGACAATTATTGAATCCAGCTCCTGAAATATTGATGTCTTGTTTCTGCAAAATAACTTAATCTATCCTGATTAATATACCCAGCAACTCCAAGGTGCTCCATCTATCAAGATTCTGCTGATTCTAATGAACTTACTCAATGGATCTGTTTGTGCTTCAGAATGGAGAAGAGAAAATACACATCACATCACAGTAAAGCCTCATTGTGTCCTCCAAGGAGAGGCCATTTATTGGCTCAAACTGAGGAGAAAAAACTTGATTCTTGGCTAATTTTGTAAAGACTCATGTGAGGAGTGGAGGAAGCCGTGAGTGAGTGTGTAAGGAATGAATGAAGCACTGTATGAATGTGCTACTGACATGACTACAGCTGGGCCAAGGGCCTGCGTGCCTCAGAACACAGGAATGGTGAAGCAGAAGGGAGGCTCAGACAGACCACAAAGCCTTTCTCTCGTCGAAGTGCAAATGCTGACAGTGTATACAGAAACCATCACCCCCTGCTTCCACATCCTGATGACTGCAACCGGAGACTGCTTTTCTACAGAGATGGCATACTGAGATTAGCTAAACCTGCCTCCTTGTTCAGTTGGATGCAATAAACTCACCCCCATCATTCAGATGTCAAACAAATGCACTGAGTTCCTGCGGTGTCTCATTGGAGCCTTCTGCCAGAGAGAACACAGGACCCAATTCCAGATCTTCTGTTTGCATGTCTGTGTCTGTCCTTTCTTCATTTCTTCATCACACCAGTCATGTTTCTGGGACCAAGCCATGAAGGACTCAGCAGACTTACTTTATTATGCATCAAGAATTATTCGCTCTTCCTTTCACAGATCTCTCTCCCCTATTGTTCTATCCACTCATGTTTCAATGGTGCCAGCCTCTCCGACAAATGTCCTGTCATTGATTACAAACCTTTTCTTGTCTTCTTTTGTCTTATGACAGCCTACAGAATGGGAAAAAAACTTCACTAACCCCTAATCAGACAGAGTTCTGATCTCCAAAATACACAAAGAAATTGGTCATCAAAAGAACAAATAATCTGATAAAAAAAAAATGGCGTACAGACCTAAACAGAAATCTCTCAACAGAGGAATCTAAAATGACTGAAAAACACTTAAGGAAATGTTCACCATTCTTAGTCATCAGAGAAATGCATATTAAAACAATTCTGAGATTCCATCTTATACCTGTAAGAATGACCAAGATCAAAAACACTGGTGACAACTTATGCTGGAGAGGTTGTGGGGTAAACGTAACACTTTTGCATTGCTGGTGAGAATGCAGCCAGGTACAGCCCCTTTGAATGTCAGTGTGGCAATTTCTCAAAAAATTAAGAAACAATCTTCCTCAAAACCCAGTAATACCACTTTTGAGTATACATCCAAGGATGTTCAATCATGCCACAAGGACGTATGATCAACTATGTTCATATGTTCATTGTTTATCATAGCCAGAACACGGAAACAACCTAAATGTCTTTCAACCGAAGAATGAATAAGGAAAATGTGGTACATTTACATAATGGAGTACTACACAGCAGAAAAAAAAACGACATCTTGAATTTTGCAGGAAAATGGATGGAGACAGAAAACATTATTTGAGTGAGGTAACTCAGACCCAGGAAGACAATTACCACATGTACTCACTCATAAGTTGTTTTCAAACATAAAACAAAGAAAACCAGTCCACAAGTCACAAACCCAGAGAATTTAGACAACAATGAGGACACTAAGAGAGACTTACATAGATAAAATCTACATGGGAAGTAGAAAAAGATAAGATCTTCTGAGTAAATTGTGAGCCTGGAGACCTTGGGAGAGGGTTGAAGGGGAGAGGAGAGGCGGGGAGGTGAACATATTCCATGCATTCCCTGTCCCTTGATCCCATTCATACCTACCCCAATAAAACAAAATTCAAGAAAAAAAAAACGACGAAAATAAATTGAGTAAAATAAAAAAGGGAAGTAATTTAAAAATCGCATCATTGAAGCTGCAGTGTGATCCAACAAGTTACATCCTAGACCCCATTGCCCATACATCTCTACTTGCAAGTATTCATCGGAAAGAGTCATTGGTCTGGTTAGAGGCCCCTTAATCTCCACTATGTAAACAATGCTGGGCCGCCACTAGACTCCTCCTGTACATCCTGCTGTTGCCCTGTATTGTGGAGATCCTGCAGCTTTGGGTCTGAGGGTCAGGTCCCTTCATCTGCTCCAGCAGAACATAGATGGGGTGGATGTTGGGGCAAGTCAAGTCATAGTCCTGGGTCTGGGCCTGTATAGCTGTGGGATTGATTGGTCCACCAGATGGGCAAGGGGGACAGCTCCCCCATGGTCACATTTTCGCGGCTGGTAACAATACCTGCCTTAACAGTGTTGGCTCTGATGAGGTGTAGGGCCTGATCTCCCGAGTGTTGCAGTTGATACGACTCAGAGACAACTCTTATGACCACAGGATCAGCTCTCCTACCTCCATTGTTGATGGGTGGGGATGGGGGAAGTAGGTCAATTCTTTCCTGACCATGTCACCACAAGACAAATGGGTAATGGGCACAGCTCTCCCATGATCACAGTTTCAGGACTGACCCACAACTGTGCTAACAATGGTGGCTCTATTGTGCTGCCCTGGTGAGGAACAGGGCCTGCTCTCCTGAGAGTTGCAGCTGATGGGGGTGAGAGACAACTTCCCCACTCTTACTAGCACAGGGTCAGTTCTCCTACCTGCCTCAGGCATTGGTGGGCAGGGGCAATTATCCTCAACCCACGCAGCCACAAGATAGATGGAGACAGCTGTCCTGTGTTCACGATTTTGGGGCTGGCTCACCCACACCTGTACTAACAGGGTTAGCTCTATTGTGCCAATCTGTTGAAGTGCCGAGCTGGCTCTTCGAAGTGTTGCAGCTGGTGGCAGTCAGGGATAGCTCTCCCATTCTTATGACCACAGAAATAGTTCTCCCACCTGCCTCAGGCATTGATGGCTGGGGGGGGGGGGCAGAGGAGTGCTTCATTTCACTCATCCAGGAGATGGATGAGAAATGGGGACATCTCTCCAGAAAAATCTCTCCAATGCTCACATCTTTGGGACTGGCTCACCACACCTGTGCCAACAGGGTTGGCTCTATTACTCTACCCTGGAAAGGTACAGGGCCTGCCCTTCCAAGCATTGCAACTGGTAAAGGCAGAGACATTACTCCCACTCTTATGACCACAGGTCTGCCTATCCTACCTGTCCCAGGCATTGATCTGCTGGGTAGGAGGGAGGGCAGCTCTCCCCTGTCCATGCCACCATAGGACAGATGGGTAATGGGACCAGTTGTCTGAGGCTCACAATTTCAGGGCTAGCTCACCCCCAAATACTGCAAGAACAACAGGACATCTCAAACCAAATAAAGGGAAGAGAAGGAAGAAATGACACAAATACATACATTGCAATAAAATTAAATCATAGAACTAAAATCAAAACATAAAGCCATATAAAATTTAGTGTATATTTTGTTGCCAAAGTGACAGATTTTATCATACAGTTTTAAATAATATTTTAGTTGGCATGTTTATTGCATACATGAAGTTTCATAAGACATTTACATACACATATGACGCTATTTATATCACCCAACTCAACCTTTCTCACCCACTCAATTATATCGGGACTTTGACCATATTTATTATTTCCCTCTTGTCAATCTTCCATTCTTCATGAATTCTCCCCTTTCTCTTCTCAAATAGGCCCCCTGTCTATTGTTATGTCCTATAAAGACACATATGCACTAATATACAAATATATACAGGTATCTAAGTGTGTGTATATATATATAAGACCAAAAACTACATACAATGCATGTGATATTTGCCTTTGATTGATGTGACGCTCTTGAGCCATTTCTATCTTCCTTCATGTTCAGTCTGTGGTTTCCTTTTAACACATTTTTCTGAATGAGTTTTTGGAACAATGCTAACTCTAGGGGCAACCATAAGCCCTGAGTTTGCAAGAGCTGACATGAATTTGGGGAGGGTCTGACATCTGAGTCTAGGATTACTTCCCTGGATTCCAGATCCACAGAAACCACCTTCGTGTCAGAGCTGTCATGAAGCATGAGTTAAGGGTAGGAGCAGGTTGGAGTCCTGAGGCCCCAGCTGCTGACTGGTCTTCCTCCACATGTGTATCTCTCTTCATTGCTGCATTGCTTGGAGTTGAAGAGATATGGCATGGTTTGTGTTAGACCTTTCTTTTTTTTTTTTTTTGCTGTTGCAAATATCTGAACTAGACAACTTAGAAATAAGAAACATTACTTTTTGATTGTCTTTTCAGAGATTAGTTCATGATCTACTGGCCCCATTTTTTCTGGGCCTGTTGCAAAGCAGAACTTTGTGGTGGGATAAAGTTGCTTAACTCATATCAACCAGAAAGCAGAAAGGTGACTGACAAGAATGGCCAGGGCAAACTACTTACTAAAGTCACTCCACAGTGACCCACTTTCTCCCATGTGACCTCATTCCTCATAGCCCTAACAGTTACCAACAGTCCATTCAAGTTTTAATCCATAAGTAGATTAAGGCACTAATGAAGGCAAAAGCATCATGATGTAATCACTTTCCAATATTCTAACCTGAACAATTCTTGAATTGAGGACAAAACCTACAACACATGAGCCTTTTTCTTAATCTTTTTCTTTTCCATTTTTATTTAATCTATTTTTACATATGTGGCTCTTTTGCCTACTTGTTTGCTTACACTCTGCATGCATACCTGTTGCCTGCATAGTACAGAAAATGACATCAGATGCCAGAACTGGAATTAGAGACAGTTGTAAACTGTCATGTAGATGCTGGGATTGAACCCCGGTCCATCTGGAAAAGTAACCAGTGCTCTTAACCACTGAACTTTTCCCCATCCTCACAACACGGGAACCTTTTGAGTGTATATTAATTTAAATAAAATGAAGCACTCGTCACATCTTTTCAAAGCATCTTTTCTTATTGTTCAACTCAACTTGCCTTCCATACCCTTACACCTGGACTCTTGCAGTGTAAATGTTACTTCAAATGGACAGTTGCTCACATTGGTATTTTTGAAAACTCATAAGCAATGAAAGCATCTATTGCACTACCATTTGTCAAAGGACTCACTGAAATGCTCAGTATGTACTTTTTGTCTTCCTGGTTATCAATTTGGAAGTATATTTTAATAATTTTAAAAACTGTAATAATTTTTTCTTTCTTTTGATTTGTGCTCTTAATGCTTTTGTGGATTACTGCATGATTTACCAGAAAATGATTTATTTGTATGTGAAGACAAGATGCACTTGCTCACTTTATTTTATTTTTTGAATTTAGTTAAGGTTTCTGTTGTTATGAAGACACAACATGACCATGGCAAGTCTTAAAAAGGGAAACATTTGATTGGGGCTGGCTTACAGTTTCAGAGGTTAAGCCCATAATCATCTGGTGGAAATCATGGGGACAAGCAGGCAAACATGGTGCTTGAGAAGGAGCTGATAAGTTTGCATCTGGATCCACAGGTAGCAGGAAGTGACTAAGACACACTTCCTCCAACACATCACACCTACTCCAAAAAGGCCACATCTCCTAATAGTGCCACTACCAATGAGCCTTTGGGGGTCATTTTCTTTCAAACCACCACATGGGTTTCTGAAATGACATTCAGATTTCACATAGCTTCTGCTGGGATTGGGACCTAAGTTTGGAAAATATAGGTGCCATTTTTGTGTCAACTTTTCTACCTGGAAGCATTTAACTTTCACTTTCCCTCTCTGTAAAGGTGAGATAATACACTACTTATGTTCTAACATTTATAAGTGAACTTTCCTAGCCCTGGTCCTCAACAGGATGTCTTGGAACTCTGCTGAGTTCCAAGCTGTGGTACATTCTTCTGTCGCCCATTAATTTACAGTCATATGCAGGTTTTTGCCTCGAAGAGGATGACTGTCTCTGTATGATGCTTGAGTGGTCTTCATGAGACTTTACAATTCTAGCTTCTAGAATATATACAGTCCCTCCTGTTCACAGCCACGTTTCTCCTTCTAATCATTATTTTGGATTTGAATTTCCTTTTTGATTATCATTTAACAGTTCTTATTTCTTCATTTTTTTCTTTTTTTAATATTCTTGTTCAGGTGTTTTTAAAATAATTGCCTTTTAACAATTTATGCAGGTATGATATGGGTGAAGTCATTATTTCCTGATAAGCTTCCCAATTGAAAAATATTCTGGCACTAAATTATGGGGAGGGATATTATAAATGACAATCAAGCCTGCACTGAGTAGCCCAGGACCTAGATATAATAAGAAGATATGCAATCATCACTTATTACACTATTGTTGAGACTCTCTGCTCTGACACAAATGACAACATTATGGTTAAGAATGTCATGCTGTCATATTTTGTTCGTTTCACTGTTTTTATTTGCTGTTTGTTTGTTTGTTTGTTTGTTTGAGAAAGGTTCTTACATATCTCAGGTTTGTCTTGGCTCACTGGGTCTGTAAGGGTGATTTTGTATTTTGGAAGAGCCTGCTTCCATGTTGAAGCGCCAGGATTACAGACAAGCACCAAACATCATGTGCCATCACATCCAGCTCAGACTGCATTATTTCAAATCCTAGATCTGGCAACAACTTGTCAGACCTTTGAAAAGTTATTTTATATTTTATTTTCTCTTTTTTTCAGATAGGGTCAATTTTTCAGCATTTCATGTTGCTTTCATGAGGCATTAAGTTTATACATACAAGACACTTGTAACAATTTTAAGCATATAGTAAATCCTGGTGATCACTTATGGTTCTGTTTCAATGGACAGTTTTCTCTGTCTTCTAATCTTTGCTACCACTGTAGACCATGTATTATCATTCATTTACACATTTCTTGGAACAAAGTAGAGATTCAGCATATGTGTGTGCATTTGTGTGTATGTGTATGCATGTGTGTGTGTATGTGTGTGTGTGTGTATGTGTGTGTGTGTGTGTGTGTGTGTGTGTGAGAGAGAGAGAGAGAGAGAGAGAGAGAGAGAGAGAGAGAGAGAGAGAGAGAGAGAGAAAGTACTGGATTATCTCAACACTTCCATATTGAGCCCATATCACATGAGTAGTTAAAATAGAACAGAGTTTTGATTGATTTGTTTTATCAATCACAAGGTCTTCACATGCCTTTGGAAAGCTCTTTATGCAGCTTTACCCCTGTGGTAGGGAGGGTGCTTTTGTCAGTATTCTATGTATTCACGTTTCTCTTCTGCACTCTTTCCCATAGCTTTATTTTCATTACTTTCCTCAATGAATCAAAAGGCATTAATCATTCTCTCTCGTCTTCTGGACATCTAATATTACCATCCCTCTTGTTTCATACCAACACTTTTGCTATTGTGATTTCACAGAACGATTCTTTTTATTTTCCTTCTCTCTTCTGCAGATCAGTAATCTCTCTCACCTGACAGTTCTGGGGTTTTTCCTTTTCAAGTCTCTTAAAGACCTTGTGGGGGACAAAATTTGAGCCTCTTCCCTTAATAATGAGCTTCCCGATGATGAGCCCTTGGGGCGCGTCTCCTTCGAGCTATTTGCAGACAAAGTTCCAAAGACAGCAGAAAACTTTCATGCTCTGAGCACTGGGGAGAAAGGATTTGGATATAAGGGTTCTTCCTTTCACAAGATTATTCCAGGATTTATGTGCCAGGGTGGTGACTTCACACACCATAATGGCACTGGTGGCAGATCCATCTACGGGGAAAAATTTGAGGATGAGAACTTCATCCTGAAGCATACAGGTCCTGGCATCTTGTTCATGGCAAATGCTGGACCCAAACACAAACGGTTCCCAGTTTTTTATCTGCACCACCAAGACTGAGTGGCTGGATGGCAAACACGGGGTCATTGGAAAGGTGAAAGAAGGCATGAACATTATGGAAGCCATGGAACATTTTGGGTCTAGGAATGGTAAGACCAGCAAGAAGATCACCATTTCCGACTGTGGACAACTATAATTCTGTTGACTTCTTACCGACCAGACCATTCCTTCTGTAGCCCTGGAGAGCACCCCAGCCCCATCTGCTCGCAGTACCCTGTAATCTCTGCTCTCATTGAAGTTCTTTGGGTTTCATATTTTCCTCATTCCCCTTCAAGTCTAGCTGGATTGAAGAGTTAAGTTTATGATTATGAATAAAAACTAAGTAAGAAGTGTTAAGAAAAATAATAATAATGAGTTTCCCTCCATGGTGAGCAATTTCTTTTTCTGGGGTAGCAAATCTAAATATTCCTGTGTGCCCTTTCTGTCAAAGTTCTTCCATCTACAGCAAACTATTCCACCTCTGGGCCAGGTGTTTAAATGTAAGAAAGTTTAAAGATGGACTAAGGATGTAATTCTGTTCAGAGAGCGCATGCTTGGCATACAAGAAACTCTGGGTTCTTAATTATCGAATAAACTCAACATGCTAGTGTACATCTGTAATCCATCGAGTTAGGGGGATGAGAAATTCAAAATCATTCTCAGCTACACAGAAAGTTCAAGACTAACCTGAGTTGTATAAATCCTGGCTTTAAAAAGAAAATGTAAGATTCTAGTAGATTGTGAGTCAGGTGGCCACTTAATGTGAGTGACCCAGGATCTCTCACAAGTAGGTAAAATTCTCATTATTTCCCCGTGTTTGTGGACCCTGGGAGGCAGGCAAACATAAGTAACAGCTTAGCAACCTACGACTCCACTTGGTTTTGTCTCTGTACAGTTGCCCTTTCCAATACTACAGTCTAAGACCTTTACTTTCATATACTATGCACAGACTACCACTACCAAGACCACAACCAAACAATGCAATTAGCTAACTATTTGCCCTCAGGTCTCCCAGCTACACTCAGCTGAATACATAGATTCTGTGAATAGATTCTGAGTGAGTAGATTATGTACAAATAAGTAAAGGCCATTTCCCCTTAATAGTCATCACATTTAGATAGATCTTAGTCAATTACATTTCAGTTGTGCCCGAGTATAAATGTAGGCTTGCCAATCCAGCCTGAACTAATCTGAGGTGCACAAGCAATGAAGAAAGCTATGTCCTTCCTATAAGAATCCCCTATCTACCATCTTATGACTTACATAACTGGGCATACATAGCATTAAAATCAGATGAGTTGTGGCAAGAGATTAAGGCAAGGCGATTGCAGTGATCTGTCTTTGTCACAAAGAGAACCACCCAAATTACAACCCTGGTAACAAAACTCCTTCTCTTGAACCCCACAAAAGAAAACCTCAAACAAAAACTGGATCCCTATAGTACTTTCACTAGCATGGTTTACTGGCAGTTTTGATAGTCTACTTCTTTCTGGCTTGCTCTATCATTTTGTTTTAAATAAAATTTTTACTGCTTGCAATCTGTGGGATTTTATTTCATTCTTGAATTAAGCCAAGAACCTTCAACTCTGACCTGGCTTTCAGGCCCCTCCAAATAAGCAGCCCACGGGTTCATTTGGATTTACAGCATTTCTAATACTTGAGAAAGATGTGCTCTTTAGCTGTATGTGAAAATTTTTTTTGCTAAATCTACACAAACCTTGGTTTTTAGGAACAGATGCTGGCTCTTTGACCCTCATCTCTGCCTGAGGCCCCATGATGGCACCACGTTCAAGTCTACATCACCACTCTACTTAACAAGACTTTCTTGGACGAGGTGAAAGTGACCAGATGTTGCACTGTGTTGTAGCAGAGACTGGATATCTTACATTCCTCCAACTCTCCTATTCCTTTTCTGACTAGTGTGGTATTCAGTAAAGGCAGCTAACAGTGTTTAGAGGAAACAGTCAGTTCCCATGAACTTTTAGAGTCACTTAGACTGACTTATTTTCATCACTGCATGAGGGTCAAGGAATATGCTACCTTTGTCTTGTTGATCTTCTCCCTGTCCTTGATAGCCAGTGATTTAGTTGCTGTTCCTCGTGCCTGGGAAACTCACGGCCTTGAACAACATATGGCTTTTCCTTTCCATTGGAGCAGTTATTCCTCACTTATAGATTCTCCATTTTCATTGTTTTCTGGTCAGGCTTGATGTTCTCTGAAATTGTCTTAGGATGTTTTTTGATAACCAGCATATTTCCTGCCTTCCCGCAACAAACTATAGCACTTTGAGAAGAGTTTGAAGGTTATGAACACAGACTCTTCAGCACAGTGCCATGATTATATGTCTGGCACCAACAGATCGGTTGTGTGACATTAAATATGTTTTTTCTTTTTTTTTAAAATTTGACATAAGGATATAATTTAACTCAGAGTCAGTGATAGGATGAAGTGAAAATTTGTAAGGTTCTTAGCTTTGTGCCCAGTACACACCAAACATGCAGTGAAACTTGTATTAATGACTTATGCCATCACACTTATATCTGAGAACTTCATATGGGGGCATGAAGCGGATGATTGGTTATTTAAATGGATAGATGCACAGATGCATGGATGGATGTATAGAAGAAGGCCTGCATAAAGACTAAGGAAATGCTGTGGAAAGAGACTTGCTTCTTTTATAGTTGGAAGTCTAATAGAAACAAAAACTCAGATTAATCCCAACATTTAATGACTATAATAATAATGACAATATTTGCAATAAATTATATTTCACAAATTTCCATTATTAGCTACCATCTATTTCATTTGTTGCTGACATTATATAGTTTATTGTTAAATTCATTTCCCAGGTCTCTTTATTGTTTTGTGGGTCTGGGCGTTGAACCCAGGTCCTTGCACATGCTAGGCAAGCACTCTATCACTGACCTTACTTCCAAATCTTGTTTTAAAATTATTTTGAGAAAGGGTGTTTTTTTTTTATTGAGCTATACATTTTTCTCTGTTCCCCTCCCTGCCTCTCTCCTCCCCTTCAACCCTCTCCCATGGTCCACATGCTCCTAATTTACTCAGGAGATCTGAGACAGGGTCCTTTGACAACATCATCAATTTCTTTGAATAATTTCATTTCAGCATCATAAAATAAGTAAACATAAACTACCCATCAGCAGCTTCACACACAAACACATGAGCTAAGGTCTCTTTTCAACAGTCACAACCTGGTCAGCTCCAATTTGTAGAGTATCTGTCCTGTGCAGGTCACTCCACTTGGCTGAGTCTTTCCTGAGATAGACAAGAGAAGAGATCGGTGTCCCTGGCTCCCAATGAAGTAAGGAAACAACAAAGCAGGCATTCCTGAGAGGCAGAGGCAGGCCTTAGGAATGTGCCCCTTTTTCCCACTTTTCTAGAGTCATCATAATACCATTTAATGTACAAGTAAGTGGAGAACACAAGAGTTGAGAAATTTGGCAAAAATCACAAATCTAAGACCACATTTGTCTGGAATTCAAATTGGCATCCCATTTATTTTTACTGCTTCTGAGCAGCACGGTGTAACAACCACTCTCGATTTGTTTTCTCTCGATTGTGGGAATTGGGTCTAAAAGCAAAGCTGGATGAGGATCTGCAATGCACACACGCGTGGTTATTTCCCTAAAGTGTAGATGACTGTAGTGAATGTATCTGCAGTGATTTCAGAGGCAGCTGTCACCCTGGTCCTTTGAATCCCGTGGTTCCTGATGGCCTTAAGCTTGAGAGATCCTTGCTGGATGCTGCATTTGGGCAGAGCAGGGGTGGCCTGGAGCTCTCCCCAGTGGCTGTGTTCCAAGCAGTCCACCTAAGTGTACACAACCACACTGCAGGCAACACTCACTCGTCTTCACTGAACACGAGTATGCACAGCAGCCCCCTCTTGCTGCTACCGATCTACAGTTAGTAGGAAAAACAGCATAGACTTGGGACCATAAATCACAGGATTTCTGGAATTCGCTCCTCACTAAGGTGAACTCAGGGTAGGCTCCTCTCTGCTTTACCAAGAGGCCACCTGAGAGTTCTGTGGCTTCAGCCTTATAAATCAGTATCAGGCATGTGACATCATTCTGACAGCAAGACAATGCGGGCTTGGAAATAAGAAATGCAAATTTCTCTTCTCTCATTGCAAAAGCTACTGGTGGGCTTATTCTATGATGTTGATCAATGACTTTAATCTATACCCACCCACGGTTTGTGAAAACATGCCATACCTGTCAGCCTTCTTCCTCTCAGCTCAGGACTAAGGCAGTTTTTGATTTCCCTAGGAATTTGGTCCACCTTGAAAGCTTGGCTTTTAAAATGGGAAATTTTGGAGGGCAATTTTAATTGTACCTAGGCTTATAAACTCAATCCTGGAGCTTCAACATTTAGGAGCTGGGTGACTTTGACAAGTTACTTGACCTCTCTGAGCCAATATCTCCCAGAGCAAATGTAGACGAAGACACAGGAAACCCTGGTGTCACTCTTACAAACTGTATTTGTGAGAGTGTCCATTAGCACTATCTCAATCCTTCTTGACATTTGTGGCTGCAGTCTATCGGGAGAACTGGATAGAGTGGGGAAGTTATATAAGAAATGAAGTCTGAAGAAGTTAATCCAAGCAAGCCAAGGGATTAGGCAAGATGAACAAAAATAGGTCTTTTATAGAGAGACTGTACACTTTCCTTCGGGCTAGTTAACAAGAATGTCTTACTGAAAATAAAATGGAAATAATAGGGAAAGAAAGAGGACTAATAAGAACCGCACCTAGCCAAGTTTATTACTCAGAATCCTATTGTTATTTTTTTCAATCCAGAGCAAGGTGTCTGAATTGCTTTTAGTGACACCATTAGCAAACAAATTATATGAGCATATACTCTATCTCTAACTTATATGAAATTTGAAATTTTGATGGAGATATTCTCTGCTGCTGGAAGATTAAAGAAATCTATTTGTGATCCTACCTCCCATATGAAGAATAATACATTCAACACTTAAGACTAATTCAAGCACTAAAGATCATAAAAAGCCTGAAGTAGCCAGAAGGAGGGAAGGAGACAGATCAGTCCTTCTGAGGTATGAAAAAACTACAAAGCCTGCATGCAGTTGCTTCTTGTTCAGTCATTTCACAGTTGTTAATAAGAGAATGTAGTTATTACAATGATAGAAGATAGGGTAACTATGTCCTCCTAGCAATACCTTATTTGCTATTATAAACATCATAAAATTAATATAATTTATGAGAACCAGAAAGGTTCATCTTCGTGACATTAGCTCAGAAACACAAGTAGGCATTGCAACAAGAGTGGCCCCTGAGTTTCAGAGCTTAAATATTGTCTACCATTATAACATGCCTGTGGTTATATAAAGCATCACACAGTAGTCAAGACCAAAAATGAAAGGCTCTAGTGAGTGATTAATGAACCAGTTGATCAGTTAGAAAACTAAGGCTATCCAAGAAGCCTGATTAGAACTTTAACCTTTGTATGAAAAAGGCTTAGATGCAGAAAAATAATCTATAAATATGCTTTATCACCAACTAGCTAGTCATATATAAAATAAAACATATATTTATCTATATGTGTGTACACGCACAAAAACATTGAAAGGAAATGGGGATAATTAAGAACTTTATTTGATTCTTTTAGATTACTGGAAAATCTTGTGACTGGCATGGGCTGACTATAATCCTCACAAAATTCACATGTGGATATTCCACAATATTATGGCATGTGGTAATGTGATCTTTAAGATATCACTAAGGTTAGAAGAGGTCATGTGATCAGTTCACCGATGGGACTGATACCCTATAAGGAAGGACATTAATTTTTTTTTCCCAATATACACACAAAGAAAGCCCATGTGAGCACAGAGCAAAGTGGCAGCTATCCATAAGCCAAGATCCTAAACCTCAGGATGCAACCTCATCTCCAGCAGCCCTACCTTGGTGCTGCATCATTCAGAACTGAGAGAGACGAGAGATAATAAGCTTCTGCTGTTTGGATCTCAGTCTCCCTCTTGACACATTTTCTTAAAGCAGCCTGAATATGCTAAGACATAACTGCTATTGCTAGGTCCAAAATCTAGATCCTATGTTCTTGTCTTCAATAAACTGGTTGTTTTTTAACTTGACTGATGCAGATCAGCTGAATAGAGAATGCACTAAACGCTTAGTAAAGTATTGTGCTATATTAAAAGACGGACATATAATCCCAAAGTTTAAGTTCAGGAAATAGGTGCACACATATTTCTGCCAAGATGTTAAGGAGACATGACTTTGGAGTTGAGAATAACTCTGAATGGTACAGTCGTCTTCTAGGTTGCTTCACATGATAACCCAGAGCCATCTAGTCCCCCATTGCTGGCAGCAGTAACTTGGTCTAGAAGTCTCTTAGTCATGCTGCTTGGTAGCTAGTTATTTCTATGAGCAAGGATAAAGGCTATTGGACAAATGATTTGCATCCGCCCCTTATGCCTAGGTTGAAATCTTAAACTTCAAATGTGATGTTAGGAGGTACAGCCATTTCTTATATAAAAGACTCCCTAAAACCTTTTCATCTCTCCCCGTGTGAATTTACAGCAACCAGGTGGCTACCACAGTGCCTCAAAACAAACCCTCACCACAAGATGTTGGTCTTGATCACCAAAGATTCAAGAAAACCAAGGATTCTTGTTGTTCCTAAGCCCTCAGTTTATGGCTCAGAGATAACAGCTTTAACATTGTCCATGGACACATTCATGTTTTTCTGTATTCATTCCCTACCAGCACTGGAAAATAAGCTCAATTTAACACATTGGGTAAACAAACACAAGAAAGGATTTGGCATGTGAACTAATATCTAAGCCATATAAATTTACTAAGCTGTCTAGACCTCCCTTTTTTATATACTAAAAGAACACTGTTTTATTTTTTAACATTTTAGAGGGAGAAGATATGAATTGAGCTGTAAGTACTAGAACTAGCTTTGTAAAGTAAGAAAATTTTATGCAAGAGTGAGGCTTAAAAGGAAGACTATATATTAGTTGTGATACGAACAACAAAGTGACTATTAAATGTTACTATGACAATTTCAGAATTTAAATTTTTGTGTTTGTATAAACTGGAGTACTTATTCTCTTGCTAGCTACCCTCCAGAAACTGTTCTTAATATCTAGAAGGTTCTGTTGGACTCCCACCACGTGATTACTTCATCATACAAATCACTAGTTGCTTCTGTATAGGCAAAGAGGAGAGCATCTTGGAATCTTTACCTTCTTTTATAAGGCTATGTTTACATCAGGTTCACCGAAGAATTTTTCTGCATTGAAGTTAACTGGCAAATCATGGAGGTGACAACCCACCATATTCACTACCAAAAGTCATACTGAGAAAAGAAGTTGACACAAAACATGTACATCAAGGGGAGAAGACACTGAAATATGTCTTAGAAATCTCTCTACTTCGTGTTCCTTTGAAAGTATCAGGAAGAGTGTTCCCCTCATTCCACATCCTCTCCAGCATAGGCTATCATTGGTGTTTTTGAGTTTGGCTATTCTGACAGGTGTAAGATGATATCTCAAAGTTGTTTTGATTTGCATTTTCCTGATCGCTAAGGAGGTTGAGCATGACCTTAAGTGCTTTTTAGCCCTTCGAAGTTCATCTGTTGTGAATTCTCTGTTCAGTTCAGTACCCCATTTTTTAATTGGGTTAATTAGAGTTTTAGTGTCTAGTTTCTTGAGTTCTTTGTATATTTTGGAGATCAGACCTTTATCTGTTGCAGGGTTTGTGAAGATCTTCTCCCAGTCAGAAGGTAGCCTTTTTGTCTTACTGACAGTGTCCTTTGCTTTACAGAAGCTTCTCAGTTTCAGTAGGTCCCATTTATTTATTGTTTCTCTTATTGTCTGCGCTCCTGGGGTTCTGCTTAGGAAGTGATCTCCTGTGCCTATAACTTGTAGACTACTTCCCACTTTCTCTTCTATCAGGTTCAAAGTGGTCGGATTAATGTTGATGTCTTTTATCCATTTGGCCCAAACTCAAAAACACCAATGATAGCCTATGCTGGAGAGGATGTGGAATGAGGGGAACACTCATCCATTGTTGGTGGGAATGCAAACTTGTGCAGCCACTGTGGAAATCAGTGTGGCGGTTTCTCAGGAAACTGGGAGTCAACCTCCCTCAGGACCCAGCAATTCCACTCTTGGGAATATACCCTAGAGATTCCCTATAACATACTACAAAAGCATTTGTTCTACTATGTTCATAGCAGCACTATTTGTAATAGCCAGAATCTGGAAACAGCCTAGGTGCCCCTCAATAGAAGAATGGTTAAAAAAGGTGTGGAACATATACACATTAGAGTTTTACTCAGCGGTAAAAAACAATGACATCTTGAATTTTGCATGCAAATGGATGGAAATAGAAAACACTTTACTGAGTGAGGTAAGCCAGACCCAAAAAGAGGAACATGGTATGTATTCACTCAAAAGTGGATTCTAACCATAATTAAAGGTCTTTGAGCCTATTATTTGTGATCCTAGAGAAGCTAAATAAGAAGATGAACCTGATGAAGATTATTTAGCTATCCGCCAGGAGGTAGGAAATAGACAAGAGTCCCAGGTAACCTCGGGTGCATGGGGGGGGGGGTGGGAGGGTTGTCAGAAAGGGAGAGGGTTAGAGAGAAGGGAGTAGGGGAGGATTGGGGGAAAGATCGGGGGACTAGGATGGGGGGGGAGGGAGGAAAGATGGATATGGGATCAGGCAAGTATATACCTCAACTAAGGGAATCATTTTAGGGTTTACAAGAGACTTGATTATAAAGGGGATCCCCGGTCCAAGGAGAGATCCCCAGATGGTTCTCTGGACAGAGGAGAGGGTGCCTGAACCGGCCTTGGCCCACAACCATACTGATGATTATTTTGCATGTCACCATAGAACCCTCATCTGGCGATGGATGGAGATGGAGGCTGAGAACCACGTTGGAACACGGGACCTAGCTCCCTAGGTCCAAATAAGAGGCAGAAGGAAAGAGAACGTGAGCAAAGAAGGCAAGGGCAGAGGAAACCTTCATCCGACGTTGGATGGCGATACAGATGGAGACCCATATTGGAACACCGAACTGAGCACTCCACGGTCCAAATGAGGAACAGAAAGATGAAGAAAATAAAAAAAGTAACCAGGACTGCGAGGGATGCGAGCACCCACTGATACAAGGGAACTGATATAATGAGAGTTCACCAAGGCCTGTTGGACTGGGACTGAACGAGGTCGTGATCCAACCAGATTCTCTGAATGTGGCTGGCCCGGAGCCTTTTTGAAAAGCCATTGACAATGACACTGGGACTTGCTTCCTCTGCATATACTTGATTTTGGCGCTCCAGTCTGTTTGGACTCTCACCTTTCCTGGACCTGGAGGGAGGCGGGAGGAACTTCAACTTCCCACAGGGCAGGAAACCCTGACTGCTCTAGGGGATGGAGAGGGAGGAGGAGAGGGAGTGGGGGGAGTGGGAGGGTGTTGGGAGGAGGGGCTGAAATGGAAACTTTTATAATTTAATAAAAAAAAAAGAAAGTATCAGGAAGCATCAATAAAGCTGAATTTAAAATTTCCAGTAGCATCTGTGTTTAACATGAAGACTTGTTTGCTACTTTGAGACTTACTAACTTAAATCTGATTTTGTTTGGCTCACAAAAGTTCTACTAAGGGATCAGAAGACAGTGTGGGACCAAAGGATCCATTGAATATAGGTGGAAAGGGCAGAGACAAGCTCTGAAGGGTTTGATATCTACTGTGAGGATAAATGTACCACTTCATATCATTGCTATAACTATCACTATTACAAATATGATCATATTAAACTTACATGCTACTTCCCCACCCATATGCAATAAACTATATTTAAAATTATACTATAATGTAAAAAATTCCATTTCAAAGTCAAATTCTTGAATGGTGCTTGTTCTAGGAAATTTTCTTTGGAAAAAGTTCTTGAAAGCTATGTCTTTTTGATTAATTATTAATTCCACTAGAAGATGAGAAACTGGAATTTTCTTTGGAAATTTTTATTTTTACTTTTAGAATTAAATACATTACATTTTGGGTCTTCTTAGTGCATGTTGTCATGTATATATTGTTGTAGAATAATACAGAATATTTTACTGCCCTGAAAATTTTCAGGTTTTATTTTTTGAACTTCTTTTCCCTTCTCCTATATACCCTATTTCCATCTCTATAAATGTAAGTTTTCCAGAATAATTCTAGGTATCAAATTATAGTCATAGCATTCACATATGGACTTCCTTTACTTTCAGTATTCATTTAAAACTCACCCATATTGCTACATGTCTTAGAAGCTTAATCCTTCCTATCACTGAATAATATTGATCCATTTACTTATGTATTTATTTGCCCACTTATACAGTGAAGGACATTGTGATGTTTTCCTAGCTTTTAGACATATGAAAAAACTGCTATAAATTTTCTGTGAAAATACTTTTCTAAGCATAAATGCTCAAATCAGTTGGGTGCATGCCTAGAAGCATGGAGCTGGATTATATTATAAGACCATGTTTATTTTTGTAAGTGACTAACAACTTGTGTTTAAAGAGGGATGGCACTTCCACATTCCCATAGCAATGGGTGAGAATCTTTGTTTCTCCACATGATTATCCCCCAAACTGGTGCTGTCAGCTGTAGGGCTTTAGTGATGCAAAGAAATGTTTTTAAAATATATCTTTGGTGAGTATAGCATTTTGGGTTATATTTTAACTGTTGAACTTTAAAGATGTTTTTTCACCATTGTTACTCATTTTTGTTTGTTTTTCTTGCATTTTTCTAATTAGACACATAGTAATCATTATATGAGCTTTCTGTAAATCAATTGTTTTTCATATTCTGATTCACTTCAAATTTTTGTTGTAAGATTCCTGGATATATATATATATATATATATATATATATATATATATATATATATATGTATGTATGTATATATGTATGTATGTATGTGTGTGTATTTCTTTATATATATTGTTAATTTTTTGAGAATTTTATCAGTGCATTTTGATCATATTCAAACCCCATTTCCCTCCTAAATCTTTCCAAATTCACCCCAATTCCCATTTTCATGTCCTTTTTTTCTAACAACCAACTGCCTCCAATTTCTGCTGCTCATATGCTTGTAAGTATGGAGCCATCCACCGGAATACGGTCATCATCATGAGACCACACCCTTAAAGAAAACAGACTTCTTTTCCTCCACCATCCACCATAAGCTCTCCGTGGTGATACATCTATGGATGGGGGCTCATGAGCTACTCCTTGCTTCACATAACATCACTGACTAACATGACATTGTTATTGATATTGTAGTTCTTGTGTAGGCAACCAAAGCTGCTGAGTCCACAAGCTCAATAGTCCTGTCGTCCCCAGAAGACACTTTCACTCCCACGTTCCCAAACCTCAGGCTCTGACACTCTTTCTACTCTCTCTTCCGTGAAAGTACCTGCACTTTTGTTAATAATTTATGTATTTCTACATTAACAAACCATCCAATTCACAAAGAACCTTCTCTGATGAGGTCTGGGAGCTTCACAAATCTCTAAGTAGAGGTACACGAATATAGTAGGTACTTTGATTCTGCACCTATGTACAAAATACTAGAAATAGGTTCATTCCTGAAGTCTGTGTGCTCCAGAACCCTGGGCTCTTGGTTGTATTTACAGGTCTGGGTATGTATTTTCTCCTATAGAACAGGCCTCAAATCCAATCAGGAAGTGATTAGTTACTCTCATTAGTTACTCTCATTAGTTACTCATGCGATTATTGTATCCCATGGGCATGTCTTACCACCCCAAATGTTATTGTAGTTCACTGGGTTCATATCTAGATAAAACTGTTAACTTCCCTCCCCAAGGAGCCTATATAGGAACTTCTAGTATGATGAAATATTGTTCATGGGAATAGGACAGGAAGAAAAGTTTCTGGTCATTATCAGTTTGATTTCTCTTATTACCACGTCCTATTACCAAAGAAGTGCATGGTGTCTTCAGCAATTGGGTGTTACATTTAAGCTCTGGAGGGCAACCAAGAAGAGTGGCAATAGTCGTGTGTGTGTGTGTTTCAAAGACACCCATAACCAACAACTCACAACTCTAAGAGGGAAGTATACCATACCAGGCATTGGGCCTTTTATTTGGAAACCTTTGGTATCTTGAAGCGTGTTATTTCTTGTGAAGAAAATTACCAATTAAACTCTACATGAAATTAAATTATGTTATGTATTAAATTAATTATGTTGTATATTTAATTATGTTATATGTGAATGTATTTTATAAACATTATGTATTATATCTTTAAATAAAACAGAGAAATATACTATATGCAATGTATAATTACACAGTTAGCTTATAAAATATTATGCTTCTGTATAGCTTTTTAAACACCCTTCATATTAGTTCTCACACACACCCCTTTTCTGCCCTGTGTTCTCCTCTTCTCCCGACATAAACTTCCTTCCCCATGAACTCCTTTCCTCATTTGTATCATCTATGTTCTACTACCCTCTTTCTCTTGAGATGTTCCTTATCTCTTCCTAGTTTCTTGTCTTCTATCGTAGGCCATATTATACACTCAAACCTAAGATTTTTTTACTGAGAACCACATATGAGTGAGGACAAGTGACATTTGTCTTTCTGGATCTGGGTAAACTCACTCTTTTTCCAATTCAATACATTTATGTGCCTATTTAATAATTTATTTTTATATTTTTGTACCCATGATTTCTTGGTCTTCTTTAACTGTGGTTGTAATTTTTTCCAATTTAACATAATTTTTTATTGATTCTTTATTGATTCAATTAAAAATACCTCTCTGTCCCACTGTGTTTCTCATCTCTCTAACACTTCATTCCTCCGAGTGGCCGTGGGAGCCTCGGTGTGCCACACAATATATCCTTTGGTCCAATCAATTTTACATGCAAATGTTCATTACAATGAGCCATTGTTCCGGCTCAAGGCCCCAGGTATCTGGTACACCATCATGACTGGATCCTCACTGGAATTGCTTTGGGAAATTCTGTGGCCACCTTAAGTCATAGAGATCCTGCTGGTATCCTTCCATACAACCAGTTTCTTCATGAGTTCCAGCAAGTCTTAGATGGGGTAGATGTAGGGTAGGCCAACCCAAGACCCAGTTGTGGCATAGGTGGTAACTTAGCTGGTCAGTTCCTGCTGTTGAGGCAACCCCCCCTCAGCAAGGGACAGAGCCAGTTCTCAGCGGCCCATGACATCAGGGCCAATACTCCCTCACCAGTGGTGATGATGGGTGGGCCATCTCTCCTGAGTGCAGGGACCAGATCTACCATGATGATGGAGACCAGCTCTCTTGCTGCAGTGTCCAGTGAGGGACAGGGTCAGCTAAGGGCAGGGCCAGTCCAACACAACCCTCTGATTTTATCACATATGGATCCTATGTTTCCTTGTGATAACACAGGAAATAGTCATTAACACAGACCTCAGCTATAGTAGGAACATGGATCCAGACATGTCTCTTGGAAGCAGGTATTATCAAAGATTCAATTCTTGAATGTTCATATATTTTAAAAATAAAAATAAAAAATTTTGACCACAGTAATATCTTAATACATATTCCACTGTGTTGTAATAAGGCCGCTTGTTTGTTTCCCAGCAGCCTGGCAGCTCAGACACGAAATATCACACTAAAACTATATTATTTAAAACACTGCTTGGCCCATTAGCTCTATCTTCTTATTGGCTCCCATTCATATCTTAATTTAATCTCATTTTTTAGTAATCTGTGTATTGCCACGTGGCTGTGACTTACCAGGTAAACTTTCCAGCATCTGTCTCTGGTGGGGTTACATGGCTGCTCCCTGACTCCATCTTCTTCTTCTCAGCATTCAGTTTAGTTTTCCCTGCCTAGCTAAGTTCTACCCTGCAATTGGTCCAAAGCAGTCCTTTATTAACCAGTAGCATTCACAACATACAGAGGGGAATCCCACATCACCAATGGACTTGTCATGAAGTTGAAAGGCTTCATGCCACCTTACTTCATCTATCCTGCCAAAAATATTGGTGGCTGTAACTAATATTAGAGAATAATCAAAAAATATTAGTATTATTAATGCCACCCTTACTTCATCTTTCATGTCAAAAATATTAGAGGCTATAACTAATCATGGAAGATAATCAAACAGTATTAGAGAATCATCATTTTTGTAGAAAGTTGTTCCCTTAAGGAAGTAGTGCAGTATAACTTTGGAACACATCCCAATAAAGGAATTCTTTGCTGTACCTCCTCTAACTTCCACTAGTAATATATTGTATTTCACAGGATACCTCAGACATACTGCTTACTTTCTGGAACCTAATCATTGCACAGCTCACAACATATGATCCATATAGGAGATTATTAAGACATCATTGCTTTCCTTTGTTTCTAGGTGCCTTTTGAGATGATTTTCAAGATTTAAATTTGCACCAATGAAGACATTGGAATAAGATTCTTAAGCAAAAAGAGTACAAATTAGTAAATCTGAGCAACTTGGTAGCTGGTTTAAACTCTGTGAGCAATCAGAATAAATATGATTGACACATGGTAGAAGTCACAGGTAGAACCGGATGTCAGGTGGAACTTGATTGCAATTCTATCACTGTATGTATTTTAGTTAAGGAAAATAGTGAAGTACTAGGATATTGCTAATGGAGCTAGCAATACCTAATTGCAATTATAATTTCTAAATGAAAATGATTCAGGTTTAAGTGTTCTTGAAAACTACATGATATATAGCAAGGTCTGAAGGAATGGCAAACATTATTGATGATCTACTGAGAGCAAAGTTATAATTTCGGTGGTATAACGTACAAACTTTACCAGTAGATTCAATGAATATAATGTTCTGATAGTTTCCCCATCTTAATCTGTATGGTATACCTAAACCAGAGAGAACAGAACCAAGAACTGAACAGAAAACAAATGCCAGGAAACCCAACAAAGTCTATAAATATTATGAAACACAAATAAATAAAGAAAGGACAAAACAAAGAAAGAATCTTGGGAGTCTAGGAACCATGGGGTGAAGACTGATAGAGGAGCCACAGAGAGAACTCTGGGAAAACAGGAAGGTAGCTGTGTGGGTAAGTAAGTTGTCATATCTGTAAATCCAATTATTACCACATTGCTAATGGGAGTGACAATCAAATTGCATAAGACAGTGATCCATTTGAATATTCAACATACTGGGAGACAGAGAGTAGACACCAATCACAATCGGCCTTGCTATGATAATGGTGCAAAATGATAGTAAGTGTAAGTGATAATCACACCTGGTACAGGCCTTGAAGTAACAGAAATCCCAAATGAGTTAAGGTGGAGTTGAAGACAAACAAGGAAACACTTGAGTAAAAAATGAGATGCTGGCAAAAGAGAGGACAGTGTAGAATTGTTATGTTAGTGTGCATAGTGCCCACAATGACCAGAAAAATGAGAAATGAATTTTTGTATAAAAATTTCCAGAAATAAACATGTATTTTGTGTCTTTAATGCTTGAAATTCTTGCCTCACTTCTGGCATCAGGAGAGGATTTGGTGATTTTAAGTATAGTAAGGAAACTGAGTGTGTGTATTAACCAGCCCTCTTTACAGATGATGAGAAAATCAGGGATCTCTAGAAACTAGTTCATAATCCCTCAGATCATGAAAGACTGTCTGAGATTTGAACACGAACACTGTCCCAAATAGGATTTCCCATTCCATTCAAAAGACTGCTGTGTGAGATTAGTGGATAGTCAAACAGCACGCCTCATGAAAATGATAACCTTCATAAAACTGAACAGCAGGGCAGATGTTGTTTGCTGGAATCTGAGCCAGATCTATTTTCAAGTGCCAAATTGCTGTCTCAGGGATGATACTGATACATAGTCCACTTACCTGCCTGAGGCAGGAGGAGCAGTGGGGAGAACCCTCCATATGGCATAAAAGTCTTCAAATCCCTGGGAGACACAGCCATTAGACCTAACTGAATTTGCTTTGATTCCCAAACTTGATGTGGCTGGAAAAGAATGATGCAATTTCGATCAGGATGAACTTGGGGACCTCACACCAAACCTACCTGATGCCCAAGCCATGCTTTCTTTGGTTAAGAAAGCAGTGATTACAGAAATCATGGGTGTGATATTTTATGAATTAATGAGGCTGCTAAAGATACTGAAGAATATTCATCAACATATGAATATCTATGCTACAAAAGCATTTTGGGTTTGTTCTGAAAGAGTTGGTGTCCAAAAGATCAAAATCTGCAAAATTCAGTTTATTTTTTTACTGTTAAAATTTTATAAACATAAGTTGTGGATCAGGAATGTAGTCTGTAAATCATTTCATCTTCTGTCTCTACAAATTATAGGGCTAGTGTGTGAGGGAACTTACTGTAACTTAGGTATTGTAACAAAGCAGATGAACAAAAGATCCTGAATCTTCATCCCTTCCTGTACCTTGACTTTCCACTCTTAGGATGGAGAAGACTCTCATGCACGTAAGGTCTCACTTCTCTTTCCTTCCCTTTTGGTCTACCTTCATTATTGTCTCATTCAAAGCTCAGTAGGGTTTTATTCTTTATTTACTTGTGTGTTTATGTGTGTTTCTTTTCTTTCTTGCTAAAAAGAATAAAAATAGTTCCCAAGTAGTGAGTTCAGTACAAAAAAGCTTATATACTTTATTGTATGTATATGCTCCTAGTGCTGATAATACAGAAGTTCAGAGGAAGTGTTTTGTACAACTCTACCCAGTTATTCAGAAGCATACCTGAAACTGATACTTCTTTACTGTCAGCAAAGACATCACTCTTTATTGTCAGCTACACATATTTATACACAGATAAGTGTGTGTGTGCATTCACACACACACAAACCCACACCATGCTGCATTCTTCTGTTACAATAAGGCTTTCAACTTATGACTTTCTTTCCATCATTATACTGGCAGCATATCAATGTTTTTCTTTATTCAGCACATTTGTAACTTTATAAAAGTTTTAGGTTTTGCTTCTCTTCACTTCTAACATTTTAAAAGAGGGGCTCCCAATAGCAGGGACCTTGTGAATACAAGTTTCAGCAGAGCTTTTTATTTGTTTTAGCTGGATGCAATGTCTTGTTAGTGCCTTAGGTGGCTTTGAACTTGCAATCCTTATTGTTAAGCATTTTTCCTTAGCTAACAAACCTCTCTGCCAATGCAGTAATTTCAAATGCAAAGAATCATCAGGTCATATTTCAGAAACCTTTACTCCAGAAAATTGGAAAGCTTAAAGGAAATGGACAACTTTCTGAATGAATATCACTTTCCAAAATTAAATCAAGACCAAACAAGCAAATTAAACAGGCCTATAACTGCTAAAGAAACACACAGTCATCAAAATCTCCAAGCAAAAAAGCTAAGGACCTGATGGTTTCAGCTCAGAATTCTACAAAATTTTGAAAGAAGAGCTAATACCAATACTCCTTAAATTATTCCACACCATAGAAACAGAAAGAACATTGCCAAACTAAGGCTACAATTACCTTGATACCAAAACCACATAAAGACATTACTAAGAAAGACAATTACAGATCAGTCTCACTCATGAACATTGATGCAAAAATACTTAATACAATACTGGCAAATCAAATCCAACACCACAACAGAACCATCCCCCACCATGATCAAGTCAACTTCATCCCAGAGATTCAGGGATGGTTCAACATACAAAAATCTGTCAACGTAATCCACCATATAAACAAACTGAAGAATAAAACAAAATGATCATCTCATTTGATGCCAAAAAAGATCTCGACAAAATACAACATTCCTTCATGATAAAGGTCTTGGAGAGAGCAGGAATAAAAGGAACATACCTAAACATAATAAAGACAATATACCAAGCCAACAGCCAACATCAAACTAAATGGAGAGAAATTTCCAGTGATCCCACTGAAATCAAGAACAAGATAAGGCTGTCCGCTCTCTCCATAACTGTTCAATATAATTTTTGAGGTCCTAAGTAAAGTAACAAGGCACGAAAAGGAGATCAAGGGAATACAAATCAGAAAAGAAAAAGTCAAACTTTCACTATTTGCTGATGATACAATACTTTACTTAAGTGACCACAAAAATTCTACCAAGGAGCTTCTACAACTCATAAACACGCTAAGTAATATAGCAGAATACAATTAACTCAAAGAAATCAGTAGCCCTCCTGTACAGAGATGATAAATGGCCTGCAAAAGAAGAGAAACATCACCCTTCAGATTAGTCACAAATAGCATGCTATATCTTGGAGTAACTCTCAACAAACAAGTGGAAGACCTGTATGACAAGAACATTAAATCATTGAAGGAAAAAAATGGAGAAAGACACCAGAATGTGAAAAGATCTCCCATACTCTTGGGTAGGTAGAATTAACATAGTTAAAATGGCAATTTTACCAAAAGCAGTCTACAAATTCAATGTAATGCCTATCAAAATCCCAGCAAAATTCTTCACCGACCTTCAAAGAATGGTACTCAACTTCATACAGAAAAGAAAAACCCAGGATAGTCAAAAAAATCCTGTACAAGAAAAGAACTTCTGGCAGCATCACAATCCCTGACTTCAAACTCTACTACGGAGCTACAGTACTGAAAACAGTCTGATATTAGCATAAAAACAGACAGGAAGACAAAAGGAAGTGAATCAAAGATCCAGACATTAATCCATATACCTTCAAACACCTGATGTTTGACAAAGAAGCAAAAAAAATGAAAAAAAAATCATATTTAACAAATGATGCTGGCATAACTGGATATCAACATGTAAAAAATGAAAATAGATCCATATCTACCATATCTATCACCAAGCACAAAACTCAAGTACAAATGAATCAAATATCAAAACATAAAGCCAGCCACACTGAACCTCATAGAAGAGAAAGTAAGAAGTACACTTGAACATATTGGCACAGGAGATCAGTTCCTAAATATGACCCCAGTAGCACAGACATTGGGAGAAACAATTAATAAATGGGACCTCCTGAAACTTAAATGCTTCTGTCAAGCAAAGAACATGGTCAACAAGACAAAACAACAGCCTACAGAATGGTAAAAGTTCTTCACTAACCCTACATCACACAGAGGTCTGATCTCCAAAATATACAAAGAATGCAAAAAAAAATTGGTCATCAAAAGAACAAATAATCCAATTAAAAAATATGGAGTAAAGACCTAAACACAGAACTCTCAACAGAGGAATCTATAATGGCTGAAGGACACTTAAGGAAATGTTCAAAATCCTTAGTCGTCAGAGAAATGTAAATCAAAGCAACTCTGAGTTCCATCTTACACCTGTACGAATGGCCAAGATCAAAAACACTGATGACAACTTATGCTGGAGAAGTTGTGGGGAAAAGGGAACACTTCTGCATTGCTGGTGGGAATGCAAGCTGGTACAACCCCTTTGGATGTCAGTGTGGTGATTTCTCAGAAAATTAGGAAACAACCTTCCTTAAGACCCAGTAATACCACTTTTGGGTATATATCCAAAGGATGCTCAGTCGTGCCACAAGGGTATGTGCTCAACTATGTTCCTAGTATCAAATTTTGTCATAGTCAGAACCTGGAAACAACCTAAATGCCCCTTGACCAAAGAATGGATAAGGAAAATGTGGTACATTTACACAACGGAGTACAACACAGCCAAAAAAAATGACTACATCTTGAATTTTGCAAGCAAATGGATGAAGCTAGAAAACATCATTTTGGGTGAGATAACCCAGACACAGAAAGACAATTATCACATGTACTCACTCATAAGTGGTTTTTAAACAAAAAGCAAAGTAAGCCATCCCACATCACAATCCCAGAGAACCTAGACAACAATGAGGATCCTAAGAGAAGCATACATAGATATAATTTACATGAGAAGTAGAAAAAGACAAGATCTCCTGAGTTAATTGAAAGCATGGGACCTTGAGAGAGGGTTGAAAAGAAGGGGAAAAGCAGGGAGGGGAGCAGATAAAAATGTAGAGATCAATAAAAATCAATAAAAAAAGAAAACTACTTGGATCCTTCCCCACATTGTATGGGACACACCAATAACTGGAGCCCATACATTCTATACTGATGCAAATAAATCAGGAAAGGCAGGTTACAAATCAGAAGAATTAAATAAAGTGGAACAAAGCCCTTCTAATTCTGTCCAAAAGGCAGAATTATATACTATTCTCATGGTGCTAAGGTATTTTAAAGAACCTCCTAGTATAGTTACTTATACTAAGTCACAATATGCAGAAAGAGTTTTTTTGCATATTGAAACCACTGAATTTACACCAGATGACACAGAATTGACTGCATTATTCGTACAGGTTCAAGATATAATCATGAATAGGCTTTGTTGCAAATACATAACACACATTGATCCCATACACGTCTTCTAGGTCCTCTAGCAAAGGCAATACAGAAATTGATCAATTACTAATTAGAATTGTGTTGAAGGCCTCAGAATTCTATAAGAAACATCATGTCAATGGCAAAGGTTTAAATCTAAGGAGATTATAAAGAGATGTCTTACTTGCTCTTTTTATAAACAAACACCACTACCTCCAGAGATGGTGTGGAAGAATTGTCTGTATTCTGTTAATCATATTTTAAATAAACGCTGATTGGCCAGGCAGGAAGTACAGATGGAAAAACCAGACAGGAAGTAGAAATGATGCAATGAGAACAAAAGAATTCTGGGAAGGAGGAAGCTGATTCCTCCCTCTCCTTCCCAGATCACTGAAGAAGCAGGATGTGATCTGCCCGGTGGAAAAGGTACTGAGACAGGTGGCTAAAATAGATCAGAATAATGGGTTAATATAAGTTACAAGAACTAATAAGAAGCCTGACCTAATGGGCCAATCAACTTTATAACTTACAGAGTCCTCTGTGTGATTTTCTTTGGGACTTACCGACTGTGGAAAACTGGACAGGACAGAAACCCCCAACAAGCAGGTGGCCCTTCATGTTACACAGAGACAAACCCAAAGGGTATTCAAAGGAATGAAATCTGGAAAATGGATGAATTCTACTTTGCAGAAATTGGAAAATTGAAATACAAGCACCACACCATTGACACTTATTCAGGTTTCAGTGGGCAACTGCCTTAAGCTCAGAAAAGGCTAGTTCAGTAATCACTCATTTATTAGAAGTTATGGTCATCATGGGTATACAAGCACAAAAAAAGACAGATAATGCTCCAGCATATTTCTCTAACAAAATGAAATAGTTTTTGCTTGTTATAATATAAAGCATATTACAGCTACACCACACAATCCTACAAGTCAGACAGTTGTAGAAAGATCAAATCAAACTATAAAGGATATGCTAAACAAACAGAAAGGGATGGGAAATCCCCCGAGAAATATATTACATAATGCTTTATTAACCTTTAATTTTCTTAACACTAATGAGAAAGGGACAATAGAAGCAGAGACATAGGATAATAGAAAAATCTTCTGAATCAAATCAGGTGGTTTATTTCAAGGATGTGTTGGCCTCACAATGGAAGCCAGGAGATGTGCTATGTTGAAGAAGGGGTTTTGCTCTTGTTTTCCCAGGAAAAGAGAAATTATGAATACCATCAAAATTATTAAAGATTCACTTTGAAAAATGGAAATCTCTTGAGAAAGAGAAATGACAGCTCATCCATAAAGGCAACAACCATACAGGTGGTAAGGAAACCACACAGTATTGGGGCAGGGTTCTGCTCTTGTCTTTACAGGAAAATACACATCTTCAAAAATTCAAGAGACACTGGATGTTTGCATGCTGTCAGAAGGAAAAATAACTATCTAATAAGGATCATCAAGAAAAAGGAATATGACTTGTAAGGACAGGTGATCAAAACATAGACATTTATACACACACACACACACACACACATAAATATACAGAGCTGGCTTTGGAATTGGACAATGGCTCTGTCCTCTAAATCCAAGCATGTTATTAAAAGAAAAATTCAGAGTTTCTGTCTCATGTTAAGAGCCATGGCATGGGACAGAAAGAAGAAAGAATTTAGAAAAAAAAATGTACTTTCCTTTATACCTATTTTTGTCTCTAACGTAGCTTTTATTGAATAAATATGTCTGTTTCTGTCTATATAAATAATGTTTAAGGTTTTCACAATGAACAAAAAATTTTCCTAGTAATTTTTGAAGTTTCTAGGAAGAAGATAGGCCCCCACAACAACAACTCCACCTGGTTGATATGACGTCATGATGTTGATAGTGCTACTATAAGACAGGCTTGGAGTACCAGCTGCTCAAGATGGTTCCAACTTGGTTATCTGAAATGGTATACTTTTTTACAATGTTCTGTCCAGGACTCCACATAGGAACCTCAGGAAAAAAATACTCCTAAATTCTTGGAAAGTATTTGCAATTATACCAGATAGTAATCTTGGAACTTAACCATCAATTTACTTTCACAGGATCCCATAGAAAGAACAACGCCCTCATGAAAGCTGGAAGTAATTCTAGAAGATAATGTCTCCCCTCCCAACAAAGTTTGTCCTCGGGATTAGGGACATCATTTAGGGGTTGATTGTAATTAGTATAGAGTTGGGGATTGTGGGGAAAATTATTTAGGATCAGGGATCTCTTTGAAAAAAAAGAGAGAGGAAATTGGATAGGATAATAGATTAGTGTAAATAAGTAATAATAATGGTGAGTAACCTTGGTATAGATTCTTGTGTGTTGATACAAACTTAAATTATATGGAATATATTCCTATTTTATCTACAATATTTGTATATCTAGAAAAGTTATTTTGTCATATGATATGCATGTATGTTTCTACTTCTACTTAAGACATTTTATATATTGGTACAGTTTTAGGATATATTTATCATATTGCAATATACATTTCTACCTCTGATCAAGATACTTATACATTGTTTCCATTTTGAGATCATTGTTTGCATTTGTTTTACAGTTGTTTAAAGATTGTTTAATATTCTAATATGAAGTCTTAACCTTTAAGTTATACGGATATTAAGAATTATAGGCCAATAGTCATCCATGTTTGTCATACTTATAGTTTGACTAATTAGGTTTTTTAGATAAATAGAGACTGTATTCTGCATAAATACATGATTTTCAACCACTTCAAAGAGCTGTAGAATATGACAATTAAATTACTTAGGGTTCTGTTAAAGTGAAACATGATTACACCTGGCAGCACCAATCTATTTCCGAGAGAATGTTGATCACTGAAGACAATACTCTTGAAGCTTGTTTTCTTCTTGGCAAAACTTGTCTTCGAGCAAGAAACTGCCCATGCATGGAACACTGACAAAATGCATATATGCATATATGCATATATATATGTGTGTGTGTGTGTGTATGTATGTGTATATGTATATGTATATATATATATATATATATATACTGAAAATGCCTTGACTTTAGAATATAAGTCAAAAGATATGTTACTTTGGAGAAGAAGTTTTACTTATATTTCCACAAGAAATGACAGACTGTGGATTCATTCTGGGCTAAGAAAAATCAGGTTTGATCAAGGAGAACCCCCTGAGAAATCTCTGATAGGAGCAGATGGCCTAGATGTCTGAGCTCTACAACCAAAACAGTTTTAGGACTGCTGGCTGAGATGACCAAGCCTCACAGAAAACTCTAGTTAGGACTTGATCATTCTAAATTTTCTCTAGGTCCCCATAAGATTATCAACACCTACAATCAGCAGGAAGTAGCCAAGAAAACTATGCTTATATTTCCAAAAAAATGAATTATGGATATTTATCTTTGTTTAGAGTATTGTTTACAAGTTGTTATGGATAATGGTCTGAAAAAAAACTAAACAAAGGTGATTAGTTGCTGAGTTCTTGTTTTTGAAAAAGACAGGGTCAGGGAGTGCTGTGGTACAATGGTCTTGTACCCTGTCACTTATATTGTATTCTTTTAATAAAATGCCAATTGGTCAGTAACCAGACAGGAAGTATAGGTGGGGCAATCAGGCAGGAAGTAGATTTGGAGCAATGACAACAGGAGAATACTGGGAAGAGGAAAGGGTCAGTCTGTGGTCAGCACCCAGACACAGAGGAAACTAGGTGAGAGTGCCTTACTGATAAAAGGTACCAAGCCATGCAGCTAACACAGACAAGAATAATGGGTTAATGTATGATGTATACGTTAGTTAATAAAAAAGCCTGAGCTAATAGGCCAATCAGTTTATGATTAATGTAGACCTTTGTGTGTTTCTTTGGGACTGAATGGCTGAAGGACCAGGCATGACAGGAACCTTCATCAACACAACATGATTTTACTTTCTTTTTGAATTCCTTATTTTAGGCAGGGAAGTGGTGGTGCACACCTTTAATCCCAAAATTTGGAAGGCAGAATTAGGAGAATCTCTGTAAATTCAAGGTCAGTCTGGACAACAGAGTAATTTCCAGGACAGCCAGGGTATGTGGTGTGTTAATTTTTATTAAATTCTAGGGAGTCTTTAATTTCTTTCTTTTTCTGCCTCGACCAGTAGTCATTCAGTAGATAGTTGTTTAGTTTCTATGAGATTTTAAGTTTTCTACTGTTTCTGTTGTTATGGAAATACAGCTTTAATCCATGGTAGTCTGCTGAGATGACTGGCCAGAAAGAACACTGAATGCCAGCAGATGGAGAAAATCCAGCAAGGTCTGTCTACTCTGATTCTTCTTGGCTTCTCTTCAGTTTTTCAGTTTTCTTTCCTCTATTGGATAGAGTACATGCAACATTTTAAATGGGGATCTCATGACTGACATACAAACAGGATGGTCAAATAATTTCTTTATTGCTAGATTTCACACAAGAACATGACAGAAAGTTAGAATAACATTTTATGTTTTGTGGATGGATTTGGAGAAAGAAGATTCTGTTTTTTATAGTTGGTTTCTTAGAATCCTGGATATTGTGACTGACTGCAGGGAAGAAGGAGGGCAGAAGCCATCAGGGAGGCTGGGGAGGTTAAGGGAAAATTACAAAGATGTGTTGCTTCTGAGGTTCTCACTTGGGGTACTACTTCCCAAGTCCTAACTCGAGTTATCAAAGAATACTGGTTGCTTTGTATCATCACAAAGCCCATTGCAAAAGGGTTATTGTTCTAGGAAGGCCAGAGAAGGGTGGATTATATTGCAACAAGTTAGAAATGTTTAGAAGATTAAAATGAATAAGAAATTATGGAAATATTTTAAACATTCTCACCTTTTATAATCAGCCATGGTTTGACTTTTCTAGCTGAACTGATTGGTCTCAATCTTAAATGCAAATCAGAAACACCTAAGGAATTTAAATCACTTCCCAAAAATATTGTGACCAATCTGGAGGTACTGGGAGCCCTGAGTAAGGCACTCTGTTCTAACTCATCATCACAAAATGAAATTCCTGGAATAAATGACCTCGAAGCTTCCTTCTGACTGATCGTCTGTGATTTTTATTCTCTTACACATTCATGCTTTCCCCAGAAGAAATGCCATAGCATGTCTTAATCCCAAAGCAGAAAGAAATCAATTAGCTTTTAATATATTTCTGTTCGTTTACATTTTACATTAAGTACTAAAACTGAACTCAAGTACCTGGCTTTTATCTTAAAATGAGAATTATCAGAGACTAAAACTATCTTATTTCCTTCTTTGTTGGGAGATATAGCCTAGCTCACTGCAGGGCAGAGAAATCCCTGCAGTGACATAACAAAGGACTTGCAGGATTGTCAGATTTTGCCAGAAAGCTGCTCACAGGGAGGGGTCTCATCAGAGACATTCTGCTGCAGAACCACTGGAAAAAGTCATTGGAGGAAGATGCAGCCCACCATATGCTACTGGCTGCTGTGCACATCAGGCCCCAGATGCTAGAAAAAAGCAAAGACCGAGAAGGCCCCATGCAAAGTATGAGCTCAACCTAGAGGAGCCACATACAGGGCAATACTCCTCCCTGGGATTATACTAAAACTAGATAGGAGAAGTCATTTCTTTCCCTACAAAGTGCTGCACACCTCTCCCATTCCCTATACTCTCCACATCCAAAATTTAGCACCATGCTTTCTAACAGTCCCAGATTCGTTTTTACAGAACAAGCTAAAAAGGCCAATTTAGAAATTGAGACACAATAAAATGACAAAAGACATGCGTGCCTTGAGGGAGACTTCTGGCTGTGCATATGTTATTCTGCCTGGGTACAGAATGGATGGAAGAATATTTCTGAAACCTGTCATGGTTGTGCATACCAATGGTTGTTTTCTCGGTATGTGGGGCCCCAAAGCCTGTGTGTAAGAATAGTCTAAGAAGCTAATCCGGAGCTGAACTCTTTCTCTAGTGTTCCTATCTTACTCACAGAACTGGTCCTTAGCTATTCAACTCCAATCCCTGAAAACTTCATTCCAGACTCTTCCTTAATGTTCATCTTACAGACTCAGGGGCATGAAGAGATAAACAGTGATTTGCTTTGGATACAAGAAAGAAACTGGAGTACAGACCTAAACAGAGAACTCTCAACAGAGGAATCTAAAATGGCTGAAAGACACTTAAGGAAAAGTTCAACATCCTTAGTCATCAGAGAAATGCAAATCAAAACAACTCTGAGATTCCATCTTATACCTGTAAGAATGGTCAAGACCAAAAACACTGATGACAACTTATGCTGGAGAGGTTGTGGGGAAAAGGGAACACTTCTGCATTGCTGGTGGGAATGCAACCTGGTACAGTCCCTTTGGATGTCAGTGTGGTGATTTCTCAGAAAATTAGGAAACCTTCCTCAAAACCCAGTAATACCACTTTTGGGTATATATCCAAAGGATGCTCAGTCGTGCCATAAGGACATGTGCTCAAGTATATTCATAGCAGCCTTTTTCTCATATCCAGAACATGGAAACAACCTAAATGCCCCAGACCAAAGAATAGATAAGAAAAATGTGGTACACTTACACAATGGAGTACTACACAACAGAAAAAAATAACTATACCTTGAATTTTGCAGGCAAATGAATGGAGCTAGAAAACATCATTTTGAGTGAGTTAACCCAGACACAGAAAGACAATTATCACATGTACTCAGTCATAGTTGTTTTTTAAACATAAAGCAAAGAAAACCAGCCTACAAATCACAATCTCAGAGAACTTAGACAACAATGAGGACACTAAGAGAGACTTACATAGATATAAGTTACATGGGAAGTAGAAAAAGACAAGATTTCCTGAGGAAATTGGGAGCATGGGAACCTTGGGGGAAATTTGGAGGGGGGAGGAGAGAGACAAGGAGGGGAGCAGAGAAAAATGTAAAGCTCAATTCAAAAACAAAACACCAAAAATAATAATAATAAAAAAATGTACAATGAACTTGGATACTTGAATTTTAAAATTTACTTTTTCTTAATGAAAGCAGGCATGATAAAACCCCTCACAGATTTTGGACTTTCGAATATTAGACTAACACAGCCTTTGAAAAGCGGGCAGAGAGTATGTTTTTATTTCTTCCTCTCGGGCTTGGTGGTGTCACCAACAGGCTGCACATGATGCTCTAACTGGTGCTCCCCATGGCTAGGGAAGCAGCAATAGCAACAGCCCAAGTCTTGTTGCAAACAAAAGCAGGAGCAGAAGTCTCAGCTGCCCACATGCACTTCCTGCAGGAAGAATACCAAATGTTCCAATTCCAGAATCAGCCCTCATTGCTACATGCCCTAAAGCTAAATCAGTTGAAATCACATCAGTGTCCAATGCTGATAGCTCTCAAGAAGGACTAATTAAAAATACTAATCAAGCCTTCCCTGATTTCAATGAGGCAAATCATAAAATTATTTATGATATTCTTTCTCTCTCTTTTCTCTCTCTCTCTCTCGTCACATGTCATTTCAGTAAAAAAAAATCCATCTTTAAGATACAACTTTCCTATAAAATATTGAATGGTGATTGTAAATATGTAAGAAAAAATATGCCACAAAGGAAGAGACACAAATTTTCTACAGTTTCTTCCTTCAAAACAGTTTTATTCTGGAGGTCTCCAGACAGTGAGATTCACTACTTGATACGAATAAAATATGTGTGGAGGAGAAACACTGCAAGTGCACGCATATCTCTTTTGTTTCTTTGTAATACAGTCAGTTCTCACCACGGATTAGCCAGAATCTGATTCTCATTTTAACTCTGATGTCCTGATGTATGTATTAACTTCTGAGTAATTTATTTACGTCATAGCTAAAGGGCTATTGGAAAAAATGTTAAGTGTGCTTATTGAGTAATTATGTCTTTGTGGACCCACTTGAGGGAACACTAAGGCCATTGGATTCCCTCTAGGGCAATGGTTCTCAATCTTCTTAATGCTGCAACCATTTAATACAGTTCATCATGGTTTGGTGACCTCAACCATAAAATTATTGTTGTTGTTATTTTATGGCTGTAATTCTGCTACAGGTATGAACTGTAATGTGAATATTTTTGGAGAGAGAGGTTGACAATGAAGTGGTGATGCACAAGCTGAAAACCACTGTTCTAGGGCATTTATTCCACGTGGCTATGAAACCTGTTTTCCAGATTAGACTCCTAAGAGCAGAGAAAAGTTGGCTGAAGGACGGTCCCATTATAGACCATCAGTAAAATGTCCTAGGGACATGCTCAGTATCTGCAGACCTGGCAGCAGTGGTCCAGACAGAACCTGAAAAAGGTGGCATGAATTCCACCGTTACTGCTGATCAAAATTGTACACTTGGGCACAGTTCACAAGAACTTGCTACTTGTGACCTCTAGTTGTACAAAATTAGTGAAAGTGACTCATCCTATCTTCCTCCATGGATTGTTTGCAAACTACAGTGTAACTGTAGACCAGCTGCAGCGCAGCACCTGGTCCCTAAAGAAAATGAGCAACACTGAGCATGATCCCCTCCTTTCTTCACTCTGGTTACTGATTCATAATCTATTAGGGACTGGAGTTGACGGTGTGTGTGGGGGGGCTATTTTTGAAGTCTATTTTCCTTAGATTTCTTCTAGTTCAATATGTATCTGTCTTTTATTATTTTACCCAGAGTTTGTAACCCCAAGTTAGCAATGCTGAAGCTGTTGCTATAGCTACAGCAATCCTGTGACTTCAGGAGGTGATAAATCAGCAGGAGGCAGAATCTGCGCTTTCATACACATGTTCTGGAAATGGCAGAGAAGGAAGAGTGTGCCTCCAGAGGATCCTGCAGAATGAGATACTGGGTCTTCAAAAAGACTAGATACAAGTTACATGTGTGGAATGAGGTCTGTGCAAAGTGTATAAGTGTATAAACCCTTTTCCACATTCTCGGCAACATCAGACCTTCCTGAAGGAACACTAAACTCCCAAGACTCAAACACAAGTTCAAGTTTTGATGTATTTCTGTCCGCTCTTTGACTCCCCCATCTTTCGTTAGGTATCTTTTTCTTGCAGTTTAGAAACAATGTCACTGTGAATTTTACTCCAGAAAAAAATTACTAAGGGAAGACCCATTTTTCCTTTAGAATTCATTTCGTTGATAGAAAATGGTAATACCCAGAAACCTTGCCCCTTGTCATTGCTGACACAGACACACCTCTTTGTATATGGTTACTTTTGCCTTCTTGATTTTTTTTATCATTACTGAGGTATAATTAACAGAAAGTTGAACACATTCAGCACAAGAGTGATGCTTTGGCATATACTTAAAAGGTGACATGATTTCCACAATCAAGCTAATGACCTTATTACCTCATAGTTAGTTTTTTTATATATAACAAATGTGATAAGAATCCTTAAGTTCTCTCTCAGCAAATTTCAAAACCACCGCACTGTATTATTAGCAATGCACAACAGGCCACTAGAACATGTTTCTTCTAACTGCAAGCTGTACTCAGACCAACGTCGTCTTCTGACCCATGATAATCACCTTCTACTCCTTCTGTTTATTAATTCAACATTTTTACATTCCATTAAGTAATATTATGTAGTATTTGCCTTTTGGAATTTGGCTATTTCATGTACTATAGTATTCACTAGGGCATGAAGAACATGTTATAAAATGACAGGGTTTCGTTTTTTAGATGAAAAAGTATTCTGCATATGACTGTACAACACATACACATCACACATGTGCGAACGTGCATGCGCATGCACATACACACACATGCACACCATTTCTTTGTTCATCTGTTGTTGAATGGCACTTCTGTTGGAGTCACTGCTACTATGCCTGATGATGCAGTGAACATAGTCATGCCGACATCTTTTCTAGACAGCAATTTAATTTTCTTTGCTTATTTACCGGAGGCAGGATTGCTGGTTATACAAAAATTCTGTTTTTAAATTTGTGAGTAACCTCCATACTGTTTTCCATAATGGTTGACCCCATTTACATTCCCAGCAATGATGTATAAAGACTTCTCTTTTCTCCACATTACCAGAGAAATTCAAGTCAAAGCCACAGGGAAATATCATTTCACATCTGTTGGGATGTCAATTATCTTTGTCATTCTAGCTTGGGATCATATCATCCCCAGTTTGAATAAAATGAATTTATCAATTCAGTCAAAATCCTTAACCTGCAAGGCAACAAGAATTTATGAATGCCTTTCCTCACACCCTGTGCTAGCCACTTAACATATGTTTGCTTAATTTATCTTCAGCTACACTGTGGAGTAGCTGCTAGTACAGACGTACTGTACTTTGCCTGAAGTTACAGAGTTTCTAAGTCTCCCAGCCATCCTGTGAGCCTGGTAGTAGCAAATTACAGAGCAGTCTTTTTTTTTTGTCTTTCATGTCCATTTTTTTGTAATCAGATGGACATTTTGTATTCAATACAGGGTGCAATACCTATATAAAAAATACACATAGAATTTATGAGATGCCTGTTAGATCTGGCTAACACTGTTGAGTTTCTCCTACAGCTAGTACAGTATTCATCAGAGTAACCTGCTTCCAGAGTTGCTAGTCTTTGAAATATATACACTCAGGGAATCAGAGCAATGAACCAATATTGACTGTAGCGCTCATGTATAATGAACAGTACTGTGTCCTTTCACTCCTGAAAAAGCGAATTTCCTTCTTCTCTTTGCTCTTTGAAAAACTTGGTCACTATTCACACACCGGAGAAAAGGTGTGTGCTAACTTTTCCCAACAGGATGGTTGCTTTCTCCATTAGTGTGTAAGGAAGCAGAAGACATGGTGAATAGAAACTAGACTTTACACCATGACTAACCAGAGTATAATTTCAGTATACCTCTTGTGATCCTACTAAATTATTTGTGGTTAAAGACGTGGCCAAGGAGCTCTCTGATAGAAAGAGCTGAAATCACAGGAATGTGATAAGATCTTCTCACCATTGGCTCATTCTGTGCAACAGGCCTTTTGAAATGGACAGGCATCATATTTTTCAAATTCAACGATGAATTTATTTCTTCCCTGTATTTCTGTCTCTCTTTTCCATTCATTTCTCACTTCCAGCTGTACACCCCTAGTGGCATTGTGACAATGTAGTAAAGATATTGATGTGAAATTCCAAACATATTCTGCCTTTCTTATCCATAGATTCTGCATTTGTAGATCTACGCAGTTTAAATAAAAATATGCACAACAATGTGCTGGAAAGTTTGCAAAGGAAAAACTGTAATTTTCTATGTGTCCAATGCTAAGTCTAAGTGAGTCTGATTCAAGTGTGTCTGTCTCTAAAAAGACACAAAAATAATTAGTTTCACCTCTTGAAAAGATAGGGCACCAAGATCTGACCGTTCCTATCTTCTTTTGCCTTTTCATCCCCTTTGGTGTCTTTCTTAATTTCTTCTTTATTCACTGTACTTGTTTATGCACAGTGGCATAGAGCTCATACTTGCTGACTCTACATGTTAGATTCCAAAACCAGCCAAATCCTGGAAGCCTAAGCTTTGAATGCAGTTAGAAGCATAGTTAGAAGTCAACACTGTGGGTACTAGACCATCAAATGACAAGGATCGTTAACTTTATTCTATTTTCTTTCTGTCTTTTTAATGTAATTTTCTAGTTATTTATTACATAAGACATTGGTTTGTTAAATCACACCTCCAGTCCCAAAATATATAAGACAGTTAAGGGGCCATATGCTTCTAAGCACTATAAAACTGTCAAAAGAAGATTAACTCATTTCCTCTAATTTTATTCTATAGAACATTTGACATTTTATTTTCACTTGTTGTATTTATTTATGACAAGCACTGTGACCACCTTTCATTTCCAAGAGTTTTCGGGGAACCCTTTACTGTGAAGTCATGAGACACAAGGTTAATAGTAGTCAGCAGGTCACATGCGTCATTGACTGTCCAGTGAAAAGAAATAGGATTAAGATTTTAAGAAAATAGGCTGTCAGAAAGGAATATCAATTGCCTTTAATATCATAACTCCACTTCCATTGTAGAGTCTAAATGACTTCCACACCCGTTAACAATGCCATTAATTTCAGTGACTAGCTGCTTCTTAAACAGCTGTTGGAGCCAAACTCTAGGTCGTTGTTGGCAAATGTTGATGAATGTGTCATAGTTCCAAACTGTGCCATGGCCCGAGCTCAGCAGAAACTGAACAATGCCATAGTTTCATTCTTTGCATTTAGATCTAGGTTAGTATCCACATCCAGCATCACGCATCTACTAAATACCTACAAGTGGAAAGTCAGATACAACCCTATCTCTGAAACACACATCTAATCTTCCTCAGACCTGAATCGATTTGATCCTTGCTCTCTTGGATGACATCACCCCTTTTGTCTTGTTTTGTCCTCAGGTCTGGATTTTCACAGACTGCAGTTACAGCTTCCTTGGGATTATTTAGGTGAGAGTTTGACAACACTCAGTAATTCAACACATGCACTGGCATGTGTTCTTGTCCTAATTTCAGATCCCAGGCTATATTGGTGGCAAAGATGAAAATAATTCAGTGATTTCATTGAGTATAACAAACCACATAAAAATTTAATTACTTGAAATAACCACATTTATTTTGCTCAGCATAGTTTAGAAGATTGGGAAATGACCTGCAGCCTAATTGTGATTATTTGACATTGGCTGAGCCCCTGCAGTCATTGACAGAGTTTATTCAGGTCAGCATGTCAGGTTCACAGTAAGGTGGAGATAGGTGGATGGCATTGGAGGAATGACTGGGCAATATTTCTTAAAGTCATTGCTTTTATATTATAGAGTAGAGGAGTGAACAGGTGCTGATACTCACTGAATAAACACATGCGTGTGTATGCTGCCTATGAGCAGTCTCCACCTGTGCATGGGCTGGGGAAGGATGCTAACAGGACTGTGTAGACAAACCAGCAATATGAGTGCCTCTGGGGCAGCCCAGTGATGGAACATGGCTATAACCTGAATTAGAGGGAGCCTGAACTTAGTCCTGAGGGAACCATTACTTTGATAGTCTATTGGATTCTCACTCTGAAGAAAATAAAGAAATAAAATATAAACTGTGGAGAGCCATATATTCAGTGGGTTTTAAAACATATGTGATAAAACATGTGAATAAAACAGTTTGGAAATGCTTTATCTGTTTCATTGACATGATCTTCACAAGATCATAGAGAATACTCATACAAGTAGTACAACACATATATAGGTAAGCATATAAACAAATTTACAAACATTCACATATTTATATGTATTTATATGAAGCAAATATTTTTGCACATATAATTTCATGCATCAATGAGTTTATGTGAAACTACTTTCTCAAAAGTCCTTTCCCTTCTGTAAGTGTGTCTATGTAAGACACAAACATACACACACCACTTTCTTGAGTAATAAAATCCTTATTATTTTTAAGTGGTTTATCTTGAATATTATTGTCTCTTCCACTGGGAGGTGATGGAAAACTCATTTGTTCCATACTTGCACCGAGCCAAGTCTTACTGCTATCTGACTCTTATGAATTTGATGTGCCTTCAGCTTTAATGAAGCTCTGTAACATTTTTAACTCACTGAGTACATAAACACTCAAAATCTCCCGACCTACCTCTTGAAAACAGAAAACTTACTGAGACCTTCTATTTCCCCTCATGCAGTAATGATGTAGCCACCGTCCCTCGCCTTCTAAGTCCCCACATGCAGGAATGGCACAGCAACCACACCTCAAGAGAGCTTTTTTATCATCATGCTTGTTTAGCTTTGTTGCTCAACTCCCAGATCTTACCAACTGTTCTGCAGGTTTGTTACATTTCTGAACTTATGGATTGAGAAAAGGAAGTGGATATCTTTGGGGATTAATAATTCTTTGTACTGGAATATAATCCAGTGTCCTCCTTCTCCACTTAAGACATCAATGTCTCCATTCTCTATGCATTTACATACCAAGTGTGTAAAACAGAACCTGGTATTCTATCTTGTGCCTTTTATGTTTTCATCTCTCACTTTGTGAAAGAGTAGTCAGTTTAAGACAATACATGACATTAGAAAATAGGAATGGAGACAGGCACACGCTAGACAGGGAAGTTCCTAGGAACTAATCGAGGAAAACTAGTGTTTATTATTGATAATATTATTTTCAAACAATATTAAGTCATTATTAATTTATCTATAAAGTATTTCTTCATCTTAGAGGAACGTTTATTGAAGAAAATTGTACATACAGATCGCATCTATTTAATAAAACCATACCAGTGACCTCCCTATTGCAGCCTGTGACTTTCCTCACCACAGGCTTTTGTTCTAGGTTACAGGACAAGATTTGAGTTTCCTGCTGTGCAGTAAACCTTAAACTCGATCAGAAACCAATTGGCTTAACCTGTAATCACCATGCTGCTAATAACCCTGTCAAATAGGTGCTATAGTATACCTGATCCACTTCTAAGCAGGGATGCTGTTGACTGTTCTCCTCCAGGAGGCTTCACTATAAAATATAGTCAGTGGGGATGGAGTTTCCATTTAATTCGTAATTTCTCTGTGTCCCAGAGTCAAATCTGAGGATATAGAGCTTATCTTAAATGCATCCTTCTCCCTACTCAATGCTTTCTTTTGGTTTTTGGCGCTGTTTTAGTGTCAAGTTCCATATGGAAAATCCTTGTCTACATCCTGGGAAATCTGCTGAGCTTTAGCCCTGTTTGGCCTCAGAAGCCTTTTCTATCAATGCAGAATCATCCTAGTAGATAAATGGCTGAAGGAGCCCTAGACTTCTTCATTTTCTTTGTTCAAAGACAGTTGAGATGGGCAGAGTTGATGAGAGCTTCACGGGCCAGGGTTTACCTTTGACTGGGAAGTATATTTTTACTCTTTAATATTTAAGAAGAACCTAGCATTGGTCCTGAATTAAACGGCAAGACTCACAACTAGAAGCAACTCTGCCTCTGGTGTGTATTAGAAGGCACTGGAATCAAGAGTTCCGTTGTTCTCTTCATCATGTCAGCTTCTACAGCAAGAACCCATGGAGCTTTGTCCTGCCATTTTCAAAGCTGAAATACCCAAAGGTAAAGAGTGACAGCTGGAAAGAGCAAGGAAAAGAGTCCAGCAGAAGTCTTCAAGTCTGGAGGAAGAACCTCACACGACTTGTCCTGGCTGTTGGGCTTCCCTGCACAGATACTTCCTGAAGCTGAGTCACATCGTTAGAGGGCTTGGTGATCTATATCCAACACTGGAATTTGATCCTAAAGTTCAAGTCACTCACGACTAGTTAAAATAAGCTAATCCTTAATCCACTGGAGTGTTGAAAGTACTAAAACATACTCTTCTTGATCAAGTTAATTTTTAGCTCAAAGTTTGCTTAACTGAAAAAAGATTTGTGTGAACAATATCGCTACTTAATTCTCTTGAAACTCTTCTAGGAATATGGTGGTTAGACCATCTTCATAGCTCAGAATGTTGTCTGTCCCTCCCTAGTTGACAATACTGAGCCCCTGATAGGCATGTGCCCAATCTTACTTCCCTCTGATATGGGTAGAACCACAGGATTCAGCCAAACCAAACCGTAAGTATCTCTAAGTCTTGAAAGGTAATGCTGAGTCAGACATCATGTTTCTATGTTTAGACATTACCAATATTCAAATTCTCAAGGTGTGTCTAGGGGATTTTGAGATAGCCACTGTGTGTCCCTGTATGCATGAAGTCGTAAGTCACAAACAATCCCACACCAGTTTGGAATTGCGATTAATAGAATGGTTATTTATTCAAAGGGGAAAAACTTACAGATTACCGTCCTGGACAACAGCCCCTCTGCGGGATCAGGAAAGGAGTCTAGGAGCCGGAAGCAGAGCCGGAAGCCAGAGAGAGAATGGAGGACAGCCACTGCTTTTTTAAAGAGCAAGAGACCACGCCCCAATGGGCTGATATCTCAGTGGCTATTGGCTGAAGGAGCAGAAGGAGCTCCCACAGCATAAGGATGTCTGCTATACCTGCATCACTTATTCAGGCAGTTTGGAGCAATGAATATCAAACACTGTAGTGTATGATTAACACTGTTTTAATTATGTAAACTTGGAACTAGAGAACTTAGAATATAGAGAAAGGGAAAACTATATTCAACGAAACCAGTAAGTCTCACTTTCACTACTGTGTTTCCACCTTGAGTTTCAAGAGATACTCATCTCTTTTTATAATAAATGTTTCTAGCAATGCTTCCTAAAGTTATATATTTATTTAACTACAAAAGAGTCCTAGTAAATAGGTGATTTGGTAAATACATAATCATACTTTTAAAAATGGATATATTCTGTATTACTGTGAGTGCTGCTTATGCACAAATGTTGCATAAGCTTATGGGGTTTTTTCTCCTCTTTCAGAGGTCTCTTTTATCTTTCAAGAAAAACATCAAAGCTGTTTGCTCTTTCCATTGTACAGTTCCCCTTAGGACCCATGGGACCATGAAATATGCTTACTTCATTTTGTTTCATAATTACCCTTCAACATGAGTAAAAATTTTAATTTTTCTTTATTGGATTTGTCTGCTTGTAATTTGTAAAAATTTTCACTTTAGTGCATTTTTATCTAAAGATAGGAAGAAGGTACGGCACCAGTCCAGTTTCTACTAATGTGTGTGAAGGTCTCCCAGCATGGCTCTTGCTTCTGAAAAGAAAAACCTCTATGTCACCATCTCTTTGCAGAAAGAAACTGTTTTTGTGGTCACCCCAAACAGCAGCAAAGGAAGTGACACATTCTTTGCAGACTGGCCTTCTAGGTCCAAAAACACACTTCTGTGCTGGAGATCAATCTTCTAGCCAACCATTACAGATTCACCAGGGAATCAATGCAGTTAAATTTACATTGACCTCAGCAGAACTGTTTGTAATGGAGCAAAATACCTTCGGGCTCTTGTCTGAGGCTATTCAAACAGATAGAGACAATCTACTTGGATAATTTTTTCTAGGGGCATATGGTTAGTCAGAAGAATATAGTTGGACTCTGGGAGGCATGGCACTTGTGAGCGCTTTAAGGCTTGAAATTTTGTGGTGTAATTTAAGTAGGATGAGTATAACCTGTCATGAATAATGACCTTAATAAAAGATAACATTGATTGGCTGTTTAAAATGTGTCAAATGACATATATCACATAGGAGCAAACGGATTATTGCCATTCTGTTATTATTGGGAAACCTGCAGCTCCGAGAAACTATTCCTGTTTATCAGAGCAGGGGCTGGACAGTGTGCTTCCAATGTTCAGAGTTTAGAAACTCACCATGAAATATTCCCTTATTTCTTCTTCAGACAAATTACCATTTCCAAGTCTGAAGGACAAAACAGGCTCTCAGATAATCCTAGGATCGAGTGCAATATGAAGAACAAAGAGAAGATCCAGCATAAAGAATAGGAAGTATCCAAATATGGCTGCCAGGCAATAAGAAGCACTAGAGAAGTTTCTTTTTATAAAGAAAACCAAGGAACATGGACTACTTTGACACTCCTGAGGAATAGGCTAAGAGTAATACAGTATCTTTCATCTGGAGGCAGAAATTGAGGATTTATCCAGCAAACAAAATTTCAGAAAGTCAACTGCTGAATGAATGAAGTGGACTTTTGCTTGAAGTAGTCACTTCTTGGGAATGTCAGTTCTGTACCCCAACTATTGAATGAAATGCTTAAAATTGCTCTTTCAAAGCATTTATTTGAGAATTGCTTTACCAGTTTCTCAGTGGAAGCATTTTCAGAGATCCAGTGTAGCAAAAATCAGTCATCCCAACTCTTATTCTGTAATGAAGATGCTTATCGTGGTTGGGTTTTTTTTTTATCTTAATCTTGCTTTCTTTTTCCAAATAGCATCTTCTTGACAGACAATAACAAGGCTGCTTTAAAAGGCTCCCTGAAGTGTGGATTGAAAATAAACCCCTCATTAGAAATTCTCTCCCTTTCTGCTCTATTTAAGTGGCAGTCAATTTAAAAAAATAATCTAGAATCTTCATACTTTTCTAGAAAGAAAATCTATAGAGAAGAAAGAATGAGGCAAGGTATGTGTCCACCATCAGGATCCTCGTCTTCCCTTTGGAGGACTCTGTCTCTAATTAGTGGCTATCTTTATCTTTGCCTTTGGTTGGCAACTGTCTTCTCTGTCTATTGGATGGCTGTCTTCTTTTCCCCTGCAAAGTGGTTGCTGCATTACCTACCCTTTGGTTCTTTAATGTGTTGCTTTTTCTCCACAGTAGAGACTAAAATAGAGGTGCCACAGATATGATTGTCTGAAGTTTTCACAAGATTTTTTTTAAGTTCTAAAAATACTAGGAAATGGAAAGTGGACAGTGTGCTCCACCCTCTGGTTCATGTGATGCTCCTCTGAGCTCATCTCAGCTCTCCCTCACCCCAGGCTCATGGTCCTAGATAATCTAATATTGTGGAATATTTCACAATGTAAAGATGGGTTAAATCTGTTTATGCTGTGGAATGCTACTTTAACTGTGTAATAGTATATTACAATAGTTTCTTCTGAACTTGTTTAATTATAAAAAGATGGGTTGCTGTTTCACCTTGCATGCCTAAGGCACCTGATTGGTCTAATAAAAAGCTGAAAGGCCAATAGATAGGCAGGGGAGAGGTAGATGGGGCTCAGAGAACACAAATAGAAAAAGAAATCTAGGCTTGGGGGAGGAACAAGAGAAGAAGAATAAAGAAGAGAATGAGGGAGAAGGAGAGAACATTTCAAGGTCCAGAAATTAGGCAGCTGCCAGACAGAAACAAGAGGAGAAGTGAAAGTAAAATAAGTAGAATAAAAGAATAGTAAAAGGCCCCAAGGCAAAAGGTTGATAAAGAGAAACAGATTAAGTTAAAGAGCTAGCCAGAAAAGAACCTAAGCTAGGCTGAGCACTCATAACTAATAATAAATTTCCATGTCATGATTTGGGAGCCAGTTAATGGCCCAAAATAACAAGCCTGGTACAATCTCATTCTATCGTCTATTAGCAAAACCAATCCACTGAAATCACATGTACTTCCTTCCTTCTTTTCTTCCTTTCTTTCCTCTTTCTTTCCTTCCTTCCTTCCTTTCTTCCTTCATTCCTTCCTTCCAGATTCTCACCCAGATTCTTGCATACTTCATGCTCTTGAGAACACGTGAACTTTAAAACAAAAAGCTTTTCCTTATGTTTTAAAATGCTGCACGATGTTTACAGCTATTTCTGGGTATGTTCTGACACTTCAGCACACGGAACCTGTGAAATGGTCTGATCAAGGTAACCAGAATAGCCATGACCTCCAACATTTATCTTTTATTTATTATTTTTTTGAGAACAATCAAATCCTTCACTATTATTTATTATATGCAACTCATTTCTGTGGACCATTGAGTGTCATGCAACTGCAATCCCGCATCTATTAACCATTCTCTAGTCAACCCTTCCCACTCTTGTAACCAGGAAAACATTTTGACCTTGGTACTAAGACAAGCCCTGATGCCTACCTATGACCCAGATTCATTCAAAATAGAATTTGTCTTTTCCTGGGGGCCACAGTCCTTCTTAAACAGAACTATGTTAAGATGAGAGATCATTATTGTGCCCACTTTACAAGCAAATACACCAAGGAGCCAATAGATAAAAATATTCTCATAAAATCCAGGGGCTCACAAAGGATAAGGCTGGGATTCAAGTCCAGATGAATTTGAGTGCTAAACCACAGTGACTCTCAGCCAACTCTGCTGTTTCAAGTTTTCAGTTCATGTCTTACAATCCACAAAAATAAATGATCTGTCATAACCAACTCCAGGCCTGCTCTGGTATGCCTTGAACCAGACAGTCTTTATTTATTAAGATCTCCAGGTAAGCCCACTTAGACTCACTATTTATTACTCTGGAACAAGACAACCTGGTAACTTAAAAAATGAGCAGAGAGGCCTTTTTCTGTCTTTCCGGCCCAAAGATTGCCACACACCATTAGTTCTTCCGGGCATTCATCCTGGAATTGTAGGTCAGACCATGAAACTTGGGGATATTTTCAGTTCGCCATAATTTCATAAGCTTCAGAGGCCCTTTTGAACAGAAAAGACTGGGCAGTAAACCATTATGTGCTGTGTGTGGAATGTTTCTTCCTGGAGAATTCCCTTAGAGAAACGTAGGGAGAAGATAATGGAAAACTTGATTCCCAACAACTAGGGTCTTGTGACCACTTTTGCTTGACTTACAGCATCTGGTATCACCCTATGCTTCCTAGAGTACCTGTCATCTTGGGGGAATGCCCCATTCTCCTAAGACCTGCCCAAGGACTGCCTGTGTCCCTTATACCTACACAGGTTTTTCCAAAAGTTCAGCCTGCCTCTTTTCTCGGGACTACATGACTACTTTTGTGTTCCTGCTAAGCCCATGTTCCATGTTTTCTTCTATAGTATCTTCAGACTGGCTTTTTAATTTCCCTCTTTCTTTGTGGCTCAAAATTTTTGCATCAGCTGGTGACCAGGTCACTGTGGTCATGAATATAATCCTTTACTTTCCATCCCTCATCTCCCTGCTATGTATCCTGGCCTCGGACTTTCTCTTTCCACCTTTGATACTAAGAATCTCTATGAATTTTAGTAAGTAGAGTGCCCGGGAGCAACCTAGAAAAAAAGGAAAAAAAAATCTACGTTTTGTCTAGTACTAGAAACCAGAGTCATTGACCTTTCCAGTATTCAATAAGTTATTCTTTCCACAAGTGTGCTCATGTATATACATGCTAACATGTGTGTGTGTGTGTGTGTGTGTGTGTGTGTGTGTGTGTGTGTGTGTGTGCCTGCATGCACGTGTGCTCATGCACACACATAGAAAGGCAGACAGGGAAGATCCTTGATCAAATTTTAAATCATTCTTCTTGAACTAAAGGTGATTACAAACAAGCAACCAAAGCCCTAGGCAGGATGTGGGCCATCATCCACCTGCAGCCCGGTTCAGATTTGATTTTACTATCTGATTATTCTTGAAGAAATTCACTAGGTGGCTTTGCAGAACCAATATTCTGGACTACATAGGAATCCAATAAATGAGTCAGAAAAGAGGGTCCAGCAAGAAGGCTGATCAAGGGCCCAGAAGGTCCTGAGTAGGACACACAAGGTACAAAAGAAAACCCAGTGAAGCCACCACCTTGTAACAGGAATAATAGAGACAGCTTAGAAACCACCAGAGGCCTGGTATTTGCAAACCCCACCCCATGGAGCATGAGTGAAGAGAACCCATTTCCTCTGCTCTGTTAGTTATTTATCCCACTCCCAGATCAGCTTGGGGAAAAGGCAAAGAAGCCTCCTGGATGAACTTCTGTCCAGTCTGTCTCAGCAGGGCTCCTTTGTATGCTCCCTAGACAAGTAATCGTGGCCAGTAATGCAGCAACTACAGTCCTCCTCTCAAGACCCCAACTCTAGACTGTCCCCTAGCACTGACCCTAATTTTCTTCAGTTCAGAATAAATAAAAATTACACAGCTGAAGATATCCCTGGGAAGTCCCTTAAACTATAAAACCAACTGCATGCTTTCAAATCCAGGCACTTAGAATCTGTCTTTCTGTACATGCACACATACATTATTTTATTATTTTGAGAATAAAACTCAGTGAAAGGAAACATTAACTGGATGATGATGGGCAGTGTCCTTTTTCAGAAGAAGCACCCTCAATAGCTGCTCTTTGTTCCTCCTCCTCCTCCTCCTCCTCCTCCTCCTCCTCCTCCTCCTCCTCCTCGCTGCCCCCACGCCTTCCTAGAAGCCCACACATCAGTCCGTTTTCAGGACCACAAACTTTCTATTTGTGCCACAGATGTTGTCTATGCTTGCTTCGTTGAGGAATGGCTTAGTCTTTCCTGTCCTGTGTGTATGCACATACACGTGCACACATGTGTGTATGTAGAGGTAAAAGGATTTTGGGAGTTGGCTACCACCTTCCACAGAGATACAGGGTTCCTCTGTTGTTTCTGCACTATGCTGCATACTGCAGCTTAGCTGCCCATGAGCTCCGAACTGATTTTCCTATTTCTACCTCCCTCCCACTGCAGGAGTGCCGGGAATACAGATGTAGGTCCTCACACCTGGCTTTGAGGTGGGTTCCAAAAACTGAATTCTACTCATCTGGTTTGAACATCAATCACCTTTAACCACAGAATCAGCTCCTAAACCTGACTTGCTCCATTTCTTGTTACTATAGTACTATACCTGAGATAGGTTAGCTTTGACATAAGGAAAATGAAGACAATTTATTTAGCTCATAGTTCTGAAGATTGGAGGACAAGGTGTTTTCAGAGGCTTGATTCTGGCAGGGATTTTATAGCACATGGCATTGTAATGGGAACTTGTATGAGAGGAAGAGAATACATCCCCAAACAGAAAGCTAGGGGCTCCATTACATCTTCTGGGAGCACACCTTCACTTGGCCTGAGTTCCTTCTTCTTACAGGCTTCCTCCCCCAAAAATGCCAAACTGAAGACCAAACACATAAATTTTGGGCAACACCTTAAAACAAATCCAAGCCATAGCAATGATTTTGCCATTGTTCTTCCTTCTGCTTAGAATTATCCTTCCTCTCTTCTTCGCCTGACAATGGCCCCTGTTTATTTCCACATTGTCCCTTCTCCTGAGTGATTTCTCATTTGTGGTCAGTAACTAGAGACCTGCTTTGTGACTTCAGAATATCTAAGCTCAGATTTGTACACTGTGAACTTCTTTATCTTTGTGCTGAAAGTCTCAATCTAGATACTTGAAGGTTGAGTTTAAAGTATAACTGAAGATGTTTTGGTCCACAACTCCATCTCTCTCTCTCTCTCTCTCTCTCTCTCTCTCTCTCTCTCTCTCTCTCTCCCCCTCCCTCCCTCCCTCCCTCCCTCTTTCTTTCTCTCTCTCTCTTATAAACTAGCAAGATAAAAAATCCTCTAATTCCCTATTGGCTCTTTTGTTTCCTCCCCCAAATAACTCTTCATTCATAACTTATCTCAAGAAGTTGTTTCGGAATAGAAGAGGCCTTCACATCTCAAGAACACAAATAAACCCTTGTATTAAGGGCCTGTCATCATCCCTGGCCTCTTGTCCTGACTATCAACCAAAGTTCCTATACCAGTATGCATTCAAATCAACCTAGGCCTCTCAAGTTTCTAAATAACATGTTATACATATCATGGATGGTAGCAGATCCTGTCATTCCCTTAAATAAAAGACATCCAGGATTTTGTGGCATTTTGTCCATTCCTAAGCCCCTCATGGAAATAGTTATATGGGATTTGGCATTGGAACCAGTGAGAGCTAAAGCAGTTAGGTGAGAATTTCAGCTAGAGGGAAATAGGGTATCTACTATCTAACTCTAAAAAACAAACGAACAAAAAACACCAAATCTGATTGTTGGAGATAAGGCTGGCGGCAAAATCTTCTTTATCTGCAATGGTGGGTGCAAAAGTTGCACATGTCTGTTTAGAATGTGTGGATTCCTCAGGCAGCAATAACAACCTTTCACAGATTCACTGGCAGCAACAGCAGCATGCTGGTTCACTTGTGGACCCTCATTTGTCTAGTGGCTGTGTTCAAAATCCCTTGCACCAAAGAGAATTTTTAGATGCTACCTTTGCTCAAACACTGGGAGAGCAATGAGGACTGACTATTGAGGTTCTGGCTCTTATTGTGGAAATAAGAATAAGAGGGTCAAAGAAAAACATTCTAATTCTCGCTTAGAGATTAAAATATACTGCCCTAAACAGGCTACTATTCAAGGATTGTTTTGAGCAGAAGACATTTGAATTTATCAGACAGAGGGAGAAGCCTCTAAGAGTTTGCTTGCCTGACTCAAAGCAGAAACTTCTGAGGAATGAGAATGGTAGTAAATCCTCTCTGTCAGTGGAGTTTTATGGCCATGAAGACAACAAAAAGTCATTCTGAAGACAGATCTGTGCAAAATATTCTTACTCTATTGGTTCCCCATATATTTACCTTTCTAGAGTCTGCTGCTGTGAAAGCCCCACAACCTTTTCCTTTGTCTTAGGACTTCTTACCAGACGTTCTGCTCTTTGTTACAGTACCCCAAAAGCCCAAATTCTAGCTCTCCGTTGATGTTCTCATTGATGAGTTGCTGCCATGTTTGCTGCATATGTGGATAAACTATTTTTAATTGCTAATATATCTTTTATGGATGTAATTTTTATGCTTCTGTTTAGGGAGCCAAATAAAGTAGAGAAGGTTTAAAGGTTTCTCTCTCTCTCTCTCTTTCTCTTTTTACTTCCTTCCCCTTAAATGTCCCACTTAAAATCTAACTAGTACACATTCTTTCATAAAGTATGTACTGTAGCAGATTCTTTTTTGCTGTAAATTAAATTTTAAGGTCCTCCTGACATTGAGTAGCTCATGGTACAATAGATAGAGGGTGATATATACACACAGAGCCTTCTGGAAGACCTAGATTTGGTAAAAGGGACATCTATGGTCAACTTTCCAGGGTTTAATTGTCATTATTGTGTGTGACATCTTACGAAGGCACACTTCTAGAATTATTACAGTCACATCTTTTGCTTGAAATAAACCATAGTTTAGCATACAGAAAGGAGATGTTGCAATGAGGTAGAAATGGACTATTGTAGAACAGAGACAAAGCCCACCAAGATACCTAGAAACATCACAAAGTTTAGGCAGTACATGTGTTTGTTTCACTAGAGAGAAGCAAACAGGATGGAAAGAAAATAGGATAAATGGGTGGAGTTGGCAGGTGACACCACAAAGTTTCCTTTTAATGTCACGTGATCTCAGGGAGGACAAAACAAAGGGTTCTGTGCAGGTACTGGTTGGTGAGTACATCAGTGTTTAAAGACTAGAAAAAGAATAAAGTTCATCGTTCAAGTCATGGCATATTAGGTATTTTGTCTGTTCTTCTCAGTGAATAAAAATGAGTCAGTCAGTCACTTATGACACAAAATATGGTGAAATGGATAGAGCATCAGTGTTCCTTACAGTGTTCTACCTAGCTTGTTCTTTAGAAGGTGGTGGAGTATCTGGGAGATGGGGACAGTGAAGAGAAGTTAGATCAATGGAAATGTACTGCAGAAATGGATTATGGACCCCAGAGCCCTCCTCTCTCTTTCTCACTTGACTTCTGGCTACTGTGAAGCATCGCCTATATCATGTGCTCTCAGCCAAGGCCTTCTTCAATGATATTTCATTTGTATTTTTTTTTTTAAAATATATAGAGCAGGTTTATTATTGAAAGTGAACCCACACAGATAACTTATATCAAAATGAGATTTTTCCCAAATTATACCCTTGATAATACCTGTTAGTTTATTAAAAAGAAAAGGCCCCACCACCAGCCATAGCTACTTCTTTTTAGCTACTTGTTCTTGCTGAGCGTTCTCTGCTTTTCCGCATGTTCCACAATCTTTTCTTCCACATAGAGGCCCTTCCGCTTCCGCACAGCGTTCATGTACTTCCGGGCCTGGTTCTCGGAATCTGCCTTCTCCCCAAAGTGCAGGTACTCCTCCTCCGTGGTCGGCACCCAGAAGGGGTCACTGGGGATGACCTCCCAGTGGCTGAACACCAGCTGCGGGCTGGCCAGCCCACTGGTCCTCTTCCTGATCTCATCAGCAAAGCCGAAGCTCTCGGCCACAGGCAGCACAGCCTTGATGATGAACATGTCCGTCCCTTCCTTCATTTCCTCCTGCAGCACTCGACCCTCTCGCTTCGACAGCACGGCGTAGACCCGGCCGAGGACATCACTGGTGGCCATGATGTCACACGTGTACATAGCTGCCATCAGGCGCTGAGGTTTCACCTGCAGAGCGTAGCGACATGCTTCTTTCATGGTGGCAATTAGCTGCCCCGAGAAGGGTCCATAGCAGTCAGTGACTGGGGATTCTCCTTTTGCGGAAGTCTCTTCAGAGTGGCTATCTTGTTGCTCTTGGTTTTCACTGCCACTGGGGCAGGTTTTACCTTCTTCCTGTCCCTCTCCTGTTGGATCACATTCTTCTTGGTTCTGTTTATCACTTGATCCTTGTTCTGCACATTTACTTAGTTCCCACTTCTCTAGAACAAAACAGACACCCATGAGGGGCTCCTCACACATGGGGCCAGAGAGGGTTGCTAGCTGGAAGCCACTCACAATGCTGTTGCCAAAGTCTCGGAATCTACCGGCTTCTTTTGATTCTCTGCCAGCTGGGCCAGACCATACTGAGTTCTGGAAATCTTCACTTCGACTGGCAAGTATGTTGGGCCCACATTTTCTTGGGCCAAATGACCAGATTTGGTCAACAGTGTTCCTCCATTTTCTACCTGTTAGGTGTTGCTCTAGTTTGCCTTTGAACTCCCAAATCTTCTCCTGGGTCTTCTGGTGAAGCGCCTGGGTATTTCTGCCTTCATTCAAGGAGGAGGTCAAAAGTTCCATGGAACAAATCAAGTCACTGTTTTCCTCTAGGATCTGAGTGACCTCTTCTGGAAGAGGTATGGCCCGAACACTGAGAGTGGCTAGTTTATTGGGCGTCGTTATGGTGATCAGCCCGTCAGAGTCAACATGGATGCCCTCTGGAATTTTGCTTTGCTCTTCTTTTGTTTGGTGTATGACAGCCACTTTTTGCTGTCTGCCTATCTCTTCATTGACCATGTCAACTTTGGGAGGCTTTGTGATTGTCTCTCTGAATGGAATAATGGGTTCGGATACACTGATGTGAATCTTTGCAAATCTTTCTCTTAAGTCATCCAAACAGCGCTGAAGGTGGACCTCCCCTGCTGTGACCAAAACATGCTCTCCTGTTTCCTGAATTAAAACCTGGACACAGGGATCAGCTTGGTTTAGCAGCTTCATTCCTTTCACAAGCTGAGGCATTTCACTTGGGTGTTTTGGTTCAATAGCAACTCTCACAATAGGGGTGGCTTCAAAGTTGAGTGGAATAAACGGAGGGCAGGATGGCAGACTGCACAAAGTTGCAGACTTCAGAATGAAGTCCTGGAGGCCTCCAATTCCCAGCACGTTTCCTGGGGGCACTTCCTCCAAATCTTCTAGCTCTCTTCCCATCAGAAGATACAGGCTCTCCAGAGTGCAGCATGCCATGTGGGGGACAGGAGGCAGGTCCTCCCGCGGAGCAGAGAAGCCTAGTGGAACCCGTTGTAAAAACTCAACAGGGCTGTACTTGGGTCCCAGGACAAAAATTTTCTGTCCTCTTCGAGCAATGCCACTGAACACACGTGCAAATGCAATGAAGGCCTCTTGGCTGCTTTCTTCCTGGGGCACAGGTTGAGGGCTAACACTCGCCACATCTGGCTCGTCACCTCTTGGCTCATCTCCCTGGGGACTTGCTAGAAGGGCCCCGCCATCCTGGGTGGAACCCTGCGGTGCCTGTCCCTGTGCTCCTGCTAGCTTCTCTGCATGTCTCTGCCGTGCGCGTTCACGTCTCTGGGCCATTTCTTCTTGAGTGAGCGGCCTTGGCTTGTTCTGAGGCAAGGCTTTCGCATCAACTGCAAACATTTTGGAAACAAAGATGATAACTGGAGCAGTGTCTTCACTTCCACATTTCATAAAAGCTGCTTTCAGGGCTTGGGTTTCCAGTGGAAGAGACTCAAACGTCTGTGATCCTGTGCACAGCAGTTTTTCCACACGCTCCGATGTCATGTCAAGAGGACTGGGCAGTTTCTGACACACCATAGCGAGAACAGCATGGGATATGGGGAGCCACTGGCTACAAATGGCATTGATCTGGACTTTAGGGTCTGAATGTCGCGCCTCCCGGGCTCCAATTCTTAATCCTAAAGAAGTCACAATTTTATCAATTTTTTCTTTGTCCTTTTTCAAGACCGCGTCATACAAACTCCAAATATTTTCCAGGATCAACTGTACAAATAAAGGTTTCTTTCCTTTGGCCTGATCAACTTTCATAATCTTCTTAGCCTTCATGTTTATATAATAATCTCCCCACAGGGTCTTCAAAAGAACTTCCTTCCTGATGCCAATTTTTTGACTATAGATTCTGGCAAAGTGCTCAATTCCGAAGCCCCAGCCGTCTATTGCGCTGGTGAACACCACATTGCCCTGCTCAGGGGAGAAGTACAGCTGGGAGTCGTCGGCGTCCTCCAAGCCAGTGCTCCAGTCGTACACTTGATCGCCTTGTTCGGAATGGGTCTTCACCTGGGACTCTGTCTCCCTCTCTGCTCTTTCTTCTAGGACTTTAGAAGTAAAAAGAGTTCCTGTAAGTGCGTTAATCTGTTCTAAAATATTCTTGAGGTGAGAGTAGGCCTCTTGGGGGGTGAATTTTAGCTCCACTATCAGGCGATCTATCTTATTAATCACTAAAACAGGACGGATGTTCTCAAGCCAGGCTTGTCGCAGAACTGCCTGTGTCTGTGGACAGACCCCCTCCACAGCATCCACCACAATGATGCACCCATCACAGATGCGAACCGCTGTTGATACTTCGGAGGAGAAATCCACGTGGCCAGGGGAGTCTATCAGATTTATCAGGTACTCCTCATTACCTTCTGCATAGTGTAGTGAAATGGCGCTGGATTTCATGGTGATCCCTCTGACCTGTTCATCTTCTCTGCTGTCCATGTACCTTAACTTCCCTGCCAGGCGGCTGGAGATGATTCCATTACTAGATATAAGACAATCAGCAAGGGTAGTTTTTCCATGGTCAACGTGAGCCAAAACACAGATATTCCTGATGTTGGCAGTGTTTTTCTGAAGCTGACTCATCTTATCAACGCCATTGAGCACCATGGTTGCTTACTTCCTGGGACGGCTCCACGCCGCACTCGACTCTTTCATTTGTATTTTAATAAATAAACCTTGCCTCGAGATCAGAGAGTAAAACAGCCCCACTGATCAATCAGCCTTATACACCAGGCAGTGGTAACACACACCTTTAATCCCAGTAGCCATCCTAGATGTCATAGAAACCAGGCAGTGCATGCCTTTAATCCCAGAGGTGCACACCTTTAATCCTAACCCTAATGAGGATTATAAAGATGGAGGAGACAACACTCAGTCTCAATCTCATTTGGAGATTCCTGGAAGCAGGATCACCACTGTCAGACTGAGGTCAAGGTAAGAATCAGCAGCTGGATGCTTTGTTTTTCTGGTCTTCTGGTTGAACCCCAATATCTGTCTCTGAGTTTTTATTAATCATGCATCAGCTTTCTGCCTCTTCACAGAGTGCAAAGTGATGTGGCTTTGTGGCCAAGGCCTGACCTCCTCTCCTGCTAAACTGATTATCTCAGGCACTTTGTTAGAGTGGTGGGAAAAGGACACACATGGGACCTGGAGTTTTGTCACTCCTCGGCGGAAGTCAGTGAAGCAGTGCATCTGGCGTTCCCACCAAAGAAATTGAGACAGGATAGGGCTCTCCAGTAGCCACTTCTGAAAACACAAAGTCAGAAAAAAACAAAATTTTTGTATTTTCAAACAGCACATTCTTTATTAGATTCAACCTGAGTACTTTTTCTCTGCATGAAGTTGGCAATTCTTTTCCTCAAAGAAAAATTGGGATGGTAGCAGGTGGGTCCAGAGGCTCAGAGACAGAAGATGGGTAGAGAAAGTAAAACAGTGCCAGGCTCACTGTAAGAGTCACATAGGAGCCATTGTTGTTACTCTGATTAATTTTGTTATTGTTACTGCTTCTTGGGTTTTGCTTTTATTAAAGCTATTTTTATTATCTATTTTAAAATTAAATGCAAATAACCAAATCTACAGTAGAACATTTGGTGAAAAACAAGCATGTGATTAATTTTAATGTGACCCCATTAACAACGGAACATTGGCCAAAGAACCAATCAGATCTTGTTACAGTTACTTTCTAACATGATTTCCTTTCAGGCATTTCCGGGATCTATGCAAGGTGCCACTTATAATTTAAAGAGAACAGGTTTCTGAGGTACAGAGGACACAGTTCTTTATGCAGACCCTCTATCTGGGGAAGATGCCTCTGGATCTCAGTGTGTGCTCAGCCTTCTGCTGTTGTGACACCATGACTCTTCCCATCAGCACTCAGACTCTCTTGAGTGTGCTCATCTGCACACTAGGGCAGAGTTTCTCCTAGCATACTCCTGGTTTGGGAAGGATTCCTTTGAGTATTTGTAGGAGAGTCCTAAATATTTCATAGATTCGCCAGCTTGTTTAATTATGTCTGCATGCAAAAGGGTTTCCTAGATAGACATTTATTCTGTGGTACTCTTAAATAAATGTTTAAATATCTGGGTTGCTCTGTTTGCTCAAGACACAGACTTCACTTGGAAAGAGAGGTTCACTTTAAGTGGAGAACCTATAGAAATTTCTGCATCTTATAGTATAGATCTAAGTATATAAATGTGTGACCCATTCTATCCTAGGCTATACAGCTAGATCCTGTTTTCAAACAAAGAATAATAAAGACGCTATCAGGAACTCCAAGCAACCACTACTGTGTTCCCAGTTTCTATCGGGTTGTTATCTCAGGAGTGAAGCATAAATGGAATCATGCAGAATCTAGAATAAAACATTTTAAGTTCTGTTAACTTACAATAGATTTACAAAGAGCTTTCCCTATTTTGTATAAACAATGCAAATCAATTCTATTAATTCTATGGTGAGTATATATGAATAAGCACTACCAAATGCATAAATATATACATTGCCTCTAATAATTTCCTCATTTTCATTATTATTCATTATTATTATTTGCATATTACATGATCTGTCCTCTAAGGAATTTCATATGCAATATAGGATTTCAATATCCTATTCAATATTACAGGCAATATCCACACAAATCTTGAAAACACACTCCTGTCGAGCAACTGTCTTCAAGCCACTATCTCACCAATCCTTTCCCCGCGACTTCCTGTAACCACCACCCTTGTGTTGCTATGACTTTCATTGTTTTAAATACCCCATGCAAATAGGATCCTGTTATTTCTGTCTACCTATGTCTATCTTATTTCACTCAGTAAAATACCTTTCAGGCTTGTCCTAACATAATTCGTGTTGTAAATAACAGCAGTTCTCCTTCGCGGTGTTACATAGTATTTATTCCATGATATGTTTGAAGGATATGTGCTTGACTCCCTTATCCATCATTTAGTGATCAGGCTGTTTTCATGACTTGCCTATTGCATTTAGTACTGTAATGAGCAAGGAAGTGCAAATGCCTCATGGAAATCGTGATTTCAATATTCCCGGAGAGTCAAAATATATAGATTCAATATTGTTTGGTAAACACCAAGTGCAAAGAAGTTCCCTATTCTAGTTTCTATTTTCTCTACAAAAACCTGAGCAAGATGAAAGACAAAGTGATGAAGAAGGAACTGGAAGTTGAGAGAACACGTATTGACAGATAACCAGACTGGGACATGGGCATCTTTCAAACATTCTTGTCCAGATTACATCAATTAAATCACAATCATCGGGGAGACAAAAAGGTATGGCAATTTTTTGGAGTCATGTAGCTATCACAGTATATAAGCAAGTATTGAAAGTACCCATAATGGCATACTCCTGATACTTTTGCTGTATGACACCAATCGCTGTGGTCTCCATGAGGTGTTCAATGCATCACCTGGCATTAATGTAAGGAATCATTATATTTTTCATTTAGCCCCAATCTTCCTGGTGTGAGTCCTAGCTTACTCAGAGCTGAAAATGCTTTGTAGATATTGTGTGACATTGTAAAATGAATTAGCAAGCCTCAATCCTGGAGTTTTTGATATAAGACAGAGCGGGAAATTTGCATATCTAAAAAGTTCCCGCATGAGGCTGATTCTGCCCAGACCAACTTTGAGAATGACTGCTACAGTTGTGTAGAGTTGTGTTTTTACAAGACTTCTCTCTCAAGCGATTCATATCACAAGGTAATGTTTGAGAACTGCTCTAAGGATTAATAAAATAGCTACTTAATCTGTTTTCCTGGATGGCTCGATGTAGAGTACCTTTAGGTCTTCAAGCCAGAGTGACATCAAACTCTCTTTATTTTTATTTTTCTCTGAAAAATTGATTTATCTCTTTCTGCTCAGACTCCTTCTAACTCAGTGCACTACAGAATTTTCCACACAGCTTAGTATAAAATGGAAGTAAATGTTTCTCACTAAGTGAATTTACAGACTTTGAAGGGAAACATGCTGTTGCCTCCTACAGGTTTTGTAGTGCTAGAACTGGCAAGATTTCATCCTCAAGACTTTAGCACATGCATCCTCACAGACTCGTTAAGAAGCTGCCTAGTATCTCTGCCAAGATGATGTGAAACTTGGAAATAAAAATGTGGAAGTCACATCCTTCCAGAGAGAGTCAATGACCACTTGAGAATGAAGACCCTTAGTTCATCTCAGAGTTTGAGACTCATTATAAGTCGCATTGAGATTGGATGTCAAAGGTCAAGAAGACTGGGCAACCGCAGAAAAACTGAACTGCACACTTGAAAACTAGTGAGAGAAGATGTTGTTCTCACAATAAGCGAATGGGAGGAATGTGTATGTTAATTACCTTGAACTAGTCATTCTATAATGTATCCTTATTTCAAAGCATCATGCTGTGCATCAAAAACATGTAGAATTTCTATTTGTGCACTTAAAAGACTGAATAATAATTTACAATTTACAGAATGGCCCAAGAGTGACACAAATAATTTATGTTCAATGGAAATGGTCCACTCAAAGTTTTATTGTATATTATACATGTGAAGTCTTTGTGAACATTGGAAAGAGTATCTTTATATTTTTATTAATTTACATTTAGTATTTATATATTCAGAATAAGGTATATGTTAAGCAAAAGTAAGAATTACAAAAAAGCTTTAAGGACACTCTTTAGTTTGTAAGCTAATTTTTAAAAATATAAAATAAAAGAGGGTTTTATCAAATGTACCTAGTATGGTTAATAATGTTTATATCTACTTGGTTTGTAGAGATTTCATGCCTGGTACTGTAAACCTGGTTACAGAGTAGATCATAGGTCCTCAGGGATTTCCTATTGGTATTATTTACATAAATGGTAATGTTATTCACTTGCCCTAAAATGTAAGATAAAGAAAATTTTCCCACCATAAATTTGTAATGTAATAGACCCCTCAATATCCAAAGTTGATAAAGTTTTCACAAAACTAGAGATGATATGGTAAACTTTAGACATAGAGATATTGTAAATGACTTAGATTTAAGTAGTAAATGGGACTGTAATAAACCAAACTGGGAATGATAACCAGTCATATATAATATAAAAATATTAATATTACATAGTATGTCCACAGTCTATAAAATTAAAGCATATCATTTTTCATGAGTAACTAAAACTTTTGTTCAACTATTAATTTATACTAAAAATATTTTCTTAAAAGTGTGATATTTCATTTACAGGCTAGTCTATTTTCAATATGTAAGTATCTTTATATTATGATCAAAACACACACAGACATTGTTGATCAACATGCGATGTAGTTGATCCACCGTCCATGGTTCTTTCATCTTTTGTATAAGTTTATTCATATAGTGGTTTTTTCATTGATTTTTCCATTACAGTGACATCAGCACAAGGAAAAGAGTGTGTAGATAGATATGACAACTTAGACAATGTCTTTTGGAACTGAGAAAATTCCAAAAATGGGCAAATTCTGAAATGAGAAAAATAAGAACTCTTATGATCTCACCTTGCCATTTTGTGAAGATGTTGGTCTCTTGTTCTTTCCATCACAACTCCAGGCTGCCAAAGGCACCAGCTAATTTTTTTTTTTTATGAAGAAGACTCTCTCCATCTTTTGAAAGTATAAACAAGACTCCTGCATATTTTAGGTGACATATTCCCTGATATTATTCTCCGTATATATGGTTAAACAATTACCAAAGACGCTTCTATCACATCAAAACAAAGTGAAAGTGTGTGTTTGAATGCTATTCTCTATGACCCAGAATCTTCATGAATTCACATCAATTACACAACTTGGGTTGCAAGAATATTGCTAGTAGGACGTAAAGAATCCATGTTTGTTATTAAGTATCTCTGAGGAAAGCTTTGGATATGTACTTGTATTTTCTCGTTGTGTTAGCCAAGGTTTTATTGGTGTGAAGAAACACCATAACCACAGCAACTCTTATCAAAGAAAGCATTTAACTGAAGCTTGCTTACAGTTCAGATGTTTAGTCCATTATCATCATGGCAGGAAGCACATTGACAAGCAGGTAGATATGGTTCTAGGACAGTAGCTGAGAGTTCTACATCTAGATCTGCAGTCAGCAAGAAGAAATAGCCCCAGTGGGCCTGGATTGTACATCTGAGACTTCAAAGCCCACTCCAGTGACATACTTCTTCCAATAAGGCAACTCCTGCTTATAGTGCCACTCTTTATGAGCTTATGGTGCCCATTTTTATTCAAACCACCATATTTAACTCCCTAGCACCCATAGGCTTGTAAACATATCATAATGCAAAATTCATTTAGTCCAACTTCAAACGTTCCTATAGTCCATAACAGTTTCAAACTTGTTTAAAAGTTCAGTCTCTTCTGAGACTCATGGCAATATTTTAAAGAAAACCTCTGTAAAATCAAAATAAAAAAGCAGATCACACACTTCCAACACATAATGGTACAGGATATACATTACCATTTCGAAAGGGAGGTAAGGAGCCTTATGACGAACACTGGACTAAAGTAAGACTGAAAACCAAGAAAGCAAACTCCAAACTCTACATCTTCACTTCTGGTGTCAAAATACTCTTCAGATATCTAGCTCCTGTCAGCTTTGTTGTATGCAGCACACTTGTCTCTCGTGAGCTTATTCTACTCCATGCTAGAAGATTCCTCAGCAGGTATCCCAAAGCTCTGGCATCTTGGAATCTCCAGGGCAACCGAGGATTCAACTCACAACTTCACACAAAGACCTCTCTAAGCCTCCATGGAGGAACACACCTGTCATATGCCTGGCCTCAGAGGCTTTCCTTAGTCATAGAGGGAGACCCCATAACCCCTTTATTCTCTCCTTGACTCTAATGCCAGAACCATGTGGTCAAAGCTGTCAGATTCTGCTGCTTACTGGAACTGCAACATGGCCTACTCATTCAACTACATCTTCACGAAAATTTATGATTTTGATGGTTTCCTTCATTGCCTAAGCTTAGCTGTCCTGGAACTTGCTCAGTGGACCAGGCTGGTCTTGACTACAGTGATCTGCCAGCCTCTGCCCTCGGAGTGTTGAGATTAAAGATGTGCACTGCCACACCCAGCACTAAGCTTTTATTTAATTTGTTCCCACAAGTTGGAAGCTTATCTGAGTGTGGTTTTGCTCTGAGGCCACCACTTCTTTTACTTTATTTAGCATCAGGATTTTCTTTAATCTGTTGATACTTCCTGGTGCCCCTTTTCTCCCAAGGATATATTTTGTATTTTTCCTTGCTCAGGTTTCTCCTTTCCTTTATAAATCTGCAGAAGACAGGCCACTAATAGCTAAGCAACACAGTCAGTACTAGTCTGTCAGGAAATTTCCTCTGCCAAAACTGTTAACTCATAACTCTTTAATTTAGCCACAGACAGCCTGTTTGAACAAAGTCATAAAGCAGCCACATTTTTCACCAAAATATCACAAGAATCATCTCTATGCCACGAACTAAAGTTTTTCTCCTCTGAAACCTCTTGAGTTGGACCCTCACAGTTCAAATCACCCTCAGCAACACTGTCTTCTCTGTTCCTACTGCTATGACCCATCAAGTACCACTAAAAGGGTTCAACTATCCTTTAATCGAAAGTCCAAAAGTCTACATTTCAGCAACATGAAGCTTGAACTGGTCTATCAGAGCAATCCCATAAACCTAGTAACAACTTCTGTCTTAGTTGGGGTTTCTATTGATGTGAACAGACAGCTTAACCACAACAACTCTTATAAAGGTAAAAATATTTATTTGAGGCTGGCTACAGTTTAGAAGTTTAATCCATTATTGTCATAGCTGGAAGTATGGTGGCATGCAGGCAGAAATGGTGCTAAGAATGTAGCTGAGAGATGTACATCTGAACCCACAGGCAACAGGAAGAGACAGATTCACTGGGCATCTGAGACTTCCACCCCCCAGTGACAGACTTTTTCAACAAGGTCACACCTACTCTAACAAGGCCATACTTCCCAATAGTATCACTACATATAATTCTATGGGAGTCACTTTGTTCAAACCACCACACTTATATCTTGACACTATAACTAATCTTTTCCGATCATTTAAAAATGTGTGCCATGGCAAAATCCTTTATTCCTATTACAAATAATTTAGCTGGTACCCATGTTTTATTTTTAATTTCCAGCATAAAACAAAAATTTTCTCTCTAAATTTTTAAATCGCATAATTTATATATTAAAGATGATCTCAACAAGTAACTTAAAACAGATCTGAGCACAGAATTGTTCCAAGGTGACTGAATACTTAGGAACTGTGGAATATCTAGTATAAGAAAATATTGCCACTGAGACAAATGAATACATTCAAGTTGTATTATTACTTTATAAGCTGATTTTTTTAAAAAAACATTTAAAAGGCGATAGCCTGCAATACCGAGTAATACTGAACTTAATATCCAGGAATTATTAAACTGAAAGCTAGTATCAGATATAGGAAAACAACTTATAAGTTGTTGATCCTTGGAGGCTCCAAAATACTCCAAATAATAAAGAATCATGCCATTTCTATTGGTTTCCTACTAGAATTAGTTGACAAGGCTCTTTTTCTACTTTTGCAGAAAAAAAAAAAACAGACTCTGAGTGCAAGATAGAGAAACTAAACAGGAACTGAACTAGATCTTCCTTTCTGTCTGTAGTTTTAAGAGTTCTGAAAGGTTCAATGCAAGCTTCTGGGGGTGAATGGGCATCAGTGGCCTTAGCCGCCTAAGAACCCTCTAGACAACTATACTGACCCTTTAGGCTAGTTGTGCCCCCAGTGAAAAAGTGCCGCAACTGTAGTAAGGAGGCTCAGCATGCTCTGGTTGGTTCAGAGGCCTGCTCCTCAAGAGTAAATGCATGACTGATGATGTGTACTCAGTCACGAACCCATGGCTGAGGAGGTTTTACACCTTACAAGGAAACTCACTCTTAATTAGACTAATGCCAAGCTTCCTTCCAAAAACTCACAATCATGCCAACAAACAAATACTAATGTGAGTCTTCATCAGAGAAATTTATTGAAAGGCAGAGTGGTAGTTTAAATAACAATGACTCCCCCATCTCAACTTCTCCTCCCTGCTCGCCTTCTCCCTTCATTTTCCCCTTCTGCTCTCCCTACCCTCCCCCCATCCCTATGATCCCAATTTTGTCAGGCGATCTTGTCTATATCCCCTTTCCAGGTGAATCTATGTGTTAGGAATATTTCCTAACGCGAGCTCTCTTCCCATGCAAAATCCCAATCAAGCCAAATCAAAACAAGCCAAGTTAAGAAATATCCAGGTTTAATGGGAGTTCTGCACCCTCTGGTGGCCCAGAGGGGGGAACCAGGAGGCCGCAAACCACCAGGAGGAAAAGAGACCACGTGTTCTCTTTTTGAGAACTCTATACTCTATGGAAATACTTTACGGGAGTTGGGTCAGGACCTGGCCTGCTGGGATTTAGAATCCAGACCAATACAAACTTCAGGCCTGGAGGCTGGAATAGATGTGAGGGGCTGGTGTGTACACTCCCAACTTCAAACTATGTATGTTTTTGTTAGAGTTCGCCTTGTTACTTAGCTTCTCTAGAATCATGAACTATAGGCTTAATATCCTTTGCTTTAAGCTAGTATCTACTTATGAGTAAGTACGTACCATGTTCATCTTTCTAGGTCTGGGTTACTCACTCAGGATGTTTTTCATTATTTTTTTTTACTAATTCCATTTGTTTACTTGCAAATTTCAAACTGTCATTGACTTTTTTACCACTGAGTAGTACTCCAATGTGTAAATGTGTCACATTTTATTTATCCATTCTTTGGTTGATTGTTTCCAGGTTCTAGTTATTACAAATAATGCAGCTATGAACATAGTTGAACAAATGTCCTTGTATTATGATTGAGCATCTTTTGGGTATATGCCCAAGATTGGTATTGATGGGTCCTGAGGTAGGTTGATGCCCGATTTTCTGAGAAACTGCCATACTGATGTCCATAATGTTTAAACAAGTTTGCATTCCCCATCCTCTCTAGCATTAGCTACCATTGTTTTTGGTCTTAGCCATTCTGACAGGTGTAAGATGTTATTTCATTCATTTTGATTTACATTTCCCTGAAGGCTAAGGCTGTTGAACATTTCCTTAACTGTTTGTCAGCCATTTGAGATTCTTCTGTTAAGAATTCTCTGCTTAGAGAATTTTTAATAGAATTATTTAGAATTTAGATGTCTAATTTCTTGAGTTCTTTTTATAATTTGAAGATCAGTTCTCTATCTCATATGGGTTGGTGAAGATCTTTTTCCATTCAGTAGACTGTCTTTTCTTTTTTTTTTATGAGAAAGTAATTTTATTAAATTATAAAAGTTTCCATTTCCGCCCCTCCTCCCAACACCCTCCCACTCCCCCTACTCTCTCTCCTCCTTCCTCTCCATCCCTAAGAGCAGTCAGGGTTTCCTGCCCTGTGGAAAGTTCAAGTTCCTCCCCCCTCCCTCCAGGTCCAGGAAGGTGAGTATCTAAACAGACTGGATCCCCAAAATCCAGTATATGCAGAGGAAACAAGTCCCAGTGTCATTGTCAATGGCTTTTCAGAAAGACTCCAGGCCAGCCACATTCAGAGAATCTGGTTGGATCACGTCCTCGTTCAGTCCCAGTCCAACTGGCCTTGGTGAACTCTCATTAGATCAGTCCCCTTGTATCAGTGGGTGATTGCATCCCTCACAGTCCTGATTTACTTTTTCATTTTCTTCCTCCTTCTGCTCCTCATTTGGACCTTGGGGGGCTCAGTCCGGTGCTCCAATGTGGGTCACCGTCTGTATCGCCATCCATCGTCGGATGAAGGTTCCCTCTGGTCTTGCCTTCTTTGCTCACATTCTCTTTCCTTCTGCTTCTCGTTTGGACCTAGGGAGTTAAGTCCAGTGTTCCAATGTGGGTCTCTGTCTCTATCTCCATCCATCGCCAGATGAAGGTTCTATGGTGATAAGCAAAATATTCATCAGTATGGTTATGGGCCAAGGCCGGTTCAGGCACCCTCTCCTCTGTCCAGAGAATAATCTGGGGATCTCTCCTTGGACCTGGGATCCCATATATAATCAAGTCTCCTGTAAACCCTAAAATGTCTCCCTTAGTTGAAATATATTCTTCCCTGATCCCATATTCATCCTTCCTCCCTCCCCCCCATCCTGGTCCACCGAGCTCTCCCCATTCCTCCCCTACTCCCTTCTCTCTAACCCTCTCCCCTTCCAACAACCCTCCCCCCCCCATGCACCCGAGGTTACCTGGGACTCTTGTCTATTTCCTATCTCCTGGCGGATAGCTAAATAATCTTCATCAGGTTCATCTTCTTATTTAGCTTCTCTAGGATCACGAATAATAGGCTCAAAGACCTGTAATTATGGTTAGAATCCACTTATGAGTGAATACATACCGTGTTCCTCTTTTTGGGTCTGGCTTACCTCACTCAGTAAAGCATTTTCTATTTCCATCCATTTGCATGCAAAATTCAAGATGTCATTGTTTTTTACCGCTGAGTAAAACTCAAATGTGTATATGTTCCACACCTTCTTTACCCATTCTTCTATTGAGGGGCACCTAGGTTGTTTCCAGGTTCTGGCTATTACAAATAGTGCTGCTATGAACATAGTTGAACAAATGCTTTTGTAGTATGTTAGGAAATCTCTTGGGTATATTCCCAAGAGTGGAATTGCTGGGTCCTGAGGGAGGTTGACTCCCAGTTTCCTGAGAAACCGCCACACTGATTTCCACAGTGGCTGCACAAGTTTGCATTCCCACCAACAATGGATGAGTGTTCCCCTCATTCCACATCCTCTCCAGCATAGGCTATCATTGGTGTTTTTGAGTATGGCTATTCTGGCAGGTGTAAGATGACTGTCAGTAAGACAAAAAGGCTACCTTCCGACTGGGAGAAGATCTTCGCAAACCCCTCATCAGACAAAGTTCTGATCTCCAAAATATACAAAGAACTCAAGAAACTAGACACTAAAACTCTAATTAACCCAATTAAAAAATGGGGTACTGATCTGAACAGAGAATTCACAGCAGATGAACTTCGAATGGCCAAAAGGCACTTAAGGTCAGGCTCAACCTCCTTAGTGATCAGGGAAATGCAAATCTAGACTGCCTTTTCATCTTATTGACCATGTCCTTTGATTTACAGAAGCTTCTCAGTTTCAGCAGTTCCCATTTATTTATTGTTGCTCTCAGTGTCTGTGCTACTAGTGTTATATTTAGGAAGTGGTCTCCTGTATCATGCATTGAAGGCTATTTTCCACATTCTCTTCTATCAGGTTCAGTATGGTCAGATTTATATTGAGGTCTTTAATGCATTTGGACTTGGAATAGCTATGGATCTATTTTCATTCTTCTACAGGTTGACATCCAGTTATTCCAGCACCATTTGTTGAAGATGCTTTCTTTCTTCCATTGTATAATTTTAGCTTCTTTGTCAAAAATCAGGTGTTCGTAGATGTGTAGATTAGTATCTGGAATTTTGATTTGATTCCATTGGTCAACCTCTCTGTTTTTATGCCAATACCAAGTTGTTTTCATTACTGTAGCTCTGTAATAGAGCTTGATGTCAGGAATGGTGATGCCTCAGGATGTGCCTTTATTGTACAGGATTGTTTTGGTTATCCTGTTTTTTTTTTCCATAAGAAGTTGATTGTTGTTCTTTCAAGGTCTGTAAAGAATTGTGTTGGGATTTTAATGGGGGTTGCATTGAATCTATAGATTACATTTGGTAGGATTGCCATTTTTTATTATGTTAATCCTACCTATTTGAGAGAATGGGAGATCTTTTCATTTCCTGTTATCTTCTTTAATTTCTTTCTTCAAAGACTTAAAGTTCTTGTCAAACAGGTTTTCACTTCTTTGATTAGTGTTACCCCAAGACATTTTATGTTATTTGTGGCTATTGTGAAAGGTGATATTTCCCTGATTTCTTTCTCAGCTTCTTTATCATTTGTATATAGGAGTGCTACTGATTTTTTTTTGAGTTGATCTTGTATCCTGCCACATTACTAAAGGTATATATCGGCTGTAGGAGTTCCTGGTTTGGGGGGGTCACTTATGTATACTACTATATCATCTTCAAATAGTGAAAGTTTGACTTTTTTCTTTCCAATTTGAATCCCCTTGATCTCCTTTTGTTGTCTTATTGCTTTAACTAGAAACTCAAGTACTATATTGAATAGATATCGAAAAAGTGGACAGCCTTGTCTTGTTCCTGATTTAGTAGAATTGCTTTGAGTTTGAGTTTCTCTCCATTTGATTTGGTGGTGGCTGCCTCTTTGCTATATATTGCTTTTATCATGCTTAGATATGTTCCTTGTAACCCTATTCTCTCTAAGATCTTTATCATGAAAGGGTGTTAGACTTTGTTGAATGCTTTTTCAGCATCTAATGAGATAATCATATGCGGTTTTTTTTCCTTTCAGTTTGTTTATATGGTGAATTACATTGACAGATTTTTTTATGTTGAATCATCCCTGCATCTCTGGAATGAAGCCAACTTGATCATGTGTGGCGCGCTTCCTGGCCAGCAGGAATAAACGCCACGAAAAACGAGAATTCCTTCCCTGATCATGTCTTTATTCGGAGCCCTTGATTGAGGAAAATTGGGGGAAGGGAAGAGAGCATGCAGGGACGAGAGAAAGCTTAGAGAGAGGAAGTAGAGCCCAGAGGCAGCTGCTTTTAAACGGTGGAGAGGCTTGAATGCTGATTGGTTGATGCCATTCTGCTAGGGCCCAAAGCCACAGGACAGGTCAGGAAACCAAGTCTCTGAAATGCAAACAAGGCTCCAAGCAAACTGGCCTGGACTGCAGCATCAAAGGATTTGTATACCTCCAGGCTGTAGGACTAACTCGCCAAGGCGACATCCTGGCGGCTCCCTACAATCATGGTGGATGCTTTTTTGATGCGTTCTTGGATTCAGTTTGCCGGTATTTTTTGAGTATTTTTACATCCATGTTCATGAGTGAGATTGGTCTGTAATTCTCTTTCTTGGTTGAGTATTTGTGTGGTTTTGGTATCAGGATAACTGTAGCCTCATAAAAAGAGTTTGGCAATGACTCTTCTGTTTCTATTATGTGGAACAATTTGAGGAATATAGGTACTAGCTTTTTTCGTAAGTTCTGGTAAAATGCTGTACTAAAATTATCCGCCCTGAGCTTTTTCTGGTTGGGAGGGTTTTGATGACTATTTCTATTTCCATGTAGGTTATAGGTCTACTTAGATTGTTCACTGGACCTTGATTAATTTTGGAATGAGGTATCTATCCAGAAAATTGTCCTTTTCTCTTACATTTTCCAATTTTGTGGAGTAAAGCTTTTTGTAGTATGACCTAATGATTCTATGGATTTCCTCAGTGTCTTTTGTTATGCCCACTTTTCCTTTCTGATTTTGTTAATTTGGATGCCCTCTCTCTGCTTTTTGATTAGTTTGAATAAGGGTTTGTCTATCTTGTTGATTTTCTCAAAGAACCATCTCTTTGTTTCATGGATTCTTTGTTTCTATTTTATTGATTTCAGCTCTCAATTTGATTATTACCTGTCATCTACTCCTCCAGTCTCAGGAAAATTTTATATTAAAGAAAATCTAGACCCTCACCCGTACAATTAACAAATAAATTTACATCCAGAAGGAAATTGTATTGTTTCATAACATTACAGCCAGATGACAGATATGATTCAGAGACCTGTTTTTCATGGTCTAGTTCTCTACAAATGAGTACGAACTTGAAAGAAATGATACCACTTGCAATTTGGGAGAATATCTGAAGAGACAGTGCAATTTGTCCATAACAGCACAATCTTATGCTACTGATAAACTCTGCATCTAAGGAAAAATCCAAAATTGCTCTGAATAGTGGGACACACTTAAAAGACATTCTAGGTTGTGAGAAAATAGTGGAAATTGAGAAGTTGTGTGTGATGATTGGAGAGCATAGAAAATCAGACTGAACGGAAGCTCTTCAGACTATAAGGACAATACTGTGTAGAGGACTTTGAAGGCTGATTAAAAGTGCCTCTGGTGGAGAAAGCAGGCAAAAAACTGACATATCAATAAGCATTAACTTTCCACATCCAAGGTCGAAGTTTCAGTTGGTATAAAATTGTCCAACTAACATTAATGAACATGAAAAATGGGGAAGCTGTGAAGATAGGTGGTTTAGGGAAATCACAATAATTTGGAGACAACAGAACAAAAAACAAAATTATACATAGCTTTCCCTCTTTCCTACCTAAAGATGGCAAATTTGTAACAATTAAATATCTGTATGCTGAATTTATACAGAAAATAGATTTGTAATTCATATGACTATAAATTACATAAACAATATATATGCTATATTTATATGCATGTCACTCACTAATATTTGTAATTGTGTGCATATTCATGTTTGGATGTGTTCATGTATGTGCTCACATGCGAGTGTACATATGGAAGCTGGAGCTAATCACGAGGTGTCTACCTCAAAGCCTCCACCTTGTTGTTTTAAATGGAGTCTCTCACTGCACTTGGAGCTTGACTGGCTGGCTAACAATCTCCAGAGACCCCTGGTCACAGCCTTCCCAGCACTGTCATCCCAATACCACACTCACCGATTTCACACTGGTGCTTGAGATTGAACTCCCTTACTGATACTTGCAGGGCAAGTGCTTTACTGGAGGAGTCATCTTCTCACTCATTTATTTACTAAGAGTTTTCATTTACGAATATACTATCAACCCCAAGGGGTGGGAAAATAGAGCAGAAATACTTTCTCCTAATATGTCACTAAACAAGGCTGGAAAGTCTTGAAATTATATGCAAAGCGATAAAGGAACCCTCTGAAAACTAGATATTAGAAGGCACGTCAACTATGCATGGTGCATTTATCACTTTAGCTCAAAGGCTTAGAAGGCTTCGTTCAAGAGGAATAAAAGTTTGAAGTTGCTCTGGACTATACAGGGAGACCCATCATAAAAAAAGTAAAGTAAAATAAAACACATATAAACAAAATTGTCAGAACTAGATAAGTGAATTTGACAAAGGCAAAGAATTCAAAGTAGACACAGAGAAATAGTTCAGGTTTCTATCAATTAATGAATAACAATTTAAAAAAGAAATGAAGAAAGTAATTTCAGGAGCCAGAGATATGACTCAGAGGTTGAATGCGTGCTACTCTACCAGAGGGACAGACAGAGTTAAGACCCCAGTGCCCACATCAGGTGGTTCACAAAGGCCTTTAACTCCAACTCCAAGGGAACTGGTGTCCCTCTCCAATCTACGTAAGCACAAATACACGCAAATATTTAAATTGGGTAATAAAATAAACATTTTAATTTTACATAAAATAATTACATTAATAATACCAACAAAACAAATGTAATTCTAAAGAATAAATTAAACCAACAAGGAGGAGAACAGTTCACCCACCCACTAGAAAACAGAAAATGAAATTAAATAGAATTCAAATAAATGAAATTATATGTTTAAGGATTAGAAAGTGTAATATTGTTAAAACATAAACACTACCCAAAGAGACTCACAAATATAATCCCATGTTTAAGGATTAGAAAGTGTGATATTGTTAAAACACAAACACTACCCAAAGAGACTCCTCACAAATTTAATGCAATCTCTACCAAATCCCAAGGAAATCTTTTTTACAGAACTACAAAGGGTCATTCCAAAATTCATGGAAATCTCAAGGATCCCAGACAGCCAATAATATTAATAAAGATTAAGCTAAGAATTAGCAATTTCTGGTTTCAAAACTAACAACAAAGCAACAGTAATCAAAACAACATGATGATAGCATAAAGATAAACATTTAGACCAAAGGAATTAAATAGAGAACTCAGATATAAAACTATAAACATATATATGATCAAATGCTTTCCATAAAGGCATGACTATTAGATGTAGAACAGACAGCATTCAAAACTGGCAGCTACAACAAGAGAATCAGCTTGGAAGATGTCATTCCACAATAAAAGATCAGTTCATAATATCTTAAATGCTTAGAAGGAGAAGTAAGGAGCTGAAACAGTAAAATTTTTAAAGGGAATGATAGATGGACACTTTCATGACATTAAATTTGACCATGATTTCTGCACACATGCACATGTGCACACGCACGAACACACACACACACACAACACAAACATAGATGATGAGAGATTATGGTAAACTAGAATGAACCAAAATAAGCCCTTTGTTCATTAAAGGATGCTAACAACCAATTAAAGAAAAACCCACAGGATAACAAATAAACATTTCTGAACCATGAGTGTGGTAAAGAATTAATATCTAGATATAGAAAGAGTTCTTTATATTTGTCAGACACACATGAACACTCTAAGCAACCCAATAATGGACAAGTAACTTGAGCACACATTCTTTTAATGAAGCTATGGTATCCAAATGACCATGAACATATGAAAAGATGGTCAATATCAGTAATATCATTACATTACAGTAATATCAGTAATCATTACAACAATGTAAATCAAACTAGTAGGCTAGCTACTGTAAAGCAAAACAAGTGTTGACATGAATACAAAAAAATGGAACTTGCATTTCTTGTTCCTCGTCATTGAAACGTGAAGTTAATTTCACTTGTCCTATTACATACTCTTATCCTGACTACTGTTATTCTCTATTACTACTTTACTGTGACTGCCCATGATGAATGGGTATGGAATACTGACAATGCTATTTCTTCATCTACATGCATACCTTCTACATACATGCCTTAATCTTTACACTGATGCTGTGATGAATGGATAAACCCCATTTATTTGGGGTATGTGAAACTTTTAATATAATATTAGGTTAAAATTGCAACATTAACAGTATGATCTCTTCTGATAAATGAATATTTAGATAATATTTTTACTGTGAAAACATCCCAAAATGTTCTTACTCACAGTCATATGTAATGTGGTCTTGTGGGACCATCATAACATGTGTGGTTGTGTGACAAATAAATTAAATTTGTGGATGACTCTAAAAAAGTTGGAACCTACATTATTGTTGAGGATTATAATGGTCTAGCTGCCATGGAAAATCATGGGAAAATTTTTGATGAACTTATCATGTGATGTGATGATTCTATCTAATTGGGAACATAGTCTAGAGCAGGTATTTGCCCAATCAAATTCATAGCACCAGTGCTTACAAAAGCCATGAGGCAGAATGAATCTGTGCATATAACTAGATGAGCTGGTGAACAAAGTGTGACATAAACTTACAGGAAAAGAGTACTCGGGCTGACATGTGATGACCTGGATGGATCTTGAAGACATAATGCTAAATGGGAAGGCGTATACTAGAAAGCACCACTTACATGACGTCCTAAGACTAGTAAATTCAGGAGGACAAATGTAGAATAGCTGTCAAGTTTAAGAAGTGGGCAAATGGGAAACTAATTCACAGATTCTAGTTAGAAAGAACTTTTAGCTCTAGAGTCAGATAACATCAATGAATAAGCAGACAATGGTAACTATAACACAACCTGCTTAGTGTTAACAAATTGTGCACTGAAAATGGTTTCACTTCAAGCTATCCATCTGTATATATACATATATATATATGAAAATATATGCAATATGCACATTCACATGTGTTCCTTATTTATATATGAGTATATACATATGAGCATTTCTGCATAGATATTCTTTATTTCTAAAACAAAGAGCAAATGAGAATGGTGGCTCTTGTTTTGTCCACTTATTCTGGGCTTTTCACATTCTAAGCCTTTGAATTTAGTACTAAGAAGAAAAAATTAGCAAAGATAGGTTGTGGCCACACACTGGCTCTCTGGTTACCAGAGCCTTCTAGTATGCTCTCTAGGCACTCACCGAGCTTGCACCTGCAGAGATCCACACGGCAGCGCAATGACTTCTAATTTCCATCTCTCAAATGTCAAAATATTTTGGCTTTTCAATTTTCTCAGCCTTCATTAACTTCTACTAGCTAAAGGCAAGAGCAAGTCCCTCCCCCTAAAATACATTTTTATGCTGGTCAGATAAATCTGGGAGGAGCCAAGCAAGTGATTTCTTTCGCTTACATCTTCACTGCCCCTGTCATTAACTTCTTTACTGTTCCAAGTTTTTGAAACATTTAAAACATGTTTAATGGGTAGATAGCAAATATTAAACATAAGTAGATATAAAACAGTCACACAATCTAAGGATCAGAGCCAGTAGAAGATGCATAACCCTATTCAGAGCCTCTAGGGATTTCAAGTGGGAAATTGCAGAGCTTAGAATCAACTGTGGGACCATGGACATGGGTGTGACTACAAAGTAGTGAGTGTTAGGTAGAGGACATGTAGCAAGTGCAGAGCCACAAAAGGGAAAGCATGGAGAGGTGATACGGTAAGAAGAGCACAGTGTTTAGGGAGTGAAACAGGGCAGTCTCTTTGGAAGGAAGGTCTTGCATTTGTATTTTTGAGAAAAGGAAAAGGGAGGAGCCATCTGGAGATTAGCATTCTTGGCAGATCATATAGAAGCCCCAACTGGGACAAATTTATGTCCAGCCTACTGAAAGAAACAGGGAAGAAAGGAAAGGGGGAAATAGAAGATCAGAAAGCAGCCAGTGATTTATAGGAGAAGGGAGTTAGTTAGCAAAAGCCATGTAAGGTATCTTAGGTTATCATTAACTTTGGCTTTCACTGTGGATGAGCTCAGACAAAATCCTACAAATCCAACAGACCTTTACAACTTTGTTTAGCACAATAAACGCTAAAAGCCTTTTCATCAAGGCCTACAAATTTATCTTCTGTCTTGACCTTGAAAGAAGATGAGGGGAAAGATATTGATTGAGCTGCTCTTGGGAAACTGAAAATCAAACTATAAAGTGGATTCATCAAGGTTTTTGGATGTTATTATATGTACTTTGTGGCATCTATCATCTGGACTTCTCTGAGCTCAAATGAATCTCTTTGCCTGCAACAACCTTGCCTAACTCACTCCTTCTATATCATCCAACTCCAGGTAATCTTCTAGGCTGTGATACGCTGAAGACAAGCCCAGTGATTGGCTCTGTGTCATATCTAGACAACAAATATTTTCTAAAATCATCTCCTCCTGAAAATGCATCCTTAAGACAAATCTCTTCCAGAAACTATAGAAAGCAGTTTGCATTTTCTCAGGATACAAATGTATGTCAACTCTAATAGCACATTAAATTTTCACAGTGACCATTGTATATGTACTCAAAATATTTATTGGGTAAATGTTTCTAACATCTATAAACAGGTGTATCATCTTTTACAGTACATTATGATGGGGGTAAGCACTATTTATGTGGGAGAACTAGTCACTGTTACAGAGTATAGCACTTAGGTTGCTACAATTGCTAACAGGGGGAGGAGAAGTCAAGTCAGAGATAAATAGAATTCCAAGTTAGCAGCTGATTCCCAGCAGTCACAGACGCAGGTGAGGGTCACAAAGTGTCTGAAAAGGTCCAGGCAGACATCACCTATAATCTTCACAGGCAGGAAGAACTCAATGGGAAATGCTTTAAAGTAACCTTTAAAACATTTTAAAATACTGAAAGACAGTGGAGCAGCTGGAAAAATGGGAAAGTATAATTAGGAGAAAGAGGGAATTTCAGGAAAAGGGATGAATTCTAAAAGCTAAGATATGTGGAGTAAAGAGAAATAAGTGAAATGAGTCCCCCAACTGAAAGAATCAATGGGTATGGGAAAAAAAACTGAATGAAACAGAGATGAGATAGAGGGAGAAACCCGGACATCAGAAGATGCCTAATGAGATAGCCAAACTCTACACAATGCATCAAAAGCCACCGAGCTATCCTGGGCCATGACAGAGTACAGAGCCTTAGGGCTGATACCGTAATCTCTGTGAGCTTAAGATCTGTTCAGATAATCATTCATTTTGCTTTATTGTGTCTAACGTAGCAAAGATACCCACACTTTGTTTAGAAGCCTCCCATGATCAAATCTCTAAACCCTAAGCCATAAGCATCATGGGTTTTTTATGTTTTAGTGTTTGCTTATATCATAAAAGCTACTGGGCTTCTTCCTTGATGTCCTGGGGAATGCTGGGAGGCAGGAGGAACACTTTCACATGCCCACTGGCTGCCCATCGGGTCTAGAAGTAAAGGGAAAACTTTTCCAACTGCTTTTTCATTCCCAAATCGCGTTAAATTTGAAATCGACAGCTGTGCACTTTAACCACATTCTCTTGCGTGATTTATGCCAATTGCACTTCTTAAATAAAGCTTCCACTTGAGCTGTGGAAATAGATTTCCTGCCTGAACAGCTCGTTCTGCTAGAAATAAGTGTTGAGTCAGATATGTAACAAAGATGCTTCCAAAAGAAGTGTGCACCACCAACAACCACTTCCTATTTGAGGTGGACTCGTGCTTTGTGGTGGGGAAAGCTTACTCCAAAGCCTTGGGGATAAGTGCCCCAGGGAAACAGAGCAAAGCAGACTTCTGGGTAATGGGAATTGCCTGAAGGGCAATTTAAAGTACCTTTCTGGACTGGAAAACACAATGTGTAATATTGATGTGTACTCTAACTGGTAGCTCTCTCATCCACTTCCAGAACCACAGAAGCAAAAAGAATATATTAAAGGCATTAATATGAAAAGAACAATCTTAACTCAAGAATTTGCTCTACTTTCAATTCCCTAGGGGGAGAAAAGTTGCTTTTGCAACTTTATAATAAATAAAAGCCTTTTGGTGAACAATTTCCCCGTAGCTTACTTACATTATGATGAGCATTTTATGTGAGTTATCTCATTTTATCCTTAAAACAACCTTCAGCTGAAGGCATGCTGATTTTCAGAAAGCTGTAAATTAGGTACATTAGATAGAGTTATTAGATCACAGGCCAGTGAAAGTCAGAACCAAGATTATATTACTTCACAGAATGTTTAACCAGTACCTTGTAAGGCCTCAAAGTGAAGCTTCTTTATTAGAAGTTATGTGCCATGTGATAGACACCACAGGTGGGCTTGGACTACTGCGGGGAAAACCAGGGCAAAGGTTACATTAAATGAGAAGGCTATTAATGACAAAATTTGGAACAAAAGGCTATAAAGGAAGTCAGGGACAGCAGTTAAGTAGGTCAGATGCGAAGTAAATGTAATATAATTTTTTAAACTATATGAGAATTTGGTATAAATGTGAACAAGTCAGAAATAAACAGGGATATTCTGAGAGAAATTTCTTAAAGCATCAAGAGTCTTGGCTGACATAAACAATATCACACATTATTATACAGAAATGAATTCTTTCTTTTTTAAATTCTGTTTATTTATATTTTATGTGTGAGTGTTCTTCATCTATACCTGCATGCCAGAAAAGGGCATTGAACCCATTATAGATGGTTGTGAGCCACCATGTGGTTGCTGGGAATTGAACTCATGACTGTTGGAAGATTAACTAAAGCTCTCAACCCCTGGCCATCTCTCCAAACCTTCCCAAAAAGTGATTTTAACAGTTTAAATATCAGAATTTACATGATGTTTCTATGAAAGTATTAAATGTCCCTTTGTGTATCTGTGTGCTTGTTATTGTTACTGTGTGCAGGCTCATGCGTACATGCATGTGGAGGCCAGAGATCACCATCATGCATCTTTTTCAATTACTTTCACCATGTGTTTTGAGACACAGTCTCTCACTGAACCCTGTCTATTCAGCTATACTGGTTGGCCAATAATGGGTCCTCCTGTCTGTCTTCCTGCCCCAGGGCTGTAGGAACATGCTTTTGTTGCCCCAGATTTTTACTTGAATGCTGGAGTTGTGCAATGGGATTATTCTCAAAGAAAGGGGAAGCAGAATTATCATTTCTTCACCTCTTAATTTGGACCATCCTGATGCTAAAAGCATTTATTTATAATCTTAGGTATTCTTCACAAAACTCTATAAAATCATCCTCATTTAAATGCATTTTATTTACAAAAAAATTGAACTTCACAAAGATTAAATTTCTTAAAGGTTAAAATATCTGGCTGATTCCAAAAACTTCTAGGCACTTGGCATCCTGTAATTTTTTTATATTGTATCTGTGAAGCAAAGCCTGCAAAATCTAATGCTTATACTGGAGTTTATTTAGTTTTCATAAGGCCTCTCCACATAAATATAACATAAAATATCCCGTTTTTCTGATTTTTCGTGGTGCCCCAGAGCAAAATTCTAATGCAAGCAAACTGTAGTTGCTGATATGATAAAGACACTATGGCATGCTCACAAGTGGCACGGGTGGCGGGCCATCAGAGAAGCAGAGAAGTTCTAATGTGTGCCATCTTCCCCAATTAGATTTCAGACTCACAGAGGAGGCAGGAACTTATGCCTGAAAGTGTAAACCCAGCCAACCATTAGAGGCTGGTGAGTCCCAGACCTCAGAGAACAGCCTGCTATTGTGACTTTCCTAACTCAATACCTAGATACTGATCTTACCCCCACAGGTGAGTGTAGCTCTCCTTCTTCATAAAGGAAGCTTCTCTTTGCAGTAGATAAGAGACCATCACAGACAGCCACCACAGGTCAAAAATGAGAACAACTGGCCACAGACTGCCCAGCCCCAGGAGATACAGCGATAACATAACCCATACACCTCAGTCTCAGAGAACATCACAGAAGAGAGGGTAGAAAAATTGTGAGTACAGGGAAACAGGAAGTCAGCTACAGGCTGTGTCTTCTAGATATAATAAAGAAGCTGTGCCCATGAAAACTCAATGCTATGATTGCCTGGACAATACCTGAACAGAAAACACCAGTTGACATACCACATGAATTGGAGGACTCTCCCAGGACTCCACACCTAGATGAAGAACTACAGTCAATTAACAATGGCTGAGAGAGGGAGAATTAGTTTTACTCAGGCATAAACCTCCTAATTAGCTACTCAATACCAAGTGATCATCTCTAAAGCATACATACAAGCAATACAATCAAGCTGAACAAGTTATATTAATATATTTCTCTCTCTCTCTCTCTCTCTCTCTCTCTCTCTCTCTCTCTCTCTGTGTGTGTGTGTGTGTGTGTGTGTGTGTGTGTGTGTGTGTGTGTGTGTATGTATGTGTGTGTGCTGGTAGTTTGAATAAGAATGGCCCTATAAGGTCATGTATTTGAATGCTTAACCATCAGGGAGTGGCACCGAGATGAATTAAAAGGATTGGAGGTGTGGCATTGTTGGAGAAAGTGTGTCACTGGGGGTGGGTTTTATGGTTTAAAGAATCCCACACCACATCCAGTCTCCACGGTCCCTTCCTTCCTCCCTCCCTGTCCCCCCATCTCTCTGTCTGTCCCTGAGGATCAGGATGTAGCTCTCAGGACCACTCATCTAGCACTATGTGTGCTGCTATGCTCCCCGTCATGAAACCTCTGAAAGTGTAAGCAAGCCTCCAGTTAAATGTTTTCTTCTGTAGGAGTTGCCATGGTCATGGTGTCTCTTCACAGCAAGAGGACAGTGAATAAGACAACTGTGTGTGTGTGTGTGTGTGTGTGTGTGTGTGTGTGTGCATGGAATGGTAATAATTTTTTAAAGATGTCGTGAATTTGAGAGGGAGCTGGAAGCTGGTTGTCTTGGAGGAGGGGAGGGAAAATGATGTCATATGTTTTACTTAAGAACAATGCAATTTTAAGGAAGTTGTGAGGCTGAGGTTTGGCTGAGATGTGTTGCTAGGTCAGTGACTGCTTCTGTATTGCCAGCTGAACATTCAAACCTAGACCAAAGGTTTCATATTTACAAAGGGAAAGCCTGGAAACTCTGACCTGCTTTTCATTTCAGGATAAAATAGGAAAATGGATTCTAATTGTAACTAAACTCTTTCTCTCAGAATTTCTCTGAGACATGTATTTCGGGGTGTCATTGTTGCCTTGTGATGATAAATATAGATACTTCATACTGTAATTTATTTTCAAAATATTTCCATGCATCATCATCCTAATTGTTTCTGTGATTTCAGCATGTGAATTGTCCTATTCTTTTTCTCATTTAATACATAGTACTTTTAGATTTATTGATCTGTGGGTGTATGATTAGTGTAAAAGTGTTATTATTTCTTTAAATAGTACCTCTTGATTCTAGGAATGTTAATCTTTTTCTTATTTTTCCCTTTCAAGAATTGTCCATCTTCTCCCTTATCAATATACAATATTTAAATTTTCTCGTTGATTCTGGCCTCTTGTTGACTATATATTAAAACTACTTCTGCAAAGCTGACAAAATGCTTGACATTCTGTGCAGCTTGAAGTTCTGCCACAATTTTGTTAAAATAAGCTTAGAAATATAAACATGAGGAAGATGATTGATGGGCACATTCATTCCAGGTGCACAAGCTTAATTGGGAAATAAAAATCTCAGTCCCTTAGCCCTCATTCTGACAAGTTAAAATCACCAATACCAGGGCTCTCCAAAATGTCTATTTTTTTGATGGTTTCCAACCTTCTGAATCCTTACCGCCCTCTTCATGACAGACTCTATGTGATCAAAAGCCTCTGAATCCTCAAGATATACTTCACTACAGAGGCAAATCTGTTCCTTCATCTGTAAGGAACAGATATTGATATCTACTTCATGTAATTGTTACACAAGGCAGTAGGATTCATTCAATACATTTTGGAGTCTTGAGCTAGATGCTAGATCCCTAGACTTTATATATTTAATAATCTTGACTCCCCATGGAGGAATATGTTAAGGCTAGGAATAATCCTAAGGTTTTATGGGAGTAAGGATACTCTAAGGCTAGCTGAACTTCTGGGGGGTATTCAGATCCTGATGTCCCAGGGCATCTGTGAACAGGTCACAGAGGGAGGAAAGCTCAAGCTTGAAGCTTGGTAAGACATAAACCTAAGGCCCAAGATAGCATTCACCTTCGAGAAAGGGAGAACTAGAACAAAATTTTCACATACAGATGTTGCTAAATTTCACCTAAAGAGCACATGAACACTAATAGCATGACAGATGGAAATTAAAACATAAAGAGAGGTGCATGAATTTCTGAGCACAGATACCATTAATAGAGATTTGCAAAATTGATGAGTTTTAAATGGCCTAACCAACCTTTGCCGTGGGTAATTCAACTTCAATATAAATGATATAGGTAGGTCAGACAGAAAAAATGGAAAATATATCATAAAATCTAATCAAGAAAACAACAGATGAGAGTTTATAGTAACACCAGAGATTTAGAAGTTCCCAAGAACAAGCAAGCATATTAACAAAATAACCTAGCTGTAAATTCATCAAGCTGAGAACTCTAAATGTTCCACCATTGCACTGGTGAGGCAGGGGTTTATTGCAGCTCACAGAGTTCATGCCGAGGTGAAATAAAAAGTTTTCCTCCAGTACCGTTAGCACCTTGAAAGCCAGCCAGTAGGGTCGAAGCTTCTAGATCAGTACACACTTGATTTTTCCATGTTTATGATTCAAGTATGTGGTTCTGTCTGCAATAATGTCTCACCATAATGTTCCACAGGGCAACCAAGTAGTTCTGTGTGCTGCCGGGACTCCAACTGGCCAACAATTTAAAAAGAAGCAACCCATTCCTACTACTGGGGTTAAGTTTGTAGTTTGTGGTGTCTGGTTGGGACATTGTTCCCCATTTACGGAAACTCCATTAAAACTTTGTTTGCATATGCATGTTTATACATGTATATAAATATTTATATTATGTGTATATATTTTAAGAAACTTCAGGAGGAGGTACCATGGAGCTTTTTAAAAGGGCTTTTAGTGTTAGGTATCCTTCCTCACGTCCCTCCTCTACACTTTACAGCACAGGGCTGGAAGGTGAGCACATAGTTCAACCCTTAACTGAGGTGCTATTGGCATTTGATAGTCGTGGTAAAGTCAGCATCAGTTCTCCTTAACGGACTGACCTCTGGTATATTGACCATTTTTCAGGGCAGTCCCGTAACCAAGAGTAGTGGTCCAGCATAAACTGGACTCAACGGATTGAGCGAGAGAACAAGGCTGAGGAGAGGTATAAAGTTGGGGGTAGATCTGGCAAGAGTTGAGGGAGGGATGAGCATTATCTAAATATACTGCAAAAACATTTAAAATTCTGAGATAATAAAAGTGTTATTTTTAAATAGACAAAACAGCAGTTTAGGAGCATTTTCATCCCTCGTCTTCTGCATTATTATTTTCATTTCTGTTGCCTCTAGGTCCTACCTTGAGCTTCTGCCTTGACTTCTCTTGAAGATGGACTGTAATCTGTAAGATGTATAATAAAGACTTTCTTGTTCAGGTTGCTTTCAGTCACGATGTTTTATGCAACAGGAAGCTAAATAAAAATGTCAGGTCTTACTCTGGATTTAAATACTAATTCTACCAACTTTTATCATTACCATTTTTAGTTTTTTAATCTGAAATTTTTTAATGTAGTTTAAGACCTTTAGTCTTACATGCTAATTTTATACTTTCTTTGTCTGTATTGAAAAATAGTACTTTACATTTTGCTAAGAATTACACTGAATCCTTATTTCTGCTTAAGTAATGTCTTTACTAAACAGTTCCAGTGCGAACCATTTATGTAGAAATCTGGAAGCAGGAGATGAAGCAGAAAGCATAGAGGGATGCTGTCTACTTGCCGGCTCACTCTGGCTGGCTCACATGCTTTTTGTATAGCCCAGGCCCAGCTGTCTAGGGTCGCAATAACCACAGGGGGACGTCTCACTTTTTTCATCCAGCAGGACAATGCCCCACAGACATTCCCACACCCAATGTGAGAGAGGTAACTCTTCAACCGAGCTTCCCTTCTCCCAGAAGTTTCTAACTGACAACCAAGATTATACCAATCACACCTGATAATACAGTAAGAAAATAAAAATAGTAGGAGTAAATTGATCACTAAGTGTAAGTTACTGTAATAATATGTAATGAATAATAAGATGGTGTAAGAAGTAATAAGAGGCCGGGCAGTGGTGGTGCACGCCTTTAATCCCAGTGCTTGGGAGGCAGAAGCAGGTAGATCTCTGGGAGTTCGAGGCCAGCCTGGTCTACAGAGTGAGGCTCCAAAGCTACAGAAAAACCCTGTCTCAAAAAACCCAAAAGAGAAGGAAGAGGAGAAGAAGGAGGAGGAGGAGGAGGAGGAGGAGGAGGAGGAGGAGGAGGAGGAGGAGGAGAAGAAGAAGAAGAAGAAGAAGAAGAAGAAGAAGAGGAGGAGGAGGAAGAATGATGATGATGGTGATGAAGATGAAGATGATGATGAAGTGAAAGCAGTAATGCAAAAGAAAAGCTTAATGCAAAAAAATGAAATGTTTTAAAACTGCTTTAAAGTTTTTTTTCATGAGTAAGTAGTTGAAATTGTACTAGAGATAATTAATCCAGTGTGCTTATCTGCTAGCATAGCCCCTGATAATAAAATGAATTATAGTGAACATGCTAATAGAGGGAAATGGGGAAAATAACTTAAAAGATTAATGTCAATGAAACCTAAATTAATAGGAAAAATAAGTGAGGAAAATTAAAATAAGTAGTAATGTTGAAGATAACAGCAAGTGTACCTGCATCAGTTACATACAACATATTAATTAGAAAGATTTAAGCCTCCTTAACATGGAACAGTAGAGGGTCTGAAGAGATGGGTCAGGGATCAATAGCACTTCTGGTCTCACAGAAGAAAAAGCTTTGGTTCCCAATGTACCTATGGATGATCCCAACTATCCATTAACTTCAGTTCCAAGGGTCTGTTGCCCTCTACAAGCCTCCAGAGGTACTGTCTGCACATGGTATCCATGGATAAACACAGGCAAAAGACTTAACACATAGCAGGCAGACTTTTCAAACCCAACAATGAGTTAATTACAAGTTACAGCGATGTGTTAAATATACAACATTGTTAATGTATTTCCATGAAAAGTTCGGGAATTTGGAAAGGAAGTCGAAACGAATCATTCTGAGGAAAGGTAAACAGCTATGTGCACACTGATAGCAAAGGAAGCTGTGTTGAAGGCACAAAGTAGTTTAATAGAACAAATAAATATTTCATAATGATCAAAAGGTCACTGCATCAGGATTATAAAAAAATGTATCTTGTCTTTGCTAGAAAATGTCTCAAATTATATATTCCAAAAATTATTAAGGACAACTTGGCAAAGAAACCAGACAAGTCTGTATACAGAAAATTTAATGTTTCTCTCACCAACTGATTTAAAACCCAAAGATAAACTTCTAAAGATGTGATAGGAAAAGTGGTACAGTTGGGGCTTTCAAACTACTTCTCCCTCCCACCAAAGAAATAAATGAAATCATGGGGGAAAAAAAAGGGTCAGAAGCAGCCTTTCCCAAAAACCAGAATTTAGAGATATTCAAAGCTTACCAGGGAATGATTAATAAAGAAATGATGCGTGTGTGTGTGTGTGTGTGTGTGTGTGTGTGTGTGTGTGTGTGTGTGTGCAATTTAGCATTTTCCCATTCTAAGACACCAACCTGCAGATCATTTTATGTATATAAACTGCATCAGCTGTGGATACCTGGAGCAAGAAATAACAACAGAAGAAAAGCACAGGCTGAAATGCTTTGAGCCTGGAGACTGGGGTGCACCAAACAATGAGGGCTTTAAAAGTTTTGTGTAGTCCCAGGTTCAGGCTTGCCCTTGTTCACATGCTCAGAAAAGCCTGAAGAAGGTACTAGCTTCCCCTTTGAGCCACCTTCAGACTCTACCTGGCCAGAAAGCTACGACTGAGGCAGAATGGTGAGCTGCTTGCCAATGAGCTGAAGCTCTTCCCAACACATTTCCTGACACTGATCCCATCTTCAAATAGGTAAATATTTTTTCTTGTTCCAGACGTTTAAGGGGTTCTCTGTTGCCTCACCAGGCAAGCACTAATCAACAAGATATGGATTTCTATACCATTCAATGAAGAACACAGACTTAACAAAATTTGCCCAGCAACATCACTAACAAACAGTACAGGAAACAAGCATCAACAAATGAGAGAGAAACTGATTTTGAGAGTGGTTGTATATAATTACCATAATTATAACACATTCATGGACACAGGAAGCATGCCCCATAAATAGAAAAGGGCAAGTTGGTAAGAACTCTCCCAGAGGAAGCTGTGACTTAAACAGGCAAGGACTGTTACCCAGTTACTTCAGATGCACTCGGACAAAGGAAATCACACAGAAAGTTAAGGAAAGCACGTGACCAGATTTTTGCTAGCTACCAGTCCCCAACATTTAGATTGGAATTATTAAAAATGATTCAAGTAGGAATTTTGGAGCTAAAAAGTGTAGCAAATAAAATGAAAACCTCGCTGGAGAGCATACTGGAGCTGAACAGCTAGAGAAATCCATAAATACTAAAACAAGTCTGCTGAGACCTCCCTATCTGAAAAATAGGAAAAAATGAAAGAATGGTGCTGAATGAATGTATTATTGACTTGTGAAGAGCTACAGTGCCTAGCAAGCAGCTTCCTTTAAAATCTTACTCAGAGAGATCTGTAACATAGGTCATGTAAGTATTTTAATAGCAGAGAACAAGAAATAACTCTACTGTCTTACAATACAATAGTAAATTGACACCTAAATATTCCTGTAAAAAAATGAACTTATTACAACCTTTTAAATCCAAAGGAATAATTCATAGAAAAATAATATTCTGGTAACTTTTTAAATAAATTTAGACAGCATGATACCATATTCATGAAGTTTAAATCATAATAATATGTACCTGATATCACTTTTCTTAGACCAAACAGAAGCATAAATTCTATTAAATAAATTAAGAATGAATTTATTTGTTTTTGTCATGCTTATATGTGTTTCTATGTACATAGTCTGTTTTGTATATGTGTGTATATACATATATATTATGTTCTTACATACATATCATAAAAGTAAAATTATTCACTTCCCAACAACCAAAGTGTTATGAAGTATCCTATAAGTAAAAAAACAAAAATCTGAAAAGACAAAGCAACCATCAGAAGGTTGAGATATGACAATTCTGTATTTGTCAGGTAAAGATTATAAAACACCTCTGATTAATATGATAAGACAATGATCATGTATTTGTAAGATAAAGAATATAAAATACCTCTGATTAATATGAGAAGACAATGATCATGCATGCAAAAACAGACTGATAAAGCAAACAGTTATATGGAAATGCAAAAGAAATATTCATAAAAAAAGACTGAATTCAATTTCATTAAAAAAGAAAACTGTACTTGTAAAAAGTATTTTTGGAAAACAAAAGATAAAACACATACTGAAAGGAATTATTTGCAAATTACATGCCAGTTGTGCCAAAGTACCCAGGCTAAAGTAAGCCCAGATAGCGGGGGACACACCTCTTGGGTTAGTATTTTTGTGAAGGCTGATCCACTGAGACTGGCAGTAGAATCGGTGTACTAAGGATGATATGACCTCTCCCAGTATGACTAAAGGAAACAAAAAGGAAGGGACAAGGTTGACTGTTCATTTCCTGTAGCTAGGACTCAGCTAGTCACTGAGACTCTGAAATCTATGCGTCTTTGGAGTGAGATTGAGCTAAGCCATCAGTTTTTCTACTTCCTCAGTTTCCAGGCCACCACCTCAGGTCTTCTCAATCCCCCTTAAGCATTTAAAATAACCGCAGTGTGATCCCCAAGTATCACATAGTGAAAAGTGAGAATTGATTTCTACAAACTGTCTTCTGACTTCTACACATGATTTATGGAAGGCATGCATGCATGTCCACATGAGAGAGAGAGAGAGAGAGAGAGAGAGAGAGAGAGAGAGAGAGAGAGAGAGAAATTTAAAATCTAATAATCTGTGTTCACAATAAAAGTACATCACGTGAAGTCTAATAGTGGGAAATCCCAAACTCTAATTAACCCAAAATCCTCAATGCTTCATCAAGATAACAAAGAACAGAGAAGGTCTAACAAACTACAGCCAAGAAGAGACAAAGGGAACATAAAAACTGATGTGGTGTGGTACCCTGGACCAAATTGTAGAAGAAAAACTCTAAGAAAACCTGAATACATTACGGATTCGTTATTAACAATTTACAAATATTGGTTCATTAAGTGCAATACATTTGTTTTTATAGCACTGGAGGTTAGCCATAGTGGGGCCTATATGCAAGATACATCAGAATTCCCAGTGCTACTGTTTGCCTTTTCCTGTAAATCTCAAGTGCTTCTTTAAAATATAGCCTATTGTAAAAGTAAAAAGGAACAAGATTATACAGGAAGGTAAGAGGTTAAGTACCCAAAACACTTTAATATATAGAAAGGTTTGCTGTAATTTCTAGTGAAGGTTTAAAAATACCTCTCTCCAACAAAATTGTAGAAATTAAGTAGAACATATTCGGCTAATATTTTCATAACACAGGTTATGCTTGCATAGGAATACAGAAAAGCTTTTAGGACAGATGTAGAACTCAGTACATTGAAAAAGAGAGATGCAAAGGCTACCAAGAAAGATGGATGAAGCCGAATTATTGCATATGAAATAGCAATCTTTCCCTAGGAACTTCTGTGTACCAGTGTAATTCATAAACACATACAATTTAGAGGTAAACTAAATGAATTCCTGGGCTGTAGAGGTGGCTAGGCAATGAAAAGTACCTCTTTCAGAGGACCCAGATTCAATTTACAGCAACCACATAGCAGCTCACAGTGGTCTATGATTCTGGATCCAGGAAATATGATACCTTCTTCTGGCCTCTCTGGGCACCAGGCATACAAGCAAAAAATTCAGACAAAAATATGCTATGTTCTGTATACAAACAAAACACTTAAACAAAAAAAAATAAAGTAATTTAAAGCAATAACCTGGTGACCTAATAATGTGTTGGAGCAGATTGCAACCATAACCAATAAAAGGGTTGAATATTCCCAAATTACATCAATCTACACGTCTAATCTAATCTTGAAAATATCTGTGATATTTTCTGCCTCAAAGTAAAATAATCAGACAAAACAGTTGCCTCCCTTAACCACGGTATGTTAAGCAAGTCATTGGGTGACCAAGAACTACGTTTTGGGTTTTCACTATGATAATGTCACAAGTAAAAGGCAACAATCAGCAGCTAAAAACAAGGATTTCCTATCTACAGTTTATTAGTGTTCCTATCAGCAATGTATATAAGAATTTTTAAATGATACAGATATTATCATGATCAAGGATAGCATGAAAATTCATGAAACATTCCGCACTTGAGATGATGGAGAATTACTCATTAATGGACAGGGAATTCCAGTGCAAGAAAATGAAACTGTTCTGATGGCAGATATTCATGGAAATTTGAGTGTTCTTGATATCATAAAATGACATAATTAGATTTCGTATTTCATTATACATTTGACATTATACATTTATACACACATAAAGAAGTAACCTCAATACACACACACACACACACACACACACATAAATAGCTATCTAGCCATAATGCACATAGACACACACCTATGATAATGATGAGAGGGCAGAGAAATATTTAGGCAGATAGATAGATAGATAGATAGATAGATAGATAGATAGATAGATAGATAGATAGAAAAGAAAGGGGAAAGCCTTTCAAAAATAAAGTCTGGTCTATCAAATATTTAGGCAGATAGATAGATAGTTGATTTTAGATAGATAGATAGATGATAGATAGATAGATAGATAGATAGATAGATAGATAGATAGATAGATAGAAAGATTGCAGATGATACATAGATAGGTGAGAAAGGGGAAGGCCTCCCATGCAGAGTGAAGAAAGAAGAAAGTCTGACCTATCAATTTGAAGCAGGATCAAGTCCCCGATATCCAGATTGAGCAAGATATCCCTCCATAGGAAATGGGCTCCAAAAATCAAGTTCATAAAATAGGAATATATCCTACTCCCACTACCAGTAGAAACAACAATTAATAAATGGGACCTTCTGAAACTGAGAAGCTTCTGTAAAGCAAAAGACACAATAAATAAGTTAAAACTACAGACTACAAAATGGGAAAGGATCTTCACTAACCCCACATCTGACAGAGAGCTGATATCCAAAATATATAAAGAACTCAATAAACTAGATATGAAAATACTAAATAATCCAATTTAAAAATGAAGTACATATATAAACAGAGAATTCTCAACAGAAGAAACTCAAATGGCTGAAAGGCATTTAAAGAATTGCTCAGCATCCTTAGTCATCAAGGTAATGCAAATTAAAATGACTCTAAGATGCCATCTTACACCTGTCAGGATGGCTAAGATCAAAAACACTGATGACAGCTTATTCTAGAGAGGATGTGGAGTAAGGGGAACACTCTTCCACTACTGGTGGGAGTTCATACTTGCACATCCACTTTGGAAATCATTATGATGGTTTCTCAGAAAATGGAGAATCAATCTACCTCAAGACCTAGTTCTTAAAAAAAGTAATAAAGATGTCAGTTATCCATATCTGTGGATGACATAATTCAATACTTAAAAGACACTAAATTCAAATAGAAAACTTAGATATAATAAACGCTTTCAACAAGCAGCAAGTTACAGAACAACCTTCAAAAACTTCACTAGTTCTTTAAAACAACAGCAATAAACTTTCTGAGAAGTCAAGAAAAAATTATTTTTCAAACTCTTTAAAAAAAACGAAAAAACAACTCAGAAGAAAATTCAAATTAAGGAAGTAAAGAACCTCTACAAAATAAAATACTAACATTGAAAATGACATTAGGATGGAAAAAGCACTCCTGATTGTGAATTAGAAGAATTACTATCATGATAATTGATATATTGACAAAAGCAATCTACAGATTCAATGTAATCCCTATCAAAATTCCAATACAATCCTTCACAAAACTAAAGGAAAATTTCCAAAATTCACACGGAAGTACAAAATGCCTACAATGACCAAAACACTGTTGAGGGGAAAAATGATGAAAGAATCACATTACCTGATTTCAAATTATATTACAGAGCCACAGTAACAAAAAGTGCATGGTACTAGGTCCTGCAAACAGAGAAAGAGAGAGACTAAATTAATAAAAGAAAGACTCTAGAAACAAACACATACAGGGCAGCCATCTTATTTTTTTCCAAATTATACACTGAAGAAAAGGTATTTTTAGCAAATGTTCCTGGAAAAACTGGATGCTCACATGAGAAAGATAAAAAATAAAGCTATATCACTATCAATTCAAAATGGTTCAAAGACCTTCACATAAAACCTAGGACCATGAAACCATTAGAGGAATAGCTAGATAAACACTCAGTACTTAAGCATAAGCAAGGATTTCCTGAGAGGGACTCCAGTAACTCAGAAGATAATAGTTTAAATAAATAAATAAATAAATAAATAAATAAATAAGCCTTCATAAAACTTAAAGGCTTCTGTACAGTGAAGGAAACAATCAATAGAGTGAAGAGATAACCCAAGAATCAGAGAACATCTTTGTTGGTGGTGACTACTCATTCATTCCCAGCAACCAGACTCAAAATAACCACACAAAAACTGCATTAATTAAAGCACTGGTTAGCCTATCAGCTTATGCATATTTCTAGTTAGCTCTTATATCCTAAATTAACACATTTCTATTAATCTCTGTACTGTCATGTGGTTGTGTCCTACCTGCAAGTTTTTGTCCAGCATCTGACATCTGTCTCCTGAGGAGGCTACATGGCTTCTCCTTGGCTCTGCCTACTCTCTCCTCCTCTATCTGCTTGGAATTCCTGCCTTGCCCTATTCTGTGTTGTAATAGGCCCAAAGCAGCTTCTTTATTAACTAATGGTATTCACAGCATACAGAAGGGAATCCCACATCACCTCCCCTTTTCTATCTATCTAAAAAGGAAGGTTTTAACTTTAACCTAGCAAGATTACATATAACAAAACAGTTATTAAACAAGAATTGTAGTTACAACATTTATATGTACTTTATTTTTTATCATAACTAAGAAAAACTATAACTATTCTTCAATTTCATCAAAGAATCTATAAAAATGTAATATTACCTAAGTAAACAGTAAGTGCATTGTAAGTAACTTTCAAAACTCTAGAATTAACAAAAACATCTCCCTTTCTGGAGAGTCACCCAAAGTTCTTCTGTAACATTGTGGCATCCATCTTCAGCGTACAGGCCCATAGTATCAAGCAGATTTTTCCATGAAGCAGGAAATTTTAAAGAACAGTTCTGCCTATATTGGCAGTTTTTCAGTCAATTTATTTTGTAGCTTGCAGAATTTTTGGCAGACTCTTTTATGAAGCACGAACCCCAAAGGACCATCTCACCTTTAGGTGAGTTCAGCAGTCATTTCTCTGTGAATTCATCAAGCTGTCCAGGCAAAAACAGTTTCTTGTCCAAATGGCTAACAAACTCCACAAGGAGTCTCTTCAATGCCCATCATCCTCTTGAAGTAGATTGGTGCTGCCAGGAGCAGATGTGTCTCATTGACATGAAAAGTCCTAAGTCATTAAAATAATTTAAATGCCATATTCTGAAGGTCTCTGAAAGATTTGAAGAATACCTATCTAACTGAAATATATCTCCATATATCTAGAAAACCTAATTAACATGATTGAAAGCTTGATTATTATAGATGATTATCTATTAACCTATATTTCTTAATTATACATTACATTTGTAAATGAGGTACATAAACACAATACTTAAATTAAAAGCAGAAATATACATACAACAAAACTGACCTTAAATCTGCATCAATAAACCAAGATTCACACCAAGGCAAAGTATTCATCTATATCACATATCAACCTTTGAATGTAACAGATATAAAGTAAACAAACATTTATAAACAATACTTTGGAATTTTGGCATAGTTCTCTCCAATCTGCTTTCTGCTTTTTGTTGGGCCAAGTAATTCTAATGGTTTGCAGAGATCTTTCAGGGAGTCTTGGTCCATCAAGCCATATTAATCTGGAAGGAATCCAAAGGAAACAAAAGCAGAACCTCTTTTCCAAAGCAACATATTCTTAGACTCAAATTTTGTAGTCAAAATACCTTTAAAACATATATTTGCTCAGCTTAGTTGCCTGTACAATGAAATTTTTCTCTGTACTTGGCTCATTCACAGTTAAAAATTCAAAGAAAACACGATAATATGCATAATCCAGATTTTCTGTGTATATTTTATCTTTATGTGGCTTATTTTTCTTTGCTCCTTTAATCTATGATTACCTGTACTCTGTCTCTTTAAAGACTACTTTTTTATGTCTCTATACTCTTTTTTCTTCTCTCTCCCAAGCTTATGTACATTTCTTAAACACACTGTGAGTTATTTAGAGGTGTTTTACTTCTGAACCTGTCCTATTGCTTATCTGTAATCCTTTTCTGTCCAGGAGCACCTTTTATTTAAATGCTAAGCATGAATGACTAGGACCAGCTCCAAAGTCCTGCCTGTTGGTTCCACCCAGTACAACATGGCAAAGGTATGCTCATTGCCTCTGAGAGTCATGCACATTGTCCCAGCTCCATGGTTGCAGTGGGTCTATGTCTCCATTAAGCAATTTGTAACACACTGCTTACAGACCACATTTAAGTGCAGGATGTCTCAAAAGAGCCAGAGGTCATTCTGCCAGCATAAACCAGAAAGCCATTTTTTAAAGAAGTCATGCAGTTTTTGCCACTAAGGCTGAGTCAGGAAATGTCTTAAGGAAGCTGCAGCATGCCTGCTCGTCACCAGCAAACGAAGCCCATTCAAATAAAAAAAATGCCAGGTACCAAGAAGCCATGCTTAACTCTATTATTTTGTGTCTAGAATTCCATTCCAAGCTTTCACAGGTTTTATGTGGATGTAGTCAACCCCACGTCGGTGCAACAATGTTGGCGGAGATCGCTTGTTTATTCCTAGCCACCCAAAATAACCACACAGATACTGTGTTAAAACATTGCTTGGACTATTACCTTATGCATATTTCTAGTCAGCTCTTATATCTTAAATTAACCCATTTCAATCAATCTGTGTATCGCCATATGGTTGTGTCCTACTGGTAAGTTTCTATCTATCATCATACATCTGTCTCCTGTGGCAGCTACAGGGCTTCTTCTTGACTCTGCCTACTCTCTCCTCTATCTGCTTGGAATTCCCACCTTTCCTTATTCTGCACTGCAATAGACCCAATGCAGATTCTTTATTAACCAATGACATTCACAGAATACAGAGGGGAATCCCACATCATGTCTTGCTAACTATGCATGTAAAATGGAATTAATATTTTGATTATATAAAGAACTCCAAAAATTAAACACAAAATGGTATCCAGTAAAAAAAAATGGTGGTACAGAGTGATATAAGATTCAGGGTCTAATTATTTAATCATCAAAGAAATGAAAATCAAGACTATAAGATTCCCTATCATCATAATCAGAAAAGCAGTCACTAAGAAAACAAACAACAAATGCTGACAAAGATGTAGAAGGAAAATAACCCTTACACACTATTGGTCAAAATATACAGTTGGTCAGCCACTATAGATACTTATTGGATGGTTCTTCCAAAAGTTAAAATAAATAAATACATAAAGCTACGACATAATTGTGTTATATTACACTGAGAATATTCCCAAATGAACCTAAGTCAACATATCACATTAATATTTATACATTGTGATTACTACAGTACTTTTCATAATTCTACGAATCATGAGTAGATGTCCATCTTTAGATGAAAGCATAATGATAATCACAAAAGGATAATGATAATTACATACATGATGGGGTTTGATCAAGCAGTAGAGAATTAAATTCTGTCTTTTGTAGGAAAATAAATGAAATCGGGGGTCAAGATAGCATGCAATTTAAGCCGTACTTCGATGTATACCATGTTTTTTCTCATTAGTGGGATATAGTTTATAAAATATGTGGCTCCATAGTACTTGAAAGTAGAAATGGTACTGTGTTAGGGAAAAGGATAATCTAAAAGGAGGAGAAGGGAAAATAAAAGACAGTCAAACATAAACCCTAAATTTAGATATAATATATGTGTGCAGATAGGTGGAGGGAAGAGAGAAGACAGGGGGGAAGAGAGGGAGAGAATCCTGAAAGCAGAGGGGGAAAATTTAGAATGAAATTGTCCAGCAACAGAGAGGAGGAGAGACAGGGGACATAACGAAGAAGAAAACATGAACAAAGAACAATGCTATGTGCACCCTAAATGTCATGGCAGAAAACACTATTTTTATGCTGACTTAAAGTTAATAAAACACAAAATAATCATTTATCTCTGAACCCAGGAGCATGTTTTCTCTAATTTCTCCCATCAGTTTTCTGCAACTCCAGCAGGTAAGCCCTAACTATGACTGCTAGACTGGTCATAGCCCTTATAATTATGTTGTGGAATATTGTTTGGTTCTTCTACTTCCTTTAGCTTGTAACACAAAACACTCTTGAATATAATTGGGGAAAGATGCGTCCTGAATGGGAAAGCCTTCTATTATATTTTATTTAAATGTTACTAAATCCTGAACATTTGCGGATGATGGCAGAAAAGGAAAACAAATCCTGATTCAGAAGCCTCGGGAGCATCTACAACCAGGGGATGAGCTGCTCCCTTTCTTGAACCTAGAAGCGAAACCATCTATCAACTCCCTGAAAGCTCTACCCTAGGACAAATGTGAAATCTTGTCCCAGAGCAGAGGTTAAGACTGAAGTGGAGCCGGTGATGAAGTGATCCCGGCTGCAGTCAGGTGCTAGGAGGGGCTCGTCCTCACCCTTTTACTCACACGGCTTGAGGACTATTTCCAAATAACAAGCAACAAGACTTTTCTTAGGTTTTATCTGAGACCTCCAGAAGCAGGAAAACTCTGGAAGGTGTTCTCAATACCCAAGGAAGGCCATTTTAACAATTCACTGTCTTGTGTGGCCATGGTGCTCTCAACCCGGACTCACTTTTTGTTTTTATGAGAACCAAATATGCTCTGACTGACTTCACATCTTCATTGTTCTTCAGAGTTTATTATTTCAAACATGAAAATACTTTTTTAAATGACAAAGTACCTTTCTAATGAAACTTGTGACCAGGAATGGTTATTTTCACTGACCCTCTTTCCTCCATGAAAAAGTTAATCTCAAAGTGCTTGCAGAATCATTCCTTTTCTGTGAAAGGGGCACTGGTTGGAAAGGAGGAACCACATGATCGTGCCTTGCCTGAGCCAAGCTGGCTAACTCTTACAGAAGCCTGAGACTTGACCATGCACCGATAAAGGTGGGTCACATTGTGGCAATTCCAGACAAGAATCTTCCTTAAGATTCTGCTCCTGCTGGGCGGTGGTTTCACCTGCCTTTAACCCCAGCACGCAGGAGATAGAAACAGGCAGATGTCTGTGAGTTTGAGGCCAGCCTGGTTACAAAAGCTAGTTCCAAACTACAGAGAAACCCTGTCTCAAAAAATCAAAAAATAAATAAGTAAATAAATAATTAAATAAGAAAAAGAAAAGAGATTCTGCTCCTGCTGGCCTAGGCTTCCCTGGTCCCTCCTCCCTGCTCTTCTTTGTCTCCTCTCTGCACTGATTAATCTCACACCATAACTTCTTGTGTTTTCCTTAAGTCAAATAGAGCTGCTTTCTATTGACTACAGCTAACAAATAAGGAAACAAAACAAATACCATCCTTCTGTTTTGAGGACAAGAAATTCCCCAGTGGTGAATTTGCTAGGGTAGTAAATGAAGGAAGGAAGCTGGAAGACAAATTGTACCGACTTCCCAGGTTTGATGTGGTCTGACAAGACTTAGCCTCCAGGATAATCACTGAGATTTATGGCAGAAGGAAGGATGAAAACGTTTTCAACCCTGTAACTCTGCAGTAGTCTTAGAAACTCAATCCTTTTTTCCCACCTCCTTCACAGTTTGCCATTAGCTATATCTTTTGTTTTCCCAATAAAGAAAATGCATAGTGAGTAATATTCCCAATGCATGGAGTGCATCTATTTTCAAATTCATAAACAATTGCTGGAAACTAAAATTAAACAGCACTTGGAGCTTACACAGATGTTTCAGGTATTTCTTTATTCAATTCCCATGCATTACTTAAAAGGGGGTTTTGTCTTTGTTTTTTACACTTTGGGGAAAAGATAGCATATACTTCAGCACACATGTGGAGGTAAGAACACAATCGTAAGGAGATGGTTCTCCCTTCCACCACATGGGTTCCAGGAATAGAACTCAAGTCGTCAGACTTGGTGGCAGTCCCCTTTACCCACCCAACCAGTTCACTTAAAGCAAATAGTTTTGGCAGAAAAGAAATAGCCATGAATATTTGCTCATTAAATTAATAAGTTCACAATTAGTTTACATTATTTTTTATTTTTGTTAAAACCATGAGTTTCTAGAAAAAAAATTTGTTGTGGTTATTGTTTTGTTGTTGTTGTTGTTGTTTTTGATTTTTGAAGTAGGACCTTACTATGTAGTCCTGACTGTACTGGAATTCACGACATAGATGAGGCTGGCCTCATACTTACAGAAGCACAGAGGTCTGCCTGCCTCTGCCTCTCAAGTGCAGGGATTAAAGGTATGCTAAGGAATGTGGTAATCTGTCTGGATGTCTTTGAAAAATTAAAAGATATGGATAACAAAGGACATAGTACTGTTTGTAAAATTCATCTCAAAACATATTCAAAAGTCCAATTATGTTACATTTGTCCCCCCTCCAAAAAAATAAAGTTTAAAAAATAAAGTAGTGAAATTGGCCCCTGATATCTCTTTTTCTTTGCTTTCAACACTGTTTCCATTGAAGTTAACCTAAGGGTAAATATGTACATGAGGCTTAGTGGAGGTGAATAGGAAACCCAGCAGTTTCTATGGTAGTTTGCCGGCCAAAACATGAATGTTGCAAAATTTAAAAACAAGAAGTTAAGTTAGAAAAGTATTAAGGGAAATGAGAAATTGATGATCCTGTGTCTAATAATTCTTTTGACTGTCCCCCTGGCCCCAAATAGTCCCAATAAAGAAAACCAGATGCGTAGCAAAGGTATAGCATTCTCTCAGAATCCCTCGCCGCCTCCATGGTTGTCAACGACCTCACGGACACTCTTTGTTCTCCTGAAAGTATGGTTTTTACTGATTCAAGGACAGTAAACTTTTATTAGAGAAAGCAAAACCATCCCAGTTTGAAAAACACTGGTCACAGACCTTAGCAATGCGTGGGTGTCTGTAGATTTGATTGTGAAGTGGTGAGTAGTCTATATTGTGACTGCAAACACAAAATCAGTCTATTTGCCTCATGTTTATCTTGTGTGGGTATGCACGCATGCACGCAGCATCTACTCAGATATGCATCTAATTTTGTGCTTGTTCTTGTGTGTGAATGCAAGCATGGGCATAATATAGTGCATGAATGGACATCAAAGGACATCCTCGGGTGTCAGTCCTCGTCTTCTACTTTGTTTGTGTCTCCTGTCATTTTTTGTTCGATGGTTTGGTTGTTTGGGGGTTTTATTGCTGTGTATTCCAAGATGGGTAGCCCACAAGCTTCCTGGGAATCTCCTGTCCCACTCCTTGTAGGAGTTCTAGGATTACAGAAAGGCATATTGCCATTGCATAGGTTCTGGGAATTCAAGCTCAAGTCCCTACCCTTGTGCAGCGTGTACTTTATGGACTGTGTCATCTCTCCAGCCATAGCTTTCTTTTTAAAGGCCATGAGCGTTCACAGTGCTTATAAATATGATTTTGTCTTGTCCAGAATCTTAATTACAAAGTATTTAGGTCCAGCAGTGACCACTGCAGTACTATATATTCTTTGGCCCACATGAGTTCTCATTAGAATCCCCAGTCACTTATTCAATTATGTCTACCATGTTGTTGGCTGGAAAAAAAAGAATTATTGCTGAAGGTCTACTAGCTAACCCAGTTTCACTCAAAAGCATACTGATGCAATATTAAACAGATGTTTGTTTGCTTGCATTTGCTGCACAATATTTTCCAGACAATATGCTCCATTATGGAAATATAATAGATAAACTTTAGAACTGATTGAGCGAGAGAGAAAGAAATGGCACAGTCAGGAAAGCATGTCCTTTTAGAACACAGCACGGCCTACAGTGGAAAAGCAAAGTGCTTGCCTAGGACAACCAGGCTTGGAGGTCTAGATAAACGGTGCTGTCAGCAAAAGGTTCCCAGTAGACAACTAGGAGAGACTCTTCTCTGCATGCCCAGAGGAGAAGACATTGCTATGTGACAGGAGTGTCTAGATCCTAGAACTAAAAGTCACACAAGTAACTAAGGAAGGGCTAGGGTAACGTAGGATGCAGAGACATGGTGTTTCTGTTTTCAACATATTTTGTAGATGCAAAGAAAGGAATAACTCAGAGACTGAAATATGTGAATCCTATCAGAAAACTGTTGCTATGATACTTAACTAATGATTCTAAGCATCATCTCTGAACTCGGCAAACTGTGCACTTAAACTGCTTGCTTGGCATACAGCCAAGGTCAAGACTCACTCAGCTGTGTGCTTTATGCTTAAACCAAGACACCTTTAGTCTGTCTTTCACGGAAACAAGCAAAGCAGATACCCCAGAGTGCCCTGTTCTCTTGGCCAGCTGGAGCTCTGAGAATATCATATCAGGATCCATCACTGGCCATCTCCTCCAAAGATTAGAGATTTCACGGCAGTGGGATTATTGCAGACCTGCTTTTATCTGCAGAGCCCCCTATTGCTCAGAGGCTTCAGTTTTAACTTCCATTTCTTTTCAGTTATTAGTGGGGGAGCCAGATGTGTGTCCCATGGTGCTACATAAAGGGGTCTTAACGCCAGGATAAACTGAGCCCTAACAAAGAGCTGTGCTTGAAGGCCATCTTAATCCAAATCCATTTATGGCCCAAGGCATGAAGCTATGAATGAACTAAGAATGACTCTTGTGGAAGAAGGCCATCTTTCTGTATTAAATATAACACATCTTTCATATACAAGTAACACTTTAGAAGAAAAATCTTATAACTTCAATATTTATACAGCCAGTTCTGTGGCAAGTTCTGTATTAACTTGTGAATAGCCAAGTACACACCCTGAACACCTAGATGAAGATCAGCTTCCTTTCATATAAGGATAGGGGTGGGAAATTACACATACTTGTGACCATTTGGCTTTAAAGATGTTCATTGAACAATAGAAATACAACTTCAAAAGGTACAGGAAAAAAACCAGAAACACTTGTAACAGCAGAGTGCTTCTGTCTACAAATGGTGTCCAGGTTAACAGAGGTTCTCTCTCCAGCCATGCACAGCTTGCCTGTCGCTCTGTCTCTTGTCTCTCAGGGTAGGGGAGACTGGGGCACAGTAACTATTTAAATAAAATGAGTGCTGCGAAACTTGGAGGATTCGTGTATATTTTCCTTCAACCTCTCTCTAAATTTTAAGGTAGAACGGAAAAGACGGGCCATATGATTTGAGCTTAGAACCTAAGGCTCACTCTGTCAGCTCTGAATTTGTCAATATCTGAGTAGCCTTGGGCGGTTACATAAGTTTCATCTCTAGTCGAATATATTGAGTTCCCGGAGTTTAGGTATAGTTAGTATGGTACGAACCCACCATTCCTCCTTGCTACTTGCAATTATAAGCCTTGGAAGTACTCAGTAGAAAATGAAGCAGAATTTTGACTGTGAGTTAAGAAGAAAGTGAAATTAGGGAGACCCAAACACTGTAGAAACCCACAAAGGTGCAGCTTTTGACATCTTACACAGAACAAAAGAAGGTGAACACACCTTGTCACCTTACTTTCTGTCCCCCAGGCGAAATCCAGGAGATCTATAAAATTATTCATTTTTTCACTAAGTTAACAGAAGCCCATTGGGAAGGAAATGTGAAAGTTGTCCAAAATCAAACTAGAAATGCTTACGTCAGTTTGAATAAAAAATGACAAAGTCGGGAAATTACGAGCTTTTAGTAATGCTAACTTGTTAACATCATCAAAACTTGCTCCCACACCCTCAAGCTGCAGGATGATCACTGCTCACTCACCCACGAAGAATTTCTGCAGGGTGTTTGCCCAGCACTAATCTGGTTAGTACCCTGATTATTAATCTTTGTGGACAAAGATTATTGTCCCAAAATATCTCATAAAATGCTGCTTCACTTTTCCTTTTGAAAATTCAGCATATTACCACATCTTTGAACACAACCATATTTTATTATTATCCTATGCAGAGGTCCCAGAAGCCTCTGTCGCTCAGCCACACAGGCAAACACCTTCATGTAAATGGGAGCATGGTCTCAGACAGAGACACTGCCAAAACCTCTGTCATTTGTCACATTATTAGAAAATCTCTCCCTGTCTTAATAAGGCCACACCAAATGGCTTCTTAATTATTCTTCTAGGAGCTCTGGATTCTAAATCCAAATGCTATGTAAGGTCTGTGGCCTCATTTGCAAATAATGCCATATAACTATAGACAGGAGAAGATGAGTCCTCTAATCTGACAGCAAATATTTGAAAGAGTTACTTGAAATAATCCCTGATCATTTGAATTAGATTGACAACTGATTGAAAAATAAAGAAGAGTAAATAGTCATGACCATGAAACAGTGGGAGAGACATAGAAAAATGACAATTTTAAGTAAAACAATTTCTATTTTTATTTCTTTGAATATTTAATTATTGTTGCTTCATCAGTATGGGTGACACCATTCATGTATGTCTGTGTACCACATATATGCCTGATACCAAAGAGGCCAGATGAGAATTTAAGGTCCCCTAGGCATCTAGATGTTTGTCAGTCACCCTGTGGGTCCTGGTAATCAAATCTGGGTCCTCTGGAAGAGCAGTCAATGCTCCTAGAGTATTGAGCCATTGCTCCAGCCAAAAGAAAAACAATTCTCTCTCTCTCTCTCTCTCTCTCTCTCTCTCTCTCTCTCTCTCTCTCTCTGTCTCTCTCTCTCTCTCTCAGACTCTATGTGGTTGCACATGCATGTGGGTATCGGCAGAGGCCAAAAGAGCATTTCAGATCCCTAGAAGCTGAAATTACAGATGATTGTGAGCCACCCTAACTGGGTCTTGGAGACTGCATTCAGTCCTCTGCATGTGCAGCAAGCTCTCTTAACCCCCAGGTCATCTCTCCAGCCTTCTCAAGGAAATTCTTAGCAGTTAAGAACACTGGTTTCTCTCCCAGATCACCCAGGCTTGATTCCCAGCACACATATGATGGCTCACAACCTAATTCCATTCTCAGGGAAATGACTACCTCTTTGGGCTTCCATGGGCATCTGATACATGTCAGATCATGCATGCGGTGCACAGTCATACATGCAGAAAAAAAATCACCAATACACACAAAATAAATAAGTTTCAAGTATTCTTAACTTAATGTACATACTGACATGCTGAAAGGTGAACCTTAAATATGTACATCGAAAGTAATACTTGCAGTTCTGGCTTTGAAAAAAAAGAATTCAAATTCTATTTTAAGCATTCAGTCTTATCAGATCTAGTGTGATGTTGGATATTTTGGCTGGGAGAGCATGACATTCAGGGAGTCCAGATAGGGAGGTAATGTAGCACGAACCCATCCAGGCCATTCTTACACATGTTGTGGACTGAGCTTTGCAGCCATGCAATGTGGTTATTCACAATAGTATTGAAAAGCTTAAATTTCATTGTTTTTCCTTGTGTGGCCTTACCTTCTTGCTCCAAATGCTCTAGGATCCCTCATTGTCAGCAAACTTGACACTGTCCATCATCATTCTCTAACCAATGGTGACATCAGACTAAGAAAGAAGCCTAGTCTCCAAAAGAATTCAAAGGCTTTAGTTATCTCCATCTACAATGTTTGGGAAAAATATGTGGGAGGAGATTATGAAGATGCTAGCCCAGAGAAATAGAGAGCATAACTTTAAAATCTACTTAATGTGTCTATAATATACCCAAGGGAATTTATGAATTTACTGAATTAGCACAGACAACACGGAGTAGGTCTAACCGGTTGATTAGTTGGCTAACTGAAGTATGGGTTCAACAAAGGCCCACATTAAATGAAATTCAAATGCCAAGATTTGTTCTCAACATAACATTTTTATTGACTCTCTGGGAATTTCACCTTCTGCACCCTGATCTCACTCACTTTCAAGACCTTCCACGTCTGCCTCCTCCCTCTTGTGACCTCGCCCGGAAGGGACTTTCACCCACTCAAGCTCATGGCTCTGGCAAGCCCTACTCATCGCCCCAATTCCCTCTGCTTTGATAAAAGCCATTAGATTACATTCCTAAAGCAGGTCACAAAGGTCCAGTCCCTTGTTAGGCTACTTCCTCCTCCTGAGACTGACTGTCAAGGTCCAGCTATCCAAGTACTAAAGTCTGGCAATCAGAAGCCCCTGTTAGCTCACCTAATTAACATGCCCAATTAAAATTAAACACCTCATCTGAATACAGGGTTTTCCCCTTCCCTTTATAAACTGCCATTTGCCTGTGTGCCACATCTGTTTCCTCCCTATCCAGAAGCAGTCCTTTGCTACCACCACCCCCAGGGACAAATACCATTCCCCCTCTCCCTTGTTTCTGTCTCCTTCTCCCTCATCCTCTATCTCCTGTCTTTGTCTCTTATTCCCTTCTCTCTGTCCCTCTGGGGCAAATAAATCCCCTTTGTGCTCAGAACCTGGTCTTAGGGGCCCTGAGCCAATACTTCTCTTTAAGTGCGCCTCCCAAAAAACTAAAAATAAGAATAAAAAGTAGAAAATGTTTTTTAAAAAGTAGAAAAAAATTTAAGTCCAATTTGTGATATCTATATGCTCACGGGAGCATGGTCAAATTTTCAGTGCCCTGTCCCTGAAATAGAGCTGAGTTCTTCTTCTCCTTTACCCCTGTCAGAAGCCATCCATTGTAGAATGCTACACTTGAGCATTCTTATTATTCTTTTTAAGAGTTCTCTTCTGTGGCATCCTGTCCAGGCTGTTGCTTTTTGAGGGAGAGGACCAGCAAGGTAGGGATTGTCAGAAAAGCCTTCCATGTCTCCTGTGCAACAATGGTCTGTATTCTGTCAATTATATTTTAAATAAACACTAATTGGCCAGGCAGAAAGTACAGGCAGGACAACCAGACAGGAAAAAGAGGTGGGTCAATGAGGACAGGAGAATTCTGAGAAGAAGGAAGTTCCTTCTGTAGTCCTGGCCCAGCCACAGATGAAGCAAGGTGTGACTGTCTCGCTGAAAAAGGTACTGAGCCATGTGGCTAACACAGAGAAGAATAATGGGCTAAATTGCTGTGGGATCTGGTGAGACAGAAAACTCAGTCAACACATGTCCCTCCATCTCAACTGTCTGCCACCATCCACATCACACAACAAGTAGCTTCTTTGTTCTTCCCAATCAGCAGAAGTACAGATCGTGGGCCTCCAAGATGTTTCAGGCAATAGCACAGACCATGAACATAGCCTCCAGTTGCGGTATGATCATAGGCCCAGGGAAAGTCCTGGGAAGCAATAGCTCAGACTGGACCATGGACATCATTCATGGCCTCAGGTGGCAGCACAGGCTCCTCGTAGGTGCATGGTCAATGAACATTAAGATGACTCCAGGCTCCACCACAAACCACATTCACATGACCTTCAGTGACAACATGGGCCACGGACATCAACATAGACCCTGGCTGCAATAGAACCATAGACCCAGATGTGGCCCACCGCAGCAGCACAGACACAGCCACAAACAGCATCCACACATAGCCCACAGAGACTCCATAGATCACAGACAACACCATAACCTCAAGTGGCTGCACCAGGGCCTCTGGTATGGCCCTGGGGCATCAACATGGCTTTAGGTAGTGGCACTGATCACGGACATCTACATGGCCCCAGATGGCAACATGGACCACAGACATCAACAGGACTCCTGGCCATATCAGGAAAACCAACCCACCCATGGCCATCAGTGGCAGCACAGACCAAGGGCCTCATCAAGACCTCAGGTGGCTGATCATTCACATTAATATGGACCCCTGCAGTTGCAAGACTTCAGTCAGCAACACAGATTTAGTACATCCACATGGATCTCAAGTTTCATCACAACCTGAGGCAGCAGGATGGACCACATAAGCCAACACGACCTCTAGTGCTATCGTGTATCACAGTGGTCTTTGAAGAAGGTCTGATCTAGGAAGTGAACCATTCATCTTGGACCACCATTATTACCCATAACCAGAGCCAATTCAAGGATAGTTGGCATGTTTGGGTACTGAATCTGCATCTGCATAAGCTCCAGATATTTGCACACCGCCCCATAGATCCTACCGAGTTATGAGATATCCCACTGTTGACCTCAGGTCTGTCTAGCCTCTTATTGGCTGACTCTCACATATTAATTAACCCATTTCTAATAATCTGTATATCACCATGAGGTCATGGCTTACCGGGAAGATTCTAACCCACATCCATCTCGGAGAGGAGAGCTATGGCATCTGCCTGCCTCTGCTTTCTTTCTCCCACAATTCTGTTCTGTCTTCCCCACCTACCTATGTTCTGCCCTATCAGGCTAAGCAGTTTTCTTTATTATTTAACCAATGAAAGCAACAGATAGATAGAAGATCCTCCTACATCACACACTGGTCACCACTGTTGTGTCCATAGTTCCACCTCTCTCCACAGTGCACATACCACTGTGTTTTCCTATCTTCCCCAACTCTCCACCATTTATTCTTTCACAGTGGTGCTCCTACACCCACCTGACTGACTTCCTCTATGTCAAGCTGTTTAAATCATTTTTTCATTGAATTTTTTATGCAATATATTTTGATCATATTCTTTCTCCTCCCCCAACTCCTCCAGCTCCCTGTTCACACAACTTTGTACTCTCCTCAAAAAAATGAAATAAAAATCAGAAAAATTTGAAAATTCTGAAAAATTATGAAACCAAAAGCAAATAAATATCAAGACAAAAAAAACACTGAAAAAGAAAATAAACCATGACAAACATGGATTCCATTTTGTGTTGTTCAACTACTCCTGGGCATGGGTTCTGCCCTAGGGTGTGGCTCTTACATGCTGTGACACTTCATTAAAAAAATTGATCATTCATTTTCCAGCAGCTATTAATTGTGAATAGTTTCTTGGTTAAGAGGGGCATTTTGTGTCAGCTTCTTCTCAGTGCGGATGTTTTGTCTGGTTTGAACTTGTAGGTCTCATGCATATTATTACAGTCTGGTGACTTCATATGTATATTAGTCCTACTGTATCTGGAAAGTACTATTTCCTTGATGTACTCCACCACCTCTGGTTCTTTCTACCTCTTACTCTTCTGCATAGAACCCTGAGCCCTGAGGAAAGGGGTTCGATAAAGACACCACATTTAGCAAAGAGTGCTCCAAAGCCTCTCACACATTGTCCAGTTGTGAGTCTCTATGTTCATTACCATCGTCTGCACCACAAAGCTTTTCTGAGGAGAGCTGAGAAATGTACTGATATATGGTCATAGCAATATGACCATCAGGAGTCATTTTATGGCTATGTCCCTTTCACAGATAGTGGTGGGCTTTACTTTAGGGCCATGACCTATGTAGTCTTAGGATCGTGAGCATTTTAGCATTTAAAAATTCCATGACCTTCTTATTGTGTAATTGAAAATCTCTAGAGATCTAGATCTATGCCAATGTTGGAGTGGAGTTGACAGGTGCAGTCTCCTGACCAAACCAAACTTTTCTTTGGAGGTACTTCCATCACAGTGGCTCAATAGTTTCTTCCATTACAGTGGGAATAGCAAACTCATGAAGAGCTGAGGCCAGTGCCTATGAGAATCAGGGAAGAATCAGAAATGAGCTGTTATGAAATAATCACTGTACAGGAATAAATGTAAAAGCCTCGGCATCTCTTCTGAGTCTCTCCTGTAAATAGGACAAAAAACAAAGCAAATAAGAAATATTATGACCAGAGGGCAACAAAAAAGTCATAATCTCTCCTTAATACTCTAATCTGAGCTGCCTCAAAGCTGCCAGGATTTAGTGAATGAAATGGAGACTGGATAACCTTTAGAAAGGGTTATTAGCAGCAGCAGCAGCAAGAGATGTGATCTTACAAAGCTCTCATAAAGGAACCTGTGGCCATTTCCCAGTACGGTAGGGCCGAAAGAAAAGAGAAACAGCCAGCTTCCTCAGAGTGGGATCCCAGCTCCTAGTTAACACCTGTTCATTGAGCCCCTTAATTCCATTCTATCCTACTATTGAGAGTAAGTACCTATTTTTATTATTGCCTATCATTCTGTATATTTACTATATTAGAGAACCAGTAAGGGCCTGTTTGTATTTCAATACCAGAGAACTTACTAAAAATGGTGATCTTGGATACCCAGCAAAGACCTCATATCGATCTCTTCACACAAAGAGTGAGGACCTACCATCTGATTATAATATGCAAATCCAAAGCCAGGGAACACCACTATCTCCATTTAAAATGTGAGAGATCCAGGATCCTTATCACATTATGTAAGATTTATACATGCCAGTTGGCCTAAAACGAACCACACAATACCATAACCATGGATATCTTACTAAAGCTGTAGTGTGCCCTAAGTAGAAACATTTCCAGAATATTCAAAACACAAGGTACTGTACACACATACATACATACATACATACATACACACACACACACACACACACACACACACACACACACACACACACACTGCACTTTCTGCCACAAGGAAATGTGATATATTTTCATTTCTGAGGAAATATATACAAATTTGAGTGAGCTGCTTTAATGAGATTACTAGACAAAAGAGAATGTTGTCTTACCCCAGCACAGGGTAACCTGTAACACAGGTTTGTATATGTCCAAGATTTTATACAAGCCATATAATTTAGGGTTAGGGTTCTACATATTAGATGGTATTTCAAAGTACTAACTTAAGAGTTAAATAATAGAGGTATTTCTTGAAAGTCTGCATGGTCTATTGATGGTATTGTTGCCTCTTGACCCTATGACATGACTTGACACGAGGTGTGTAGGACATAAGACAAGACATAGTAACTTGAATTGGTGATGTCTACCCTAAAGAATGAGTACCCTAACTGATAAAAATGAACTTTTTCACCAGTAGCCTAAACTAATGGATGAAGAAACAAGGCATAGAACTTACAATATGCTGTTTTACTCATAACTAACTACCTATTCATATTATTTTTGTGCAACTATGCCTTGATTAAAAGTTTTAATGTTCCATAGATGAGTGCTTCCTCTAGGGATAATAAAATTATCTTCATTAAATTTGGATTTGAAAATGATCTGCAGCCTACTGAACAGTTGCTATTCAGGCTACTGATAACACTGAAGAAAGGAAACGTTTATATCTCTAGTAAAGATAATCAGTAGTAGCCATTTGTGAAATGGGTTGGGGGAGATATATGTATAAGCATGCCTGAAAACTATAGTAGGCTTTTCTCCTTGCTATTACAAAATACCTGACAAAAGTACGTGAAGGAAAGATTTAATTTTACTCATGGTTTAATGATACAGTCCATCCTTATTAGAATGGCCTGGCAACACAATGTGTCCACAGTCAGGAAGCAGAGGAACACGAATACTGGTTATCATCTAGCTTTGCCCACTTCAATCATTCTTGGATCCCAACCATGGGATAGTGCCACTCACATCCTAGGTGACACTTGCCTCATAAGCTAAAACATTATAGACATGCTTAAAGGCAAGTTTGCATAGTGATTCTGATTCTAGTCAAACTGCAAAGATTAACCATTACAAAGTTCAAGGATTTTTTAATGAGGATAAAGACAAGGATACTACCAAGTCCTCAGTAAATCTTGATATACAATTGTTGCAGACAAATGTTCTAGCAACCGCTGAGAACAAGATACCTCAAGAATCAACATTTTAGGAATATTTTTCAGCTTTGCCAGCTGAAAGATTTTGAATTAAAAGATAATAAGGAACATGTCACTGGAGGTTTCTCTCCTGCCCACCAGTTCCCAAACGACCACTCTGAAGCATAATATTAATTATATTAATTAAAAACTGTTTGGCTAATGGCTCACAGTTTTTACTGGATAGCTCTATGTATAAGTTAACCCATTTGTAATAATCTGTGTATTGCGATGTAGCTGTGGTATTGCCTCATTTTCTATATGATTTGCTTCCTCCATGACTGCTGGAGTCTTCCCACTCCACCTTATTTCTTCTTGTCTCTCTGCTTGGATTTCCTTCCTATCTATATTCTGCCTTACCATAGGCCAAAGCAACTTCTTTATTAGCCAATGGTAATAAAACGTATTCATAGTGTACAGAGGAGCATCCCACATCAGGAACAATAAAGAGGACTCATATACACAACCATAAAAGAAAGAGACTTTCACCCCTTTTCTCCCTGTGTCATTTTCTATGGTTTAAAGAATATCCTCATTGGGATCAAGGACCCCACAAGAAAACCAATAGAATCAACTAACCAGGGCTCACAGAGGCTCGTAGAGATTGTATTGACAATCAGGGAAACTGCATGGAACTGACATAGGATATGGATTAAAGTTGTGTAGCCTGGTCTTCTTGTGGGACTCCTAAGTGTGGAAATGGGGACTGCCTGTGACTCTATTGCCTGCCTTTGGGACTATTTTCCTCCTCCTGGGTAGCCTCATCCAGCCTCAATATGAAAGGAGGTGCCTAGTCTTATTGTGACTTGATATGCCATGTTTGGGTGATATCCCTGGGAGACTTTTCCTTTTCTGAAGGGAAATGGAGAAAGACCGGATTGGCATGGGAAGACTGGGAGGGGGGGAAGAAGGGAAAATTGAAGTCAAGATATAATATATGAGAAAAGAATAAGTAAAAAATTTAAGAATGAATCCATTCATTCTGTAATAATACATATCTGTAATCCCAAGAAAGAAAGGAAGATCACAAGTTCAAAGCAAAGGATACTTACTGAATCTCTGTTTCCTAAAGACAAAAATAATCCTCTCAATTTCACTTCTAGCACCCTCTTCTTGTACATAAAGTAGGTCACTAGTAGTTGTCACCTTTGCATTTTGGTTTTCAGGTTGCATCATATCCATATGAGAATGTGCAGAAGTGGAGGAGGAATGGGAAACAGGGCCTGATGCCAAAAATGATAACTGGAAAATATGTGGCATTGCCTGATCTGCAGGATGAGGCAAAAATCAATGGTATTAAGTAAGTTAATATAGCTATGAAATACATATGAGAATGGGGGATATCTGAATAGATAACTATGATAGCATATGAAAACCCCACAGAGTTTGACAAAAGATAGAGTACTCTTCAAAAAAAAAAGAACAGGAAGAAAATATAACTTGTGAGGCTTTCATTTAAAACATGAACATATGCTCTATTCAGACTTCAGTTCCTTAGACTTGCATGAAAAGCTTGCGATATGAAGAAACAGTATATATATATGGAGCTATTGGGGATTCAAAGCAGAGCAAAACCTAGTATTCTCTCTCTAACGACTTATCTTCTTCATTTTACTACAACTTCATTGTGTTTTCAGTGTTCTGTGCAAAGGCTTGTGTCCTCCACCATACCACCACACACAAACTTGTTTCCGTCTGAGGATGCAACACATAACGTTTACTTAGCCTAGTACACTTCATCACAGATATTTCTGCTCTTGTCAGTGCAAAATCCTGACTGGCTAACAAGTTCTTTCTCCTTTGTTTGGTTATAATGAAGCAATTAGATAACTATCACTATCCCAGAATGTCTTGCATCAAAAGAGGATCCTATGACAAGTGGTTACACATTAAGTATACATAGAGGCATATGAAAACATGCTTATTCTCCTGGTTAAATGTATTTCCGACACTTCAGATGACTTACAGGTTACAAACTGTAGTCACAGTGGGCTAAGCTCTTAGGTTCTCTCTCTCACACTGCCCCCTTGGTTCAATGTTCTATTGTTGCAGTTTCAAACTTCTAGTACCTATATTTTATTTATTTTTTTTCATAAGCAATGACTAAGGGAACAGTGGAGCTTGGTGATGTGCAGACTATTCTCCCACAGATTATGATGTTCAGCAGACAAAGCAGATCGTGCAGGTATCTGTCAACTGTCCTGGTGACCTTCAGCTGTCAGGGGCACCAGGGCACTAACACAGAGGGGGCACATGCTAGGATACCACAGCAGCAGCAAGAGAGAGGAGGCTTAGCTAGAGGACACTGCCTTAAGCATGATGAAATACCAGCTTGTCCTTCTGTCCCTGAATCCCTTCTCTGCCTCCTCTGTAGAAGCATTAACCCACTCTTAGCAACAGGAAATAGCAGCAGTGCTCAGGCAGCAAACTTTCTCAATGAATTATAAAATAAAAGCAAATCCTTTGATATTATAAAGTACTACAGAGTCACCTGAACTCTTCAGTTCAGAATCTCCCATCTTGAGAAAACCTGTGACATTTCAAAGCAAATATGAACTAAATTAAAGGTTGTACAATTACACAGAAAACTTTTCTCCAAGCACTTAAGATGCATTAATAATGAAGAATAAAAATTCTTTTATTTCTTTTTTAATTGAAGATACAATGAGAGAAGAAAGAGGCAGTCATCTTCAATTATATACAGAGCATGAATATACTTTCAGTTTCTTGTTTGACCTCAACATACCATAGAAAATGTCAGAGGAAACATGAAAATGCCTTCATATGAATTTAGATATAAAAGGAAATTCAGATGTTTATAATATTAACTTTTACAAAAACTGCTCCATGAGAAGTGATTCTGGTTGTGCTACAATTTATGTTTTGATTGGTCAGAAATAGTCCGGATATTGCCACAGTCTTCAAAATACTCTCTCAGCTCCAGGCATGATTACAGCTTCAGATCCATCCCTGCCAAGATTAAACAGCCATCAAAAAATAGTTGCAACCTTGGATCTGCTGAAAGAGGATGGCACTGTCTTCAGTTCTGTTGATTGGGGAAGATTCTACTTTTTAGAATAAATGTTGATAACTGAAATGTCTGAAAAGAAAACAAAACAAAAAAAAACCAGCATGATTGACAAAGGTAGCATCCAAATTCTTCCTTTTTATCCAATGTTAATTTATGGGAATAAAAATCTCATTTTACAATTTCTAATTTTATGATTATGTCATGTACCAGTGCAACATTTAGCATAGCAAAATCTTGCTTTTCTTAAAGGATTTATATGTTTCTAGTATATTTTCCCTGGATTTTCATTAAGAGAAAAGGGGATACAAATCAGAACAGAAGAAGTCAAACTCTCACTGTTTGCTGATGATATGATAGCTTTCATATGTGATTCCAAAACTTCTACCAAGGAATTTCTACAACTCATAAACACCTTTAATAATATTGCAGGATACAAGATTAGTTTGAAAAAAATTAGTAGCCCTGCTTTACACAGATGATAAATGGGCTGAGAAAGAAATCAGAGAGACACCACCTTTCACAAAAGCTACAAATAACATAAAATATCTTAGAGTAACTCTAACCAAACAAGTGAAAGACCTGTATGACAAGAACTTTAAATCTTTGAAGAAAGAAATTGAAGAAGAAAACAGAAAGTAGAAAGATCTCTACTCTTGGGTAGGTAGAATTAACATAGTAAAAATGGCAGTCTTATCAAAAGCAAACTACAGATTCACTGCAATGGCCAGCAAAATTCTTCAAAGAAATCGAAAAAACAATACTCAACTTCATATGGAAAAGTCAAAATCCCAGGATAGTCAAAATAATCCTGTACTATAAAGGAACTTCGGAGACATCACAATCCCTGACTTCAAACTCTACTACAGAGCTACAGTACTAAAAACAGCCTGGTATTGGCATAAAAACAGACAAGAGGACCAAAGCAACTAAATCAAGGACTTGGATATCAATCCACACACCTTTAAAAATATATATGTTGGTTTAGCTTAACAGCACCCAGAATCAAATATCTCTCTCTATAGTAAAATAATTCAAAGAAAACACAGTAATATACATAATCCAGACTCTCTGTGCATATTCCATCTTTATATGGCTTATTTTTCTTTACTCCTTTAATCTGCGACTGTACTCTTTATATAACTTTTACTGTCTGTTTAAAGACTTTGTTTTATCTATGCATTTTTTCTTCTCTCTTCCAAGCCTACATACATTTTTTAAACACACTGTGTCTCATCTAGCGGTCTTTTATATCTGAATCTGTCCCATTATGTACCTGAAATCCTTTTCTGACCAGGAATGCTTCTTAAGATGCTAAGCTGGCTAAGACTAAGGCTGCTTTGCCTTTTGACCTTACCCAGTCCAACACGGCAGAGGTACATTCACCGCCAGCTCTGCGAGCCGTGCTCACCGCACCAGCTCCAGAGGTGCCACAGGTCTATGTTGCCATTAAACAACATGTAACATTCTGCTCACAAACCCCATTTAAGTGCCTCATAGCCGGACCTCCCGAAAGAGAAGGAGCTGTTCGTGCTGCTGGTCTGAACCAGGAAGGTCTAGAGACAATTCTTGTGATATTTTGGCAAAGAATGCGGCTGTTTGTTGCCCTTGTCCTAAAAATTTGCCAGAGGTTAAACAAAAGAGTTTTATATAGCATTGGCAGAAACGATTTCAAGAAGGTCTAGCATTGACTGCTGTGCCATGTGGTTACTAGTGACCACTCTTGTGCAGACCTACAATGAAAAGGAACAAGCGAGGCAAGGAAAATACAAACTGTACAATCTGAGAAGAAAAAGAGCACCAGGGGGTAAAATGGAGATAAAAAGTTTAAAGAAATGCTAGTGCTAAATGGAATAACGGGAGTGATGACTTCAGTGCCCAACCTCACCCAGCTAAGAGTCTCACTGGCAAAATTGAATTTTAAAAAAGCTTAAGCAGTGAGGAAAACCATCCAAAACAGGAAGCTGATGTAAATGCAATTGGAAATGGGAGCCATGTTCCATCCTCCGCAAACAGCAAAACTTGACAGCTTTGGTCATGTAGTTCCAGCTTTGGAGTCGAGGATACAAGAAAGGAGTTGTGGCCAAGTGTGTATATCAGGAGTATCCCTGAATAGAGGCCCAGAGAAGCTATCACATTAAGCTATTAAGGTAAAAGCTGAACTGCATTGGAGACTCCAAGATATTGGAGATGCAAGAGTCATGGGATACCTACCAAGGAAAGTTGCTAACAGGGTGTGAAACCCACATCACAGCCTCCTGTGATTCAAAAGTTCAAAATATGATATAGCCCTCCAGACACTTGATAACATCAGTTTTCTATGATTGTCTAACTGGTATAGGCAAGCTTAGAAACCAGGAAATAAAGTTGAAAGGCTGAAATCCAAAGGCGATTGTTAGCTTTGCTCCTTCCTCCTTATTCCCAATGAGTTTCCTGCCACAGCTCATCTCCTTTAGATCCACACATCATCTCCTGCTCCTTTGCCTCAGTTAGGCCATCACATGGTTTTTGCCCACTATCCTACTGTCTGTCTCTGCATTTGACTCGTTTCAGCAAATGCATGGCCCGTTTTGTTTCCACATCTCCCCAATGGAGATGTGGAATCCATTCCCGATCCCACACTCCCACCACAGGAAGGTTGCACACCTCTTCTCATCTATTCTATTTTTCCCTGTCCACATCATTTGGAAGCTTCAGATAGCAAGGGTTTCCCCCAAACCGAGGTCCATGTCTCCTCTCCAAATGACCAGAAACCAGATTAAGTTCAAAAACAACAACACAGTCAATGACTCTCCATCACTGAACTACTTTTCTCCTCTAAACTCTTGATCAGGAATGAGCCAATCAATAGAGAAACCCCTGTGCTCACGTGAGACTTTTACATAACCCATAAAACCACACTACGGTCCTTCTGCATTGCAACATTGAGTTGGAAACAACACGCAAGTGAAATCACACATCCTGAAAATAAATTCATTAAAGAAAATTATGCTTGCCAAAGATATGAAAAAATAAATAAACCCACTAAAAATTACTGGCAAACCAAGTTTTATGTTGGCAAATACCCATAATCCCACTTTAAGAGAGAGAAAAGAAAATTATCAATGAGGATTATAAAAAACCAAAGGTAAGCAACACACATTTGATAGTTACAGAAAAATAAGATTTTCCATAACAAAATGTCTCTTTTTATTAACCACAGGCATTTAATAAATACAGATATTAAAAGACAATGTGGAATACTACAGTGCAGGTATATCTTGTGGGGTGATACACACATTAAAATTCCTATTTTGTCTACTTTCATAATTCTCAAGTCTCTTTCTTGTTCATTTTATTCTCAAAAGTTCTTTTCAAAGAGAGCTGATTATTATCAACCCAACTGTACAAGTGACAAAATTGAAATGGAATGAGTTTAAATGACTTTCCCAAGTTTATTTATGTCCCTGTTGCAATGAGATACCTTTCTCGGTGTATCAGTCCTCCAGGATAACAAGAGACATGAATTTCATTTCCGCAGACTTCCCTGAATATGTAAAGTACTCTTAACATATAATGAAACATTATTCCATCCTGGTATGAACAGTGCAGATTGGAGCACAGAAGACAGAGATGAACTAAAAGAACATATATTTGCTGACTCTCAATTCTCAAGCATTCAGAATGTAGAAGAAATTCCTGCATTGACAATTGACAGATGCATTGACAAACAGTACTCCTGTTCAATGGATAGAGTATAAAAATATTTGCAAGTCTAATGAAGTGAAATAGAAACTCTGTGGCACAAGAAAACTTAGAAATATAATCACATACTTCACCCACTCCCCACGGCAGACATTGCCAGCTGGGGTGAAGCTGTTTCCAGTAATATTCGGGAAAGAGAAGTCTGACACTCTACACAAAAGCCCTAAGCCATCAGTGACCATGCTGGAAGAGACTCAGTTGAGAGAAGACATTTTTAAGCTCTTTGGATTCTGAGATGGTTGGAAATATTGAGCTGAGTGAATACGAAGATGCAAAGATCACCAAGATTTAGGTGTCATTCTTCAACTAACTAGCAGGTGCTTTCTGAGACCTAACTCTGCTCTGATTCAGAAATTTATTAAATAAATCTAGATGAATGTGTTTCATAAATAAGAAGCTTGGACTTGGGATGAACCAGTGATTCATGTGCAAGCATATGTGGTACTTCTCAGCCTTTAAACTCCTGCTTAGCTGTGTGAGGATTAACCCACGTCTCTGCCTCTCAGGGGCTTCTCTGGTCCATTCTCTCCTGATGTCCTCAGCAATTTTCATGATGCCTTGATCATAGTTCCATTGAACCGCATCACTGTGCAATAGTGTCTATATGCCTTTTATCCTTTTCAAACTTACAGCATCTTAACAAGAAGAATTTTACCCATATGCGTTGTTAGCATGAATGAGCACTTGGCCCCCACTCATGGCACAGGTTCAGTCATATTAACTGAATGAATGACTAGAGGACTTGATGTGCTCATCTTGTCAAGTAAGAAAATACTCAAAGTCAGCTTAATTCATTAATTACTGAATATGTAGATTGGGTTAAATCATCAAGCCTGATTGAATGCTTCAGTCTGCAAAAAGTAAACATTTTAAATTTATTAATTTCCTCTAGAAATAAAAATACTAATTATTTCTAGAGTAATTCACTAAATAAGACCTTTTAATTTTCTTAGCAACATCTTTCTTAATGATATTAGTAAAGACAATCCCCAAAGATCCATGGTACTCATCCAAACTTCACCAATCCAAAATCCAAGTAAGGAAGATTGAGATTAATTAGATCCTGCATCTGCTTCTACTTAGAATCCTTTCAGATTGAGAGATAACATTCAATTCATGAAATGTATGTCCTTAGCTCAGTTTTATCCACAGATGCACAGAAGTTATATAAGGGATGGAAAACAGAAGTTAATCAGAAGAGCCCAATGTGGTGGCACAAGTCTTCAACCGCAACAAGTGGATCTCTGTAAGTCTGATGTCAGCCTAGTCTACAGAGAGAGATTTGAGACAAGGGAAACACAGAGAAACCCTGTCTTGAAAAACCAAGATAATGATGATGATGATGATGATGATGATGATGATGATGGTGATTGTGATGATGGTGATGGTGATGGTGATGATGATGATGATGATGGTGATGATGATGATGATGATGATAACTTACAGTGGACTGCATAATCAGTAAATGGCATTAGTCTTGGACAGACCATTATTGTGTTTTTCTCTACTAATTTAATTGTTTTTATTAGGATTATAATACAAATAAACTAGTTTCCTTATGGCATTTCCATATATGGCTCTTTTTGGCTTCTCCTCTGAGAAAATATTGCTTAATTTTTATTACTCTTTAAAGATTTAATTTTATTTTATGCGTGAGTAGCTGCCTACATATATGTATATGCACCTGGTGTGTGAAGTACCCAGAGTTAAAAATGTTTAGGAGCCTCCATGTAGGTGTTGGGAACTAACTTAGGTCCTGATGTGGGATTCGCCTCTGTATGTTGTGAAAATATTTTACTACTACCATTGGTTAATAAAGAATCTGCTTTGGGCCTATGGCAGTGTGTAATAGAGCAAGGTGGGAATTCCAATAAGAGAGAGGAAGAGAGAGAGAGAGAGAGAGAGAGAGAGAGAGAGAGAGAGAGAAGAAAAGAAGGTGGAGTCAGGGAGACACCGTTAGCTGTCAAGGAGACAGAGGTCTCGTGTTAAAATACAAAATAATAGGAATGGGTTTATTTAATAAGGAGTCTAAGCTATTGGCCAAGCAGTGTTGTAATTAATATAGTTTCCTTGTCATTATTTTGGGTCTGGGCAGCCAGGAAAATGAATGCGCAGCCCCTACCTATGAGGTCCCCTGCAAGAGTAGCAATGCCTCCGCTCCTGGAGCCATCTCTTTAGCCCTATGTTTCATTTTTCTTTATGGTTGAATAAAATTCTATTTTCTTTCTATCTTCCTCAGTTGATGGACATCTAGGCTGATTCCATTTCTTAGTTGCTGTGACTAGTGCAGCAATAAGCAGGAATGTGAAATCATCTCTGTAGTACAGTCCTTTGAGTATATTTCCAGGAATAATACAGGTGGATTGCATTGTGTTTCTATTGTTTGGGGGACCTGGGTTTTGTCTTATTTTGTTTTTGAGAAATCTCCATTTTTATTTCTATGTTGGTTACACAATTTACACTGCTACCAAAAAATGAATAATGATTCTTCTTTCCTCAGACCCTTGTCAATATTTGTTAGTGAAAATGTTCCTAGTAATATCATTGATACTTCGGTGAGATGGAATCTCAGAGTACTTATGAGTTTTTCTGATAGCTGAAGATATTGAATGGTTTTTAAGTTGTTAATGGACCATTCATCTTTCTTCTTCAGATAATTCAGTTCAGTTCATTAACAGATTTATTTTCTCAAATATTTATGCAGATTTTAATGGCAAAATTTTATAGTTCTTTATAAATTTTAGATATTAAATACCTCGGTAGTTAATATTTTTTCTCCCAGTGTACAGACCATTTCTACACTCTGCTAATAGCTTCCTTGGCCATACAGAAGCCTTTTATTTTCATATAATTGTACTTGCCAATCCTGGGGTTATTTTCTGTATATTAGTGTCCTTCTCAGAAAGCTTATGTCCACGGCTATGTCTTGAAGGAGTTTCCCTGTTTCTTCCAGCTGTCTCACCTTTTCAGATTTTATTCAGATCCACTTTGAATTGATTTTTGTGTAGGATGAGAGGTAGCAATCTAATTTACTCTTTTGGGTTTAGATACTTAATTTTCCCAGCACTGTTTAGAAGAGAAATTTTTCTCAATGTAGGTTTTTGACACCCTTGGCAAAAATTAAGTGGCTCTAACTGTGTGGTTTTGTTCTGAGTTCTCCGTTCTATTCTGTTGATCTACATGTCTGTTTCTAGGCCAGTGCTTTCTTTGTAACTATAGCACTGTGGTCAGGTATAGCACTTGAAGTCAGGTAGTACAAAAAATAAACAAAAAAACCTTCAGCGCATCATTCTTATTGTTCTTTCTTAGGATTGATTTAGTCACTCAAGGTCTTTTTCACTTTTATAGAATAGTAGTACCATCTCTAGATCTGTGAAAAATATTAGAATTTTGTTTGGAAACTGTAATGAATCTGTAGGTCATTATCAGCAATCTTCACATTAGCAATCCAAGCGATCTACAAGCATGGGATGCCTTTCTATTTTCTGAAGTCGTCAGTTCCTTTCATCGGGATGTTAAAGTACACTTTGTAGGTGTCTTTTATCTCCTTGGGTTTACTCCTTGATATTTTTAAAGCTGTTATGAATAGAATATTTTCTCTAATTATTTTCTCAGCATATATATTATTGAGGCATATATATATTCGTGATTTTTACTATTAGATTTTTATTTATTTTGGGAAGAGGTCACATACGTGGAGGTGAGGACAGCTCTCAGCTCTCTTTCTACTACATAGATCCTGGAAATCCAACTTGGTCATCAGGTTTGGCAACATTGCCTACTAAACAATCTCCTCAGTCCAAGCTACTAATTTCCGTATGTTGATGTTTGTATCTGGAAAGTTTAGTGAAATAATGTATCAGGTCTATGAGTTTTCTCGTAAATTCTGTGGTGTCTTCTATGTATTGAAGCATGTAATCTACAACAAAGGATAGTTTTGTTTACGCTTTTCCTATGTTTTATCTTTTATTTCTTCCTGTTGTCTTATTTCTCTATTTAAGACACTGAGCTCTAGTTTGAATAAAATTGTAAGGGAATGGGCACCCTTGCCTCATTTCAGACTCTAGAAAAAGTTATCTCCTCTTTTCCCTTTTATACAATAATAGCTATACATCTGTTCTGTATGGTCTTCAGTATGTTTAGCTGCTATTATCCTTCTAGCTCTGTTTTCTTCAAAATTTTGTCATGAAAGCATGTTGAATTTTGTCAAGTGATTTTTCCATCTATTGAGATGATCTTGTGATTTTTGTTCAAGTCTATTTATGTTTATTTATTTACATATGTTCAACCAACTTTGGATACCTAGAATGCAGCAAAATTGGTCATGCAGTATAAAATTATTAATAAATTCCTAGATTCAGTTTGCAAGTACTTTGTTGAGAAATTTTGCATCTATGTTCAACATTTGTATTTTGTGGAAAAGTAAGAAGTCTTTTTTAAAGACTGGTATAATTCATCATTGAATACATCTAGTCCTGAGCTTCACTTGGAAGGGAGGATTATTAATTCTTGCTCCAATAACAGTAATTCCTCATTATAAATTTAATTTAGTTGTTTGTATATTCTTTTGGTCATAATATTTATTTTTACATTATTTCTTTTATTTTTGTGATTATAGTGTAATTACATTATTTCTCTGTTCCCTTTCCTGTAGTAGGAGACTGCTTGTTCATTTCCCAGCCACCCAGACTACTGTATTAATTAAATAACCACCCAGAAACTGAATTAATTAAATCACTGCTTGGCCTATTAGCACTAACTTCTTATTGGCTAGCTTTAACATCTTAATTTAATCCATTTCCATTATTTTATGTTTTACCATGAGGCTTGTGGCCTACCAACAAGGTTCCAGCATGCCTGCCTCCAGCAACAGCTCCATGGTTTCTCTCTGACTCCACCCTTCTTTCTCTCAGCATTCAGTTTGGTTTTCCCCACCTAGCTCTGTTCTACCCTATTAGGCCAAGCCACTATTAACCAATGATAGTCACAGCATACAGAGGGGAATCCCAAATCACTTTCCCTCCTCCAAACCCAACAATATACCCCTAGTATTTCTTTTTTATATTCCTGGTATCTTTTTCCATTGATAGTTGTCACCTGTGTCTGTGTGTGTTCCTTAATACATTTAAAAAGCTTACATAGCAACCTCTACACTGACAATTTACAAATACATAGCAGCAGCAACTCAGCCTTTTCACCCCACGATCCGATCCACATGTAGAAAACTGTGCATACAGCATCTCCATGTGGAAAGTCCAGTAGTTTCCCAAGTTTAAAAGTTCAAAACAACTCTCTACCTTTAACCCCATTTGCACAGGCAGAAACATACTTCACACACACACACACACACACACACACACACACACACACACACACACACCAGTTTCTGGTAGTTTTTTCTTCTAAAATCAATAGAAGTTGAGAATAGTCTTAGGAAGCTGAACCATCCAATTCTCCCTCCCATGTGGAAAGCTAGAGAAACAACACGGGTGGCAGGAACTGTTGCATTATCCAATATCCTGACTCCCTGTTACAAATATCCACACAGTCAGAATGGGCCATACCCTCAGATTAATATATGCTAAGACATACATACTCCACACACAGAGGCGGGGGAAGGAGAAGGATGGAGAGAGTGCTGGGGGAGAGAGAAGACAAAGACAGGGATATGAACAGAGACAGAGAAAGAGAGAAAGACCAAGACAGTGAGAAAAAGGCAGAGACAAAGAGAGAATCCCGGAGCAGAAATAGAACTAGTAAAGAGGAAAGGAAAGGCAAACAGGAAAGAAAGACCTCAGCATCTGGAAGCATCTTCAACCAGCATGAACACATCCATTTGACCATGCACTGAATGAGTTCTGACATCCATTAAGAAGCAAGAGAAGTAATGAAAATGGTGCCTTCTAGAAGGAACTCAGTATTTCTCTCTACTATTCTTTAGTTCTGAGGACCACTGTGGGCAGACAGATTTTAAGCACATTATTGTCTAATTTCAAGGTTAGAGCAAATGCACTAAGACTCACATCACAATGCAGAAGAGGTCAAGTGTGCCCTCCCTTTCCTCTCACACAATTTATTTCTACCACTCTTGAGAAAGCTACACGCATAATTTTGGTAAGCCCACACCACAGAAACAATTGGATTTAATGTTGACACGACCAGATTTATGTGTGAGAGGTATACCAAAGGCCACACTATGAAATAAAAGTTGAATGAGAAGAAATGTTTCAGGGAGACCAATTAGTGAACAAAGAGAGATTGAGGTCTTGAAGCAGAAGGTCCATTACTCTGTGTGTACACACTTTAAGGTTTTGTTCTAAACTTCTCCCAAGCTCTAAAAACAACTGCTGGGCTCACTTGCCAAATAAATAGAGCTGTGTAAAGCTGGATAGGCAACCCACGCTCACACTTCTCATGCTCTTGTGTTTGCTAATCACACTCAACTACTGCCCACTTCACACAACCGTTCTCCCCTGCTGGTATACATTCATTCAAACCAGATGTTTCCCTTTCCCCGTGTCCCTGTAGTTCTCCTGTTCTCAGTATCTCCAATCCTGTACCAGCTTTCTCCAATACACAGGTTCTTATGGAAACAAGTTATATACTCTTTGGTGAAAGAAAAAGCTTATGCCAAGTTTCTGATACAGATTGTAATCACGCCAGTAGACTGGCCTTGCCCTATGGTCAGACTGGTGATTATCTTAAGTATCTCTATAGAACCTTTGTCCAACAACAGATGGAAAAAGAGGCAGAGACCCACATCAGAGCACTGGACTGAGCTCCCAAGGTCCAGTTGAAGAGTGGAAGGAATGAGAATATGAGCAAAGAGGTCAAGAACTGGAAGGGTTCATCCGCTGAAACAGTTTACCTGAGCTAATGGGAGCTCACCACGTTCAGCGGGACTGGTAAGGACAAGCATAGAACCAAACTAGTCTTTCTGAATGCGGTTGACAGTTGTATGGCTTGGGCAGACTGAGGGGCCACTGGTAGTGGCACTGGGATTTATCTCTACTGCATATGCTGGCTTTTTGGATATTGTTCTTTTTGGATGTATACCTTGCTCAGCCTAGATATAGTAGGGAGGGCCTTGGACCTTCCACAAAGCAGAGTGCCTTACCCTTTCTTATGATTAGGTGGGGGTAGGGTCGGAGGGTGTGTGGAGGGAATGTGAGGAGTGGAGGGAGAAAAAAAGGCTAGTTGAACTTTAAGGCTAGAGAACTGTACTCTTTCCTCTTTGTTAAATATATGTAGCTTGTAGCATATAATAGACCAGCCACATAATACGTGTAAAAGAATCAGACGTGCTTTTTGGAGGAATATTCTCCTCACATTGGGTCAATTTAAGTGCATATTACATGTCTATTAAAGCATTAGAAGAAATGGGTAGGAGCAACCACGTCAATCTACTAACGACATGACGTATCTATAATATTCTTTACAAATCTCACAGCATTTTCAAATCAATTAGATCACTAATTTCCAATGCTCTCTTCTGTTCACCAATCTGCCTCATGTTATCCAGGTGAAGGTGACAAACTGGGATTCTGCTTGTTGCTTCCTGGATGCAATCCTCATAGTTTCCCCCTTCAGACTTTCCACATGTGCAAATGTGAATTCAACCAAGTGTGCTTCATCATTTTGAAATATAGAAAAAATCATTATCTGTGTCTCACTTCTTTGGTTTTTCCCTAATAGTCCCATTAGCAAGCAATCTATTCTGAAGACTCTTCTGGCCTGTCAAAGTTTATTACACTGCACGGTATTCGCATAACACTATGATTTTCCTGTAAAACTGAACAATATCTATTTAGTGTACTCATTCATGCCGAGTTGGAAAGAAAAAGAACACCTGACAATGTGTCAACAGCACTATAGTTCTCTTAAGGTCATGACTACTTAAATCCTCAAATCTATTAATTGACTATTCTTTACTACTGTGTCCAGGGACTCTTTAGTATAATACAATACAATATAATTAATATAATATAATATAATATAATATAATAACTGTGTTCGTGATATATATTGTATGTATATACATATATGTGAATTCATGACTCTATTTTTTATACTCCACATTCAAATTGAAGAAGTAATTTCTATCACATAAATGATGTTAGAAAATGAACAAGCTTTATTGGAAACTGCATTCTGTGGCACTTGGCTTAGCAGAGAAACTATTTTAGAAACAAAGCTTGCCACTTGGGCATGGTGGCTCAAACTCAAACTCACAAACTTGAGGCAAGAGAATCACTATGACTGTGAAGCCAGCCTGGGCTTCATAAGAACTTCCAGGCCAGACTGGTATACAGAATTACTCATTAAAGGAATCCCACACAGGGCCTGAGGAGGTGGCTTAGTGAATGAAGTCTTGTAACAGCATGATGACCTGAGTTCAATTCCCAGACGTGTAGAAGAAAGAAATGAAGAAAAAAAGAAAGAAAGGAGAGAGAGAGAGAGAAAGAACAAAAGAAAAAAGGAAGAAAAGGAAAGAAAGAAGAAAGAAAGAAAGAAAGAAAGAAAGAAAGAAAGAAAGGAGAAAGGAAAGAAAGAAAGAAAGAAAGAAAGAAAGAAAGAAAGAAAGAAAGAAAGAAAGAAAGAAAGAAAGAAAAAGGCTCAGTGTGGCTTGGTGTAGTGGCATACACTGAAATCTCAGTGTTGCGAAGGCCAACACATAGATTCCTGGGCCTCATGCCTGGCATATTTGACAGGTTCTAGGCAATTTTAGATATCCTGCCACATTTTTAAAGAAAAAGTGGGTGATGCCTAAGTAACAACCCTCCAATTGTCTTCTGAGCTCTATATACATATCCACATGAGTGCATACCTGCATGGACACATATACACAAAGTCCATACATAGGTATGTTTGCTGCAAATCTTTCTGCAGACTAGATTTTCAGTGTCTGATCTTCTAGGGCTGGAAGTTGACGTCTCTCCTCTAAACAATAACTGAGAAAAGCTATTGGGAATGTTTACATTTATTTTATTCTCCCCTGCCTTCTTCACTAGATCCTTAACTAAACCACGAGTCCTGTCTTGGGATTTGGTTTGCACACTCAGTCTTCATTTGAGTACCTCTGGGCCTCATCACATCCTAAGAAAACAAGTGTTGCTGCTTCCCAGGCCCATTGTGAGATAACAACCTGGCATTAGCATGCCATGTTAATTAGTGAAAATTTCAGGCTAAGCAAGAGCTAAGAACTAAATCACAGTGCTGTTTTTCTCCACTTAGAGTCAAAGACATTCCCTCCCTCCCTTTACATCGTGGAATATTGCATAGAGATCCTTCCTCCGATACACCTGGGTGAAATACTAAGGGGTTGAGAGGATAACAATGTACAAAATGCCAGCTAATTTCATGAACGTGTGTTGTCATCCATGGATCTCTAAGGTGTCTGTTTCTGAACCCCTGAAGACGTTCTTTGTTCTCATCTCTTAATCATGGGACACAAGCTAGCTAGCTCTGTCTGCTCTGGTTCAGCAAAGCTTTATCTTGCTAAATCCTGATTTGACAAGGACCTTTGGAGGTTATCAACCATAGAGAAAATTAGGGAAGTAACATTTTGAAAAAAAAAATTCCTAAGGTACTCAATAGCTTCCCACTGAAGTCCATGTCAGAACAGCAGTAGGCTTGCGGAGAGAGGTGCTGGTACCACCTGGGATTGCTGGTAAAGTCTTTCTGCAGGAGGAAAGGCCCACTATCACACTTCAGGGAGCTGTGGAAGTTAAGGAATAGAGCATATGATCTTAAAAATTAGCACAAATGGGCTAGGAAGACATGACCTGAGCTCTGACCTCCAACACCCACAAAATTGTTGAGCATTGGGGTGTATCCAAAATCCCAGTGCTAGGGAGCAAAGACAGGAAGAACCCAGGAGCTCTCTGGCCAGCCATTCCAGCCGAAGCAGATCGGCTCAAAGATAAGGTGAAGATGAACCTGAGGAAAGCATCCCTTTGTAAACCTTTGGTTTCCACACATCACACATGGGCACATATGCAACTGATACCATATGTACAAAAAAAGAAGGAGACATCAGAGACATGCGAAGCAGTGGGGGGGGGGGGGTAAACAAAAGAAAAGGAGAGAGGCCTTTCTGTCTGGAAGAACCTGTAAGCAACATGGATATATCCTGCCAGGCCATATGTTAGATTAGGGACTGATGTGGGTCCCCAACAGGAAGCCAGGCTTTGTGAGGAATGAGAGAGTATGCCTTGAGTGCTCATGAGCACTGGTTCCATTTGGTGTAGCTGGGGTCTAAGAAGGGTTCCTGATAGCAAAATGACCTGAAAGAAGAAGAGAGAGGTCCAAGGAAACACCTGCTCCCTACCAGTATCCCTGTGACCTATTAGGTCATTACAGTACTAGCTTTAAATTATTGATACAGCATTAGTGTTTGTTCTTAGATTACTGTCCATGGGCCATATTTTAAGAAGAGAACCTTCCTTGGGGCTTCTAGGTGAGGTTAGCTAGTGAACACAGGCTTCTTCAGGGACCACAAGGGGGCTGCACCTAATCCACAAAGCTTTTACATCAGGGAATCAAAGGAGTTGTGTTCTCCAGAGTGTTGAATTTACTATCCAGCAGGCCTGTCAGTGGCCTCTCTAAAAAGATAAAATTAGACAATGTTGGACCTGCCATTATCTGTTTGAACCAGAAAATGAGTTTTGACCCAAGTTCAAAGCTCCATCTCTCTGCCATAAACCCCAACAGTTACACTGGCTCTGCAAAAGCCAAGAAATCCCGCATCTATCCTTAGGAAAACTTAATTGCCTGCTTATTGCTATTACTGTGATTAATGGGGGTGAACCTGCTTTCAGTAATGCCTCATAAAAAGGAGTGGGCAGCCACTTTCTAGAATATAGGAGCCAAGAACTTCAACTCCCTTCTGGCTAAACATCAGCACATTACCCCACTACCGCACATTACCCCACTACACACACACACACACACACACACACACACACACACACACATCATTTCTTAGAACCTGTGCATCAATACCATGAGGATGGAGTCTATCCCTGTTATGAGCAATCACCAAGTCCCCAGAGTCAACTCAGCCCAAATGACTACCTTAACATCAAGCTCTTTGAGGTCTACCCACTCAGGCAGCTGCCAGAGACAGAAAAGTAGGCCCATTTCAACAGAGGTGAATTGGAGAAGCTGGGCTTTGGATCCATTCCAATTCAATTTGCTCTCTTCTTTCTTAAGATTTTATAGCGCTTTTACTTTCCTGGCCCTGGAAAAATCAGCTCTGTCAAAATATACGCCACAGTATTGGGCCTGTACAGGGGCATTCTCCAATGTCCTCCCCTTCCAGGGCATAAATTAAAATGACAAGGCATAAATCCTATTTATCTGCTAATGAACTGTTCCCACTGAAAGGCAGAGATCTTGCTGTTTCCATTTGGAACCCTTCTCTTTCCGAGGATCATGATTAGCTGAAGGCCTCTGAAACTCCACCACGGAAATAGCTGGAGATACTTCCAGGTGACGGCTTGAAGAGGCTTCACTCGAAAGGATCACCACTTGTCTATATGTGAAGGGCAGTCTAGGGAAAGTGGGAAAACATCAAGTAGGTAACGAAGCTGGAGACTCAAGAGAGGGGCTTCACATCAGGGGTACAATCTGGAGAGCAGAAAAGAGATACAGAAAGGGTTTGTTTCCATTATGAGGCCAGCCTGTACCAGCTCACTTTAAGCTGAACTCAGATGGACAAGGACAACAACTCCTTAAGAATGTGAGCTAAAAAAGTGAAGGCCCATCCTTCTCCAGAGGTCAAAGAGTATTCAGTTTTCAAAATGGCAATGAAATTATATGCTAGCTGCATTAAAATGGCTCTTTCAGCCAATTTAATTGCAAAATTATGGGCAAATTTATTTAAAACAAGCAGGATCGCTCTTCCAGAAATGGCTGGAGCGTCTCTTTTGCCCTGAGTAATCTGTAATCAGTCCTTGGACTTTCCAGCACTACAGTGAAGCATATATACAGTACTAATTCTATGAGGATGATGGACTGTAGCCGGACAACCAGCAAAATCATGGAGCCTGGGGAAGAGACTCCTGACAGGGATGGCCTTAGCTTCAGCGGACAGCTGCTGCTCTGAGATGACACAGGGGGATGTTAAGATAGCACTATCACCCCAGAGAATATGAATGAGATTAGATGAACAGTCAGAAGGGAGAAGTTGGTCTGGGACTGGCGCCAAACCAATAAACTGGGCAGAGAAACCAATAAACTAAGAGAGGAGACAGAGTGAATGTCCTCAAGAAAATAAGATCCCAGGGTGAATAGGCAAAAGAAGCAAAGTGTTTGTCAATGAATAAAACAGGTAAAGAAATCATGGCATATTCACCCAGTGGAATATTGACCACCATTAACATAGATGGACCTGGAGGACGTTATGCTGAATCAAATCAGCCAGATAAAGGAAGACATGTACTGCATATTATTGTGAAAAAGTAAACTAAGAAAGTGAGCTCACTGCAAAGGACAATGATGGTTGCAGAATTGTGGGTGAGATGAGAACTTAGCCAGTCAAAAATTCAAAGTTTGAAAGACAGGAAGCCTAGGTTCTGTGGTTCATTGTACAGAAAGGTGACTGTAGCCAATAGTACACTATTTCAAAATAACTGAGCAAATTTCGAATATCTTACCAATGACACGATAAATATTTGAGGTGATGTGCATACTAACCATATAGACTTAATTGCATCACACTGAAAATATCTCAAACATTACTTTCCATCTTATACATGTATGCCAAAGTGATCTTTCAACAATCAAAAAGGATATTAATGAGTTTTAAAATAAAATACTAGCACAGAGGGTGGACATTTCCAAGGAGGCTCTTAATTTTGTATTTGAAAGACTGCTTTTGTTTTATCATCTCAAAGATGGGATCACAAGAAGATCCATGATTGGTTGAGTCCCTAAGGAACAGGCAGGGGTCTGAGCAGTCACTAGGGTGTAGAGGGGAAAAAAATAAAAGTTCTGTGCATCGAGTAGTGAGGTTTCTGGCACGCAAAGAGGCTGTCAGGGAGCAGTGAGATAATGTTTATGCCAGCCTTCTGTCTCTCCTCTCCTGCCTGTCACACCCAATAACCATTATTGCCAAAATTACAATAATGTTTCCTATCTGCTCAGCCTGTACCAAACTGATTACATTAATGAGACAATTTCTACTCCTTCCCAAAAAGATGTTCTAGATTTCCCCATTGTAAACACAGGCCACTGAGACAGAGAGAACAGAGAAACTTTTCATGCAGAACCCTCCTCCAGGAAGCAGAAGAACTGAGATGCAAACCCAGGAGTTCTGATGTCGGAGCTCGGCTCACAGTCTATATTGCTCCTCTCAAGTTGTCCTAAGGAGAAGGAGTGAGAATGTTCAGTGAATAGCACAGGTTTAGCTTGAAAGTATTCTGAGACTCTGTCCAGATTGCCTTGGTTCATTGATGGTGATTTCCCTGAGATGTGCATGACTGCTTTGATGAATTAGAAGTAAACTTCTTCACATGAGGTACCCTATAAGACTCCAGAAAACAATAAAGATGAGCTTATTGCATTCTCTGTGTTAGCGTAAAGACTTATTATTTACTCTAAGCTAAAGACAGGGATTTGTTGTGGGAATGTCAGGCTTGTGCTATTTGACAGATGGTGTCATTAAAATTCATATACATTCTGCAAAGAGAAACTTGGATAGAAGATACAAAGGCAGGCACATAACCAATCACAGCAAGGTATAGATAGATTCCTCCTTATGGAAAGGAGAACCTAAAACTCAACAAGCTGGGGTCTCTCCTGCAGAACTAGAGGGAAAGAGGGTGGCCACAAAATCCCATTTCTTAGTAGGAGAACTGCTCTTCATGAGGTCTCATTATGTCCTCACATAAAATTAGTCTTATAAATCTGTCATATTATTCCTAAGACACACGCTTCAGGGTCCTGGCCATTCCTGTGTTATCTATGTTCTTGTTTGTTTCTCTGTTGGTGTGATAGAATTCTGATCGAAATTATCTTGAGGAGGCAAGGGTCTATTTCATATTACAGAGTATAGTCCATCATTAAGGGAAGCTGGAGTCAGAAGTCAAGCAGGACCCTGGAGGCAGGAACTGGAGCAGAAACCACGTAGGAATGTGGCTCACTAACTTGCTCTAGAATCACCATCAGTTACCCTTCCTATGCAGCTCAGGTTAGCCCACCCAGAGATGGAACCTGCCACAGTGAGCTATGTCCTCCTACATCAGTTATTAATAAAGAAAATGTACCATAAGCCATCTGACGGAAAAATTTCTCAATTGAAGAGCTCTTTTCCCAGGTATGTCAAGTTGACAACCCATATGAGCCACCATCATGACTTCTATAGTTACTGTGTCTTAAATACACACATCTTCATATCTGAAGCTAGGATCGACTTATCAAAGAGAACATGTAGGATTCAAATTCCTGGGTCTAAGTTACCTCAGCCAATACAATGTTTGTTTGTTTGTCAGTTCCATCCACCTACCTTCACATTTCATTTTCCTTTATAAACTAATAAAATGTTTTGGTGTATAGCTACGAAATTTTCATTATCCATTTGCAGGTTGCTAGACATTGAGGCTGTTTCCGTGTCCTAGCTATTGTGAACAGAGCAGCAATGAACACGGATAAGCACCTCAGTGGTGCAGAGTCCTTTGGGCATATGCCCAGAAGTTGAAAACAAAATGTATGATGACTGGATTCTGATCCTGTCTTGCTTTGTTCCCTTTTAGGCTTCTGAAATCATCATTGAAGAAAAACACCATTTACTACAGTGACTAAGAGCTCAAAATAGTATCTCCAATTGCACTCTGACATCAATTTATTGACTGACTGCTGTGTATTGTTGACTTTTGCAAACATCAGCAATAAAAGACTGACCTGAACCTAACCATTCAGCTTCTCCTGGATTAGTCAAGAAGAGAGGGATTGAAGCCCTATTCACCCTAAGGTCTGAGCAGTTGCTTTATACAAAACATTGCTGAAATATATCATAATCATAAGGGCATCATCTACCTCTACGGATAAATGCGAGTTTGAATTAAAGTTCTGCATGAGTTGCTTCATCTTCTGGAGCATCGGTTCCTTTATTGTAAATCTGGAAAAACAGCACCTACTATAAAAGCTGATGAATGAACTAATACGCATAAATATTATGATGGGTAAACATTCCATGGGCTTTTCCTCGGCTGTGATGTCTGCATAAGCATTATTCTAGATACTCTTGTGAGGATTATTTTGGATGAATCAGCATTTAATTGGGTAGAATTTGAGTACAAGCTGATTTCCCTCCACAATGGGGGTAGGCTTTACCCAATCAATTAAGATGTTGAACAGAACAGAAAGACATATCCCCCTAAACAAGGAGTTCTCCTGCCATGCCTTTCAGCTTCATGTGCAACATCAACTCTTACTGGGTCTCCAGCTAGCCAGTTCATATGCAGATTTTGGACTCGCCAGTTTCAGTGTGAGCCAATTTCGCACACATCTTATTGGTTTCCATTTTATGGAGAATCCTGATTAACACAAACACACCATACCATGCCTGACTACACATTAGGAATTCTATATACTGCATCTCCTTCAATGGCCCCAACAATTTATGTGTGATGACCTTCATTATACAGGATAGGAAATCAAAGACCAGGGAGACAAACCATCTTGCTTTTATCGAGTAGATAATAAATGCCAGAGGCCTGACTCACACTCAGCGGTACTTGCCAGGCCTCTGCTTGGGAGGCAGGCTTGTAGAAAGTTTGAAGGACAACTTATTTTGTCTATGTTTCTAAAGAACATAGACAAAGTGTCAAAATGTATTTAAGTTCCAGAGCATTTTGTTTCTTCTTGAATACGTATAGACGGTCACTCAATGTATAATACTCTAATTCACAGGCTTGCATCAGAGCCCCAGGGCTCTGCAAGGCTATTAAAATTAACTCCAGGAAGATGCCATATATCAAGCAGAGAAAGGCTCTTGAAAACACCCTCCATTTTGCCCTCGTGAGTTAATTCATTTTGTGTATGTGACCTATTTGCACCCTACTACCATTGCACAGCTACTAACAATATTTGCTAAGTTCCATCTGATCAGATAATTTCTAAAATATATGGATTCCCCGGGTGCTAGTCAAACCTCTACCTCAACCTTCAGAGAATCTACATAAGTAAACATACATTTCTCATTTTCAAAAAGGAACCGCTGATAAATGATTTAGGGATGCAATGTTTAGAATATGTTGCTAACTTTGCTTTAGGACAAACTAGAGCTTGGAAGAATACATTCTTCAGTGCACTTACTCCTTCCCAGTAAAGATGGGGGACACAAATTAATCTTTTTTCTCTCACTTAAAGCAACAAAAGTATAGAAACACTACCAAAGACAATGTACCCAACACTGGCATAAAGAAAAATGGAAGGAAGAAAAACTCAGTGTGGACATGGAAGTCCTATAACTGTGTGTGTGTGTGTGTGTGTGTGTGTGTGTGTGTGTGTGTGTGTGTACATACATACATATATATCTTCAGCAATCTCTAAGCCATACTGCAAGGTAGAAAAAGCCCACCTCCCCTCAGTGTCAAGAGTACTGAACTACTTCCAAAGCAAACAGAATTGGCAGAATAGAACATTGAAGAGAAGACAGTTGAACAAAGTTGGAACCCTGGGGTCCTCAAAGAGTTGCTATGGAGTATCTGTCTCAGAACTGATGAGGATAGGCTTATGAGAAAAACACTTTAAGGAAGGGAAAAAAAAACTCTGAATGGTTGAAAATACTCAGCTTAAAGCAGAGCTGGGGAAAATTCCTGCTCCTCTTTGCCAGGCTAGAAAACCTCATGACGCTGCATACAGTCACAAAAAAGCTTTGCAACAGCAATGAGAAACAGGTAAACCTAGATAAAGCATTACTCTGGTCTGACCTAACAGAATTTACAAGCAAGACCTAATTACAGTGAAATAGGAAGACAGAGTTGTGGCATTCTATTGCACAGAAAAATGACAATGATTAGTGAAAATATTGTGTATACTTGAAAACAGCTGAGAGACTGTTTCAGTGGTCTACCACAAACAAATAATAGATATTTGAAATAATGAATACTCTTATTGCTCTAATTTGATTATTGCCTGATAATTACGTATCAAAATATCAAATTGCACTTCCTCCTTAATTTCGTACAATAGATGTCAGTCAATTTTTTAAAAAGATCAAATATAAAACAATGAAATATTTGTATCCCCAGAAAATCTTAGTAAATGACTATAATATGAAAACAAAATAATATAGCAGCCAATCAGATAAAATTTATAATGATCTGAGTCATAAACCATAAAGCAAGTACCAAAGTAAGAAATCATATCTTGGAAGGCAACAATGGAATCAAAAGAGAATTGCAAAGAAAATCAACCCAATTGAAGGCAAAAAGACAAGTGAAAAAAAGAACATCTGTAGTTGAAACAAATCTCCTCTCAAATATAAATACTCCTTCATTGGGCTGTTTTAGCTTTTATTTTGCTAGCTTTTCTTTTAAGATTGTTTCATCTTTTTTCTGTGACTTTTCTATTGTGTTCTCTCTTTTTCTTTACCTAAAACCTATGAACTTTAAGCTGGATGGTGATGGTGCATGCCTTTAATCCCAGCACTCAGGAGGCAGAGGAAGGTGGATCTCTGTGAGCTCAAGGCCAGCACGGTCTACAAGAGCTACTTCCAGGACAATAGGCTCCAGAGCTACAGAGAAACCCTATCTCAAAAAAACAAAAAAAAAAAACAGCAAACAAAGAGAAAACTAAACAAAGAAACAAACATAAACTATAAACTTTCCCAAAGTCCTGTCTCATTTTGGCTTTGTTCCATTCCCTCACTTCTTTTTACTTCTTAAATATAGGTTTCTATATCACAAATAATCTTTAAACTCCATTGTTCTTAAGAATAACCTGCCACTCCTTTCTATCTATTCTTCACTTTTTCCATTGTTCTAACATCAACCCTAGGTTGTGATGACTAATCTTGTGGTCAACTTGGCTCTTCTGAGAAAAGGAGCCTATGCTTTCATTTTCTTGATCACATTGTCCTACTGCCATGTCTTCAGGCACTTTTTAAGTTGCTAAACGATGCAAAGGGGCCCATTCCACTGTAGGCGATGCCACCCCTAGTGAAGTTGGCCAGGGCTGTGTAAGAAAGATAGTTGAGAAAGTCAAAGGGAGCACGCCAGTCAATAGCTTTTCTCTGCAGTTTTTCTTCAACCCCTTACAGTGAGTTCCTGCTTTGGCTTCCCTCATGGATAAATTTTAGAATAACATAAATTCTTTATTTTCTGACGTGTTTCAGTCAGTGTTTTAACACAGCAATGGAAACAAAATCATATCAATATTCTTAATCAAAATATTTTCTTTCCATTCCTCCCATTAGTAATTAATAGCTCTGTTCACAATGCACTACCCTTGTTCTTTGATTTCTATAAGTTAGTGGAACTAAGAGAAGAATATTTTTAGTCAACTATTACTATATTTGTATAGAGGTTATTGGGTCAGTTGTGGTTGCTTCTGCTGTTAATAGTCTACTTCCAAACGTTCTATGGAGACTCTGCTTGGTACTTGGTACATGTAGACCAAGGCTGTGTCTATTGAGCTGTGCCTGAGTCTTCTGGTGACAAAAAAAAACCCTCTTAACCATAGCTCAATGCAATTATTTCAACTGAAAGAATATAATGGCAAAAATTTCAAACTAACAATCTAGTCCCATTTCAAGTCTTAATACAGAAACACAATAAACACAAGAAATTAAGGTGGTATGATTACTCCAGAAATTACAGTCTACAATAGTGAATTCTGGTGAAAATGGACTAATTGAAATCCCACACCAGTATTTTAACAAACAATTGTAAACGTGTTTAATGTAATAAAGCAGGACACAAACTACTGGATGAATTAAAAGATAACACAAATAAAGAGCTTAGTGAAATAAGGGAGTCAGCAAAGGATATAAAAGAGGGATAAAATAAGAATATGGAAATGCTTAAAATAATCAATGGAATTTTCTAGAAAATGAGAAGTGCAATCAATCAAATAAAAACCTAGGTGGAAAGCCTCATCAATGAATTAGGTAAGTGGAAAACAATACTGTGGCTTAAAGATAGTCTCAGTGAGTTAAAACATCTAGCCAATAACGACAAAATGATAACAAAGTACAAGCAGAGCGTATGAGATCTATGGGGTGCAACCGAAAGGCTAGATGAATGATACTGCACATGTAGTAGAATGACAAGAAAAACTGATTATGCTGAATGCTGGGTGACAAACTGTGCTCTCATCCACTGCCACTGAGAGTGTAAAGTACAATGGCCACTTTAGGAAATATGCCTTCTGTATGAGTCATCCATTTTAACTCTGTGTATTTACCCAAAGCAGGAGACAAGCAGAGGTCATCGTAGACACTGTACATAACAGCCACGGCGGGTATTTTGTCAATTGCTAAAAGCTTGAATGAGCTCAAATGATCGCAACAGTTGGAAAACTTCTCAGCAATTAAGTGGAAAATGTTAATGATATATGCTATGGTGTGGATATATCTTGGTAATTATCTTGAATGAACGAACACAGGCAACAGCAAGAGTGAAGAGTGTCCAGATCCACTGGTGAACGGTCTAGGAAGTGCAAACTGATGTGTGCTGACGGAAATCACAACCACAAGTAACTGAAGCAGAGGCTAGAGTGCAGAAGGAAGAGCTCACAAGAGGAAAATAAAATCCTGAAGAGCGACTGCCCCCCTTGTGATAGGTGGATGATTGTCTTGGTTGCTTTGCCCCATAAGTGGAGATATATGTCAGACTTACAAACTCTTGGGCTGCCCTGTTCAGGGACATCTACTTTCAGAAGCACAGTCACATGCAGTTAATTACACTGGCCATAAGATAATTACAATATTATCACAAAAGGGGTCCTGGGTTCACTAGAGTCTCATAAGAGGACTGTATATACTGTATCCTCATTACTCTTCGCAGTGTTTGTCTATGACACTGAGGGTATACACACTGAAAATGTCAAAGTCTAAACTGGAGCTCTCTCATGAACATGGTGCTCCTGTCTAAATGACTTTGCCAGCCAGACTGAGCACCCCCTAACACATGACGTTTGTGGTAGACTTTCTCTGTGTGTTTTCTGATGTCTATCAATTTTCTTTGCCTCAAATTACTTTTAAGGCTATGTTCTAAAGATGAACATTTACCAAATATACTCTCCATCACAGATCTGTGAAACATCCCAAGGGATTCTAGACTGAATCAGTAAGGCAAGTCTGAAACAACAAAAGTAGCAAATTGATAACATCACGATACAAATGAAGCCAGTGTATAAAGTGCTAAGCTCCAGCCAGGACTGTCTGATAGACTTAAAGGTGCCTTTATGACTCCCTGAAGGAATAAATATCCTATTTCCTGGTAAATGTTAAAGTCACAGAAGAGGACATGCTACTGCAAAGAAGTAGGGATGAGGTACTACCTGAATAACCTAAAACCCAATGGGCATAAAGAAAAAGCCAAAACTGAGGTCTACCAGGAATAAGATCATACTTTCCAGCAATAAGATCATACTTTCAGAAAATGCATTTAAAACCTGAAACAAAATCTCTGTCAAACGCGTGTGTATACCGTGGGGAGTGATCAGCTGGGGAGTGGATGGGCTGTAAATTCTAGAGTCCTGGAATTGAATTTTTGCTACAGGCTACCCTCTACTGAAAGACATGGTAAAGAAGAAACTTAGCAAGAATTGGCTCTAACATTCTAGAAAAAAAGACATTCTTCTGAAGCTTCCATGGTGGCCCAGGACTGTTTTTCCAGCAGAGTGTAGGCAGAGACAGTAAGATACCTAGAGATCACTGGCCAGCCAGTCTAGTTTAAGAGGTTAGCTGCAGCATCTAACAGAGACACTGACTCGAAAAGTGAGGTGACGAGCAATCAATCAGGAAAAATGCTTGAGTTTCGCATTTGACCTCCATATGCACTTGAATTCACACAGAGACACAAACCCACACATATTCACATACATGTCCATACATGTATTCACACATTCTCACATATGCAAATATGCATATACACATGCACATACACAAACATATATGTACATACAAAGTCACTTTGACTTTGATTCTCTGGTTTAACTAGAAATATGTGGGATTGTGTACATGGTTCTGGCCACTGAAGAGTCAATAAGGTCATCCCAGTCCTTTGCAAACCAAATCAGTACTGTAATGAAATCTCGTCATGGAAAGGGGCTAGTACAGATTCCATATATGCCACCCGAGATTAAAACTCCAGTTCACCAAGTCAATAGAAACCACTTAAGTGTGTCCAGCACTAATAGTTGGTAAAATGATACCCTAAATTATTTTGTCAAATAAATTTTATATTTAGCAGGAGGCGGCTTCCATTTTGTGTAGAAAAAGTGACACCGGGATATTTATAAAAGTAGTTTGGGTTAAAATAAGAAAGATTACATCATGAGTAAATCAGTTACTGTGGAACACTAAAATCTCACTCAGTGAACCTTCCAGGGAGCAATGTGTGACCAGACAGTATTATAAAAAACATGATTTATTTCTTAGGGCCTAAACCCTGAGCTATAGTCTGACTGTTCCATGCGAGCCACATGGATTTCTCTCCTAGAGCTAAAGGATCTTGTGGAGCCTAGAACAAGTCTACTAACAAGCTTCTACCATGAAACCCATGAGTGAGCCACAGGTCTCCTTGCTGTGTTGGGGGAAACACAATGTCCAGAAAACAAACAACCGAAAACCTGGAGAATTTGATATGAGCTTCTGTAAACCGGTCCTAGGAATTTTTCAAATATTTTAATAGGCACATTTTCATTAGTTCTATGAAAAGAGATCATTTACAGTAGATGGCAAAGGGAAAGTATAGATGGCTTGGTTGTCTTCAAAGAAGCAGAAACCAAAAGCCTCTCATGCCTTAATTATTAAGAGGAAGGGTGTCCAAAAGTTCAGTCCAAAAGGACCACACAGATCTATGTCTTTTACACTCTGTCCCTGGCATTATAACCCTACCGAATATCCTAGAACCTGATCAGTCCTGACAAGTGGGCTCTAGGGGTGGAAGATGTAATAAGTAGTTGATGATTTCAATCAACTGGTCAGTTATTCCTATCCATAGCTAAAAGAATTCAGCCCAAGAGTCATACACCGTAATATGAAGTCCCACTGGCAGATTCATTTGGCATCTCTTTGTTTCGTTATCTGTATGTGTAGACTCTATATTCTCTGCACAGGGCCAGCTCTGCTAAAAGCAACCAAATAAAGAACTTGTGACTCATCACAAATAGTAATCCTTATAATTTCTTGCCCTTGACAAGGGACACTGAGTTACAAGGTCAAATCACATTCATTGAGAAATGCACCTAATTAGAAACCCATCATGGTGTGGTATTCAAGGTCATAGAGGATGCAAAATTTGAACAAAGTTATAAAATGCACAAACTAAACGAAGAGTTTAGTATTGAGTTACAATAAGGGTGCTTTTCTCAAACACAAACTCTAAGAAATATTAAGGGAAAATTGTATTTATATTTTAAATCACATACCAACATACAAACTGTTTTCTTGAAGAGATACTTTAATTTTTATGGTAATTTTCGCTTTTATTAAAAATAGACTCATTTCTCATACAATATATCCTGATTACACTTTCTCTTCCCCCTACTCCTCCCAGTTTCTCCTCACCTCCCCTCCCCTTTGGATCCACTCTCTTTCTATCTCTCATTAGAAAAAACAAACAAACAAACACACGAAAACAGGCTTCTAAGAAATAACAAAAAAACACAAATTAAAAAATAAAAAGAAAAAACAAAAACATAATGCTGAACTTGGACACGGCAAACTGATGGAAGGATAAGAGCCCATTTCCTATAGCCAAAGCAAGAATTGAAACTATTAATGGCCATTCAAAATGAAATAATAGTCCAGCAATACAGGAGAGTCCCAGCCTTGACTGCCAATGAGCCTAGTAACTAACTGAGAAAATCAATCATATCAGGGCTCAAGCCAACCCCGTAAGATGCAAGGGATGGGACAGTCTCACAACTGGAAAACTCTGTTGCTGTCCAGAGTCAGGCAACATATAGCTTTGTAAATATCAGGTCACTCTGTGCTTCTATTTCCACATTATAAAAGATTGGGGGCCCACTAGAAATTATGCCAAAGTTTCTAAAGGAGAAGTTTGAGGAATAGGGTGCTGAAGAACATTCCTACCTCAGCCCCACGAACAAACAGCAAAGCCAGAGACTAAGGGTGCTGCCCAGGACTTCATAGCAGCCCTGCCCTCCAGAGAAATAGCACTGCCTCTCCAGCGGAGGAAAGTTGGATGTTGGTTTTATTAAATCAGACTCCATTCTTTCAGACTGTTTCATAATATAAAAAAAAAAAATCCTCCCATACTCTCCCTGAATTGGCTGCGAAGCTCAGAATGTCTAGAAGCCACGGAAGCACAAACCCAAGTGGAGCGAATCTGGGTTTAAGAGGGGGAATGGCATCCACTTGTAACTCAACCAACGCCCTCCAAGAGGCTCAGTCGACGTGTTTTAATGTTAAAGAGAAAAAGGTTCTCATGGAAACCTCGGAGGACAATGTTTTTCTGCACAGAAAAGTCCAGACCTCCTAGAATTAGGAGATGCTAAGAGGCCATCAGAACAGGACCTTATCCCCAGCCAGCGAATATACAGGCTGCATAGCGAGGAAGCTCAGATTCAGCTCTTGACAGCTTGGTCACCTCATCACTGTTACTCACCACAACAAATTTCAGTTGTTAGAGAAGTATACAAGAAGAGCTAAATAGAGTCATATGTACGTGTCACCGGAAAGAGTTCAAACCTGGAAGAGCGCTTGTGGGAATTCGAAGTGTCAATCACAGATAGAGCCTATACCCATGGTCTGGAAGGGCTTTGTTCAGAAAGAAACTGCTTCCCAGCTTAAGACCGCAATGTGCCAGAGCATCTTCTTCACGGGAACAGACATATGATATTGAGCCTTCTGCCACCAACAGCAACTGAAAGTCTAAAGTTAGCCCCCGATTTGATTTTCCGTTGCAGACTTCTGGAACTCTTAGAAAAGAAGCTTCCATAGATTTGCCCAGACCACCTATGAGAGCTGTTTTCTGTGGAATTTAGGGAGTCCAAATAGAAAATCTGTGGATCCCCTTCAACAACGTTTCCTGTAACAAGGTGCCCAAGCCCAGGATTTACCGCCCACTAATTACTTCCTGTATTCCCTGCCTCCCTAATGAACTCAGTCATCAAAGAAAATCTGAAGCCCACTCAAATCTGTTGATGTCTCTGCCTTTGAAGAGATTAGAGCTTAAGTCAGACACTAATGATGTAGCTATTACCAAACACACAAGCAGAATGCAAATGATTTGTGTTGGTGTTTATATGAGCCACCCCACAGACCCCAGAGAGATTCAGTCTCCTGCTTGTGCATTTGATTAGCAAAGAAACATCAGGGGAGGTGCCTGTTCGGTTTTCAGAAGCAAATCCTCTCCTGAGCATAAGAACTAAAATGTCAGTTTTGAAAAATGGAAATGTGTGGGGGACAGCTGTAAGGTCCTCCGTGGGTGTTTTGCATATGGCTTTAGGAGGGGGCAGTCTTTATTGTCATTCTAAAGTGATTTCAGGAAAGCCAGCCAGCACCCCCAACTTCCTTCAAATCCTCCTAATGAATCCCTAGACAGAATAGAGCACAGTAATATGATATTCCCAAAGTAGGCTCCCGCCCAAAACATTGCCTATCTCTTTGGCTATAGGAGGAAATGAAAATATCCCCAAGTGCTATACACAAGTTATTTTTCTGGCTTGCCTGAGAGGATTTATCCTCCTGGAGCAGGTGACTAGAGAAAGATTGGGAGTCTTCCAAGAAGCTACTTTCTCTGTCTAGCGCTTCAGTTTAAATGAGATGAACTGAAAAGCGATGAAGATTTTTCTGAACGAGTTTTGCTAGAAAGCCCCTGAGCCTGTGGTGAGTGCAGGACCTTGTTAGAAAAGTGTGGTATGCCTGAGCACTCTGAATAACCCCCTGGTTATCCAAAACATGTTTGTCACAGGCACTTGGTTCTTCCCCAGCTTTTTTCATATTGTTTTCCATACAGCTTATTTTGTACTTCTTTTAATATTTAAGGAACATTTGTGTTATTGAACCACAGTCTCATTCTACAACAGATGCAGACCATTAGCACTAGGTTTAAATATTGAAAAGATATTTTAAAGCTGTGTGAATTGGATCAGTGAGATATCTCAGAGAGCTGAGGTACTTGCTACCAAAACTGAAAATCCGAGTTCTAGCCCAGAGCCCACATTGGAGAGAACTGACTCCCACCTGACCTCCCCTGACTGGTAGGAATATAAAATGGCACAGTTACTTGAAAAGCAGTGAGAATTATCTCAAAAAGTTAAAAGTCGAGTAATCTATCATGTGATCCAGGAGCCTCACCTCTGAGCATTTATCCAACAGAACCAAAATCAAGACCTGAAGGAGGCATTTCAGTCTTTGTTAACTTTCCCATTTGATTCACAATGATTATCTAAGGGTCCACTGACGGATAATTGGATAAAAAAAATAAAAATATGGTGTGGTGTGATTCAATACAGCCTTAAGAAAGAAGTAAAGTCTATAATGTCATCTGCGGAAGAATCTCAAGGACATGGTGCTGTGTGAAATGAGATGACCACACAAGAAAAGTCCTGTATGTTTTTCTTTGTGAGAGACTTGGGAAACAGCCAAATTCATAGATGTGTAACATAGAATAACTGTATCCAGGAGCTGGAGTAGGGCCATTGGAAGCAATTGCTCAAATGCATAATTTTTCTCTCATACAAGATGAGAAAAGACCTGGAGGCCTACTTCACACTGCGTACATATTATAGTTATTCATACAACACTGTGTGCTTAAAGTTCTAAGAATGGAAGCTAGGCACCATTGTGTGTGTCCATAAACCCAACCTACTGTCTTGAAGCAGAGACATGAGTTTGAAGATGACCACTTTGGGATACATGAAGAGACCTTGTCTCAAAAAAAATTGAGACAGTACATTTCTTATTATATTTCTTACCACATTTTCAAAGGCTGCAGAAACACTGCTGTTTCTGTTGGTTCTAGTTGGCATGCATGCTGTGGGACAATGGTCTGTACCACTTAAAATCCTGATTGGCCAGTAGCCAGGCAGGAAGTATAGATAGGGTGACCAGGCAGGAAGTAGAGGCAGAGCAACAAGAATTCTGAGAAGAAGGAAGTGCAATCAGTAGTCATGACCCAGCCACAGAAGAAGCAAGATGTGACTGCTTTGCCAAATAAAGTACCGAGGCACGTGGCTAACTTAGATAAGAATAATGAGCTAATATAAGTTATAACAGTTAATAAAAAGCCTGAGCTAATGGGCCAATCAGTTTATAACTAATGTAGACCTCTGTGTGATTTTATTGGGACTTAATGGCTGATGGCTGTAGGATCTGGGAGACAGAAACCTCTGTCAACACATCCAGTGGGAAGCACAGTCTGCATATCCTTCACTAGAAACCAGGCTTGATAATATGAACAGCATTCAAAATGCAATTGTTATACCAGTCTATTCAACCAAAATCATGGTCTTAGTCCCACTTAGAATCCAAGTCATTTGCAATCAGGTACAATGCTCTTTAGCTCTCACAGTATCCAGAGTCTAGTACTACTGTCTGAGTTTGCCAATGGTGTCTGGAAGGTCACGGGGTACCATTTTGCATACTTTCTTCAGCTTCTCTCACTACTCCCTCACTGATCAAGTATTAAATAATACAGTTGGTTTCTGCTTTTGAATTTGATAGTTGAATATACCATGAGATCTCTCTGGCTTTATACCAAACTAATATAATTTATTTGTATTTTTGTTGTTGCTTTCTGAGACAGAGTTTCTCTGTAGTTTTGAAACCTGTCCTGGAACTAGCTCTTGTACACCAGGCTGTCCTCAAACTCACAGAGATCCACCTGCCTCCAGAGTGCTCGGATTAAAGGCACGAGCCACCACCACATGGCTTATTTTTTATTAAGTAATTAATTTTCCTATACTGCCTGCAGTTTCCCCTTCCTCCTCTCTTCCCAGCTCCTCCCTTAGACTCCCCCCAGCCTCCCCTCCATCCAATCCACTCCTCCTCCTTTCTGTTCAAAAAAGAGCAGCCTCCCATGCATACCAGCTGTGGCATATTAAGTTTCAGTAAGACACCTCCTCTACTATTAAGGTTGGACACTGGACTAGGTAACTCAGTAGGAGAAAAGGGTCCCAAGAGCAGGTAACAGAGTCAGAGACAGATTCTGATTCCACTATTAAGAACTACCACAATAAGACCAAACTACACAACTGTAACATATGTGTAGTTGCCCAGGTCAGTCACATGCAAGTTCCATGATTGGTGGTTTAGTCTCTGTGAGCCCCAATAAGTCCAAATTAGTTAATTCTTTGGGTTTTCTTATAGAGTAATTGGTTTCTCTGGCTCCCATAGTCCTTCCAGCTTGTCTTCCTTGAATTTAATGAAAATAAAGACACAAAATACTCAAACCTATGGGACACTATGAAAGCATGAACAGCCCTGCGCCTCTTTGGTTTTCCACCTTGGTGCTGGTTAAATACCGACAAATATGCTTTGTTTGGCAAATTATAAGCAATTAAATCAATTTCGTACGTGGAGCAAGGAGCTTAGAACTCACAAGCAGGAAGCACAAACTGGAAGCTGCACAAGTCGCCACATAGCAGGGAACATGGCAGTCAGGGGGGATGTGCTCAAGCTTGGGAAATTTCCAAGCCACAGCGCTCTTAGCTCTGCTGTGGCAGGGGTTTTACCAATACAAAAACCAAACAAACAAAAAACCCTTACTGGGTGAAAACAAGCCAGGCAGGAGGAGGTGGGAGACCTTCTGGGCCATGGACCATTTTGGCCTTTTAGACCGGTCCACCAGGTAGGTGTAGAGTTGGGATCCACGGGGGTGCCAGATGAAGAGGGACACTAAAGAGAAATCCCACATTATATCAGAATTGAGTATAGCAAAGGGTTAATTATTTAGGGGTATACTCACAGATCACAGTCCTCTGCTCAAATGGGGAATCCAGCAGCTGGAAGAGAGAGGAAGAATGTGCTTTACATCAGCGTTTATATGCCCAAGTGGATGAGTATCTTAAAGGCTACTGACTGAAGGATTTTCCTACAGCACACTGGTGTTTAGGCATCTATGTTTGGGATGATTATAAGTCAAGGCCAGGTGTTGATTCCTGTGTTTGTCCTTGTTGGATGGATATTTTGTTCCTTAGTTTCTGTTTCCTCTCTGATCTTCTGGCCTAAGTGACCAGAGATTTTGATGATTAGGGAGATTCCATGTCCAGTGGGGTGTGTCCATTGGGTTTTCTGCAGCCCACAAGGCCTTTGAGGATTTGGGTAACAGTGTGGTCTCTTGAGTTCTGGTATCTGCTTGGTCTCTGGGAGACCTCCAGTACAATAAAAGTTTCTGCCAAGGTTGTGGGCTGTGGTATGGAGCTCAGTGAAGGGTCAAATTTGGGGGCTGTTGGGGTTGGGGCAACTTTAGAGAATTTCATCTGGCTGTGAGGCTATGGCCAGTGTCTTACCTTGAATCCCTAGAATGCATCTGGCCTTAAGTAAATCAGAAGTCTGCTGAAGTTATTGGCCAGACTACGGAGCCCAGAAGTGGGAGGGCAGAGTCTTGTGTTGTTGGACAGGCTTTAGGAAGTGTTAGTGGGTGATGGGCTATGGCTTACTTGGGGTTTCTAAGACCAGCCTGGCATCCAGTAAGGTAACAGGAGCAGTGAATAGATTATTGTTAAACTCAGTTGTGAGAAACTGAAGAATCATAGAAAATCAAATAAGAATAAACTTGAAAGAAAAGAGGCAGCCACAGCCCAGCATGTTTGACAGGATATTTAGGAAAATTAAGTCACAAAAATTGACAGCATCCAGAGAACCACAGAGGCACACATGATTATTTGGAGTAAGACTCCACTCTAGGCATCTTCATCTCACTCCTCTAGTCTCTGTATTGAGTCTATTTGCTGGGTTGGGGGAGATTGATTGGAGAGCAAAAGGGAAGCACACAGATAGACAAATGCCACCAATTAGGACCAGAGAAAGGCCTCATCCCAATCAAGCATCAAAAAACATTTTAATATATGAGCTGCTGGAGCACTCAGACGTTCTTTTAGTTTGAAAAGACAAGTTTTCTTTATCCAATTTTCCTCAAAATTCTCTTCTTTGACTCTGAGTTTATCCTTTTGTCTCGACTACTGTTTCTTTCCTTTGTCTTCTTTCTACCCATGGGCTACATTCTAAGAGAATTTTCTCTTCAGTTTCAGTAATTCATTCTGTGTCAGCTAGATCCAAACTGTTATTCTGCCCAATATTTGTCTTTTACTTTTTTATCTAAATTTTAAGTTTCCTTCCTGGAACATATTTCTTTGTATAAATACCAATTGTGGTCTTCTAGAATAAAGGAAGGAGAGAATGAATTGGGGATAAACGAAGGGGTTTATAGTATGTAGTGCATACTGAGTGGAGAAGCTCTACTATCACATAGACCTATAACACACCCATTGACACTCCTTGACATGTCTATTTCAATGTTGATAAGTCTGGAGATTACACAGCACATATTCAACTATTTTTTCATTGCTGAACATTCTTTCCTTATATGGCTCATTGTTATAATTATTAAAATAATGAGCTAACATGAGATTACTTGTATATATCTATGATAAGCTTTCTTGGAAACATTCTTCAGAGGGAATTTGTTATGTGGAAACACATGTTAATAAATATTTTTCCAGAAAAGTAGCAATTTGCAGGAGTGTCAGGTACTTAGGAGAATAAGAATCTCGTCTTACCCTTGTCAACACTGAGCATTGTATTCTAGTGCTTTGAAAGCTGAGAGGTGAAAATAGTTTGTGGATTTATTGTGTATTTTTATTATTCAACCACACATATTTTTTTATATCGATTTTCCTGTATTTCTATTTCACTGTGGTGGGTAACTTTCTGTAATGACATTCTTATATGTTAAAGACAACAAACCTCTGTCATAGTTTCAACCATAAAAAAAAAGTCCATCAGTTTTTAATTGGCAATTCTTTTCTCAGTGGTATCTAATGCATAGAAAGTACTTAGTTTTTGGTTATTGCTTTCTTATTCAATTATGCTTATTTCTAAGTTTGTTCTTGCAATGATTATTTTCTAAGTTTGCAAATAGACAAGTATGTAGTCAATTATTTATAACTGATCAATGTATGTTTGAAATATATACATACATTTTTGTGTATATATCATTGAAATATATACTTTTGAAAAGATCAACCAAATATATCACTCTACTCCATATGTGTGTGCATGTGTATGTGTTGTATATGTGAATTTGTTGTATTTGTGTGCATGTCTATTTCTATGCCATATGTATGTGTGTTGTGTATGTGTATATATGTATGTTGTATATGTGTATATGTATGTGGAATATATATTTGTGTTTCTGTGCTGTGTATGTTGTATATATATTGTATATGTGAGTTGTATATATATGTGTGTGTATTGTGTTTATGTGTGTGTTATATATGCATATATGTGTGTGCATGTGCATGTTTATTTGCATTGTATATGTAAGAGGGCAGAGGAAAAGAAAACACTGAGTATCTTGATCTATCCCACTGCACCTTATTCCTTGAGGTGGATTTTCTCACTAAATGAGCAGTTCAGTCGGTGAACAAAAAGCCCGAGCAGACCTCTTGTCTCTGTGTCTCACAGTGCTACAGTTACAGGCCCATGGAGCTACATTAGGCTTTTATGTGCACGTTTGGATTTGAACTCAGGTACTCATCACACACAGCATTGTTATCAAGTGAGTCATTGTCCCAGACTTTGTTTCATTCTTTATGTCCTCTATATTATATCAATAGATCACAGACAGTGAGCTAACCATTTCCATCAGTAAACTGGTATCCATGCCTTTTGTATTATGATGTGATGTTAGATACACGTATGCTAAAACTGGTTTTACCTTATCCAAAATTCTGACTGCAGTCATAATAAAAGTCCTGGCACTTCCCCACTTAAGAATCCGTTCAGGTTCTTTTATGTTGATTTGATTTATAAGCCTTTATCTTTACCTTTAATATTTTATATTGTATTCAAGAAGTTAGATTATGACCTTACCTAAGTTGCATAATTTGAGTTTTTAATTGGGGAAAGGATTGATACTTTTATATTTGTGAAGGAAACTGAGTAAGCAAATTCTAAGTTCTGCAATTTTGTTTCACACCATATGCTTTCTAAGTTTTCTGTCATTTCTATTATGCTTCATGTTTTGTTTAAAAATTATGGCATTTGTATGTTATTGTGTTTAAAATGTAGAATTTCTGATATTAATTCATTTGTAATCTGAATCTTATGAATACATAAGTGAACTTGAATTTAATAACAAACAAATAATAACTTTCAAGTTGTTACAGATATAACATTATTCATCCAATTCTCCCATTTCCAGAAGTGCATAATTTTCTTACGGGCAATATAACAGCTTGAAGATCATCCAATAGGATGAGGATCAGCAAGCAGGATGGAACTTTTCCATTGGGAATATTTAATTCCTATGACTTCCTAGCCATGTCTATCACTAGACGTGAACCTACATGATTGGTGTATAATATTTAGAATAATACTATTTTTAAAGCTATAGCTTGAGCTTTTATAATGCAGATTGCAACCATACCATATCAAGAAAATTTCACTATATGTAGATAACATATCCCATATTACTATTCCTTCATAATTTGTTTGAGACCTTTCATACAAAAATTCAAGGTTGGAAAAGTTGGATTACATCTTTAAATTACTTGTTTAGATAGTTTAATAGTAGGTGACTATCTTTTAAATTAAGAAGAATACCTTATTGTTTTTTGGCATGATGAACAACTTGGCAAGAGATTCTTTTCCTTTTATGTTAAGAGTAAGAGATATCCAAGAAGACAAGTATTTAAGAGAAAAATAAGACTGGTTATAGTTCATTTTATCAAAATGAATTATTTTGCCATTATGTGATTTTCTTGTTTCTTCCAATACCTTCACAAAATCTGATTAGTAGTTAGTATCTTTTATTATTGTTATCCTGTATTCAAGAAGGTGCTGCTTACAGGATAGCTCACATGACTTACTCAGCCGGACTTCTTATAGAACCCAAGACAACCAGTCTAGGGATTGCAATACCCACCATGGGTTGAGCCCTCCCACATCAATCACTTATTAAGAAAACACCCCTCAGGTTTGCCTACACCCATCTTATAGAGGCATTTTCTCAATTTCAGCTCCCTACTCTCTCTTGACTCTAGTATGTGTCAACTAGGCATGAAACTAGCTAAGACAATTGATCCCTTGCCAATGTGACAAAAAAAAAACCCAAAACACATTACTATTAAGCCTGCCACCTTTTTTTTGTACATTACCAAGATTGTATGTTAATAAAGACATCACAATATAAAACATTCTACAAACTTAAAAAGTACCACAGCCTTATAATTCCAAATACTTAGGCCATTTCTTTAAAAAATATTCAGTCTCCTTTAAAATCCAAATCCTCTGCAAAACCCCAAAATCTCTCTCTCTCTCTCTCTCTCTCTCTCTCTCTCTCTCTCTCTCTCTCTCTCTGTCTGTCTTTTTTCTTTTTACTTTAAAGTCTTTCCACTGTGGACTCATATAAAATCAAAAATAAAATATTTTCGTACTTTTCAAAATAATCATCAAGGCACAGTCACAATTTGTATGAAACAAAATCAAACTCTAAAAGTACAAATAATAGAATGCCCAATATTTGGGATTCACTCAAGGACTTCTAAGGAGCATGGGTCACTTCTTCTGCTTGGTCCTCTACAGCACATATAACCTGTTATGTAGGTGCTGGCTACCTCCACTCCACCGCTGCTGCTGTTCTTGGTAGTCATTGCATGGTACTAATATCTCCAAAATGCTAGGGTCTTCTGCTGGAACTGAGCTGCACTATCACCAGTATCCTCTCCTGTGCTCTCTTTATGCTGCCAAGCCTCAGCTTCTCTGCATATCCCCTTGAAAACTGAGCCTTCAACTGTCACTGAGGCTGTACCCTCACCAATGGCCTCACCTGGCCTCACACAGTGCCAAGTGTAAGCTGTTCTCCATGACTCCTATCTGCCTTCAAAACCAGGATCACCTAGGGGACTCTTAGATTACCCAGTTTGGCTATCAACAGCAGGCATAACTTTGATCACCTCTGGAGTATGACTTCTGTGTGCTGACTCTTGGAAAACACTTCCCATAAGATTTCATCTCAGTAATTCTAATCTTTTCTTAATCACAGCTGATTCTTCGGGTCTAGCTGACCAGGCTCTACAGATTCTTCATATGAATGACTCAGTAGGGTTTCTGTTTCCCTCTGAAACTTCACAAGTCAGGCTTCATTGCCTTTTTTGCTCTACACATTCTGATCTTCAAAGCTTAAATAGAACAGCCCACTGAGCTCTCAATACGCAATGCTTCTTCTAGCCCAAAGTTCCAAAGTCCTTTCACAGTCCTCCCCGAAACACGATCAGGTTTGTAACAGAAATACCCTACTATCCTGGTATCAATTTCTGTCTTCTCTGGGGTTACTATTGCTATGATAAATTACCATACCAAAAGCAAGTTGGGGAGGAAAGGGTTTATTTGGATTGTATTTACACATTGTAGTTTATCATTGAAGGAAGACAGGACAGGAACTCAAACAGAGCAGGAATCTGGAAGCAGGAACTGATGCAGAGGCCATGGAGAGGTGCTACTTACTGGCTTGCTCACACAGCTTGTTCAAACTTCTTTCTTATTGAACCCAGGACCACCAGCCTACCCAAAATGTGGCTTCATCCACAATGTATTGAGGCACCCCACACCAATCACTAATTAATGAAATGCCCCCATGGGCTTGCCTATATCCATTTTATATAGGCATGTATTTTCTCAACTGAGGTTCGCTCTTCTCTGATGACTCTACCTACTATGTGTCAAGTTGGCATAAAATTAGCCAGGAGAATGGGGTATTATGTAATGTCTGTTCTTGCCTCTTTTTTTTTGGAGGACTTTGAGGGGCATTGGAATTTTGGACTAGAAAAGCTGTTGATTGGTATAAACATAGTTTAATGAATTATCTAGTAGGAATTTGGAAAACAGAAATTTTGAGGGTCATATGGACTATAGAGATCAAGCTTAAGATGTCAGAGAATAACAATATTAGTAACTGGGCTGGAGACAATTCGATTTTCAATTTGGGCAAAAAATATGGCTATCTTCTGTCTTTATCCTAAGAATTTGATTGAGTTCAAATTGAAAAGTAATGGTCTAAATTATTTGATGGAGGAGATCTCAAGACAGCCTAATATTGACTCTGTGACAGTGTTGTTAGCAATTACTCTTATGTAGGTCTACAGTATAAAAGAGAAAGTCAGACCAAAAGAAATACAGAAATACTATCTGAAGACAAAAAGAGCACTATGAAATTTAATATTGAGCTAATGTTTTGCTGAAAGAGATAAGTAAATTAAGTGGGGCCCGATCCACTTTGGAATAAATGTGAGGTCACGTAATGTCAAGATCTCACTCAGCTTAGCTTCCAACTTGTAGAACCAAAAGTGCTAAGGAAATAACTATTCCTAAAGCAACAGCTAATTAAAGCTACTGCAAATACTATTTAAGATGGCCAGATTCCATCCCTAGTAGCAAGACAAACTTGGTAATAATTTAAATACTTGATTCTAGCTTGACTTGTTAGTAATATATGGGGACTCTTCCTCCATGGTTAAAGAGACTTTGTGTTGGTGGTGGGAGAGCCACTTGTTGGTTCCTGGCCACCCAGCTTGCTTAGACCCAAAATAATCACATAGAAACTATATTATTTAAATCACTGCTTGACCTATTAGCTCTAACTCTTATCAGCTAGTGCTTATATTTTAATTTAACCCATCTCCATTAATCTGTGTATTGCCATGTGGCAGTGGCTTACCGACAAAGTTTAGGCCTGTCTGACTCTGGACGTGGCTTCATGGTGTCTCTCTCTCCACCTTCCTTCTCCCAGCATTCGTCCAGTTTTCCCCGCCTACCTAAGTTCTGCCCTATCAATAGGCCAAGGCGGGTTTTTTTTATTAATTAACTATTAAAAGTAACACATAGACAGAAGGACCTCCAACACCAACTTTGGAGACCAGATATATGACAAGAAGTCCCCACATGAATGTTGAGAGAGGTCATTGTGTAAAGCTATAAAAGTGAAACCTTTATTATGTTGGAAATTCTAAGATGTTAAAGATGAGAGAGGCTTGGGATATATGCCAAGATGCTAAGGGAGGCCAGAACCTAGGAATTAGAATCAAACCAAGAAAAAGAAGTGTGTTGCAGGCCACAAAGATGAAAGGCAAAAGTCATCTAAGTTCTTTGACATCACACATTGAGCTATAAGGGCTTGAATTTTGTCATGTTGGACAAAATTTTTACCAACTTTTTTATCTCACCATATTCCCTTTTATCCATTTTGAAATGGTAATGTACATTCTGTGTCATTTTATTTTGTAAGTATCTAATTTGATTTTTTTATCTTGCATGGATTACAGTTAAGAGATTGACTTGAATCTCACAAATAACTTTGGAATTTGACATTTTAAGCATGATTAAGTCTATAAAAAATTATCTGGATCCTAAATTTCTACAAAATACATTTTGAATTATGATATGGCCAGGAACCTATAGTGACCAGGGAGTGGAATATGGTGGTTTGAATGAGAATGAAGCCCATAGACTCATATGTTTGAATACTTAGTACCCAGTTGGCAGAACTATTTGGGAAGAATTATGAGGTATGATCTTGTTGGAGGAGGTCACTAGAGGCAGGTTTTGAGGTTTCAAAAGACTGGTATCACTCACAGTGTGCATTCTCTCTGCCTCCTGCTTGCTTGAAATGTGGCCTCTCATCTGTTCCTGCTGCCATGCCTTCATTCCACTATCATGAACTCAAACCCTCTAAAATTGCAAGTCTAATTTTCTTTTATAGGTCACATTGGTCATGCTGCTTTGTTACATCATTAGGAAAAGTAACTAAGAACCCATCAATAGCTTGAATTTCTTATTCTTAGTCTAAAGTGCAGCGACCAAGAATTGTCACCTGAATTTTCAGTGGTTTCCACTGTTCAAAAGAAGACATGCTGAGCACACTTATACCATTCTTATATCCTCCTGATCTGGAAATGTCCGCAAGAATTACTTATATTCAAGTTATATATACTTGATTTCAAGTTCAGCTCTCACATTGATAACTGATACGAACTTTCCATGACCTTTAGGGACCAGACTATTCAAATTTCCATATATATTGAAATAAAGAACTCACATAAATTTAAGTCAACAAACTGTGTCATTCAAGGTTTGCTCCAATTTTTTCATGCTATTGGAGTGAACACTCTGATTAGTAATGAATTGTATTTATGTATCATCATTTCAGTGGTTTTTTGAAAACCATGTTAATAGTGATAAAATTATCACATTTTAATGGAAGTTAAGGAAAACTGAACTCCAAGAATCCTTAAAAATATAATTTTTACTTCTTTAAGTATAGGTTAGTACTGAAGATGAGTAATTTTGGGGAGTTAGTGAAATATTTATTCATTAAAAATATATTTGAGGTCCCAGCCTTTATCCAGGTACACCTGCCTCTCTTCCCCCCCTCCCCTCTGGAGACACAAGAGCTCCCCAGAGCGGCTCCCTTGCTTGCTGGGCCTGGACTGTGGGCTCAGTCCGCCAGGGGCAGCTGCGGTGCTTTGAGAGCCTGCCTGAGGACAGGCAAGCCCTGTCTCAGCTCAATCACATTCCTGGCCAGCAAGAGGGAGTGAACTTCTAGCAGACTTCCATTGAAGGAGGGGTGAGTTTTCTCCTGGCCTGAGGGCTTCCGCTAGGAGGAATTCAGTCTTTCCCCGCCCCCCTTGACAATCTGGTCACCAGGCAGAGGCGACTCCTCCCTGCGGAGCTCTCCTGAATCCCGTCCCAGCCTTTATCCAGGTACACCTTCCTCTCTTCCCCCCTTCCCACTGGGGCCACAAGATCTCCCCAGAGCAACTCCCTTGCTTGCTGGGCCTGGGTTGTGAGTGCAACCCAGTAGTAGGGAGTGCCTGTGTTTCAATAGACTGCCTGAGGAAAGGTAGGCCTTCTGTCAGTGAATTCCCTGCCCAACAAGGGAAACTGACCTGGTACTAGAAGATCCAGTAGAGAGCATTTGAAGGAAGAGATGGGCAGACGCAAAGGCAAGAACTCCTCCAACAATCTAAAAAACAACATGAAAACACCAGAACCCAATGACCCTACAATAGAAGGACTTGAACCTCTTAATTCAGAAGAAGCGGGAAAAAATGCCATTATGAAAGCAATAGAGTCCCTTAAACAGGATATGAATAACTCCCTTAAAGAACTGGATGAGAAGTATAACAAAAAGATTGAAGAAATGAGTAAAGAAATGGATGAAAAATATAAAAAAAAATATCGAAGAAATGAGTAAATCCATAAATGATTTACTGGGAAACCAAGAAAAAACAATCAAACAGGTAATGGAAACAGTTCAAGAATTGAAAACTGAAATGGAGGCAATGAAGAAAACACAAAACGAGGGCCGGCTAGATATGGAAAATCTAGGTAAACGAACAGAGACTACAGAATCAAGCATAACCAATAGGATACAAGAGATGGAAGAACGAATCTCAGAGTCTGAAGATACCACAGAGAAAATAAATGCTCTGATCAAAGAAAACAGCAAATCCAACAAATTCTCATCACAAAACATTCAAGAAATCTGGGACACAATAAAAAAACCAAATCTAAGAATAATAGGGATTGAAGAAGGAGAAGAACTGCAGATCAAAGGACCAGAAAATATATTCAACAAAATTATAGAAGAAAACTTTCCCAATCTAAAGAATGATATTCCTATGAAGGTTCAAGAAGCATACAGAACACCGAATAGGCTTGATCAAAAAAAAACATCCCCTCGCCATATAATAATCAAAACACAAAACATACAGATTAAAGAAAGAATATTAAGAACTGCAAAGGAAAAAGGGCAAGTAACTTATAAAGGTAAACCTATCAGACTTACACCGGACTTCTCTATGGAAACCATGAACACTAAGACACCATGCAGAAACTAAGAGACCATGGATGCAAGCCCAGACTAATATACCCAGCCAAGCTATCATTCACTATCAATGGAGAAAACAAAATATTCCAGGATAAGAACAAATTTAAACAATTCGCAGCCACAAACCCAGCCTTACAGAAAGTAATAGAAGGAAAATCACAACCCAAGGAGTCCAACATTGCCAGCACTGCTTACAATAACTCAGACATCTAGTGACCCTTCACAAGCTTAACTCAAAGAAGGGACACATACAAACTCTATTAATCAAACAAACAAAAAATAATAATAACCGGAGTCAACAACCACTGGTCATTAATATCACTTAATATTAATGGACTCAATTCACCTATAAAAAGGCACAGACTAAGAGACTGAATACGAAAACAGGATCCAACATTCTGCTGTTTACAAGAAACACACCTCAACCACAAAGACAGACATTTACTCAGAGTAAAGGGTTGGGAAAAGGTTTTTCAAGCAAACGGACCTAAGAAACAAGCAGGTGTGGCCATTCTAATCTCCAACAAAATTGACTTCAAACTAAAATCAATCAGAAGAGATGGAGATGGACATTTTATACTCATAACAGGAACAATTCATCAGGAGGAAGTCTCAATCCTGAATATCTACGCCCCTAATATAAAGCCTCCTACTTATGTAAAAGAAACACTTCGAGAACTCAAGGCAGTCATCAAACCACACACACTAATAGTAGGAGACTTCAACACTCCTCTCTCACCAATGGACAGGTCAAACAGACAGAAACCTAACAGAGAATTAAGAGAATTATTGGAGGTATTGAATCAAATGGACTTAACAGACATCTATAGAACAATCCACCCAAATAGGAAAGAATATACCTTCTTCTCTGCAGCTCATGGAACCTTCTCGAAAATTGACCACATACTGGGTAACAAAGCAAACTTCCACAGATACAAAAAAATATTAGTAACCACCTGTGTCTTGTCAGACCACCATGGATTAAAGTTAGAATTCAAGAACAGTGCTACCCCCAGGAAGCCAACAAATTCATGGAAGTTGAACAGTCAACTACTGAATCACCCCTGGGTCAAGGAAGAAATAAAGAAAGAAATTAAAGCCTTCCTTGAATTTAATGAAAATAAAGACACAACATACTCAAACCTATGGGACACTATGAAAGCAGTGCTAAGAGGAAAGTTCATAGCACTAAGTGCCCAATTAAAGAAAATGGAGAAAGCACACATTGGAGACTTAACAGCACACTTGAAAGATCTCGAAAAAAAAGAAGCTGATTCACCCAGGAGGAGTAGAAGACTGGAAATAATCAAACTGAGGGCTGAAATCAACAAAATAGAAACACAGAAAACAATCCAAAGAATCAATGAATCAAAAAGCTGGTTCTTGGAGAAAATCAACAAGATCGACAAACCCCTATCCAAATTAATCAAACGGCAGAGAGAGAACATGCAAATTAATAAGATCAGAAATGAAAAGGGGGACATAACCACAGACACAGAGGAAATTCAGAGAATCATTAGATCTTACTACGAAAATTTATATGCCACAAAGTTAGAAAATGTAAAAGAAATGGACATTTTTTTAGATAAGTACCATATACCAAAGTTGAACCAAGAACAGGTGAACAATCTAAATAGACCTGTCAGTCGTGAAGAATTAGAAGCTGTTATTAAAAATCTCCCTACCAAAAAAAGCCCAGGACCAGATGGTTTCAATGCAGAATTCTACCGGAACTTCCAGGAAGAGCTAATACCTATACTCCTTAATGTATTTCACAATATAGAAACAGAAGAATCACTGCCAAACTCTTTTTATGAAGCTACAGTTACCCTGATACCAAAACCACACAAAGACACAACCAGGAAAGAGAATTACAGACCAATATCACTCATGAACATTGACGCAAAAATACTCAATAAAATACTGGCAAACCGAATCCAAGAATACATTAGAAAAATTATCCATTATGATCAAGTGGACTTCATCCCAGAGATGCAGGGTTGGTTCAACATACGCAAATCTATCAATGTAATCCATCATATAAATAAGCTGAAAGATAAAAACCATATGATCATTTCATTGGATGCTGAAAAAGCATTTGACAAAATTCAACACCCATTTATGATAAAGGTGTTGGAGAGACTAGGGATACAAGGATCATACCTAAATATAATAAAAGCAATATACAGCAAGCCGTCAGCTAACATCAAATTGAATGGAGAGAAACTCAAAGCCTTTCCACTAAAATCAGGAACACGACAAGGCTGTCCACTCTCTCCATTCCTCTTCAATATAGTGCTTGAAGTTCTAGCAATAGCAATAAGACAACATAAGGGGATCAAGGGGATTCGAATTGGAAAAGATGAAGTTAAACTTACGTTATTTGCAGACGATATGATAGTGTACATCAGCGACCCCAAAAACTCTACCAAAGAACTCCTACAGTTGATAAACACCTTTAGTAATGTGGCAGGATACAAGATCAACTCCAAAAAATCGGTAGCCCTCCTATACACAAAGGACAAAGAAGCAGAGAGGGAAATCAGAGAAACATCACCATTCATGATAGCCACAAATAGCATAAAATATCTTGGGGTAACTCTAACCAAGGAAGTGAAAGACCTATTTGACAAGAACTTTAAGTCTTTGAAGAAAGAAATTGAGGAGGATACCAGAAAATGGAAAGACCTTCCCTGCTCTTGGATTGGGAGAATCAACATAGTAAAAATGGCATTTCTACCAAAAGCAATCTATAGATTCAATGCAATCCCCATCAAAATCCCATCAAACTTCTTCACAGACCTTGAGAGAACAATAATCAAGTTTATATGGCAAAACAAAAAACCCAGGATAGCCAAAACAATCTTATACAATAAAGGAACCTCTGGAGGCATTACCATCCCTGACTCCAAACTCTACTACAGAGCAACAGTATTGAAAACAGCTTGGTATTGGCATAACAACAGAGAAGTCGACCTATGGAATCGAATAGAAGACCCGGGTATTAACCCACAAACTTATGAACACCTGATTTTTGACAAGGGAGCTAAAGCTATACAATGGAAGAAGGATAGCATCTTTAACAAATGGTGCTGGCATAACTGGATGTCAACCTGTAGAAGAATGAAAATAGATCCATATCTATCACCATGCACAAAACTCAGGTCCAAATGGATAAAAGACATCAACATTAATCCGACCACTTTGAACCTGATAGAAGAGAAAGTGGGAAGTAGTCTACAAGATATAGGCACAGGAGACAACTTCCTAAGCAGAACCCCAGGAGCGCAGACAATAAGAGAAACAATAAATAAATGGGACCTACTGAAACTGAGAAGCTTCTGTAAAGCAAAGGACACTGTTAGTAAGACAAAAAGGCTACCTTCGGACTGGGAAAAGATCTTCACAAACCCTTCAACAGATAAAGGTCTGATCTCCAAAAAATACAAAGAACTCAGGAAACTAGGCACTAAAACTCTAATTAACCCAATTAAAAAATGGGGTACTGAACTGAACAGAGAATTCACAACAGATGAACTTCGAATGGCTAAAAAGCACTTAAGGTCATGCTCAACCTCCTTAGCGATCAGGGAAATGCAAATCAAAACAACTTTGAGATATCATCTTACACCTGTCAGAATAGCCAAACTCACAAACACCAATGATAGCCTATGCTGGAGAGGATGTGGAATGAGGGGAACACTCATCCATTGTTGGTGGGAATGCAAACTTGTGCAGCCACTGTGGAAATCAGTGTGGCGGTTTCTCAGGAAACTGGGAGTCAACCTCCCTCAGGACCCAGCAATTCCACTCTTGGGAATATACCCTAGAGATTCCCTAACATACTACAAAAGCATTTGTTCTACTATGTTCATAGCAGCACTATTTGTAATAGCCAGAACCTGGAAACAGCCTAGGTGCCCCTCAATAGAAGAATGGTTTAAAAAAGGTGTGGAACATATACACATTAGAGTTTTACTCAGCGGTAAAAAACAATGACATCTTGAATTTTGCATGCAAATGGATGGAAATAGAAAACGCTTTACTGAGTGAGGTAAGCCAGACCCAAAAAGAGGAACATGGTATGTATTCACTCATAAGTGGATTCTAACCATAATTAAAGGTCTTTGAGCCTATTATTCGTGGTCCTAGAGAAGCTAAATAAGAAGATGAACCTGATGAAGATTATTTAACTATCCGCCAGGAGGTAGGAAATAGACAAGAGTCCCAGGTAACCTCGGGTGCATGGGGGGGTGGGAGGGTTGTCGGAAAGGGAGAGGGTTAGAGAGAAGGGAGTAGGGGAGGATTGGGGAAAGATGGGGGACTGGGATGGGGGGGAGGGAAGAAAGATGGATATGGGGTCAGGCAAGTATATACCCCAACTAAGGGAATCATTTTAGGGTTTACAAGAGACTTGATTATAAAGGGGATCCCCGGTCCAAGGAGAGATCCCCAGATGGTTCTCTGGACAGAGGAGAGGGTACCTGAACCAGCCGTGGCCCACAACCATACTGATGAATATTTTGCATGTCCCCATAGAACCCTCATCTGGTGATGGATGGAGATGGAGGCGGAGAACCACGTTGGAACACTGGACCTAGCTCCCTAGGTCCAAATGAGAAGTAGAAGGAAAGAGAACGTGAGCAAAGAAGGCAAGGGCAGAGGAAACCTTCATCCGACGTTGGATGGCGATACAGATGGAGACCCATATTGGAACACCGAACTGAGCACTCCACGGTCCAAATGAGGAGCAGAAGGATGAAGAAAATACAAAAAGTAATCAGGACTGCGAGGGATGAGAGCACCCACTGATACAAGGGGACTGATATAATGAGAGTTCACCAAGGCCTGTTGGACTGGGACTGAACGAGGACGTGATCCAACCAGATTCTATGAATGTGGCTGGCCCGGAGCCTTTTTGAAAAGCCATTGACAATGACACTGGGACTTGCTTCCTCTGCATATACTGGATTTTGGCGCTCCAGTCTGTTTGGACTCTCACCCTCCCTGGACCTGGAGGGACGGGGGAGGAACTTGAACTTCCCACAGGGCAGGAAACCCTGACTGCTCTAGGGGATGGAGAGGGAGGAGGAGAGGGAGTGGGGGGAGTGGGAGGGTGTTGGGAGGAGGGGCTGAAATGGAAACTTTTATAATTTAATAAAAAAATACCAAAAAAAATATATATTTGAGTACCTATTGTGTATACTGTAGTTACATAATTGATATTATTAGCAGATAAATGCAGGACTCCTTGCCATCATGAAGCCTTACTGAGAGGAAGGGACATAAATAAAACCAAAGACACAACCAATAACTGCACTAATAACCATTTAGAAGGCAGTGATTGGTTTGACTAAAACAGCAAAAGAAGCAAATAAAGAGCAATGGAAAACTGTGGGTTGTAACTAACTGTAAATAGAAACAATCTCAAGATAAAGGTTAAAATGGAATAAGACCTTGGAGATGTTGAAGTCAGCTGTAGTAATACTTTAAGAGGATGTCTGATGAAAATGTTTGCAAAATTACAGATTCTGAAGCAACAGGGCAAAGGGAGTGAGTAGTGTGGAGACTCGAAGGACAGGTGACAGATAACTAGACAAAAAAGAATCACTGTAAACAGAGACTGCTTGTTCATTTCCCAGTTGCTCAGACCCAAATTATCACACAGAAACCATATTAACTACAACACTGCTTGACCAATGACTCAGGCATATTCCTAGCTAACTCTTACCTCTTAAATCAACCCATTTTCATTAATCCGTGTATTGTCACAAGACTGTGGCTCACCGGTAAATGTTCCAGCAGCATCTTCCTCCTTCAGCAGCTACATGGCGCCTCTCAGACTCCACCTAGTCTCTCTCTCTATCTCTGTTCAGATTTCCTGCCTTGCTTTATTTTGCTAAACCATTGGCCAAAACAGCTTTATTCACTAACCAATAAAAGCAGCACATACACAGAAGGACATCCCACATCAAATCGTAGGGAGTTGGGGCTTTTATTCTTGGCAAGACTAACAGTTTTATGAGGTTTCAACAATGGACCTAGGAAATAGATTATTTCTCAGAAGCCACATCAAGGTGATGAGTTAAAAAAATGGATTGAAGGTAGACAAGACTACGTGAGGATAGTTTTGGTAGTCCAGGGAAGCAAGGATGGTGAACTCAGAATTTCAAAAGCAGAACCAGTGACTAGTTGGATCAGGAATATACTTTAAAGGTTGGGTCAATGAAATTTCCTGATGTTTTGATATAGATGTGAGCTAAAGATGAAAGTCAAGATAACCTCAATGAATGTAAAGGGAAACATAAGATGGAAGGATTGCTCTATCTAAGACAGGGAAGGGGTGATAATGAGGAAATTGTGAGGGAGAAGACAAAGGTCAGAAAACCTGTGTCTGGACATTTAGATGGAATCATCAAGTAATAAATTGAATGTGCTGGTCTGAAATTTAAAACAGGTCTGAATTGAGAATAGAAATTTGAAACTGTCAGTACACAGAAGGTTTTTAAAGTCATAGGAATAAATTATCATTTTGTGAACCTCCACAGAAAACTTTAAAAATGAGAATTTTTCAGTTTTCCAATCACCTAACCCAAGCCCCTTCAAATACATCCTACCTGGATGTTCTGCTGGTTTACATTTTCTCTGGGTCTTGGCACTGGAGCCCAGATCAGGTGCACCTGCTGGCACTGACTATTTGGCAGGTGCACATCACTAGCTATCAGGAAGTCATGGAGATGGCAGATTTGGCTCTGAGCATTTGAAGCAATTATATACACCCCAGTCTTGGCATATTCTCCAGAACAAAGGCAAGGGGGCCTGCCAGGCTTCCACCTTGACAGTGAGAATACATACCGTGACTTGCCTAATGAGGATGCTGCAGTCCAAAACCAGTCTGTCTTATCAGTTTATGGTCAAAAGGAAAAACAATACTTGAAGCCTAAGGAGTACCTTCAAATATGTTAGTTTTAAAAGTCAAATGTTCCACCAATAATTAAATACTGATTACTAAAGACTGAGTATTTTCAAATAATAATAATAAAAACATCATCTGGGTACCAGGGGAAACAACAGAGGAGAGCAGAGATGATTTAAGAATTCAAAAAGATTGGAGAGGATCCATGGTCTGAAAAACATTAAAATAATTTTGGCTTCATCTAGCCAGGGTTTTTGGACTTAATGAACTCAAGTTCATGCTGGGGAAGGAGAGGAAACTAAAAGCAAGCACAACTGAGGTTCAAAGTCACGCTGGACTGGGTGTCAATGAAACCAGCAGCCAACACTGAAAGTACTATACAGACCTGGACTTGCTTTGGCCTGATGTCGATTGGATGTGGTTTAAGATGTTGTCTGGCAAGGGACCCCTGACTCAGCCTTTCCCAACAGTACATAAAAGTGCCTATGAACAGCCTCAGAACATAAAAATGCAAAATAAAGCCACAAAGAATAAATTTTAAAGCTACCCAATTGCTAGAAGAGGAGAATGACAGGCATAAAACTGAGGAGACTGGACTCAAAGGTTCACCTGCTCTGTTTGGAGACAGGTACAATGACCTCTCTTATACACGATGGGTCTCCCAGACCTTGGAGGGTAAGGATGCTATCACTAGAAAATAGAGAAGCTTTCTGACTGCAAGGTATCCGCATTCTGATGCAGCATGGATGCTGTTCCCTCTCTTTATATCCACCACCCATCAAAATTGAAGAAAACAGACCTGCAAGCCTTCACTTCCGCTGCCCAGAGTCATGAGTAGATGCATGAAAGACTGTCTCTAGTGCCCCGGTTCTGCTCATTTTCCCTTCCTCTTTGCTTTATTTTACTTTTAGTCTAGCTTCTGCCAGACTCTACTGTATTAGCTGCTTGTTTTCCTTTGCTCCTTCCTTTTGATTTCCAGTTAGCACACGATAATTATACCTATTCATAGAAAAGTATGGTATTTTGATACATGCATATGATGTGGAATGATCCAATCAGTGCAATTAGCATATCCATCACCTCATACACTCATCAAACCTTTGTGATAAAAACATTCAAAACCCTGTCTTCTAGCTATTTTGACATATATAGTAAATTATTGTCAACTTCAGTCACCCTCCTATATTATGGAAAACTAGAACTTAATATTTCTATCTAATTACATTTTTATATCTCCTTCCCATACCTTTTCCTAATGAGACAGTAATCAAAAATTCAGGACACGTGATACTGAGTTTTAAAATGGCAGCACTAATAAGAAAAGTCTCTTAGGTGGTTGATATTTAGGACCCAGCCTCTTGGTCAGTAATTCTAAAACTGAGTGTCATGACCCACCGACCCAAAGGTCACATATCATATATCTTGCATATCAAGTATTTACATTATGATTCATACAGTAACAGTTATTACAGTTATGAAAATTACAGTTATGAAATAGCAACAAAAATAATCTTATAGTTGGGGGGTCACCACACTGTGAGGAACTGTATTAAAGGTTCATAGCATCAGGAAGATTGAGAACCAATGCTGTAGGCCTTAAGAGTTGAGAACTCTTCCTAGGTAGATCACAGCAGGAGATGCACAGCAAGAAATCAGTCTGATTGCAGCCGGTGGAGACACCTGGTCAAGTAAAACAAATAGCAAGGCTACAATGAGAGTCAATGGATTGAACTGAGTGATAATCCTCTTCATGTCAGAGCCTATGGGTAAGAAAGAGATGTGAGGATAAAGGACATGGAGGTTGGGGCAAAGGCAGACCTTCAGTGTTTCTCTACTGTTAAATGATGAATCATAGACTCCCTAACCTGCCACACAGAGCCCTGTAAGATCTGGTTCTGTATATCATTCCTAAGGACCTCTATGGACCCATGATTTATTACATTGAACCTGATTCATCCCCCAACTAGCTTCTACCCAAAGCACTCAATGACCCCCTCTTCATTGAGAGTAGATTGAGATGCATATCATCCTGCCCTTTAGAACTCAGTTGTACTTTTATTCCTGCTGCCTGGCCCCTACCTTCTCCTGAATACTCAGTGCCTCTCACAGAGCCAGCTAAAAAGAGGACAAAAAATGTGGACTGAAAGATGCAGGGAACTGTGTGTGAACTCAAGAAACAAGTCAGTGTAGTCAGTGTGGCTAGGAAGTGGACCTAGGGAGTTTATTGTCACAAAGAATCGAAGGATTAGGACTTGAACTTGGATTGTTTCTTTGATCCCAGTCTCTAAATTTATATACTGTTTCTAGAAATTTCCATCTTCTCTATCTTCAAGGTAGGAGAATGGCAGGTACCACAGGCTATCACTGAGAAATGTTTATGAAAAGAACCCAGGGCTTGAAGTGTGTGACACTTGGGTGTAATTTTTTAATTCTAGGAGACAATACCTGTGAAAAATACTTTCTGATTTTATTACCTGTGTATAAATAAATAAATATGAGGTAATTTGATTTATTGGGAGAAGCATAGCCTTGGATTAGCTGATATGGCTATGCTCTACTACTTAGTGAGGAAGTGTAGGGAAAGGTTGTAAAATTGAGACCTCATCCTGTTGCCCACAAAGTAACAAGAATCATTGAAAAATCAATGAGCTATGTCTCATTCTCAGCTGAGCACTTATTTTGTATTCAGTGACTACATACCCCTTTTCCTGCTCTAGGAAGCACCCCTACCCTCCTGTATCATGTTTTTACTACACAGACACACACACAGACAAATGGATGGATGGGCAGACAGATAGATAGATAGATGGATAGATAGACAGAATAAAAAAGTAAAATAATGAAGCTGGGTCAGGCATGATAGTGCACACCTTCAGCTCCAGCATTCAGAAAACAGAGGCAGGAAGACCTCTGGGGGTTTAATACCAGACTGGTCTACATAGCAAATTTCATGTCAACCAGTGCCACATAGAGAGACCCTATCTTAAAAAAAAAATGAAGAATGAAAAGGAGGATTAGCGATGGTGAAGGGATGGAAAGGGAGGAAGAGAGGAAGAAAACAAGATGAGGGAGAGACACGCGGATGACATGAAGAGTATGGCATGGATTCACTTCTTTAAGACTCCTTTAAGGACGGACCTACATTGACTATAAACTAAAAGCAATGACAACAGCTTCCTCATTAACAGAACTTTTGGTACCTTAATCCTTCACCTAAAATTTGAAAAGCTCAGAGAGAAATATAAACAGAAGTTGATATGAGTTTAAGTACCAGGGACCTCAGGGAGCTAAGAATATAGAAAAAAGTACACAGTGCACTGCAAGTGCACAGTTGGCAATAGAGCAGGTCCTGAAAGGTGTAGTATATACAAATCTGCCCAGGCATCATCCTGTCTGAGTGATGTCATGCAACAGAGTTCTCCATGCTGAACAAGCAATATTCAGGACTTCCCCATCAAGTAGCAGGGTCAGGAAAAGGACAAGAAGGTCAATCAGTCATGTATCTGTCTTGGGTCTGGTTCTGGAAGCAACATAAGCAAACCTATTCATCTTTTCTAGCTTAGTCAACCTGTGGTCACTCTGCTCTTTCCATCCACTTTGTTCCTACCAAATACACCATGGCTACTTTTTTTTATTAGAATGCTGTCTGTCTTTTGGGAAGTGGTCTTTCAGTTTACTGAAAAGAACACCCATACCTTAAAGCAAGCCTTACCCTCAAAAGGCCTGCTTTCATGAAGCTAGTTACTAGGTGATTTCTGGATGCTGGATGATCATTCCCAGCTGGGGATTGGAGGATATATGTACATCTGACCCCATGTACAGTGATGAATGTGGAAACGAAGTTTTGGCAAGATTCTAACTTAGGAGGGAAGGGAAGGACAAACCGATGTCCAGTGTCAAACAAAGTATAAACTGGAGCACTTTTGGGTCTACCCAGATCTTCCCCAAGACACTGAAACAGCCAAGCATATAGTCATTTTATTTTTTCCCATTCTCAAAGCAGAAGTGGGATCTTCTTGGGCTGGAAACAATCAATTGAGTCTTGGATGAGCCTGGAGGAAAGCGAATGAATGCCTTAACTACTTAGAGAATGCACCTAGAGTTAGTGCACTCCCCTCAATCCAGCCACACTGGGGGCTCACTCCTCTCTCATAGCCTTGATCAGACATGTTCCCTACCTCAAATGTTTTCACAGTACCTTCCTTCCCACCTGAAGGACTCCTGGAAGCCCTTCAATTCCAGTTGTTTAGTAAGCCCCAGACCAGGTCGCTTTCATTGGTCTTAGACAACCCTTCCTTTCCCTCGCTAGTCCTCATGACAGTCATTTGTTGACGTCCTTGAACAACTCTCTGTTCTTGACCAGAAGATCCATAAACAGAGGCAGTACTGTTTCTGACTATGGGAGCACATTTGCTGTATCATACTGTCATTTTTCTTATACATCATTCTGATTTCTGATATCTGTTACCCACAAACTTAATCACCAAATAATTACTGGAAAATTCCAGATCAAAGAAATTCGTGAGTTATAAATTGTATGGCACTCTAATCAGGTGTAATCCTACATCACCCTGCTTCATCCTCCTAGGAAACATTAATCATCCCTTTATCCAAGATATCCACACTGAATACATTATTCACATGTTCATCACTCAGTAGCCATCTCCTTATCAGATCAGCTGTCTGTATACCACAGTGTTTATGTCCAAATCATCTTTATTTTATTTAACAATGCCCCAGAAGTGTAGCTGTAGTGATAGTTTTATTACAATATATTATGATACTTATTCCATTATTAATTATTATTGCTGCTGATCTCTAATTGTGAATAACTTATACATTAAACTTTATTCTATATGCAGGAAAAACATAATATATTTAGAGGTCATACTACCTGTGTTTTCAGGCACACACTGTTGATCTCACGGCAATCTTCCTGAAGATCAAAGAGGACTGCTATAACTATTTCTTGCTTACACCTTGAGTATTGCTGTGGTCCTACATGCTCAGCATCCTGGTTATAGTCCATTAGGTAAGTCATACATGGACCAAACTGGAGTTGGTAATCTCATTTCTATTTCAGATGTGAAGAAACAAAGTCTCAGACATATGAATGAAGCTCCTCCAGGGGCAGACCTAGAAGGCCATAATGTCATGAGTAAGTCTCAGGCCTGCCTGATGCTGGTAAACGGACTCTAGGACAATTTTTCACATGATTTTAGCAGGAGGAACAAGCTCTAGCAGTAAGTATAGCATGCTTGATCTGACTAGAATCTTATTTGTTCTCATTGAATGAACAGCTGTAGTCTGAGGCTCCCCAAGGCTTTAATTTTTTTGCTACTTATGAAATAGAGAAAGGTGGACTCTGGATATAAGCTTCCAGAATCTACTAGAATCCTCTTTAGGAAACAACAAAGTACTTGCCAAGCTATCTCTTCTATTTTGTTTCTAAACCACTTCTCCTGACAATCAATATTCAAGATACCATGGAAGGAAAGGAAAAAAAAATTACTATCACTTCTTGAAGGAAGAGGGGTCTCTTCATCAGCTTCTTATGGCCTTGGGCACATTTTTCTTGCACAGCCTTTACTTCAAAACCAAGCCCTTGAATTGTTCTCTGCCACTTCTCTTTGCCATATCTCAGGCATGTAGAGCATTGTCACCTAGAAACTCAGGTTCATTGTTTCAAATGCTGATGAATGTGCAAAGGAGTATTGATCATTGTTTCAATGTCACCAGGATTCAAGCTTCAGTCATAGTCTTTCCAAGTAGGCTACATTTTCAGTTCTAAATTGGCTCCTCTTCACAGTCTTCATATCTCTTAGGAGCCTACTGGTGATCGCACGCACCAAATCTGGAAACATTGTCTAGAAGTTACCACTGATCCTTCTCTTCTCAATATTCTCTGTACACAGCTGGTCTAAAGCCTCCCATTTTCCTTTAACAGTATTGCTGGAAGAGATTAGTCTTCTTTACAGTCATTCTCAATCATACTGTAGCTAGCTTGTTGCTAGCATTTCTGCTTCCACCATTTCCACTTCAATCCCTATTATCTGTCCTGTGTCCTGTCCACATTGCCTGGTATCACTTGGAGTCACGATTTGGTCACTGATATAGATGAAGGTGGTGAGAGAAGAATGACTTAGGATCTAAGTTCCTCATTGGTCCTGTATTGGTGGGACTTCCTTAAATGTGCTGGGAACATAAAGGAACAAATGTGGAAAGCATTATTTTCCCCAGTGACATCATGCTTCCTGAAAACATAATTCTTGGGCCTGTGTTTTATTCTTTAATCTGGCATTCAGGACTTCATTTAAGTCACCTCTGGCGTAAACTGCATTCTCCGGTCCACACCCAGTGGCTCTGACTCGACTGTGTCAGGAACTGTTCACCCACACCATGCTGCTTCCAGCTTCTTTCATACAATCTGTCTCCACCTGTGAAAACTTGCACCCTTATTTCCCACCTACAAATCCAAAGATTCCTCAAAACCTAACCCTTGCTCTGCTTTGTTTTCAGACATTTCAAACTTTTTTCAGGTCATCCCCAGCTTCCTAGTGCACGGGTGAGTCTTACAGCTAATTTAGCGCAAGCTTAGATCTCCTCAGTGGGTTTTTAACCACATGCCAACCCATTTACTAATTACTTCAAGAAGCCAATAAAGTGGTAACACATTAAGTATAGGAAGTCTGCCTCACTTTCCTTTATATCTTTCCCAGACTTGCACAGCTCTGAGCCTGTGACATCAAGTCACCAATATTCAATGATTGGTCGGGGGTGATAAAGGACCAGGCAAGTTGCCCTGTTAGAAGCAAACTGCACAGACCCACAGCCTTCAAATCCCTGGAACAAACAGGAAAAGAATCCCGTGGTCTCTGAAGGAGAATCTCCATGTTTAGCTTCACAGTTTCAGTTATAGGTCTCGGCCCCAGTGGCATCCCATAGTGGTCTTGACCTGTGAGTGCACTAACTTCAGCATCCAAAACTTCCAATCATCTGTCTAGGGGCCAGTATCTGTTTAAGGTTTAAATTGATCTCAGAACTATCTGCAGCTTTTCCAAACTTCAAACACATATGGAGAACGCCCTCGTTTAGAGAGTATTTGAGCTCTGCTGTACTTAATTCTTTTTAAACAGCCAAGAAAAGACACCAAACCATATAGTATGATTGTCCAGTGGCAATAAAATGACAATAAAACTTCTAACACAGGTGAAGTTTTGTAGCAAGAAGCCACGAGAATCTGTTAAGGATTCTCAAGAATCTATTTAGGTATAAAGTATGGGTAAACACGCATTGATACAGAACAGTTTAGATGCCACTGCTGATCCAGCTTCTATCATCCAGTTGATCTGTCCAGGGTTTAAGAGTAAGCAGCCTGCTTCACTCCAACTAGACAAGAGAAAATGGAAGAAAGAGAGACCAAGACCCTCTCCCTAAGTTTTTAATTGTCAGGTCCACAGACAAGACCATACCCTAGGATTCATAAACCCCAAACACCATTGGCTAAAGGGATCAAAATCCCACAACAAAGTTTATTGTCAATAACTCTGTTCATTTGAACATTTCCCATGGTCCTAGACCCTGAGCCAGGTATGACCTCTTCTATCTAAAAGTATCCTATTATAGCCACATACTCTTGTTTGGAGGTACAGATTTCCTTTATTTCCTGGGGAAAAAAAGGCCCCTTTCCTTTCTTTATTCATTGTCCTTTACTATAACTCAAGCTCCATTACTGATTTACTAAAGCCTATCCTAGCTTCTATAAACATCCCCAGGCAGACAATGTGCCCAAATGTCACAGCTAGCCTTGCCGCCTCCTGAATGCACAGGGCAATCTGAAAGCCTGTGTGTGTGTTGAAGGATGCTTGTGTCAGGGAGACATCTGCTGGAACTGGCCTCACACCACAACTGCCTGTCACAGCCATCCTGTCACCCTGCCACAGAGCAGGCAGGCACACAGAGCCCTCATGCAAGCCTGGTACTTTCCAGGTCAGTTACGCCTGTAGGCCTAGCTGGCCCCACGTCCGCAAAACAAAAAGAAAAAGAACTACAATTCACTGGGCCTCTCCTGTTTGCCATAATCTCTGCTCGCTGCTTCTCATGTGTCACTGTAGGACCGTGTTATCACCCCAGACACAGCTGGCAGGATTCTTGTCCAAACAGAGATGGATGTATGAACTTGAATGCTGCTAACATCCTCTGTCAGCAGAACTGACTTCTCTAGTTCCAAGTGAGGTCTCTGTCATTTCTCTTCCAGGGTTTTTAACTGATGTCATTAATCTGACATTATCCATTATTAGATATTTCTATCCAAACACGTGAAAGCACTACTGTATGCTTAGGAAGGAAGAAAATGTGGGTTTTTTTTTTTTTGCAGCATTTGCTACGATCCAGACACATTTCATTTAGCACCCGACATGACCCTTTATGAAATGTAGATCAGTGCTTTGCTTAAGAAGTTGACACCCTCATTTAATAAGTAAATTTAAAGAGTGCAAACCAATTTGGCCAAGCTAGTTAGGAACTAGGCTGAAATCCAAACTAAGTGTTCCCTCTTTGTCCAGGCCTGCTGAGACGTGACCTTTCTACCACCTAGTGCTCACATTTTCTGTGAAGCTGACTCTCAATATACACAGAAAGTAATGTTTATAAGTTTTTGCAACTTAATAGCAAAATCCCAAAGTCACCAAGAGTCAGAAAGAGAAATAAGCCTGAAATTCCATATAGAACAAAACTCTAGATCTGCCGAGCACATTTCTTTAAACTGAACCACACCCCCAGAATCTGTCCCTTGTGGAGCATCTTAAGGACCAGGGGGTGGAGAACAGAGTTGAGACCATGCTGTGACCATCTAGTTTACAAGAAATAACAAATGATCTGAACCACCATGAGACAGATTGGTGCTGTCCCTGTCTCCAAAATAAGGGATTAAGTGGCTTCAGCACCGGAAGCAGGTAAACTCCCCATTGATGAGATCAGATTGATGATTGATCAGAGGTAAACTCTCTGATGTTAATGGGTGGAAAAGCCACACGGGGTAGAAAGAGCAGTCACAATAAGCCTGCAGCAGAGATGGTAGCAAAGTCAAGGTCACAAACACAACTCTGTAGAAGAGAAAGCCAAGGAAAGTGGGAGCCTGGAGAAGCACAAGCATGCATGGTAAGAACAGCCAGAGAATCCCCGAGTCTACTGAGCTAACACACCACACTTTGTTCTCTCTGACTCTCAATGTTCACATCTCTAGAACATTTGAGGAGCTCCCTAGAGTTCCAGAGAAAAGAAGAAATCACCCAGAAATATATATGTGTGTGGTGGTGTATATATACACGGGGGATTTATTAGAATGACTCACAGGCTGTGGTCCAGCAAGTTCAACAATGGCTCTTGACCAATGCAAAGTCCAAGAATCCAGTAGTTGTTCAGTCCACGAGGCTGGCTGTCTCAGCAGACCTCCAGTAAACACCAGAATCCCAAAGAATCTGCTTCTAATGCCAGTGAAGGAACGGACTTGCCGGTGAAAGAGAGCAAGCAAGCCAAAGGCAAGCACTATCTTCTTCCATGTCCTTCTGTAGGACATGTCCTTCCATCAAAAGGTGGGGCTCAGATTTCATCTGCATCTTCCCACCTCAGAAGATCCAGATTTGAGGCAGGCTTTCCCACTTCAAATGAACTAATTAAGAAAAATCCCTCCCAGGTGTAGCCAGCTACTTGGGTTTCTAATTCCAGGTGTAATCAAGTTGACAACCAAGAATAGCCCCTACTGTTTCAGTGTTCATTGCCTGCCATGAAATTTAAATCTGAAATGTCTCCCACTTGACATCAAATTCTTATTTTTTTTTTGTTTGACAAGAAGCATGTCTGCCTTTTCAGAGTAAATACCATTAGGTTATTTTCATATTGCCGTATTTAAGTTTTTACTTTATGTCCTTTAAATTACAGTTTTTTAAAATTCAACTTGAGGGGGGAGAGATCATGGTACCCCCCCCCGAATGTCACTCCTCAGCAACACCTCAAGGAGCCTAAGAAATGCCATGACCCCATACGCCTGACACATCTCCAGGCCTTTTCAGGGACACTCACGACATGGCACAGGTGACATTGTAAGCAGCAGACAAACGGGGCTTCTCTCCGCAGCAGAAGAGCAAATGGTGATGTGATGACCTCACACCTGCACTAGGTGTCACAGGCTGTAGCTGTGTTCATCTGCCAAAGCTGGGCTGGACTCAATGTTCTGCCAGGTGCTACGCATCTCAGTGTACTGCTGGGGTAGCAGAACTTCCATGCTGCGCTGGCTAGTTTTATGTCAACTTGACACAGTCTAGGGTTATCTGAAAGGAGGGAGCCTTAATTGAAAAACATGCTTATATAAAATCTGGCTATAGAGCATTTTCTTAGTGACTGATGGGGAATGGCCCAGATAATTGAGGATGGTTCCATCCCTGGGCTGGAATGTGGGCTGTGGGTTCTAGAAGAAAGCAGGCTGAGAAAGCCATGGGAAGCAGGCCAATAAGAAGCTTCTGTCTGCATCAACTCCTGCTTCCCAGGATCCTGCCCTGTTTGAGTTCCTGTCTTGACTTCCTTTGAACTGTGATGTGGAAATGTAAGCTGAATGCACCCTTCCCTCCCCAAGTTACTTTAGTAACTAAAATTTCATCACAGCAATAGAAACCCTAAAGCAAAAATTGGGACCAGGATAATAAGGTTTTGTTATGTCAGATCTGACCGGGTTGGCGGGAGGAGTGTGAAAGGACTCGGGAACTTTGGGCTAAAACAGCCATGGTGTGTTGAGAGTTCAGCAGGAAGCCCTGCAGGAATTTGAAATATAAGAATGCAGAAGGTAGTGCAGAGGATAAAAGCCTGGTTTGTGAAGTTTCAGAGGGAAGCAAAATCTACCAGGACGTTAGTGTGAAGAATCCGTGGTATCCGGTCAGCTGGAGCTGAAGAGTCGTGATTAACAAGACACCGCATCATTGCAGTGAACCTTAGCATTACCGTGACAATTGATGCCGCTTTGCTGGCTAGCTAGTACTGAAATATCAGTCCTGATTAAGAGAGCAGCATTATTGAGGTGAAGTCTTCTGAGAACTCTCTTCCTAGAGTTACTACACAGAAACTGTGTTCCAGAGGCAGCTAAGGTTGTATCTTGCTCTGGTGGCTGAATTTGGTGTAAGAATTATCCAGAAGGTACTGGATTTGAAGGTGTGAAGAGATCATGGAGAGCAGATGAGTCTTGGCACTGAGGCGAAGGACACAGGTCATTGATGACCAGGATTAAAAGGGTCAGGCAGAAGGTTGAGGCTTGGCAACATGAAGAGAGCCTAGGAGAGGGTATTGGCAAAAGCACAGCCCAGTTACGGCAGAAGACCCCAGCATTTTGGAGATGGCAACAGCAGCAATGGTGGAGTGGAGCTGGCTGGAGCCTGGAAGACAAGCTGTGGGTGCTACAGAGAAATGACCCAGGACTTTAGAGGAACCCACAAGATTGAGAGTGGGTCCCAGACATTAGAAATTGTGCTTTTTACGCAGTTAGGCTTTCGTTTTTCTTTAATTTGATTTCAACTGCGCTCTGGTTCTTCTTCCCTCTTAAAGTAAGAAAATATTTAATTTATTTTTGATTTTACAGAAGTCCATAGTTAGAGGTTGAATTTTTAAAGAGATTTTAGTTTTAAGAGAGACTTTGGATTTGGGGGGTTGTTTGTTCATTTTCTTTTTTGTTTTATTTACTTCTTGTTTTTATATCCCAACCGATGTTTCTCTTCCCTCACCTCTTCCCGGTTACTCCCCTCCCCCCCCCCCTGCATCTTTCCTCAAACTCTCTCCCTTCCTCTGCTTCTCTCCCCCTCCTCTGTTTCTCTTCAGATACAGGTGGGTCTCCCATGGATATCAGCCAGTCATGGTATATCAAGCCGCAGTGAGTCTAGACACCCCCTCTTCCATTTTTTTTAAAGGCTGGATGAGCAATCTGGTAGGAGGAATGGGTCCCCACAGCAAGTAACAGAGTTAGAGACTTCCCCTGCTCTCACTGTTAGGAGTCTCACAGGAAGACCAAGTTACACAACTGGAACATATATGCCGCAGACCTAGGTCAGTCCCAAGCACGCTCTCTAGTGGTAGGTTCAGTCTCTGTGAGCACCTATGAGCCCACAGTAGTAGGTTCTGTAGGTTTCCTTGGGTTGACCCTGACCCCATTGACTCGTACAATCTTTTCTCCCCTCTTCTGCAGGATTCCCCAAGCTCTGCCTAATATTTGACTGTGGGTCTCTGCATCTGTTTCCATGGGTTGCTAGGTGAGGCCTCTCTAATGACAACTGGGCTAGGAGCCAATCTATGAATATAGCAGAATATCATTAGGAATCATTTCATTGACTTTTTTGTTCCTGTTGGTTTTGTGTGTGTATGTGTGTGTGTGTGTGTGTGTGTGTGTTTGACAATCATGTTTGGTTCTATCCTAGGTCTCTGGGCCATCTGGCCCTCAGGGTGAGCTCTCTCTCTCTCTCTCTCTCTCTCTCTCTCTCTCTCTCTTCCTCCTCCTCCTCCTCCTCCTCCTCCTCCTTCTTCTTCTTCTTCTTTTTCTTTCTCTCTCTCTCTCTCTCTCTCTCTCTCTCTCTCTGGGTCTTCAGCAGGGCCAAGCATTAATTGGTCACTCCCACAATTTCTGCACCATCTTTACTCCAGAACATCTTGTACGCAGGACAAATTGTAGGTGGAAGGGTTTGTGGTTGAGTTGTTGCAGTTCCTCTCCTGAAGAGACTTTGGATCGTTAAAAAGACTGAATTTTAGTGTTTGAATTTGTAAAGTCTGCGGGACTTTTAAAGTTCTTTATGTAACTTGACCAAGGAACCAGGTAGGCTTACTCCAGATCTTCACCTCTCCCTCAGCTCCTCCAAATCCAGTCCCCCAGTCTCATCCCTACCTCTGCAGCAGACCACATGCTGAGGAATCCCATCCCCCTTTCACCCCATCTTCTGTGGATCCCACCGATTTTCCCTTCCTAGCCTCCCTTCCCCAAAACATTTCCTTTGTCCTCCCCAGTTCCAGCAGGCAGTCCCTGGGAATTCACAGGCTATACTGCTCAGGGAAGCAGATCTTCACCAGCTTTAGTACTGGTCGTGGTTTGAATGAGCATGCCCACCCCATGGGCTCATAGATTTGAATGTCAATAGGGAGTGTAACTATTTGAAAGGATTAACAGGTTCAGTCTTGATGCAGGAAGTGTGTAGCTAGGGTTGGGCTTTGAGATTCCAAAAAGCCCAAATCTAAGACCAGGGTCTCTCTCTTCCTTCTGCCTGCAGATCCAGATACACAACTCTCAGCTACCTAATCTACAGTGGACAGAGTTGGCACCACCCACTCCATACTCATGGATCTGTAGGGGGCCACAATCAGCCAGGAGCACAGTCAACACCTCTGGCACCAGGTGCCACCATACAAAGCAATGACCGAGGTCTCTAGGACTGGGCACAGGAGAGAGGACAAGCAACAGGTCTGTGTTATCCCTTATGGCTGGGATGGGCACTACTCAACCAAGTGCTACCTGTGAACCAAGAGCCCTGGTGCTGGGCAGTTTGGCACCATTGTGATGAGCGAGTGCAAACTGGGGAGGTAAAAGAGAGGGAGAGGCAGAATGGTTTT